>NW_027314757.1:795000-1395000 GCF_023375885.2 Dermacentor andersoni
CCCCCACTGAACTTTGTAAGCTTGCCGACTTACCTCCGCTAGACTTACGTACCAGGTATGAGCGACCGAAACGAATTTACCTTATCATTAATGGTCACTTGCTTGTCGACAAACACAACTTCTTCAAAACCTCGACAGATGAAATATCCAGACATCCTCATAGCCAGTACATCACACCCCCCCAGGTCAGAAATGACTGTTTTAAGTACAGCTTTGTCCCGAGAGGTATTACGGAATGGAATGCGCTCCCCGACTCTGTCATGTCGGCCTCATGCGTTGAGGAATTTTTGCAATGTGTACACGTTATTCTTTTTGCCGCTAACTAATGTGTATATCATAACTTTGCCAAAGGTGTATCTGTTCATTTTGTTTCTTATTTTTGGGATGAAGTTTGTAAGGGGCATAGAATCTAAACTGATTCGCGTCCCTGCTGAAACGTCTGCAGTTGTTCATTTACTTTCTTTTGTTGTCATACTGTATCCTTGTATGTGTTTGTATTTTCCACTCTTGTAAAGGCCCTTCATGGCTGACAGTATTATTGAATAAAATAAAAAATAAAAATTGCGAAATAATTGAGACATATCGATTACGCATAATCATCACTGTTCATGTGTAACTTCTTGCGGTAAGATGTAATCGCAAATATTAGGCGCTTCCTCTTGAAACAAGACCGGTGAGCGCGCACGTTCTTGTACGGCAGAATAAAGGTTTCGAACATGGACCGACATGTGTGCAAACTACTGGAGGGTGACTGAAGATGAAGGACCTAGTACCGTGCTAGTACTGTGTGTACTATCCAAAATAAAATAAAAAAGGCGGAAAGAAGGAACGCCCAGTGCCGAGTTATAACGATTCAAGCTTTATTTCTTTTTGACCCAGAATGCAACGCCATTTGTTCCATGTGCTTTATCCATGGGTAAATGTTATGACAGAATTTATTATCTACCCATTCACTACATGCGCCAACCACCCCAAATTAGCACTATACTAGAGGTAATTGACGCATTGCAGTGCACTGCTTTGCATTGCATTGCAACACAGGGGTTTACTATCCCCTGTAGAAAACGGTTTAGTTGACTTCCCTGCCTTTCTGCTTCTTCCATTCTCTCTCTCTCTTTGTATAAATCGCACTACCTTGTGGGAGGGAAAGCGTTCTCTTTCAGAATTCAATTATTTGTGAGGAAATTATTTTGCTGTTCCAGTAACTCGAGCACAAATGCGAAAACAAAAACGATTCTGTTCTCTTCTCCGCGCACCCGCCGTGGTGGCTCAGTGGCTATGGTGTTGGGCTGCTGAGCACGAGGTCGCGGGATCAAATCCCGGCCACGGCGGCCGCATTTCGATGAGGGCAAAATGCGAAAACACCCGTGTGCTTAGACTTAGGTGCACGTTAAAGAACCCCAGGTGGTCAAAATTTCCGGAGTCCTCCACTACGGCGTGCCTTATAATCAGAAAGTGGTTTTGGCACGTAAAACCCCAAATACTACTACTACTTCTCCGCGCACACAGATTGTGGCACCAGGGCCAGCGCGCGCTGCGCTTCCGTTGAACAAATAAATATTTTCACGTGGTAGTGACGTACTGCAATACTGTGAAAGACAAAACTAGCTTTTATTTGGCGAACGTGTGCCCACAAAGACAGGCTACACTTAAAGCACAGCGATAGCGGCGAACACAGTCGGCGATCGTCGAAAATCTGATCAGCGGGTCAAGCGCGTCGGCTTTTATACACCAGTCGTCGAATATTCCAGAGTAATCGCTGGTACCAGCGTGCCTTCCACAAAGTTCTACATTATTCGCGTCGCACACATATGCGATCCGATTACACAAGGTTCGGTCACAAACAGCGGATGGAAGCATCGACAACATTACAGAAACTTCCGATACATGTAGCCGCGTCCTGCGCTGTGCTATAACATTTGTTAGGCGATGAAACGTGTCGCCCGATAAAGACAAGCAAGTACACGTGTCAATACACACCTCCTAAGAAGCATCGACTCGATGCGGCAAACGAAAGTAATAAAGAGGAACACCCGTAGCAAAGAGAACAACAAAATAAAGAAGTTTGTCAGCGTCCGTAAAATGGTTTAAGACGCACAACGTGGACCACATCAGATCGTGCGCGGCGCCGCTGTGAATGCGAAATGCCGTCTGGCACGACCCCATAGTCCAGTGGGCCAATACGTCGAATGACCTTGTAGGGTCCGAAGTAGCGTCGCAATAGTTTCTCACTCGGTCCACGTCGGTGTATCGGGGTCCAAAGCCAAACACGGTCGCCGGGCTGGTGCTCGACGAAGCATCGTCGGAGATTGTAGTGTCGGCTGTCGGTCCTTTGTTGATTCTTGATTTACAGGCGGGCGAGCGGTCTCGCTTCTTCGGTGCGCTGGAGAAAGGTGGCGACGTCAAGATTATCTTCGTCGCAGAGGTGGGTCAGCATGACGTCGAGAGTAGTCGTCGAATTCCTGCCGTAAACCAGCTTAAACGGCGTGATCTGTGTTGTTTCTTGCACTGCCGTGTTGTAAGCAAAGGTTACGTAGGGCAGTTGGCGTCCCACGTCTTGTGCTCGACGTCGACGTACATTGCTAGCATGTCGGCGAGGATTTTGTTCAGGCGCTCCGTGCCACCCTTCGTCTGCGGGTGGCAAGCAGTTGTCCTCCTGTGGCTTGTCTGGCTGTATTGCAGAATGGCTTGGGTGAGCTCTGCTGTAAAGGCCATTCGTCTGAAGGTGATGACCACTTCTGGGGCACCTTATCGCAGCAGGATGTTTTCGACTAAAATTTCGCTACCTCGGCTGCGCTTCCTTTCGGTAGAACTTTAGTTTCAGCAAAGCGGGTGAGATAGTCCGTAGCCACGACGATAAACTTATTTCCGGATGTTGACGTCGGAAACGGTCCCAACACATCCATCCAGATCTACAGAAATGGTCGGGAGGGAGGTTCCATTGGCCGTAGTATTCCTGCTGGCCTTGTCGGTGGTGTGTTGCGTCGCTGACAGCCTCTGCATGTCTTGACATAATGGGCGACGTCGGCGGTCAGACGCGGCCAGTAATACCTTTCCTGTATCCTCGACAGCGTCCGCGAGAATCCGAGGTGCCCAGCGGTTGGATCGTCATGTAGGGCGTGCAGTACTTCTGGACGCAGCGCTAACGAAAAAACAAGAAGGTAGTTGGTGTGGACTGGTGAGAAGTTCTTCACGAGCAGGTTGTTTTGTAGCGTGAACGAAAACAATCCGCGCTTAAATGCATTTGGGACAACTTCAGTGTTCCCTTCCAAATACCCGACGAGGCCTTTTAGCTCCAGGCCGGCTCGTTACTGTTTAGTGAAATCTTCTGCACTTATTATTCCAAGGAAGGCGTCGTCGTCCTCATCGTCTTGCGGCGGGGGATCGATGGGGGCGCGTGATAGGCAGTCGGCGTCAGAGTGTTTTTGTCCGGTCTTGTAGATTACCGTGGCGTCATATTCTTGCAGTCTGAGGCTCCACCACGCCAGCCGTCCTGAAAGGTCCTTTAAGTTAGCTAACCAACACAACGCGTGATGGTCGCTGACAAATTTGAATGGCCTGCCATATGGATAAGGGCGGAATTTCGCGGTAGCCCAAATGATGGCGAGGCATTCCTTTTCAGCCGTAGAATAATTGCCTTCCGCTTTTGACAGCGACCGGTTAGCATAAGATATCACCCGTTCAAGTCCGTCTTTCCTCTAGACTAGGACCGCACTGAGGCCTAGGCTACTGACGTCAGTGTGCATTTCGGTATGGGCGGTCTCGTCGAAGTGTGCAAATACTGGTGGCGACTACATGCGCCGTTTGAGTTTTTCAAATGCGTCGGCCTGCGGCGCTTCCCACTTGAACTCGATATGACATTTGGTTAGATGTGTTAGCGGCTCTGCGATGCACGAAAAGTCCTTGACAAAGCGCCTATAGTACGCACACATGCCAAGGAATCTACGCGCTGCCTTCTTGTCGATGGGCGGCGGGAACTGTGCGATGGCAGCTGTCTTCTGCGGGTCGGGCCGGACTCCAGATTTGATGATGGCGTGGCCTAGAAACAGAAGCTCATCGTAAGCGAAGCGACACTTTTCTGGCTTCAGAATAAGCCCTGATGACTTGATGGACTCTAGTACTGTCGCACGCCGCTTAACGTGATGGTCGAAATTTCTGGTGCAGACGACGACGACATCCAAGTAAACAAGACAGGTCTGCCACTTCGATCCTGCTAAAACCGTGTCCATCACGCGCTCGAACGTTGCAGGCGCAGAGCACAGTCCAAATGGCATAACCTTGAACTCATAGAGGCTGTCTGGCGTGATGAAGGCGGTCTTTTCGCGATCTCTTTCGTCGACCTCTATTCGCCAGTAGCCAGACTTGAGGTCCATTAAAGAGAAGTATTTAGCGCTGCAGCGCCGATCCAACGCGGCGTCTATCCGTGGGAGGGGGCATACATCCTTCTTGGTGATCTTGTTCCGTCGACGATAATCGACGCAGAAACCAAGGGTTCCGTCCTTTTTCTTGACTAAAAGAACAGGAGAAGGCGTCGTCATCCTCGTCATCTTGCGGCGGCGGGTCAATGGGGGCGCGTGATAGGCAATCAGCATCTAAGTGTTTTCGTCCAGACTTGTATGTTACAGTGATGTCGTATTTTTGTAGTCTGAGGCTCCACCGTGCCAGCCGTCCTGAAGGGTCCTCTAAGTTAGCTGGCCAACACAACACGTGATGGTCGCTGACCACTTTGAATGGCCTGCCATATAGGTAAGGGCGAAATTTCGCTGTAGCCCAAACGATGGCGAGGCATTCTTTTTCGGTTGTAGAATAATTGCCTTCGGCTTTTGACAACGACCGGCTAGCGTAAGCTATAACGTGTTCATGTCCATCTTTTCTCTGGACTAGGACGGCACCGAGGCCTAGGCTACTGGCGTCAGTGTGGATTTCGGTATCGGCGTGCTCGTCGAAGTTCGCAAGTACGGGCGGTGACTGCATGCCTCGTTTTAGTTCTTGAAATGCGTCTCCCTGTGGCGTTTCCCATTTGAATTCGACGTCACATTTAGTTAGCTGCGTCAGCGGCTCAGCGATGCGTGAGAAGTCCTTGACAAATCGCCTGTAGTAGGCACACATGCCAAGAAATCTACGCACTGCCGTCTTGTCGGTGGGCTGCGGGAACTTTGCGATGGCAGCTGTCTTCTGCGGGTCAGGGTGGACTCCAGACTTGCTGATGACGTGGCCTAGGAAAAGAAGCTCATCGTAAGCGAAGCGGCACTTTTCTGGTTTCCGAGTGAGCCCTGATGACTTGATGGCCTCTAGTAGTGTGGCAAGCCGCCTAAGGTGATCGTCGAAATTTCCGGCGAATACAACGACGTCATCCAAGTAAACGAGACACGTCTGCCACTTCAATCCTGCTAAAACCGTGTCGATCACGCGCTGGAACGTTGCAGGCGCTGAGCATAGTCCAAATGCCATGACCTTGAACTCGTAGAGGCCGTCTGGGGTGATGAAGGCGGTCTTTTCGCGATCTCTTTCGTCGACTTCTATTTGCCAATAGCCAGACTTGAGGTCCATCGAAGAGAAGTATTTAGCGTTGCAGAGCCGATCCAATGCGTCGTCTGTCCGTGGGAGGGGGTATACGTCCTTCTTCGTGATCTTGTTGAGACCACAATAATCGACGCAGAAACGTAGGGTTCGGTCCTTTTTCTTCACCAGGACAACAGGGGATGCCCACGGACTTTTCGACGGCTGGATAATGTCGTCGCGTAGCATTTCGTCGACTTGTTCTCTTATAGCTTCACGTTCTCGCAACGAAACTCGGTAAGGGCTCTGGCGGAGTGGTCGAGCGTACTCCTCGGTGATTATGCGATGCTTTGCGACTGGTGTTTGTCGAATCCTCGATGACGTCGAAAAGCAGCCTTTGTATCGTCGAAGCAGACTTCTGAGCTGCTGTTGCTTAATCACGGGGAGACTTGGATTAATGTCGTAGTTTGGTTCGGGAATTATGGTCGTCGGGGAAGATACGGCGGAATCCGAGAGGACAAACGCATTGCTGGTTTCCAGAAATTCCTAGATCTACGCGATCGTCGTGCCCTTGTTCATGTGCTTGAACTCCTGGCTGAAGTTTGTCAGCAATACTTCAGTTTTCCCTCGATGCAGTCGAGTGATCCCTCTTACGACGCAAATTTCACGGTCTAGTAGTAGACGTTGGTCGCCTTCGATGACGCCTTCTACGTCAGCGGGCGTTTCGGTGCCGACCGAAATAACAATGCTGGAACGAGGCGGGATGCTTACTTGATCTTCGAGCACACTCAAGGCGTGGTGACTACGAGGGCTCTCCAGCGGTATCGCTTGATTTTCTGACAGCGTTATTGACTTCGACTTCAGGTCTTTGATTGCGCCGTGTTGGTTCAGGAAGTCCATGCCGAGAATGACGTCTAGTAGAACACTGTTGTAGGATAACGAAGGTGGCAGGGTAAGTCAGGTCATGAACGTTAATTCTTGCCGTGCAGATTCCAGTCGGTGTCATGAGGTGTCCTCCAACTGTCCATGCAGTCTGAACTTTGTTCAACTGAGCACCCATGGGTCCACTCATGACGGAGTAATCAGCTCCTGTCTCTACTAAAGTAGTGACTGCGTGGCGGTCGAGAAGCACGTCGAGGTCGGTGGTTCTTCGTCCTGCGCGACAGTTAGGCCTTGCCGTCGGATCACGGCTGCGTTGCGTTGACCTCTGGCTGGTACGTGGCGTCGTCAGGGGGTCGTTCGTAAGCGTATTCTTTGCTTCCAGTCTTCGTCGCGACGGCGGCGTGTCGTTGTTATGTCGTCGAGGCAGTCTCTTCGTAGTCTTCGTAAGCGGCGGAGGATCTTCGTCAGTTCGACGAACAGCAACCGCACCTCCATCGGTTGCTGCTTTTAGTTTTCTGGATATGGACTCATGGATGAGCCCCGGGCTGGGCCAGTGTATGGACAGCGGTGCGGCAACAGGTAGCGGCATGGTGACTGTGAATGGGTCGGTCGTCGGGGCCTCCACTGAGTAGCGGCGAGGTAGTCGGCGATGTCACGAGGGCGTTCACCTTCCCTCGGGCACGGTGCGTTGACGGCGAAGCCTCGAAATCCCAGGTCGCGGTATGGGCATCGGCGGTACGCATGGCCAGCTTCGCCGCAGTGGTAGCAGAGCGGACGGTGGTCGGGGGCGTGCCAAATGTCCGTCTTGCTCGCGTAGGTGCTCTGGGCGACAGGTGGTCGTGCTGGCGGCGGCGGCGGCGGCAAACGACGGAATGGCGGCGTTACAGGGCCCTGGCGCGGTCGCGGAGGGGGACATTGACGGCGTGCGACGGCGGCATAGGTCATCGCTTCTGGCTTCGGATCCAGTAATTGAGGTTTCACCTCAGGACTCTCGGCGATCTCTGGACCTCATCTTTCACGATGTCAGTGATCGAGGCTACTTGAGGCTGCGACGAAGGCAAGGCCTTGCGCAGTTCTTCGAGCACAATGGCCCTGATGGTCTCCTGGAGGTCACCGGAGCCCAGTGTTTGGATGGCGCACTGAGGCGCGAGCATTTGGCGGTTATATTGCCTAGTGCGCATTTCTAAAGTTTTCTCAATCATCGTAGCCTCTGTCCGGAACTCAGCTACGGTCTTTGGTGGGTTTCGGATTCATCATCATGAGGAGAAGCAGCAGCATGGTTACGCCCACTGCGGGGCAAAGGCCTCTGCTATACTACTCCAACTACCCCGGTCATGCACTAATTGTGGCCATGTCTTCCCTGCAAACTGATTTCGGATTAGTCCGGCGAAAAGTTCTTGCTTTACGCCTCCATCAAGAAACGCACTTGTTTCTCTTCGGACATTTGCGGGTCGGCGTGCCGGAAAAGACGGGTCGTCTCTTTTGTGAAGATGGCGGTGGTCTCATTGGGTAGTTGGCCTCTGGGTTCCAGCAGAACTTCGGTCGTTTATTCTCGGACAACGCTCGTGAACATACTCAGGAAGTTGCTGCGGAACAGGTCCCATGATGCAAGGGTGGACTCACGGTTCTCGAACCAAGTCCTCGCGGTATCTTCCAAGGAGAAGTACACATGTCGTACCTTATCCGCAGAGATCCAGTTGTTGAAGGACAAGATCCTTTCGAAGGTTTCAAGCCAGGTTTCCGGATCATCCGACGTAGCTCCACAGAAGGTAGGGGGCTCTCTGGGTTGTTGAAGTACGACGGGTGACACTGGAGCCACCATTGTGGTTGTCTTGGCCACAATCATCTAGGTCTTTTTAAGCAAAAGTCCGTGCTCCGGGGGCAGCTGTTGGAGACGGCGGCTTGCTCAATGGTCCGGGACTACGTTGGTCCTCTTTGCGGTCCGGGCTTGGATCACGGCTTGTCGGGCGCATCCGGTACATGGACGAAAAGCATCTCCACCAGATGTCACGTGGCAGTGATGGTAAAGAACACAGTAGCAATACTGTGAAAGACAAAACTAGCTTTTATTGGGCGAACCTGTGCTTACAAAGACAGGCTACACTTAAAGCACAACAATAGCGGCGAACACAGTCGGCGATCGTCGAAAATCTGATCAGCGGGTCAAGCGCGTCGGCTTTTATACATCAGTCGTCAAATGTTCCCGAGTAATCGCTGGGACCCGCGTGCTTACCACAAAGTCCTACATTATTCGCATCGCGCACCCACGCGATCTGATTACACAAGGTTCGGTCACAGACAGCGGATGGAAGCATCGATAACATTACAGAAATTTCCGATACATGCAGGCGCGTTCTGCGCTGTGCGATAACATTTGTTAGGCAGTGAAACGTGTCGCCCGATAAAGACAAACAAGTACACGTGTCAATATAGTCACTAGAGTCGAGGAAGAACTTGGCAAATAGCCAAATAAAGAGTGGGAATATAGTGAGCTTCTAAGTGTAATAACGACAGAAATACGGAAAGAGAAACATGGTGGTTGGAAAAGAAAAAAAGAAAGCAAAAAGCTGGTAGAACAGGGAGATACGAGAAGCGATCGCACAACGACAGAAAGCATCTCGAGAGCGCAGGCAGGCAAAGAAGGCGCAGTTGCCGCAGGATGAAGTAATCAGTAAATGGGAAATATACCGGGAGAAAAAGTCTACGGTTCAAATACTCGTGCAAGCAAAGGTAAATAGTGAAAGTGAACGTTGGTTGTCAGAAATACGTGAGAGAAAGAAGGCCGCACCAAGAATATTTTGGAACCACATAAAATTGTTAGTCAGGAAGTCAACAACAACACAAAAACATATCCTAGACGGAGATGAAAGACAGATTGGAAGGAGAAGCGGCAATAAAATACACCAGAAAATAACAGCCGAACCTTTCCAAGGCAATGACGAGGTTATATTTGAAGAAAAAAGACCATGAAAGAGACCCAGGTGGATGAGGAACTGGTGCGGACGAATTTCAACTGGAAGAAAGCCGAAGAGAAAATTCCTAAGCGCACATCTACAGTCAAGGTTCCCGTTATGCTGTATAATGAACTAGGACTCAAAAGTAAGGAAGCTCTGGTGAAAGCAGTAGAAAAAACGTTACAAGATAGACGAATACCAGACAGTTGGCGACAAAGAAAAATCACTGTCATTTATAGAGGTAAAGGGGAGAAATATAGAATTAACTCGTATAGACCATGGACCATTACATCGGTAATATACATGCTCGCAATGCAGAGAATCAAATTAAAGCTGCAAGCATGGGGAGAGAATAATGGCATTTTCGCAGAACTTCAGAATGGCTTCAGTATAGGAAGGCATTTAGATGATAACTTATTTGTTCTTACTCAGTGTATTTAAACATCAAAAGTAGAAAGTACACCGTTATATGTGGCTTTTTTGGACATTACAGGAGCCTATGACAACGTAGACCGCAACATTTTGTGGCATATTGTGGAAGGGAAAGGTTTAGGTGACGATTGTCTGCAGCTTTGCAGAGATATTTACGTAGAAAATACCTTTTGCATTAAATAGGAAGGGATGAGGAGCGAGGAAAAGGTTTCTATCAACAAGGGACTGAGGCAGGGGTACCCTTTATCCCCACTGCTGTTTATGGTGTCCATGGTGAGGATGGAGAGGGCATTTGAAGGAAGTAATATCGGGTTTAATCTCTTATACAAACAGACGGGTGCAGTAGTAGAGCAGCAGCTTCCAGGTGTGTTTTATGCGGAGAACATAGTATTGCTAACAAACAAGCAAAGTGATTTGCAATGTCTGGCTAATATCTGTGTACAAGAAGGGAACAATTTAGGTTTGAAATCTAGCGTTCGAAAATGAGGTGTTCTGGTATTCAATGAAAACATTCAACATGCAGTGGCAATACAGGGCCAGGAAATACCTCGGGTAACAGAATATAAATTCCTTCGTCTATGAATAAAAGAAGGCACTAGATATATGGAAAAGCAGGAAAAGAACAGCAACACTGAAAGGGACGAGAAATGCAGCCAGAATGAAGCACAAAGCGCTATGTGGATACAATAGGTACGAGGTGTTCCGAGGTATGTGGAAAGGTGTAAAGGTTCCAGGACTTGCGTTTGGAAATGCGGTTGTTTGCTTTGAATCAGGGGTACAATCAGGGGCCCTATAACGTAAAACTATTCCAATATGTTTCTATTCCAATCTCCTGACGTCAAATTTGCTTAACCACCGACGCAAGCACCGGACGGTCACTCACAGGGTTGTCTGTACAGACCAATAATACTCTCCTCGTCCATAGGAGGTCAGTTTTGTTTGCTTGAAAAACGAATAACATTGCCTACACTGAGCGGCTTGTCGCATCTAATTAATTGGCTGACAAGAGGCGAGGAGAACGCTCAAGGGGAGAGGGATCCGCTGGGGCAGAGCCAGTGCACTGAAAATCGATAACCGGATGAAAAGGGTGGTGCCGGGGTCTGCGATTGGTCGGCTTTCCTTTACTTAGCTTGTGGTGCCTGGTCGAAAATCGCGGCGGCATGCAACGGAAACTTTAATGACGCTAAAAATGACCCTCAGCAAAGAAGAGTTGGCAGAATGAGGCGGTAAACGTGCCGAACGTGCTCGAAAACGTTACACGGCCACGCAAGAAGCTTTATTAAACGCAAATACACCCATGCTTTCCGGCAGGTGCGAGTAGCCAGCGTCTCAACGATCGGCGGCAGCCATCTTTTATTCCTTTCGGAACGGGGCAGCCTGCGGCTAGTTCGAAGAAAATTCGGTTTTGTTCGGCATATTAATGCATCTTTATCGCACACACGTCACTTTGACGCAGTGAGTTTGTGCGGTTTTGTGACGTCGCGTGACAGGCAGGTGAAGTGGGTGCAGCCCGAAAACTTTTACCAATAGCCGAGGGCTAATGGAGAAAAGTTTATAACAGCTGTGTCTTAGCAGTACTCATGTACGGGGCAGAAACCTGGAGGATCACGAACAGAGTTCTACTTAAATTGAGGACGACGCAACGAGCTATGGAAAGAAGAATGATAGGTGTAACGTTAAGGGATAAGAAAAGAGCAGATTGGCTGAGCGAACAAACGCGCGTTAATGACATCTTAGTTGAAATCAAGAAAAAGAAATGGGCATGGGCAGGACATGTAATAAGGAGGGAAGATAACCGATGTTCATTAAGGGTTACGGACTGGATTGCGAGGGAAGGGAAGCGTAGCAGGGGGCGACAGAAAGTTAGGTGGGCAGATGAGATTAGGAAGTTAGGAGGGCCAACATGGCCACAATTAGTACATGACCGGGGCAGTTGGAGAAGTATGGGAGAGGCCTTTGCCCTGCAGTGGGCGTAACCAGGCTGATGATGATGATGATGATGATGAATGGTGAAAAGGGGTCGAATCAGAAATAACTGTTTTTCTTTTTTCTGCCAAATCATGCATCATCAGTGTGTACACATCATATCAGATGGGGAGCTATCGCGGTTTTCGTGACGTCGCGTGACAGACGCGTGAAGTGGGGGTGGTCGGAAAAAGTTTTTCGCGAATCCCACGTGGAGTGCTGATAGCAGAATTGGAATAGAAAAGTTTGGAATAGTTTTACGTTATAGCGCCCCAGGACTCGATGGGAACCAATGGTTCCCGTGGACGCCACGCATTGGGCGCCCACGGGAAGACTAAAATCAAGCTGTGCAGGGTGATATGGGCTGGACTAGTTTTGAATTGAGGGAAGTTCGCAGCAAAATTGAGTATGAAGAACGACTGAGGAATATGGAAGAAAGTGAATGGGCTCGGAGAGTGTTGAGGTATCTGTACAGAAAAAAAAAAACTGATTCATAGTGGAGGAAAAGAACTGGGAAGCTTACCAGCAAGTATGCGGCCTGTACAGTGGGCAACACAGCAACAAAGAACGTTAAGCGGAACATCAGAGAGACTGAAATAATCTCATGCGTAGCGGCAATGAAAAAGAAACCTGTCATGAGTAACTACTCAAGAGTAAACAACGAAATCAGGAAAGAAACAATTGATGATAACTCAAAGGGAAGCTCGCTACTTTCGAAGCCAGATCGGGATGCCTTAGAACACGCAACTATAAAGCTAGATATAAGAAGGAAGGATAAGCATGTGCTTGCTGCGGTACAGCTAGGGAAGCTATGGAGCACGTTTTCTTAGAATGCGAACACGTCTGCCCAGCGGTTGATTTAGGCACCACTGGTCTCCTTGAAGCCCTTTGGTTCAGCGAGAGCAGTGGAAAAGTGAACATTTCCGCAATAGGGATTAGTAAGAGGTGATTGGAGGATTGGCGGAAGAAAAGTAGGGAAACGACAAACAACGGAGGTGCAGAAAAGCAAAGTTTGCAATAGGGTATCAGAAAATTTGGTTGTGGGAGTTCGTAGTGTTTTTTTTCTTTTTTCCTTTTTTAACGTAGGTAGGACATTAGGCAGTATAAGAATAGCTTGGTGGAGCAACCCACCACCCCGTTTGAAAGGGGAAGCTCACGACATACATACATACATACATACATACATACATACATACATACATACATACATACATACATACATACATACATACATCCCATCCCATCCCAACCAATCCCATCCCATCCATCCGTATTGATTGATATCCGTATTGAGTATTGATACTCATCCATCCATCCGTTCAACTGTTAGGAGTGGTAGACGAAGCTGCACATGTGTAGTCAGCCGGCATATATCGTGCCGTCTTGTGAAAAGTGTTAATTTACCGTAAATATGTCTTTATTTGTGCTCAAGAGTGGACCAAGGCCCCAAGGGAGCAAGATTGTGGCATCTGGAGCGAAGAACAAAAGCGATGGATGGGTTACGCTGCTTGGGTCTCGGCATGTTCGAATTAGCAAAGTTCCGAATTTGCCGCTGTGTGGTGTGCGCTTGCGCGCTCGTCACGTGCGTGCATCGCGCATTTATATTTGGGCTGAATGTCTTTCACTTCGTGAACAAAACTCTGCACGCTGCGGCATCTAAGTTGTCCTGTGTTTCGGTGCGCGTATGTGCTTTTGACACGCGATAGCCAGCTTTTAACGTGTGTTCAACAGTCTACGTCCGCTCGTAGCTTGCTCATGAGATAAGCCCATTTCAATTTTATTTGGTTTGTATAACGTAGACGTTAAAATGATGTTTGGTAAGCTGCCGTCACGAACAGAAATATTGTTTCAAAAGGCCACTATGCAGTCTTAGGGCAAAATGACGCATGAATGGGGAAAAAGATCACCCTATCTTTTCAGATTGGCTTCAGTGGTAGCGCGATTGGTTCGATTGCAATTACCGTGTGGCACTTCGAACCTCTTGCTCACTTGCTGTAAAAGCGTAGAATAAAACTGCATTCAGTTGTGCACTTGTATTTACGCTTGCACCAGCTTGAGAGCATACTGTATGCGGTACAATAACTCTTAGAATACGGAAATAGCAGTAATAGCAATGGCTCACTACGCGTGATCGTAACTTTCTTGCCTGGATGCACGTTTTAATTGTAGTGAGAAACAAAAAAGTTCGCTCCAGTTGCTCTGCTGTGCGTTTCCTTGGTGCAACTGCTTGCGGTGCAGCAAGACGTGTTGCTTCGAAGGATGTCTAGACAGTCAAGGCATTCGTGTCAATAAGCAAGCAGTAAATGTTGTATAAGAGCAGAAAAATTTGGACATACAAGAGAAGCGAATGGTGTCATCATAGACTCTATTTTACGAATAATTCAGTTGTATTACTAAAGCGGAGAGTGGATCTGCCTGAAAATCAGATTGTATTGATACTTAGCAGGAACAAGGTAACATCATTTCATTCCATTTCCTTTTATTTTATTTGGGCCCATTTACAAGCAAATTAAGGGGGCCAAGGTAAAAGCTGCTTATTGGCAGCTTGAGTGGCCCCTGGCCCCCCTTTACATATTGGCAGACCGCTAATAAAGAACACTTTCAGAAATGAAAAACAAATAAAAGTGGGTTACATCAATTAGAGAAATTACATTTCTTTCACTGTTCATAAACCTGCTTTTACTGAACCATGGTGATTAAAATCGTACTTTTCGCCAGGCAGATATGAAGCACTAATTACTAAGTAATTAATCATTACTAATGAATCCTTTCCTTTTACTGAAAGACAAGTTGATGTTGTCCTCCTGGAGCTGAGGTCTGCTGCCGGCACTGGGTTCATCTTTCTCAAGTTGTCGCAGTATTATAGCTGTCTACGTGAGTGGATTTTTTTTCTCTTAGCTCTTTGCCACCTGAATCATAACCATCTACTTAGCTGTGTAGGTTATCACTGTTAGTGACATTGGAGTGCTGGTGGACAAGCACTCCTTCATTATTGCAAGACATATGACAGAGTGCCGCTGTGGTAGTATGCGAAGGTGCTTATATATATATATATATATATATATATATATAAGACACATTAGGTTCTCTGAGGTAATATTGTTACGTGCGGAGAGACACAGGCGAAAGATGCTATTTACACGCTATTTACACTGGAGCTAGGCAGCTAGGCTGACACTCGCTCGTGCGAAGGGCACCGATCAACTTCATCGATCTCGCGGCGGCTCGTCTCTTGAGCATCGCTCGATGATATCGTAATATTAATCCCCGGCGGCAAACGCACCGTCACGGCGCTGTTAAATATCCAAGGTGCATGGAAAGTTGTAGGGCTTGAGTCGGGCAACGTGGACAATGTCACTGGTTGTCGCAGCGGAGGACGTAGTGGGCGTGTCTAGAACAATTTCATAGGCGACATCGGTCACTTTGCGTGTCACGCGATATGGGCCTGTGTAACAGGAAATCAGTTTTTCACAAAGGCCGACTTTACGCGATGGTCACCAAAGCAACACGTGGGCGCCGGGCACAAAATGGACATCACGGTGACGGAGGTCGTAGCATTGTTTCTGCTTGTCTTGAGACACTTGTAGACGAGCGCGCGCAAGTTGGCGAGCATGGTCAGCATGTGCGATTGCATCACGGGCATAATCGCTAGTTGAAGTTGTGGCGGACGGAAGCACAGTGCCCAGTGGTAGCGTTGGTTCGCGGCCATACAAGAGGTAAAATGGAGAAAAGCCAGCAGTCTCGAGATGGGAAGAAATGTATGCAAAGGTAATGTAAGGTAGAACCAGGTTCCAGTCACGGTGGTCGTCTGAAACGTATTTGGATAGCATGTCTGTAAGGGTGCGGTTCAAACGCTCAGTGAGACCGTTCGTTTGGGGGTGGCAGGATGTGGTAAGTTTGTGCTGTATTGAGCAGCACGCATGATGTCGTCAATGACATTGGCCAAAAAAGGTGTGGCCGCGGCCTGTAAGCAATTGACACGGAGCACCGTGCATCAAAATGATATCATGTAGGAGGAAGTCCACAACATCAGTTGCGCAACTGGTCGGAAGAGCACGGGTTACGGCGTAGCGGGTTGCGTAGTCCGCCGCGACTGCAATCCACTTATTTCCTGATGTGGAGTCGGGAAATGGGCCGAGAAGGTCCAAGCCGACACGATGGAAGGGCTCGTCAGGGATGTCGAGCGGCTGCAGGTAACCAGCGGGGGAGCTGGGAAGGCTTCTTGCGTCGTTGGCAAAGTTCACGAGCTGCGACGTAACGTCGTACGGAACGGGCAAGGCCCGGCCAGAAAAATCGGTGACGTACATGGTAATAGGTTCGAGATACGCCGAGGTGTCCTGCCGTTGGTGCGTCGTGAAGCTCTTCTAGAACGGTGGAGCGGAGGTGTTTAGGTATTACAAGCAGGAGCTCAGAGCCGTCCAGATGCAGGTTACGACGGTACAGAGTACCGTCGCGGAGGACGAAGAGGCGTAGAGCAGCATCGGCCGCAGAGTTCAAAACGGTCGATGAGTGCTCTGATGTGAGCGTCACGGCGTTGCTCGTCGGCGCAATGAAGCAGCTGGGATACAGAGAATACGCAAAAACCACTGGCTATATTGGAGGAGTCAGCGTCGTCAACAGGGAAACGCGACAAACTGTCAGCGTCTTGGTGCAGGCGGCCAGACTTGTACATCACGGTGTGAAAATTCCTGTAGCCTCAAAGCCCATCGACCAAGCCGGCCTGTAGGATCTTTTAGCAAAGACAGCCAGCAGAGGGCATGATGGTCAGTGACTACGGAAAAAGGGCGACCGTAAAGGAAAGGACGGAACTTTGCAACCGCCCAAACAACAGCAAGGCACTCTCGTTCCGTAATGGAATAGTTGCGCTCCGATGGCGCTAGGAGGCGGCTCGAATAAGCAATAACACGATCCTTGCCACGCTGACGCTGGGCTATGACCGCTGGCATGACCGCTGACCGCTGACGCCATGACCGCTGGCATCTGTACGTAATTCTGTAGAGGCCTCAGCGTCCAAGTGGGCGAGAATGGGTAGTGAGGTTACAAGAGTGACGAGACGAGAGAAAGCGGCGGCTTCTGCAGTACCCCACGAGAATTGTACGCCTTTCTTCAAAAGATCAGTTAGGGGCCTAGCAACGACGAAAGTACGAGCACAACCCTACAAAACTTCGAACGTCTGCGGCTGTCTTCGGAACCGGAAACTCTCGCACAGCGCGAGTTTTGTCGGGATCAGGCTGTACTCCGGCAGCGTCAACGAGATGGCCCAGAAGAGTAATTTGTCGGTGGCCAAAACGAAATTTGGGCGAGTTAAGTTGCAGCTTCGCCTTTCAAAATATATCAAGTATAGTTGTGAGACGCTCAAGGTGAGTGTCGAACGTTGGCGAGAAGACGATGACATCGAGGTAGCAGAGGCATGTGGACCATTTGAAACCTTGGAGCAAGGAGTCCATCATACGCTCAAAGGTGGCAGGGGCGAAGCATAATCCAAACGGCATTACTTTAAATTGGTATAGGCCATCAGGTGTGATGAACACAGTTTTTTCTCTGTCCATATCGTCAACAGCAATCTGCAATTATCCAGAAGGAAGATCGATAGAAGAGAAATAGCTGGAACCGTGGAGGCAGCCAAGGGCGTCGTCTATACGTGGGAGCGGGTAGACGTCCTTCTTAGTAATGTTGTTCAGATGGCGGTAGTCTACACAGAAGCGCCACGTGCCATCCTTCTTCTTAACCAAAACCACAGGTGACGCCCAGGGACTCGAAGAAGGCTTAATGATGTTTTTGTCTAGCATTTTGTTGACTTCGCTTTGAATTACTAGGCGTTCCGACGCAGAAACTCGATACGGTCGTCGGTGAATAGGCGCGGCATCGCCAGTAAGAATCCGATGCTTGACCGCGAGCGTCTGGCCTAAAGGGCGATCGTCGAAGTCGAAAATATCGCGGTACGACGATAATACTTCGCAAAGGTCTTCAGCCTGTCTAGAGGACAGGTCAGTCGCAACCATTTTCTTTATGTTGGGATCAACGCCCGAGGCTGGCGCGAGGGGCATGCTAAGTTCGCGAGAACCATCGGTCAATAACGCTGCCACGTATTGGTCGCCGAAACAATCAATGCTGGCAAGGCAAATACCTTGCAGCAGAATTTGCTTATCCAATCCAAAGTTACAGACAGGCATGCGAGTGTGGTTCGCAGTAATAGTAAGTATACTGTGAGGCACGGTGACGTCATACTGTATTGGGATGTCGGGCAGGGAGTGACGAGGTACTCGCCATCAGGAACTGGTGGGAAAGACAACAGTTCAATGTAGGCTATGGACTTTGCCGACAGGCGAAGAAAGCCGGTGGAGCGTAAGCGGCAGTGGGGTGCGTCAGAAGGTTCTGCGAGCATCGGCAACTCAAGGCGAAGGGTACTGGAAGAGCAGTCAATAAGAGCAGAATGGGCGGAGAGAAAATCGAGGCCGAGAATGAGGTCGTGGGGGCAATGAGCAATTACGGTGAAGAGGACAGGAGTGTGGCGGCCGGCGATGCTGACACGTGCCATACACATGCCGATGATAGGCACAGTACCGCCATCCGCAACGCGCACGACGCGTGCCGACGCTGGGGTGAGGAGCTTCTTCAGTCGTCGTCGGAAGGCAGCACTCATAATAGAAAGATGTGCTCCTGTATCGATGAGTGCCGTGACATGATAGCCGTCGACGTCAACGTCAAGAAGGTTTCGGTTAGTAGGTAACGTGAGCAGAGTATTTGAGGGCAGGGTCGACAACGCAGCTTCACCTCCAGAAGCTGCAGTGCCTAGTTTTCCGGCTGGGTCCGGGAGGCGATAGGCGGCGAAGAGAAGCGGCGGGGTTGGGGCGAACGAGACTGCTGGCGTCGAGGTGAGGGCGAGCGGCTGTAACGAAGGTTCGGAGAAGGGGCATCAGCGGTAGTGGGTTCATGGCGGGTGGCATAGGGAACAGAAGGTCCAAAAGTGCGGGAATAAGTGGCGGCGTAAGTCCGAGGAGGTGGTGGCCATCGGTTGCGGCAGTGACGGGCGACGTGGCCGATGCGACAGCAGTGGAAGCAGATCGGCCTGTCATCAGAGGTACGCCATTCTGACGGGTTGCGGCGAGATGTTGCAGAAAAGGACTGCCGAGGACGAGGAGGGCCGCTAGATAACTGGGGAACGCTGGGTCGAGACGTGGAACACACGGTGTTCGGACCCATGTTTTGATATTCTTGTCTGACGACGGCCTGAATCATCGCAATGGTGGTTGCTGGCGGATCGGGAGGCGTCGTGGAAAGGCTGGCGTACAGGCGGCCTCGAGTTCGCGGCGAACAATACGGGTGACGTCGTCACAGCTGGTAGTTTGACGCGGTCGACCCTCACATGTCGACGTAGCAGCAGTGTTGGGTAGCCGCGCAATGTGGTGTGAGATACGGCGGCTCTTAGCCTTGTTCAAGGCGACGGCATTCTTTTATAATGGCGTCGATAGTCGAGACGTTGCCGAAAACAAGCAAATTGAAAGCGTCGTCGGCGATGCCTTTTAGCACATGTGCCACTTTATCTGCATCGGACATATTGTCGTCAGCTTTACGGCATAGAGCCAAGACGTCGAGGATGTAGGTAACGTATGGCTCTGTAGATGACTGAACACGAGACGCACGAGCCTTTCTCGTGGCAGCCTTGCGCCCAATGGTGTCGCCGAACAGTTCCCGTAGCTTTTCTTTAAAACTGCGCCAACTGGTTATTTCGTCATCATGCGTTTGGTGCCACACGCGTGGGGGCCACCGAGATAAAAGATGACATTGGCGAGGATAATTGTTGGGTCCCACCTGTTATTAGCACTGGCGTGTTCATAGAGCTTGATCCAGTCGTCGACATCCTGTCCCTCCAGGCCAGAGAACACACCTGGGTCACGATGTGGGGCAACCGTGACGATTGGACCAGTCGGACAAGCCGCAGCCGTTGCAGAGGCAGGCTCGTCACCGGGAGGCATGGTGACAAGCTTGGTGTGCCGACCACTTCGGAATTCCGTGGTGAGGTCGGGTATCGCTGACCTCCACCAGAGATGTTACGTGTGGAAAGACAAAGACGAAAGATGCTATTTACATTAGAGCTAGGCAGCCAGGCTGACACTCGCTCGTGCGAAGGGCACCGACCAACTTCGTCGTTCTCGCGGCGGCTCGTCTCTTGAGCATCGCTCGATGATATCGTAATAATATGTTAATATATTGATGTCGTTCGATTGTGGTCTAGCAGACGAAAATTCTAAACAAGGAGAAGTAATTTTCATTTGCACTTGTTAAGATTTGCAAGCAAGTCAAGCTGTTACACATGAAATGGGACATTTGTAGATGTCTTCTGCAATGCTGCAGTCCTGAATAGCTTCAGAGTTAAGTTTCTCTGTAAAATATGCAGCACGGTTCAGTATTGTGGGAGGCTGGCATCAACAGACGTCTACTTACTGTGAAGTTCAATTGAGGTGTTACTGTTAGGGTAACTGTACATAATTTATGCTTTAGTTCTAATCTTGTATGAGGCAGAGTTACGTTGACCACTTGGTTAAGCAATACTGATGTAATGTCTATGTATAAAGGTATTCCCCACGTATTGCCATTTGGACAATGGCAAAAACGCATGCAAATACTTGTGATTATTATTAATATTAAAATATATTATTAAATAGTGTGAACTTGTTGTAACATTAAGGCAACATATTTTATATTGTCACAGTCGGTAATGTGCGAAAAGGAGGACGATGATGCTGGCCTTAGAGACGACGAAGAAGAGTGTACCATTATCGCTGCTCTACGCTGGCCGGATCAGCCATTAAAAGCCATCTGTAAATAGACGCACGCTTCTTCCTTCCCGTAACATCTTTGGTGAACGTGCGGGGTAATCACTTGCGCAAGACGGAGCTCCGCAGCGGACGTAACCTGGCCGCCATGTCATCCGAACGACAGAGTTCAACCACGGCCCCGTTGTCACCACCCACGGTCATCCTGGCCCAGCCTCGCGACCATGGCATGTTTTCCGGGATCGACAACGTTGACGTCGATGACTGGTTGCAGAATTACGAACGGGTCAGCGCACACAACAGGTGGGATAACACGCTTATGCTGGCCAATATAATATTCTACCTCAAGAAAACGGCACGGGTCTGGTTCGAAACACACCAAAAAGAGATTACGAGTTGGGAGCAGTGGAAGCAGAAGCTTAGAGATTTATTCGGCGAGCCCGTAGGCCGCCAACGTGCTGCGAAGAAGGACCTTGGGACCCGTGTACAGACGTCCACTGAATCTTACGTGGGGTATATCCAGGACGTCCTCGCCCTTTGCCGCAAAGTGGATAACAATATGGCAGAGGCAGACAAGTTCAGCCACGCTTTAAAAGGCATCGCGGACGACGCATTTAACCTGCTTGTTTACAAGAACGTAACAACGGTCAATGAAATCATTAACGAATGTCGCCGCTATCAAGACGCGAAGAGTCACCGTATAGTTCAACAGTTTACGCGTCTACCTAATACCGCAGCTTCATCGACGTGCGAAGACGTTTGTCCATCGCATGAGCCCACCTCCTGCGAAACGTCGTACGTATCGTTCGGCGAGAAATCGAAGCAGCGTCTCCTGCCACGCCAGTGACGCAGTGCTTTGATGATTCCCGGCCGCTTGTGTCTGTCATTCAGTCGGTAATTCGCCAAGAACTTGCCAATGTGGGCCTTCCGTCCATCTGCGCCGCCAGCCGTCCTGACTTTGATGTTCTGCGGCCTCTGCCCCTGTTCACCGCAGCCAATACGGTCCATATCCAAGCTATCGCAACCCGGCCGAATGGCGCACACATGACGATAGACCCATCTGCTTGTACTGTGGACGTGTGGGCCACATCTCTCGCCACTGTCGAAGTTCCTGGCCATC
This sequence comes from Dermacentor andersoni, assembly GCF_023375885.2. Lineage (NCBI taxonomy): Eukaryota > Metazoa > Arthropoda > Arachnida > Ixodida > Ixodidae > Dermacentor > Dermacentor andersoni. The sequence continues at coordinate 816,630 of NW_027314757.1, forward strand.
CCACTCTCGACCAAGCTTTCCCACCTACCACCGCTCCCCACTGAACCCTCGCCCGCCATCACTCTCCATCGAGGTTGAAGACGCTCCTGACAACGCTCGAGCCACCACGACCAGCCGCTCGCCATCGCCACATAGTCGCCGCTCCCGTTCGCCCCAGCTGCGTCGCTCTCCATCCCCAGCTTATCGTCGCCACTCTCCGACGGGAAACTAACTGGGGCAGCTCCTGGAGGTGACGCTGCTCTAGAACCCCGGCCTGAAATTCCTCTGCTGACTCTGCCTACTAATCGGAACCTTCTGGACGTGGACGTGGACGGTGTGCCCGTTACAGCACTCATCGACACTGGAGCCCAAATTTCCATCATGAGTGCGGAGCTTCGAACGCGCTTGAAGAAAGTACTGACTCCTGCTCCGACTCGACTGCTCCAGGTTGCCGGCGGTGGAACTCCGGCTGTACTTGGAATGTGTACTGCTCGTGTGAGTGTCGCCGGTCGCCACACGTCCGTTTTGTTTAGTGTGCTCGAACGTTGCCCTCACAATCTTATCCTCGGACTCGACTTTTTTGGCCGCCCATTCTGCTCTGATTGGCTGTTCCGCCAGCGTTGTACAAGTTGTACAAGCGCCTACCAATACCTGTCCCCGTTGATCTTCCTGCTCAAACTCCAACTCAGCTTTGTTCCGCGGATGTTATACGCCTGCCATCTCTTGCAGCAACCTGCATCCCTGTCTTAGCCTGCCCACCTGTACCTGACGGAGACTATGTCCTTACTCCCGCGACTTCAGTCCTGCTTTCTAACAATGTCTCCTTCCCGCACACCATCGTTTCTGTTGCGGACAATCAGACATGTCTTCCCATCCTAAATTTCGGACAGTGCCCACAAGTACTTCCTCGAGGCATGTCTCTAGCCACGTTGTCACCGACGCACGAGTGCCACATTTCCGCTTTATCTGTGGCGCCGTCTTCCACCAATGCTCATTCTGCGCCTTCTGCATCAGCCCCGACCGACGACTTTACAAAGATGATTGCACCAGACCTCTCAACACAACAAGCCGCAGAGCTCCGTGGCCTCCTCGAGTCCTACTCCGACATTTTCGACCTGAACGATCGCCCTTTGTGTGAAACTACGGTCGTGAAGCATCGTATAAATACCGGCGATGCAGCACCTGTTCGCCGGCGCCCATACCGGGTGTCGCCTTTTGAGCGACAAGTTATCCAGAGCGAGATTGACAAGATGCTTGCCAAAGGGATTATTGAACACTGTTCCAGCCCGTGGGCGTCCCCTGTGCTCGTGAAAAAGAAGGATAACAGCTGGCGATTCTGCGTTGACTATTGTCATCTAAACGCGATCACCAAGAAAGATGTATATCCACTTCCCCGCATTGACGATGCTCTGGATTGTCTCCACGGTGCCACTTATTTTTCATTTATAGACCTTCGCTCTGGATATTGGCAAATTGCCGTGGAGGAAATGGACCGTGAAAAGACCGCATTCATCAAACCAGACGGCCTATATCAGTTCCGGGTAATGCGTTTTGGCTTGTGCAATGCCCCGGCGACCTTTGAACGGATGATGGACATGCGTGGTTTGAAATGGTCCATCTGTTTGTGCTACTTGGATGACGTCATTGTATTCTCTTCAACGTTTGCGACGCATCTTGAAAGACTTTCATCTGCTCTTTCTGTTTTTCGCACCGCTGGCTTACAGCTCAACTCGTCCAAGTGCCACTTCGGTCACCGCCAAATAACCATGCTCGGACACCTCGTCGATTCGTCAGGCATTCGCCCCGATCCCGCTAAAGTTCATGCTGTGCAGAATTTCCCCGTACCAACTTGTGCCAATGATGTTCGCAGCTTTATTGGCCTTTGCTCATACTTCCGCAGGTTTGTGGAAAATTTCGCCCGTGTTGCCCGTCCCCTGACTGACATCCTGAAGAAAGACGTTCCTTTCTGTTGGGGCTCTGAACAGGCGTTTGTTTACTCGCAGCTCATCACGCTGCTCACCACACCTCCTGTTCTCGCCCATTTTGACGCCTCCGCTCCGACAGAAATCCGCACTGACGCCAGTGGCTACGGCATCGGCGCAGTTTTAGCTCAACGCCAATGTGGGCACGACTGCGTCATCGCCTACGCCAGCCGCCTCCTCTCTACCGCAGAGCGCAATTACTCGATTAGTGAGCGCGAGTGTCTCGCCCTCATTTGGGCGGTTGGCAAGTTCCGACCCTACATATATGGTCGACCATTTACAGTTACAACCAACCACCACGCCCTTTGTTGGCTTTCGTCCCTCAAGATCCCACCGGACGCCTCGGTCGCTGGGCCCTACGGCTACAGGAATACACATACACTGTAGTCTACAAGTCGGGTCGTCTACATCAGGACGCTGACTGCCTGTCTCGTTATCCCGTCGATGTACCGGACGGTTTAGTGGATGTTGCACCGTTCTGCGTTCTTTCGCTCCCTGCCTTGCAAGACATTGGCGCTGAACAACGACGCGATGAGTCGTTACGCCCCATTATCGATCGCCTGCTCTCTGATCCGTCTGACCCATCCCTCCACATGTTCGTACTACAAAATGGCATCCTGTATCGCCGCAATATGCACCCCGACGGGCCCGACCTACTAACCGTCATTCCGTCTCATCTGCGAGTTTGTACTGCAGCAACTGCACGATGTTCCCACCGCTGGACACCTTGGCGTCACGCGGACCTATGACCGAATTCGGCGACGGTTTTTCTGGCCCCATCTCAACCGCTCCGTCCGGCGTTATGTTGCCGCGTGTGAGTCTTGTCAACGCCGGAAAAGACCAGCTGTGCCTCCCGCCGGACTGCTGCAGCCTTTGGACATACCGGCCGACCCTTTTTTTCGCGTTGCGTTGACCTTGTCGGACCATTCCCTGTATTAAATGACGGAAATAGGTGGATTGCCGTCGCTACGGACTATACAACTCGCTATGACATTACTAGAGCCCTACCGACCAGCTGTGCCACAGACGTCGCTGATTTTTTGCTTCACGACGTTATCTTGCACCACGGTGCACCTCGTCAACTTCTCAACGATCGCGGCAGATACTTTTTTTCCAAAGTCATAGACGACCTACTTCGATCATGTGCTACTAAACACAAACTTACTACCGCTTACCATCTTCAAACAAACGGTCTTACCGAACGCCTGAACCGCACATTAACTGACATGTTAGCAATGTATGTTTCCTCCAATCATCGCGACTGGGACATTGCTCTACCATTTGTCACGTTCGCGTACAATTCCTCGCGCCACGACACAACTGGATATTCACCTTTCTATCTCCTCTTCGGCCGTGAGCCGACTTTGCCTTTCGAGGCTCTCCTTTCGACCACACTCGACTCGCCGACAGAGCACACTCGGGATGTCATAGCCACAGCGACCCAAGCACGCCAGATTGCCCGCATTCGTCTTTCGGCCTCACAGACACGCCAGAAGTGCCGTTACGACTAGCCCCATCACGACGTGCACTACGAACCAGGTGCTCCTGTGCTAGTCTGGTATCCAACGCGGCGTGTTGGTCTTTCGGAGAAATTTTTCTCGCGGTACAATGGCCCTTACCGTATCCTTCGCCAGGTGACCCCTGTCACATATGAAGTGTCTCCGCTGGATGCCACGGTGTCTTCACCTCACTCTGACATCATCCACGTCAGCCGCCTCAAACCCTACCTTTCTCAGACCGATAAGCCGCACCAATAAGGTGCTTTTTCCGACGGGGGGGATGTCACAGTCGGTAATGTGCGAAAAGGAGGACGATTATGGTGGCCTTAGAGAGGACGAAGAAGAGTGTACCATTATCGCTGCTCTACGCTTGCCGGCTCAGCCATTAAACGCCATCTGTAAATAGACGCATGCTTCTTCCTTCCCGTAACAATATTATTAGAGATTACCGTCATTATGTACCCTCACAGTGTGATATTTGCACTAAATGTAATTGACTTCGTCTATAAAATCCTGCACACTGGTGCATCATGAATATTCATCATGTTAAACATGTTGTGCAGCTTACCGGTCTGCGTGAATATAATGCAAGACTTTTTTCGATAGTTTCTGTCCTAGGAATGCACTTCACGTTATATTCTTGTTTGCAAAAAAACTATAATGCAGTTTTCCTCTTTATATCTTGTGGCACTTCAAACTGCGGCGAGCTAAACAAGTGGGCGGCAATACTCGAATGGCTACCACGTGAGGAGCTGTCTTCAAACACACACAAGGAAAACGTGGCTTTGCCTTGCTTGACTGTGTTGCAGGCACCTCTGAAGTACTGTATATCCAATAACCTTGGTGGCATAGAAGTGCCGTCCACTTTTATGCGTTGCTTTCTGTTTCATTGTGGCATCACATCACATTATAATAGTAAGGTATCTCTTCTTTTTCTAAAAGACCCATATTACTATCCTTGTTTTATATTTGCTGTCGCATTATTTATGTGCGAATCATCAGTGCTCCAAGTTCCATTTTATCGTAAAGTAAAGTACTGGTACCTAAACAGTTTTGTATAGCAGAATACGAAAGCCGAACTGCCGAACAGTACCAAGCAGTGGCATTAGTGCAGTCTCAAGTAGACAGATTGCAATGGTCATGTAGAGGGGCACAGCGTACCTCTTTATTACTTGCTGAAGAATTAAGCTGTGTGAAAACTGAATATTTATGTAGCTGCAGCCACATGCTATGGGCCATTGCTCCTGCCCTTAGCAAATGTGAAAGATTATCACGGCATTTCTTTTTCTAACTCTTTCCTTATTGCAGTGGGATTACTGCATGTGTAAGTAGGAAACAGATCACATAGGCAATAAAAAGCCAACAATGTGTAAACTTGGAACATTGATTGTACAGTTTGATGACTCAGAATAAGTAGAAATACACCATAAAAATTGACAATTATCTTTTACTTGAAACCGGGCTAGAGCACACAGTAAGCATACTGTATGCTCATATGGCGTCACGTAAATTTAAATTATAGTGTAGCTTTCCAGTGTATGCTTCTATGGTTGCATTCTGTGAGGAGGATGGTAATGTTTTACGTGTCTAGGAACTAGCCTGTCTATATACAGTAGTAAAAATGTGCGACCTGTATTTTTTCAATACTTTGATAGAATGTGCAGAAAACTAAAGCCATAGAATCAACGAACAGTGATGTGACTTTCTCTGCTCATGTTGCAGGTTCAAAAAAGTAAGGTGTGAGCTGTTGCCAAGGTTGGGACTAGAAAGGAAAGCCAGTATAAAAGGGTCCATACCTCTACTACCGGAGATGGGCAGCCCATCGAGCTTCCTCAACTGAAGCCAACCTTGTGCCGGAACTTGGTGCTTGACAACTTTGCTGCGGCACTTTGTCTGCAAGAGTGTGTGGCGTTTCTTCCCCTAAAATCCCTGCCTGATGGGCCCTAAGCTACCCAAGCAGGCCATAGCAGTGTTTCGAGGTGTCGAACATTTTTCCATTACAGCATCCACAGTGTCGCTAGCATAAGTGGCGCGCATGGAAACACTGGTGAATGATAAAACACTTGATGTAAGAAAACACTATCGTATACGGGTTCAGATTGTCATAAAAGCGCTTACCAGACATGTAGAGACCTCCTAAAATGTAAAAAACTACAAAGAAAAATTTTAACGGCAGCAATATTACCTGATTATCAGGACAAGCCATTGCACGACACCGCATTTCTACTGGCTTCACCTGCATCCAGTGTGGCCTCATGCATCCAATAAAAGATATTAGAAATCAGTGGTGCACAGTTTTTTCTGTCCCCTTTCTCGACGCCAACTGAACACATGGTAAACTCTTTCCAAAGCAGAAAACGGAGGGAAAGAGATCTGAACACATTGTATTTTGAAGTGGCTGGTACTGGGTAAAGCAAGTACTGTGGCATAGTAGATTTGCACCAGGCAACCTAGGAGCCAAAAAACCTGCTGGTTGCTTCCAAATGGCCAACGTATTGTTAGCATATTGAAGTTCTTTTTTTTTTATTTTCACCACTTCTTTAGCTCGTGGAGACAGCTTTCACAACTGGAGAAGAAGCCTTGGAAGCATGAAACACTTCACGAAACCAGCTTCAATATATCATGTGTCTGCATCACATAATTTCATGGCTGCATGAGTGAGCCCACTGGTTAACAAGTATGAGTGTTCGTGATCTTCGTCATGCATTATCCGCTTGATCTACAGGTCAACCCTGTCTTGCGACTTAAGCTGATGTTGCGTTTAGAGAAATTATGGCCGAGAGCCAGCTTTTCAGAATAGAAAATCAGCTCAACAGATTAAACGCCAGAACAAGTCGTTGAGGATTTCAGATCGAGAATCTTCAAAGCCCAGTTCAGTTAGTGGCGTTAGTATTCTACTGAAAATTGTTGATAGTTACGTTCATATGGTGTCCAAACATTGCGGTAACAACTGCACTTGCAGTACATAGCAAGGGTGTACTCGATGTAAGCTGGTGGCTTTTTTCTGCATTTTCAAAAACTGGTTTCTTGTTCAGTTGAGATTTTCAAATTTTGCATTGTTTGTTAGGTGTTGTGTCCTCTGTTTTTTTCCTACAGCTTCTTTGTTAAACATCTGGATAGTTAACACAACTTGACCTTTTGCTTAATTTTCTAGATTACACGCCCTTGCTGCAATACAATTTAACTTCAAAACTGCTTGTACCATCCTGAAAGAATCACTTGAAGCAGCCATAGCCACCAATAACACGCAAGAGATGATTATGAAAATTTTAATATTATTTTTTGATGTACAGGGTGTCCTTAGTATCATGCACCAAGATTTAGAAATATGTAAATGTGATGCAACTAGACAGAAGGTAATGTTTGCCGTCGCTTGGAGGTACTCAGATTATTTTTTGCATTGTGCCTAATTACATAAGTCTTATCTAGTTAATAAACTTCTCAAATAATTAAATGAAAAGTGTCAATAAAAAATTGTAGAACGATATGAAGGCGTCCCGATACACCTCTCTGTTACTCATTGTATGCTAAATAAAAGTGTTTTTCCAAGAAAGAAGCGTGGAGTACACGTGAAGTGCCTTGAGTGGCTAGTCATGTGGAAAATTTGTGTTGCGAAGCCACGAATACAACTTAAATAGGTTCTTTTAAGGAAATGACTTAGCTGAGAAAATCATCCTTCTTCATGCCGCCTGTGGAGACAAGGTTTCTTAGATATATTCACGGCCCTCGAGGAAGATGCCGAGGTAACAGAATTTGACTGCAGAAGCCCAAGACCCTAGGCAGTTCCTCCAGTGACCATGAAAAGGTCCCTTAGGGCACAAGCCTAATTTGGCACCACACATTTCTCCTGCAGCTTTTCTGTCTACTTAGCTAACCAGGTGGGTCAAAGATGGCAAAGGGAAAAAGAATCAACAGCTTCAAGCATAGAACTTGCTCAAGCTCAATGCATTTTAAGTGTGAAATTTTTCCCTTATCATTTATCAAAAAATGGGAAATAAGTATGTAGTATGGTCTTCATATGGACACCTCTTTCCCGCAGAGAATTAGCAGTACAAAAATCAGCTTATGAAGGCTTGAATATTGGCCAGCATGATTTTGCATAGATATAATAATAATTATGAACGTTTCTGGTGAAGGTAGTGGCAGTAGAGTGAATAATCAAAGAGTTTAGATATAGATTAAAAACATATTTTATCCCACTGCCAGAATTTTTATCATCCGAAATAATTCTTGTGTTTGATAGTCTATGTGCATCGAGCGACAGTGCTTCTTGTTGCTTGCTTCTTGCTGACATCATTCTTATGCTGCATAATTGACCTGTTTAAATTCCCTCCTTCTGTACAAGCAAATTCACATTCATCATAAGAAATCTTGTAGGTGATTTCCAGAAACTTGCTGGTGAGATTAGAGGGCGGCATGCACCCCAGGTTTGGATATGCATTCAAGAGCCTCGTGTCTTGCAAATGTTAGAAATACTCCTGCTAAGCAAGTTCTTCGTCTCATCCACAAGGTTATTTGCGAATGCGAATTTGCCTAAATTGGGAAAACAGTCAATCTAAAACATGGTAATCGATATCGCTGACAATGCGCACACATACCACCTGAAATAAATACAAATAAATATAGCACCAAAGGGCAAGAATGATTGCCACGATGCCATTTTTTCAGTGGAATAAAATCTGTGTTCTGTTGTAAATATGGAATCCCTTATAATTCAGACTAGTAAATACCTCATGAGGGTTGCGACGTGAAACATACATGTTGTATTTATTCCTCATTTTTTTACTTTAAGACCTCATAATGCTTAAACAGCAGTGAAAGAACTGAGAACACAGTACTTAACACTTTATATTCATCCAGAAATCAGTTTCTCTGCCGATCGCAGCATCCGACACTAACAATTTTTGACAGCAAATGTGAGACAGAAACCACGTAAGACTTAGTGTGGTGCTATTCGCTTTCATTGTTTGCGAATAAGGCCCATAGTGCACATGTTATGGCCTCACGTGTCATTACCTTTAAACAACGAAAATTGGAGGGGGTTTGCTTTTTGCAAAACTGCATGGAGGTTTTTACTGTGTGCAATCGAAATTGGACGTCTTCACAGCTGATAATAAATGCATTCTCCACAGCTTTAGGCTATACAGATGCACAACTTCACACAGAACACACTGTTTCCTCGTCACAGCCCAGGTGGTGATTCAGGTTCTTCGAAGGTGTTTCATTGTATGGGATGGCACATCGCGTTTCACTTATTTGCAGAATATTGCACTCATATTGTGTCATACTAGATATATTCATTAGAGAGCTTTAACTTACCCTAAATGTATTACAGCTGTATGCTAGTAAACTGGCAAGGTGTCTACTAAGTTGACATTTCCAAGTTCCCTGAGTTTTCCAGGTTTTCCCTGAGTGCATTTACAATATTCCGTGAGTGACACCGAACTTTGTTTCATGTCAAGACGGGCTCCCGACATCATGTCACCCAATGGCGTCACTCTTTAAATAAAATATAACAAAATAGACTTTAATCCAGTTTGAATAGTAAGGGTAGTATTTTATTCAAAATGAAAACATAAGGGAGGGGTTATGTAAAATGCACAGCGAATAAAATATCTTCGAAAGAAATAGTGAAACCTATTGCAAATCGAATCGGACATGTTGAAATACGAATAAGAAAAAGATGCATACAGAATATTTTCGAATATGAGCTATTTCTATCAACTGATAGAAAGCTAATTACTTTAAAGTACTACTTTACCCCCTATGGGATTCGTTTCTTGCCTACCTTAAATGAACACAATGTACCGTATGACATGTGTATGGTGGTGTCCTTACATAGTTTATGGAAAACTAGAATGACCGTAAGACATGCCTAAATAAACGCCCAGCCTGTTAGCGAATGCTTAATTCAAATAATTTTTTACATTAAGGAAATGTATAATTTGCAAAAAGAAAAACTAACATGGCTCAGTGTGATGCCTGAGCTTGCGAATTTCAACTGTTTTTAGCCCCGTGATTGCCACCCAATGGCAGAGATTCTTGTCGTGGCTGTTGTGTATTGCTAAAATCTCTTGTTTTGTATCGTTTCGATGTCGGTAATAAATAAAAAAATGCAAGCTAATTGGTTTGAGGCCCGAACTTTATCTCAAGTGAGATTTTCCCGCAATAGCTGGGAAGGCAACCTCAACTTTCCTGACATACTCTCTGCCAGCGCACAACGCCTCAGTGTTGTGTTTCACTGTTTTAAATAGCTTTTTTTTTTGCTTGGATGAGGGGCACCTGCATCTCGGCGTCAGCCAACACTTTGCTTTTAGAGTGCAACATCCTTGGAAAAAGTGGCGGCATGCTTCCTTCCCCGTTCATTTCTCAATATGTACGTCCTTTGTGTTCTTGTTCTCCTTCGGCTGCGCATTCGCCACACGGACTATTTGAAGCATCTTCCTGGACAGTTGTACAGTCAGCGTCCGATTTTTCGCACTCCTTAGGGGCCGCGAAAGCGTCCGAAAAAATGAATGCATGTCTTTTACAGCCCTTAAGGGCTCAAATCACCACAGGCACGTCCGAAAACCTCTGAACGTCTGCCAGTACACTTATTAGGCATATCGGTACCCGTACTGTGACGAAATATGACGAGTGCACGTGTGCATAATTAAGAAATACACACTGTGTTCCGTGACACTTGCCCCTTCCCGCACTTGTTATGCTTCGCAGCGTAATATAACTGTAATGAGGCAAAGCTGACTTTGGGGAACCATCATTATGCAACGCGCCATGCTTTCCGAACTTCGAAGACAATCGCGATGACCACAAATGCGGTGTCGGTGCCATTGCTGACGGCGGCAAATTCTTTCAATAAAAACACGGCACAGAGCGGCAAGAAGCGTAATACTGAACCTCGGCTCAGCTAGGCTTAGCAATTCCGCGGTGGTGGCTACGGCTGCCAGCGAATCTGCTTGCGAGTGTGCCGGTTCGAGGCGGCGAGGCTATCAAAATGGCGGCGGTTGTGGCTTTCATTAATGCCGTTTCGGGCCTGCGGTCACGGCAAAAAGTCCGGCAATTGGCCGGTGAAGGGTTCTTGTGTCCAAAATTTCAGACGTTCTTATACATTGACCCTATGGGGTACGTAGTGGTCCCGCGAAGCCGTCCGTCCGGAAAGCCGCTCGTCGACTGCAATCTGGCAACTCCTGCAGCCAACGACACGGCGTCAACAACCATTCGTTACGATCCCTCTCTGTTACTCGAGCCAGCATTACCGCCACTTTCGTTCCCTTTCAATAAAATTGCAGCTAATTTTCCCTGATATAAGCACAAATTCCCTGAGTTTTTCCTGAATTTTTCCAGACTACTCAATATCGCTGAGAATTCACGGTTTTCCCGGTTTTCCCGGTTGGTAGACACCCTGACTGGCAACAGCTTGCAGTGCTTGTGGAAAAACAATTGCAACTGCCATATTATATGTAACTGCTAGTGCACAGGCATCGGCAACATCAATGGTTAGGGTATGCTAGTTTCTTCTACTCTGGAGTATGCATCCTCCACCGGAAAATTGTTTTTTTTTCTTTTTGTCCTCTACCAGATTGGAATGTGAAATTGGGTGTAATTTGTAGGGTGTACTCTTGCATAAACTACATAAGCATTTCTCTTTGTCTGTGCTACAGATCATTCTTGCTACAACTGTAAATGCAGGGTGCCTGTTCACACCACCCGTAGATAACTGTCTGTGAATCTTTAAAGAACAGTAAGCATAATAAGTAATCTAATAATTTTTTGTAACTTTTAACAAATTTAGCACTCTTTGCCTTCAAATGTAGTGTTTTTCAAACTCTAATGTTGGCACAAGATTTGACTGCAGGATGTCATTTTGTGTGAAAGAGTGCACTTGTGCGCACAACACCTCATCGGCAACGTTCTGCTACAGAATGTCACGAGCTTTTGCATGCATTGGTCACTATCTCACAAACCGGCTGCCCCTTTGTTAGTTAGAATGTAGCATTAATGTAAAGCACATTTGATGTTCTAACAAAAGAATTGTGCCCTCGTATCCCCTAATTCTCCTTACTTCATGCCTAGTGTTATAATAGCGTGGTTTACACCATGAGTCAGTGTGGTGTATAATTGTGCGTATGGTGGGGTTGGGGGAGTACAATAACTTCAGCAACTTTTCCGTATGACTTGAATCAGTATTGTGGAATGCTGTTTATTTCTTTCACTCATTGTTACCAAGCTTCCCTTTGGTTGTGGCAACATCTATAATGTAGTTGGCTGGTGCTCCTGCCAACATATATAATGTGTAGGCATTTGTGTTGAAAAAAAAAAAGACCACCTAATGGTTTGCCAGGAGCTCAGGTCCATTTATACGATTAAATTTTGAGCTTACACACGTGGAAATTACTGGTGAATGAAAGCCCACGCAGCAGAACTCCCCATAATATTTTCTTTCATTATAATTATGCTGAAACTTTGAACAGCATTTGAGCTTAGACTTGTTAAAAAATGACCCATTTCCTTGTTCAAGTAAGACAAAGGTTCCAGAGGAAGACACAAACTTGAAGCCGTGAACAGCAGCATGAATATAAACAGTGCTCAACGTTTCGCAATCTTCCACCTGGTTATGATATTGCTCATCCCAATTTTCCCACAGGCTGTTCTTTACTGTTTTATGGTCATGCCCAGTTTAATTTTAATGTCCTTATTTTGTAATATTTGGTCAATATAATTTTTCTTCGTCGGCTTTCAACAAAAAGTGCATTGATAATGTGCTTTCATTTACCATTTACACTGATCTTAACCAGATGCGGCTTCATACAAAATTTATTTTATTTTATTCTTCGTTGCTTTTTTTCCAAATGTGCAAACAGTTTATCTTAATACCTATTTTGACTTCTGGGACGGTTAAGTCTACTGGATTGATGACTGCTTATATGTGCGCATTGTTTTCTGTTTTGGTCACGCCTGCTCTTGGCAAGGACTGACAGCAGTGCTCATACCCGCTCCATCACAATCACCACTACTAAGCACACCCTCCCTGCCTTTATTTTAACACGTTAGCTTCTCTTGACCTATTATATGCACCAGCTTCGTCTCCCCCAATGAGGGTAGGTGCCATTGAGCTATGCATAAAAAACACTGCCAAGGAAAACATTTGCTACCTTGATGACAAGCACCTATGTCGAACAATGAGGGTAGGGGCCACTGGGATATGCACAAACAACACTGCCAAGAAAAGCATTTGCTTCCCTGATGACAAGCACCTACGTCCAAATGTCGGCTGCAGCGACATCCCTTGTGTTAACAATGTTGGTCTACGTACATGTTTTTCTAACACAAACGCTTTGTTGTGTTCTGTGATTAACCCTTTTTTGCCGCTTTCTTTAGGATGGAAATGCACGAATACTATTTCTTTCTCCTAACAGCAGCAAGTTTGTCTTTGCAAGGCGTTTGGGGTCAAGAACAACTTTCACCAGAAAAAAGTACAAGACGAATGATTGAAGAAAATAAAGTTGCTTCTGTCATCTAAGAACTTGAGGGCTGAAATTTTGCACCTTCTTGTATGTATTCTAGGCAATGCATTCTTATCACAAAGTGCAAAGTGTTTTATCTCTGCAGCCATGTCAGCGTTTTGGCAAGACAATTTTCTCAATGGTGACCTGCTGCTTCAGCCATGAGCTGCCTTCATGACATTTGCATTAAAGGAGATGTACTATCATGGACAAAAGTACCCTGGAAGTGCGAGCATCGACCAAATTGCATCTCTGTGTTCAAGACCGCTGGAAACAGTGGGTCACGTATGCATATTCCGAACGCAGATGTTAGCGTGGCTGATTCCAGCAAATACCGCACCAATAAAATTCGGTTGACTCTCGCGCGTCCTAGGCAAGTTTGTTCGCGATGGTACATTCTCCAAATAATGGATGTACTCTACAAGACGAAATACGGCAAGTTCCTGTACTTTAACGGATATAGTACAGATTCAGCATACATTGTGTTCCGTTTCCTTAATACGAAAAACACCTATACATTAACGGTTATAGTACGGATTCAGCATACAGGGTCTTCCTATTTCTAGATACAAGAGTACCCATATCTTGTATTACAGTCTCTCTGTTACAGCTGTCCGTTATACAGAAATGACCGTTCTTTATTTACGGAAAAATGTTTGGTCACATTTTACCAGCATATTGTCTGTAAAGTACGGCAATTTTTTTTTTTTTTTTTTTTTTTTTTTTACGGTGCAGTTTAAAGCAAGATACACGTTTTAGTGAGGTGGTGTCTCGCAGCACAGCTCTTTCACGTGGATGCAAAAGTGAGCGCTCATTTTTTTGGTTCCAGACTAGTGGTCATAAACCGCAGTAAACCATCAGAAGTAAGAAATCTTTACTCTCTGCTGGTTTTTCTCATTGGCAGCCTCGTAGGTTTGCTTAGAAGAAAGAAAACCAGCAGATTTCCCCAGGAGACATGCTATTAGTCATTGCTGTGCTAATAAAATTAAACACTGCTTTGGAGCCTTATCAGAAACACGGCGATAAGCGGGGCATTACAAGTCCATAGACGGTGAACCGAAAGTCCACTAAGATGTTTCCCTAAGGAGGCGAAGATTTTAGTAGTTTGTTTATTGGAAGGCTTCTACAGCAGCCCGAGTCCTCGGCTTGCCTTACATACGGCGTGCAGACGGACAGAGTAGCAAACGCGGCGGGTGTGAGCAGCGGAGATGCCAAAACCAGTGCATGGAATTCTTAAAAAAGGGCAATGGAAAATTACAGTAGGTGGAAAATCGTGCTTAATGTCCCTGGCACGGGCAGGAAACGGTGTGTCGCGCCAAAGAAGCGTGACCTTCTTTTGCCGGGCCAGTGTCTCCTTTCTTGAATCAGCCTCTGGTTGTAGACATGGCCTGGGAGTTATGGCGGCGTAGAGATGAGAAGACGGACCGACAAGAGTCGCAATTTTGCGCGGTGCACACAAACGACACGGCCGTTATTTTGAAAATGAGGCACAATAATGTGTGCGAGTTCGTGTGTTGCACTTCCGCCGCCACTGAAGCCACCTGATGCACTGCGGACAATTTGTGTTCTGCCAAACAGAGTGCATACCATGTTTATGCGAACCTAAGCCAGGACAAATTTCAGTTAGCGCATAGAACTTACTTCCATATTTTATAGAACATGATTTCAATATGACGTTAAACATATTACGGGAAATGACGTGTTCTGATAACTGAGAAAGTTGGGTTTAATCGTTACCCTACATCTTTACCATGGCATTCAGACCTGTTACGGTGAAATTACATAGTTTGCTGTATTAAAACAGTGATTCGCTAAATTCGTTCCTGTGCAACAGCCTGTAATCGAAGAGAAAGAAAACTGAAGAGCGGCCGCAGAAAGGATGTTGCGCGTGTCCGAAACGGCCGCTTTTCAAGAGCGCGGTTGGCAATGGTCAATTCCGAGAGCAATAAGGAAAGTTTTAAAAAAAAGAAACATTTGCATTGCAAATAACGATGGCCGGTCAGCAGCCCACACGTGAATTGAATCGCTAAGGAAACACGCGCATAGGATGCGCGAGAAGCGTCGCCGTGAGAACGTACTTCGTTAACGGTTCTTTCCTCGTCGACTTGCAACAGTCGATGCGTTGTCCTTATTTTGAAACCTTAAACTGCTGCATACACGAAGCTGTATTAAAATCGAGCTAATGCGGTAATTCCATCGCACCCGTTTCTCACACCTGTGATGATAAACGCGCAAGGCTGTTTGGTTGACGGCATGTATATTAGCTTAAATTTCGCCATCATCATTATGCACACTTTTACGTATAGGCTCAGCGTGTGAAGCGGTGACAAAAACCAAGGGAAGTTGTTGTTTGCATGCATTCATTGTTTTGTTTTTGTGAGAGCGTGATGCGTTTATTTAACTCTCTCCAAACCTGTATACTTGGCAGTGTGCCTCAATATGCCGTTATGCGCTACAGTTCTTTCTAGCTGCTTTACGAGGTCGTCTCATCGTGCCTTTCGAGAACTTCACCCAAGTTTTTCGCACGTGCACGTGTTGGAATTTCGCTTCTCATTTGAAAGAAGCGCGACTGAGGTGAGTGCAAGAGACTTGAAAACGGCTGAGAAACGCCTCATCCGAGCCCCGTTTCCTTAGGCGTAAACAAACGTGTGATGGCAGAGACAATCTGCGGTTCTCACTTGTGCTTTTCTTTTTTTCGGATGACCTCGCTTGAACAATGAAGGCGTGCTTCAGAATATAATGCCGTCAAAAGTGAATAGGAAAGAAACTCTAACGAAGTCCGTTTAAGCAGAATCTACCACCTATACGTATATGCGACACCAACCAGCGGAAACGACCACTATGAATCATTTGTGGGTAAATTGGTGTTTTGTTTTACCAAAAAATAATAGCGAAGTTTGTGACATCAATAGCAAAGTTCAAACGGTATGATGCCCTGACAGTTCTTCGAAACCCCGATCCCTGGTTTATTGTACTTATTAGAACATTTTATAAACCATCATGAATGGGACATATTATCTTCGAGCGTTATTTAATAAACGCACAAACACGGCACGTTGTTCCCCTAAATAGTTATAAACGTACTTTATTTATGCGTAATAAATGTATATGTAAATTGCCTACAAACCATACTTATTTACATAAGCAGTGTTTAAAACCTATAAACTTGCTATTTTGATGGATGGCTCTGTTTTATTTTCTTCATAAAGCTATATAAACTATATGAATAAAGATTAAAGCTCGTAATTATTTTCAGAGGCATGTTTTCGCTGTACCACCCCTATATCTATAGTCGGCTTTCTTACTGTGTATCGTCCCGGGGAAACACCTACGACGCTCGCCTACAGACGGCCTTCACCAACTTCAAAGCGCATCTCTACGACTAGTTACTTTAAACCACATTTCTACTTACTCTAGGCCACTGTTTCTGAGCTTTAATATCTTCCCATGTGGGAGCTGTTTAAAAAGAAGCCCTCGTTCTTTAGCTTCTAAGTACCGACTTACTCTAGGGATCTTAAATATGATAACGTTACCAGGTTTTCTGCAAGCAGTAATGCCTTTGTTCCCTGCGCTCGAACAAACTATGGAAAATTACCTCATTTTTCTTGTGGCATATCCATATAGAATTGTATGACTTGCAATATTAAATCATCATCTGTAGACATATTTGAGGTGCCTGCATGAAATGCTCTCTTTAGAAGTTAACTGTAGAGTATCGTTCACCTGTAATGTTTAGTTTGTTTGTAATTTAATATTTTCTGTTGCTTTCGTTATCTATTGAGCTAGTAGGTTTGCGAAGCCCCTTACCATTGCAAATACTACCACTAGCTCGTTTGTTTTCAGTTTGATTCTTGAAAGATTGTATTAGCAATTGCCTAATGAATAGGCAAAACCTTTTCCGTAGATGTTTGCTCTTCCATTCATTGCTTTCTTTCTCAGGAATTTTATGCTTTTTTCATTGTAAGTTTTCAGCTGCGCACGTTTGAAACGTAAGCTAACTAATGAACACCACCGCATGTTTATATAACGTTCTTCTGACCCTTTGTGCAGTTGTTTGCTCTTATCTTGTGTTCTGGTGTTTTCTTAACTATTCCGTTACATATAATGTGTATTGAATTGTACGACAATGCTGTATTTGCATATAATATAAATACGCTTTGTTCTAGGATGTCCTCTTGTCACTTTGTTAGCTGCGCGACTTCCGCCTTTAATTAACCTCAATTATCCTCTTATGATGCGTACAGAATGAATCAATTAACCTGATGAAAAATGTTTACCATGGCAAATTTCTCCGGCTGCTGTTTCATTCCATGTTAGCGTTATTGTTAAATCTTTTTTTTGTTTTATTATTGCGTTTAATATACCATGCACTGCTGCCGCTTTCTTGGTGTAATATGCTTTTGTGCTGTGCCCTTAATGGTCATAGTAACATTTTTCATTGCAATTTAAATACCATCATGAGGTATAGTTTGTTTCATGTTGCCACATTCTTCAAAGTGAAGAAACGTATGATTAGCGTAAGTTTTGGTGTTTGTTCTTGTCTAAAGTGTATGTAACGATTTGCCTTGTAAGAGAGGCGGCCTATTTTGTATTATATTTTATTGTTCTAGTCGCCAAATGTCAAGTACGTTGCCTCATGGGACCAGTCAAGCTTCAGAACGCAGCTTTCAGCCCTTTAAGCCCGAGAGGACGTTTCTAGTGTGCGCAAGTAAAAACACATATGGAATTGAAGTGAAAATGAACAGAAGGACTCCTATATGCATCCCTGGGCTCGCCATGGTCCAAGAACTAGCTTTCACTTTGCTGACAATCACATGCACCTTATAGATTGACTCCTTCGGGAACGCAGAACATAGTTCGGATTGCTCTGAGGCGTCTGTCTTTCATAAGTAACAGTAAATTTAAATGTGCACGCGCGTATATTGTAATCATCTGATCACGTGCACCTTTACGATTGTCTAATTCGCCAACGCAGAAAATAGTGGGGATTGCTCTGAGGTGTCTATCTTTCATGAGTACAAGTCAATTTAAATGTTCATGCGCGTATATCACATTTGTACCAAATTTTCGGTTCTTTCACCATACATTTGAAGACTTTCCAACCAGGAGGACATCCTGGCCGAGTTGTCGACAGTTCATTAGGACACCAGCGTAGGTGAACCAAGGGTGCAAAAAACCATGAGCGGTGGCGCTGACTGCGGCTAATATTTTCATTCTCAGATAAAAATTTAATATGCTGATAGCATCTATGTGGACATTCCAGGCGCATTCCTGCCTTCGCCGTCGCCATGATGTTCTGTAAAAAATACACGGGCAGTTCAGTTACTTTTGTGCTTCAATGTATAAAACGACGTTCATATATCGCATCTACATCGTATCATATCGCGTCTGACACGTGTGCTATGCATGATAAGCTGAGGGGGCGTAGTCCCACTTCTTTGTATATCGTCGCATGACCATCCGAGGGGCGTTGCCCCATTTTACTGTACAAAATAACTGCTCAATAAATCCTGGGGCACTCATGCTCTGGCAACCGAAAGCATGGGGCCATGCTGATACATGGTGTCAGAAGTATCTAGCCCCTGCCCACATCCGCTCGTCTGAAGGATAGCAGTCGCCGAGGTCACCGTGCGAGGGCTGCCACCATGGATTTCATAAAGCCGCCGGAGCCGCTGCGGTTTGAAGGTGACATAAGCAAGAACTGGTGGCTGTTCAAGCAAGGGTTCCCACTATTCCTGACTGCAACCGAACCAGCGAGTAAGAAAAGAGAAGCATCGACAAAAACTGCGTTGCTGCTGAGTGTCGCCGAAGAGGAAGCCATCGAGGTCTACAACACCTTCAGCTTCACGGAAGGCGAGTCAAAAGACGATTACAACGCAGTAATCAAAAAGTTCCACGAATACTTCGCTTCTCAAGTCAATGAGGTACGTCAGCGCTACCTGTTCCGTAACCGGATGCAAGAGCCCGGTGAGCCTTTTGAGCATTTCTTACGGGGTCTGAAGACGAAAGCACGAGCGTGTAACTTTGGTGGGCTAGCAGAGTCAATGATCAGAGACCAAATTGTTTTTGGCACAAACGACGCAAAGGTTCTAGAGAAGCTTCTTTCTAACAATCACTTGACGCTGCAAAAGGCCGAAGAACAGTGCAAGGCAGCTGAAGTAGCAGTAGCGAACCAGGCAATTTGTATGCGAGACCAAAAGCAAGTCGACTCAATGCATAGGACGAGTCGTGCTTCGAAAGTAACGCAGCGCAAAAGGTTCAAATGTCAAAGATGTGCAAGGGCGCACGCACCACGAAAATTCCCAGCTTACGGACGAAGATGTCGTGCATGCCAAGGGAAAAGCCACTTCGCTATATGTTGCAAATCAAAACCACAAGTAGGTGAGTTGCAAGATAATGAAGATGGTATTGAAATTCTCGCTATAGGAAATAAGTCCAGCCGAGCAGACTGGATAATGAAAGCGAAGGTGGGAGGAAAACAGATTGATATTAAGATATATACTGGATCACAGACCAACCTGCTACCTTTAGCGCTGTACACAAAGATGAACCCAAAGCCACAGTTAAAACCCTGCAGTGCGTTGTTACGATCCTACGGGGGAAGCGAAATCAAGCATTTGGGAACCGTAAG
Organism: Dermacentor andersoni; assembly: GCF_023375885.2. Classification (NCBI taxonomy): domain Eukaryota; kingdom Metazoa; phylum Arthropoda; class Arachnida; order Ixodida; family Ixodidae; genus Dermacentor; species Dermacentor andersoni. The sequence continues at coordinate 836,224 of NW_027314757.1, forward strand.
GCAAGATGTGACGCTGCCCGACCGCACTTTCACTCAGGATTTTTTCATTGTCCGCAAGGGAGCCCAAGCAATCCTCGGTATGCAGGCGTGCGAGACCATGGCGCTAGTATCCCGACAAGTACACAGCGTGTCGCAAAGCAGCCCAGAAAACGTTGTGAATCAATTTCGCCACCTTTTTTTCTGGCATAGGCTGTATCCAGCGCCACTATCGCATGGTCCTGCGTGACGGAGCACTCCCAGTCATCCAGCCGGCGCGTCGAGTGCCATTGGCCCTGAAAGAGCAGCTTCGACACGAGCTGGAGCGCATGGAGCGAGGAGGCATAATCACGAAGGTGACTGAGCCCGCTGAATGGGTAAGCCCTCTTGTCATTCTGCGCAAGAAAAACGGTAATATACGCGTGTGCATGGACCCGCGTAAGATAAATGAGGCCATTAAACGAGAACACTTTGATGATATGTAGTGTTTAATGGCGCAAGGGCCAGGTGTGGCCAAAGAGCGCCATGACAAGTGGTAATGTTGACGATGTATTATGGAGATGTGACTTGGCTGTAAAGTGGCCTAAAAATAGTTGCTGTAAAGTGCATAAAATCTACGTGATATAAAATTATGACGATGACTAATGACGAATACTGTGAACATTAAAATCCATCGTAAAAGAATGACATAGCATTGAAAATATATGAGATGATAAAAATACCTGGAGCACTGTTGCCTCACCGGAGCCCTTGAAACACAAGGGCCTAGAGGCACGTGCTATACAAAAGAACTATCACAGCGCCATCCTCCGAAGAGAGGAGACGCTATGAACGTATGGGGCTAATTACATGTAACACAACATCTTTCAGATAACTTAGGACTGAGTTGGTGTCAAATAGCGGTTCTTGGCCGAGTAACATTACTGGATGAAGGGTGATCTGCTGCTGGTATGCTAGGGGAAAATGTTTCTTTCTCTCAGATTCGGCTAGCCGACACTCCAGGAGGACGTGGAGGACGGTCAGCCTCTCCCCGCATCTACCACAGGTTGGAGGATCATTTTCAGTGAGTAAAAAGTTATGTGTGCCAAATGTGTGTCCTATTCTGAGGCGACAGAATAGGACATCTGTTCGCCGTGCTTTTGTTACGGAGGGCCAAGAACCTAATTGTGGCTTTATCACGTGTAGTTTGTTGTTTACTTCTGCATCCCACTTACGTTGCCAGTGGTTTCGCAGTTTCCTTCTTAAAAAAGGCTTCAGGTCTGTGACAGGGACCGAAGCGGTAGGGTTAACTGTATGCAATGAAATTGATGTGGCCATCTGGTCTGCTAGAACGTTACCCTCGATGCCCCTATGTCCAGGCACCCAGCATACAATGACATGCTGGTTAGACATATACGCTCTACAGTGAATGGAATAGAGCTCAGTAATTACGGGGTTTCTGTGTTTACAGTGTGACTTCAAGGCTTTCACTACGCTTAAGGAGTCTGTAAATAAAATTGTTTTTTGAATATTTGATTTTCTGATATGTTTAACAGCCGACAATAGTGCATGGGCCTCAGCCGTAAATATACTTGTTTCAGGGTGCAGTACACCGGATTCCGAGAAGGATGGACCAATGGCAGCGTAGGACACCCCGGCATGCGACTTAGAAGCGTCTGTGTAAAACTCTGTGCACGAGTACTTGTACTGGAGCTCCAAGAAATGCATTTTGATGTGTGTCTCTGGCGCATGTTTAGTGACCTCTACAAACGATGTGTCACACTCTATCAGCTGCCACTCCCAGGGCGGTACTAGCTTAGCTGGAGGCATTAGGCGTTGTTCGAGAATTGGGACATCCATTTCCTTGCTAAGTTCTCTTGCACGCCGTGAGAAAGGAAGTCTCATAGAGGGTCTGTTATTAAAAAGTGTTTCACACGTGAAGTCGTTAATGGTTGTGAAACACGGATGTTCCTTATTAGAGCGAACCTTGAGAAAGTACGTTAAGCTGTTGTTGGTTCGCTGAAGATGGAGTGGCCACTCATCCGACTCTACATATAAACTTTCAACAGGGCTTGTTCAAAATGCGCCAGTGGCCAAACGGATACCCAGATGGTGTACGGGATCTAACATCTTAAGCGCGCTCGGTGCGGCAGAGTGGTATACTACGGCACCATAATCTAACCGTGATCGAACTAGGCTCCTGTAAATATTCAATAAACACTGTCTGTCGCTACCCCACGTTGTGTGGGATAGTAATTTAAGTAAGTTCATTGTTCTAAGACATTTTTCTTTAAGATGTTTTAAGTGAGGATTGAAAGTGAGTCTGTAGTCAAGTATGACACCTAGAAATTTGTGTTCTTTGTTTACAGGTATTTGTTGTCCACCCAGTTCAAAGCACGGGTCTGGGATCACTCCTCTCTTTCTTGTAAAAAGAACGCAAGTGCTTTTGTTAGGATTGATCTTAAATCCATTCCTGTCTGCCCACATTGAGACTTTGTTCAGGCCATGCTGTACCTGTCTCTCGCACACTGCGAGGTTACAGGATTTGAAAGCTATCTGAATGTCGTCCACGTAGACAGAGTAAAAGATGGCATGAGGTAATGAAGCGCGAAGCGTGTTCATCTTCACGATGAAGAGCGTGCAGCTGAGCACGCCTCCTTGGGGTACACCCGTTTCTTGCGTAAAAGGACGTGAGAGTACATTGCCTACTTTTACCCGGAACGTACGATTTGACAGATAGCTTTCCATTATGTTAAGCATATTACCGAGGATGCCCATTTCTGACAGGTCTCTTAAGATTCCGTGACGCCACGTTGTGTCATAGGCCTTTTCCATATCGAGAAATATCGATAGGAAGAACTGTTTATGTATGAATGCCTCCCGAATATTTGCTTCAACACGTACGAGATGATCGGTTGTGGACCGCCCTTCTCGAAAGCCGCATTGATAAGGATCAAGCATTTTGCTCATTTCAAGGGAATGGATCAGTCGCCGATTAATCATTTTTTCAAATACCTTACAAAGGCAACTTGTGAGGGCTATCGGGCGGTAACTTGCCACTGAGGAAGGGTCTTTGACTTGTTTCAAAACAGGGACCACAATAGCTTCCTTCCATGCGGTTGGAAGGTACCCTGCATCCCAGATGGTGTTGAAAAGTGTGAGTAGTGTAACTTGCGTGTCATCGTGTAAGTTTTTGAGCATTTCATACATGATTCTGTCAGATCCCGGTGCAGAGCTCTTGCATGAGCTCAAGGCAGCTTTCAACTCAGCAATACTGAATGGGCAGTTGTAGGATTCACTCTGTGGAGATTTTCTTTTGAGTGGCTTACATTCTTCTATTTGCTTATGTTTCAGGAAGGATTTCGAATAATGTTTCGAACTTGACACACTCTCAAAGTGCTCCCCAAGTGAGTCTGCCTGATGTTGCAGCGTATCACCCTCTGTGTTTACCAGAGGGAGTGAATATGTTTGTCTCCCTCTAATTCTATTTACGCGGTTCCAGACTTTCGCCTCATCTGTAAACGAGTTGATGTTCGATAAAAACTTTTGCCAGCTCTCTCTTCTGGCCTGTCGGCGGGTTCTCCTGCCTTGAGACTTAACTTTCTTAAAGTTAACAAGATTCTCCGCAGTGGGCGAAGCGCGTAGCAACCCCCACGCTTTGTTTTGATTCCTACGTGCGACTCTACATTCATTGTTCCACCACGGGACATGCCGTTTGCATGCCGAGCCACTTACTTCACGTATGCATTTAGATGCGGCATCTATAATAAAAGCTGTAAGGTAATCCACAGCAGCATCAATTTGTAACGAGGACATGTCATCCCATGATATGCTAGTTATGGTTCGGAATTTCTCCCAGTCGGCTGTGTCAACCTGCCACCTAGGAGCCTGTGGTAGATATTCGTTTTCTTTAAGTGTTCTTAATAGTATGGGGAAGTGGTCGCTTCCGTAAGGATTGTTCGCAACTTCCCACTCCAGTTCAGGCAGTATAGACGGGGAAACTATGCTGAGATCAATTGAAGAAAAGGTATTATTTGCAAGACAGTAATAAGTGGGTTTCTTCTTATTCAAAAGGCACGCACCAGAAGAAAAAAGGAACTGTTCAACAAGGCGACCTCGCGAATCTATACGAGAGTCGCCCCACAGGGAGCTGTGCGCATTGAGATCGCCAAGAACAACATAAGGTTCTGGCAATTCGTCTATAAATGACTGGAATTCATGTTTGTTTAATTTGTAGTGTGGGAGTACGTAAAGCGAGCTAATGGTGATGAGTTTGTTTAGGAGGACAGCTCGAACTGCCACTGCTTCAAGAGGCGTTTGGAGCTGTAAATGTTGACACGCAATGCTCTTGTGGATTACTATAGCTACACCTCCCGATGATGCGACGGCATCATCGCGATCTTTGCGAAAGGTAACATACTGCCGGAGAAAGTTTGTGTGTTTTGATTTTAGGTGTGTTTCCTGTAAACACAGCACTTTTGGATTGTGTTTGTGTATGAGTTCTTGTACGTCATCCAGGTTTCTAAGAAGACCTCTGACGTTCCATTGAATAATTTGTGTATCCATATTTATTTTATATAAGTACTGTGTCTACGGAAAGGGAGGTGATGCCTTAGGTTACAGAGCTCTTTCGAGGCCCTGTAACCGGGGTTTTGTTTTTTCTGGAGCGTTCGAGGGAACCTCGCCGCTTCTTAGGCGCTTGCTGCGCCGTAGGTATAGGTGTTGTGTCCATTGCCTCTTGTGAGGCGCCGGACACGCGCTCTTGCGAGCGAGAAGTTTTTCGTGAGAGTCTCACCTCGGAAGGCAAGACCCCTGCGCCCACCAGCCCTGAGGTCGATGGGGCTCCCTGTGGGATTTGGCTGCGCCGGATGTTGCCAGCGCTGGGAGGGGCCGGGGAGGTCGAGGCAGCCTCAGCTGCGCCTACCTTCGTGGCCGCTATCGGTCCTGCGGGATCGCTGCGTGCAGCGCAGGTTGCCGCAGATAACTCTTGTGGGACCGGCGACCCAAGGGTAGCCGGGCCTGGTTGCTGGTTGGATGGAGTAGGCTTACCTACTTCCACCCTGGGGGCAGGAGCCAAAGGTGCCTGCTCGCTGCACGCGGGCAGGGCACTCGGCGATTGCCGCTGCGACGCTGCCCCCCGACGCGCCGCATCAGCATAAGGTGTGTTGTGGAATGGAGAGCACCTTTTACGGGCTTCCTTAAATGAAATGTTTTCTTTGACTTTGAGGGTAGTTATTTCTTTTTCTTTCTTCCAGTTCGGACAGGAGCGTGAGTAGGCTGGATGTTCACCACTGCAGTTCACACAGCGAGGTGTGCCACTGCAGTTCTCGGAGGGGTGGCCCTGCACTCCACACTTTGCACAAGTTGTCTGACCACGGCAGCTCTGCGAGCCATGGCCGAACCTCTGACATTTGAAACACCTTCTAGGGTTGGGGATATATGGTCGAACATTTAATCTGATGTATCCTGTTTCAATCGTTTCTGGCAGAACGCTGGATGAAAATGTTAGGATAAGATGTTTAGTGGGGATTTCCTTGTTGTCTCGTCTAATTTTAATACGTTTTACGTCAGTAACATTTTGTTCTTTCCACCCTTCCAGGAGTTCAGTTTCTGTCAAGTCTAGGAGGTCTGCCTCTGACACGACTCCCCGTGAGCTGTTCATTGTTCGGTGTTGTGAAATAGAAATTGGTATGTTACCAAATGTCACAAGACTGCCAAGCTTCTCATACTGATGTTTCTGAGGGATCTCAAGGAGAAGGTCACCGCTAGCCATTTTTGTTACCTTATAACCTGACCCTAAGGCTTCGGTCAAAGATTTTGCTACTGTGAATGGTGAAATAAATCTAGCTTGTTTTTCAGGATTCTCACTGTGTACTACGTGGTATTTTGGGTAGGTCTCTTTCGTGCGGTTGAAACAAGTTCTTAAGTCTTCGGTGCGTCCCCTCTTCTGAGGGTGACGATCAAGTAGGCGGGGAAATGCGGGTGTACCCATGGTATTTCGGTTTGTGTTCGGCAGCAATGGCGGCCACCCACCACGGAGCCCAACATGGGGACGCTGTAGGCCTTAACGCGTAAGGCTGCAGGCGCCAGCCGTACATTGCTACTATAACCTAATATATTATACCCAAGGGAGGGCAGATACACAAGGTTAACCCTTGCCGCCGTGGAGAAAGGAAGTAATAAGAAGTGAACAGAAGACAGGAAAGATGTAAAAGTGGGAGAGAAAGTCGAAGATTGGAGAGGAGGACAGGAAGAGGCGACTACCGATTTCCCCCGGGTGGGTCAGTCCGGGGGTGCCGTCTATGTGAAGCCGAGGCCGAAGAGGTGTGTTGCCTCCGCCGGGGGGCCTTAAAGGTCCAAACACCCTGCATCGGCTCAACCCCCAGGATCCCCTTTTCCCCAGACACGGCTAAGCCGCGCACGGCTACACGCGGGAGGGTCCAACCCTCGTGTGCTCGGGTCCGTGGTGTCGCAACACACCAAACGCCTGCTGACGCAGACGCCCCTGCGGGGACGAGAACACTTTGAAAAGCCTAGGCGATAGGACATTGAATCTGAGCTCGCAGGAGCTAAAGTGTTCACTCGCCTACATGCGAATGCCGGTTTCTACCAGATTCCGCTTCATGACGAAACGTCGATAATCTGCACTTTCGCGACGCCTTTCAGTCGCTACCGTTTTCTCCGATTGCCTTTCGGCATATCGTCAGCATCGGAAGTGTTCCAAAAGGCCCTAAACGATATTCTTGAGATTGTACCAGGAACGAAGGTATATGTCGATGACATATTAGTTTGGGGCTCATCAAGGCAAGAGCATGATGAACGACTGAGGTTGGTGCTAAAGATTGCAGGAAAAGCAGGGCTAACATTCAACCCTGACAAATGCGTTGTTGGAGTCGACGAAATAGAGCTTCTAGGGGACGCAATTTCTGCAGAAAGAATAAGGCCGAGTTCTGCCCTCGTTCAGTCTATGCTCCAAATTCCAGAGCCGCGTGACAAACAAGCAGTGCAGGGAATGCTCGGAGTCGTAAATTATTTCAGCCAGTTTATTCCAGCACTGGCAGAAATGACGAAGCTTTTGCGGAGCATAATCAAGAAAGACGCGGTGTTTGATTGGACGCCGCATCGCGGGGAAGAATGGCGTCAGATATGCCACACTTTAAGTAGTCAACCGTTGCTGTCGGTGTTCGACCCAGCAAAAGAAAAACTCTCGTGTTGCGCATCACGCAGTGGCGTAGGCGCCGCACTTTTGCAGAGCCACAACGGCACTGGGAAACCGGTCACGTATGGATCGAGAACACTTTCAGAAGCGGAAAAACGCTATTCGCTAATAAAAAAAAAAACACTAGCCATTACATACGGCTGTGAAAAATTCGACCACTTTGTGTACGGCCGAAAGGTCGTCGTCCTTTAATTGTTATCTGTAAGAAAGCAATCGGTGACATGCCATCCAGGCTACAACGTTTCTTTATGCGATTGCTCAGACATGACTTCGACCTGCAATTCGTTCCAGGAAAACAGCTCATGCTCGCAGACATGCTGTCTCGAGCAACCAGCAATTTGGACACGGATGCGGTTGGCACCGCTGACGTGAAGTGCACGCCGTGAGTACGGTATCTTCACTCCTCAGCGACGAAACATGGAAGCGTCTCGCAGCAGAAACTGCGAAGGATAGTTATCTGAAAGTGGTACTGCAAAACCTAATAAGGAATGAGCCAATCAACGGTTCGTTGAAACCATTTTCATCTGAGCTATCTCATATTAAAGATGTCCTATTCAATTAGTGCAAAGTAGTAATTCCAAGCAGTATGAGGCGAGAGACTTTGCACAGGATTCACGAGGGTCGTCTAGGAATCGGCAAATGTAAAGCTCGGGCTCGTCGTCTCGTCTTCTGGCCTGGCATGAACTCGGAAATCGAGGTGTTCGCTCAGAGGTGCGCTGCATGCAAAAAGTATGCGTATAACCAGCCGAAGGAGCCACTTATTCCGAGGCACTTAATAAGGAGCCACTTAATCGACATATTCCACTACGGTGGCAAGTCCTGCCTGTGCGTCTATGACGCCTTGTCTAACTTCCCGGGTGTAGAATGCCTGAGAGACACTACAGCCAGGACCGTCATTGAAGCGACTAGTGCTATATTTGCCCGTTATGGCATTCCAATGGAGGTTCTTTCAGACAATGGTCCCCAATTTTCTAGCAGAGAATTTGCCACGTTTTCACGCACTTACGACTTCAAACACATTACCTCAAGTCCGGGATTCCCACGTTCCAATGGGCTATCGGAAAAGGGGGTACAGGTGGTGAAGAGACTATTAAAGAAAACGACCGACGCTAAACAGGATTTCTGGTTGGCACTTTTGGCTTACGGGACTTCTCCCTTGTAGAGTGGCCGATTGCCAGGAGAGATCCTTCAAGGTCGCCAACTACGAACACTGCAGCCTGCCTTTAATATGTGGACCAGCCCACCAAGTTGTCAAGCACCGTCAGCTTCAAACTTCCGCGCAGCCACTAGCACCACTCCACGAATGCGATGTCGTGCGAGTCCAGACCAGCACGTGGGCCACGAAAGCACAGGTTCTGAAACCGTCGACGTACCCCAGGTCGTAGCATGTCATCACGCCAGAGGGGCGGTCATTTCGGCGCAATCGCAAACACCTACTACCGACCGGGGAGAACTTTCAGCGTGACTTCATTCCCAACGGTAGCGACGCGGGACCCGAGTGCTGAACATCTGCTCATCGCACCGACGACGGAGCACCGAGTAATGGTGTTACGACAGCCGCGGACATGTTCCAAAGTGCGCCGCCAACGCCAGCAAGTGTTCCGGGAAATGCAGACATGTCGGACAGGTCGCCGCCTACACCAGCACCGAGGAGGTTCCTGAGGCAAGCAAGACCACCCCGACGACTGCAGTATGATCGGAACTTTGAACAGATTTCCTAAACACGCTTTGTCAATACTTATATGCTTTACTTTCGTTACAATGTGTAACCTCGGAATTATCGCTATACCACATCTGTAAATAATTGCGCTGTTTATTTTATTTTCTTCCTCGTAATCGTAGACTCTCACCTCGTACATCTTTGGGATGCCAGAAGACGACTACTGAGGCGGTGGAAAAAGATGAAACTTGACTGCAAACTGCAGAGACGGATCGCTCACATAACAAAGCAAGCAGAAGAATACGGTGATCAACTCAGCAGGCAGAATTGCCATAAACTGTGCGACCAACTTCAAGGCACACTCAGCACGAAGAAGACCTGGCATATACTGCGAGCCCTTCTAGCTACCACCAGAACCAAGATCCAGCAAAGACATGACCTCAAGAAAATCATGAACTCGCACCCAGGAACAGAAAAACAAATTCCGGAAGAAATCAAGCGTAAACTTGTCGGAGATAATGCCCCCAAGGTTACCGGTCCCCGACCGTACAAAAGCGAACCAGATCTCACCCTCGACAGCCCTTTCACGCTTCCTGAACTCCATGCCGCCCTTGCCAAATTGACCCGCAACACATCGTCAGGAAATGACAAGGTGACCAACAAGATCCTACGAAACCTCTCAGACAAGGCCCTAAATGGACTCCTCGACTACATGAATAACTGCTGGGAAAAAGGTGTGCTGCCAGCAGAATAGAAGCACGCAAAAGTAATTATGATCCCAAAACACAACACGCCACTACAAATCAGCAACCTACGGCCCATCTCCCTCACTTCCTGCGCTGGAAAGTTGCTCGAACACATGGTTCACGATCGCCTCACCACATACCTCGAAGACTCAGGACTCATGCCAGACACAATGTTTGGCTTCCGACAGCTCCTTACAGCACAAGATATACTACTACACCATAAGGAAGACCTCTTGGACAACCTAGAACGCCACAAAAAGTTCTCTATTTTAACAATAGATGTAAAAGGAGCCTTCGATAATGTGAAGCATGAAGCAATCCTCCAAAATATCCAAGATACAAACTGCGGAATCTGGACCTACCAATACGTACACGACTTTCTCAAAGATCGCACGGCTACGGTGGGTATAGGCAACATCCGAAGCGACAAGTTCGAAATGCCCAACGAAGGAACTCCACAAGGGTCAGTCATTTCACCTTTGCTGTTCAATCTCGCAATGATTAAGCTCCCACAACAACTCGATGGCATCGAAGATTTAAGCCATGCAATATACGCCGACGATATAACGTTATGGACAAAAGCGTCCACAACCGGCCAACAGCAAACTACGCTCCAAGAGGCAATCGATCAGATTGAACAGTACCTTTCAAAATGCGGTCTCCAGTGCGCCCCCGAAAAATCAGAGCTACTTATACTCAAGGCAAGGACCCGGGGAAGACCACCAGCCTACGTCGCTCCAGATCCCAACGTCAGACTCAATGGAATCGATATCCCTCAAGTTGGCTCCCTCCGCGTCCTTGGCCTCACAATACATAAAGACGGTTCTGGGGCAGCTACACTTCCGAAGCTTCAGAAGACCCTAACACAAATAACCCATCTCATTCGGCGTATAACCACCCAAAGAAGAGGACTTAAAGAGCAAGAAACCATCCAATTAATCCAAGCACTCCTGTTAAGCCGGATCACATATGGCACCCCGTATATACTCCTCAAGAAAGCTGAAATTGAAAAACTCAACATCATCATCAGAAAAGCAATCAAGAGCGCACTAGGACTCCCCAGTATGACCTCAACCACGACACTCCTCAAACTTGGCCTCCATAACACCTTGGAAGAAATGAGCGAAGCGCACAGAGCCAGCCAGCTGGAACGCCTTAAGCTGACTCAAACAGGCAGAGCAGTACTTCGCAAGCTCGCATACAGCGAAAACTTCATAGCAGACTCAGATGCGAAAGCCCGATTGCCGCCACTTCTTCATGACTCTATCTCAGTCGCTCCAATACCTCGCAACATGTATGCAACATACCACAAAGACAGAAGACAAGCAAGAGTTAGAGCTCTTAGCAAGAAATACTCAAAGAACCCCAACACGAGATACACAGATGCGGCAAAATACCCAGGTAGAAGAGCATACGCAATTACCGTGACCAACAACCAAGGGAAGGAGCTAATCGCTGCCACCATACCCGCCAGAAATCCAGAAACGGCGGAGGAAGTGGCCATCGTCCTCGGCATCGCCACATGCAAAGACACAGCAATCATCTTGAGCGACTCGTAAACGGCATGTAGAGACTTACGAAAAGGCCGAATTTCTGCCGCAGCAGTGAAGATTCTAAAAGAAATAAGAAGACGACAAGAACTTCCCGGCACCTACGTCGCATGGCCACCAGGCCACGAACACCTGGCAGGAAACGAAGCAGCACATGCTGTCGCCCGAGAGCATACCAGCCGGGATATCCTGCCGCACGGTGTCCGGAAAGCGACGAGGGTGGAGGACATTCCCATCAACTACGCCGTAATATTGCAACATTACCGAATGGAAAGAAGACAATATCCTCCACCTCATCCAAAATTAGGCAAGGAAGAAGCCACCGCCCTCGGCAGACTACAAACAAATACGTATGTACATGGAATTATCATGCACCGAATGCACCCCACCAAATTCTCATACCTATGCCGGTATTGTGACGTACCAGACACGCTCCCACACATGGTGTTGGTGTGCCCGCACCGCGAGAAAAACAGTGAAGATGATGCCTCAGAACCGCTACAAGCGATCGAAGAAACGTGGGAGGCAATGTTAAAGGCACAGAGCCTGGAAGATCAGCGAAGTCTGATGGACCGGGCCCGGGCTGCAGCATTAGCCAACGGCTTTCTGGACTAACAGAGCCGCCCACCTAGGGCGAAGAAAGGACACTTTCTCGCTGTTTCTTACAATAAACGTTCATTCCTCCTCCTCGTAACGAAAGGGGATGTATCATATCGCGTCTGACACGTGTGCTATGCATGATAAGCTGAGGGGGCGTAGTCCCACTTCTTTGTATATCATCGCATGACAATCTGAGGGGCGTTGCCCCATTTTACTGTATAAAATAACTGCTGAATAAATCCTGAGACACCCGTGCTCTCGCAACCGAAAGCATGGGGCCATGCTGGTGCAGTTAAGAAAGTAATTGGAATTAAAAAATTAAATCCTGTGGTCATAATCATCATCAGCAGCAGCAGCCTGGCTACGCCCACTGCAGGGCAAAGGCCTCTCCCATACTTCTCCAACTACCCTGGAGATATCTCGCAAATGGTGTCATCCAAACAATTCGTATCAAAAGGATATGCTCTGCAGTCTCCCCCACTGTAATTTGTAAATTGGAATAAGGTAATTAGTTAAAATATTTTTAGTGATTTTTTTGGTAGTTGGTGATTCTGCATTTCAATTTTCTTGTGGAAGTAATGGCTGCCGCTTGGTGTAGAACAGCTCATAGACTAGAATTGCGTTATCTGCCACAGGCAGTTTTTAAACATTTTCGAAAGTGTTCGATGAAACACCCTGCACAGAGCGCGGAAGCATTAAATAACAACAAAAAAAAAATAAACCAACACCTTGTACAAGAGCACCACACAGCTCACGCGTGACTACACCAGATTTGAAACGGCAAATTGATCACCTGTTACATGGATGGAGGCTTGACTTACATATTCGCGCGCGTGCTTAGGGATGCGAAAAGCCTCATCTATTTCGCACGTCCGCAGCTATGTTCGCCTCATAACGATAGAAGTACTATCAAATTATTTCTATTGTATAGCACTGTTTACCTACATCAGGTCTGTTTGAGGCTACCTATCTATCTATCGATGCAGCCTGTTACGCCGAGATAGTTGCCCAAGTTGTGTACCAGCGTGAGCTACAAGGTATGTTCTCGTGGTCGATTATAGTCCTTCGATCGTCATCATATTAGCTTTGTCATTTGACTCTCGTTATGCTGCCGTCGTTGCGTCTCCTACGCCAACCCTGTGACTGAAGTTATTTTATAGCTCGAACCACTAGGTATGTGCTTGTGGTCGTGATGCTGCAGAGGGCGTTTCATCATCGTCACTCCAGCTTCGTCCTCCAACTCCCGTCATGCTTGTCATGGTTTCGTCATCACGCTATCGTCTTCATACAGAAGTCATGCATTAGTTTTCGCACCACCGCCGTAATGCCACCGAGGACGTGCTATCGTCGTCACTCTGGCTTCGCATTGCGACTCTCTTCGTGCCGTGTTCGCCCCGTCACCGTCGTCAGACATGCTTCGTGATACAGTAATAGTTGCGTCATTCTTTTCATAAACTCGTCTTTGTCTTCATACGGGTGTCACGCCATGATCGCCATACACATGACGTCACGCCTTTCTTGTCAAAACGTTGTGTAATGCCACCACGGTCGTCCTACCATCGTCATTCTAATTTAGTCATACCCGCCGTGGTTTCTTGGTGGCTATGGTGTTGCACGCTAAGTGCGTCTGGCGGGATCGAATGCCGGGCACGTTGGCCGCATTTAGATGAGGGAGAAATGCGAAAACACCGGTGTACATAGATTTAGGTGCACGATAAATAACCTCAGGTGATCGAAATTTGCGCCCCCCCCCCCAACGGCGTGCCTCATAATCAGAAAGTGGTTTTGGCACGTAAGACCCCATAATTTAGTTTTAATTTTGTCATGCCATCGTGGTCACGCCGTGATCTTGGCGTCATCGTCGTCACGCAGTCATCGCCATGCCGTCGTCGTCTTATCACCTCGCCATTCCATTGGTCCCTATCCTTCTGCCGCATTCTATCGTAATGAACCTGTCATATTCAATCTCGATGATGTCCCTGTCATCGTCGTCATCGTGTACCGTCGCTGTACTGCATCTGTTGTCATACCGTCGTGCTCTCGTGGCACCATCATCACTCGTCATCCGAGTATCACCATGCCGTCATCGCCACGCCGTCATAACTGCTTCGTGACACAGGGGTAGTCACGCCATCTCGTCATGAACTCATAATTTTCACATTTTCCTCAGACCGTCATCGTACTAGTGTCGTAATCATACAGTCGTTGTAGTGCGTTCGCTGTCATATCATCGTCGTTATGACCCCATGGTAGTTCCATCATCATTAGTCTAACTTCGCCATCCGACTCTCCTGTCTTCGTAGTCACACCATCTTCGTCACGCAGTGATCGTCGCACCAAAGTGATTACGCCATAGTCATCGTTGCGTCGACTCATGTAGGCACAATGCATTGGCGGCCTAGTTGGTGCGAATCCATAATAGCTTTGTTTAGCGCAAAGCAACGGACACAAGAAAGACGACAGGACAAGGCGCTACTCTCATCTGACATCATTTTATTGTGGCACTCCTTTATAGAGCGCAGAAACAAGAAGATCATGCGCAGTGAGCATATATGCGTCGTCATGCATTCGTTGTCATACCGACATCGGGATGCCGTGATGATCGTTCCACTGTCGCCATTCCAGCTTCGTGATCTGACTCTCGTCATGCCATCGTCTTCTACGCCAACCCAGTGGCAGAAGTTGTTTAATAGCTTGAACCACTAGGTATGTGCTCGTGGCCGGGTTGCTACAATGTTTGTTGGACCATTTCTAGCTTGGACATTTAACTCTCATCATGCCGTAGTCGTCATACACTCGTCATGCATTGGTTGTCCCACCGTCGTCGTGGTGCCGTCGCGGTCGTTCTGTTGTCATCATTATAACCTCAACATCTGACTCTCGCCAGGACGTCGTCGCCAGAGTCATCGCCACAATATTGTCATCATATATTTGTTGTCATACTGTCTCGATGTCATTGCGGTGGTACCATCGTCATCATTCCAACTTCGACATCCAACTCTCGTCGTGTCATTATCGCCCAGCCGTAGTCGATTCATTGCTGCCATGTCATCACCGTGATGCGGTCATTTTACTGTCGTCAACACTTCAGTAATGTCATCCCATGGCCGCCATCCCGTCGCCGTCATGCCGCCTTCGCCTATCCATTAACGTCATTCCTTTGTCATTCTATTGTGCGCATGGTGTCGTCATTAAATCGTGATTATGCTGCATTTGTCATGCGGTCGTCGTCAGACAGTCGCCATTATGCATCTGCTGTATCGTCGCCGCCATGCCATCGTGGTCGTGCCGTGCTCGTCAATCGAGCTTCGTCATCCGTTGGTCGTCATACCCTCGCCATCATTCCAATGCCCTGATCTCGTCCTTGTGCAGCAGCGTCATCGCTTAATAAACGTCATCTCATTGTCGTCGTGCCGTCGTCGCCGGGTTGCATTTGTTGTTCCATCGAAGTCACTGCGTTGGCGTCATACAGTTGTTATTCCGCCACGGCCATGGGCGCGCTAGCGAAGCGAGTGCATAGTGCGAGTGCACGATGGTTAACTATGTCACATACAGCCGAAGCAACAGAAGAATCCGATACTACCGGTGGTAAATAAACGTGACCTCAGACATAAGGTGTGTAACTACATTGCTGGAATGCTAATCGCATTACCGTCGACAGTCATCGTAAGATTTCTCCCGTAATTTTTTTCTTTATTACCGA
This sequence comes from Dermacentor andersoni, assembly GCF_023375885.2. Taxonomy (NCBI): domain Eukaryota; kingdom Metazoa; phylum Arthropoda; class Arachnida; order Ixodida; family Ixodidae; genus Dermacentor; species Dermacentor andersoni. The sequence goes on from NW_027314757.1 coordinate 851,657, forward strand.
CTTGCCAACTACACGAAAACACTATATCCAATAAATACAAGTTTATACCATCAGTCATTATTACAGCGTTGTAGATGAGCACAATTGCGGGCGAGTGAAGACGACACTGAGCATGTGTGTGTGCTGGGGCGGCCGGCGCGTTGGCGGAGCGGGCCTCGCGCTCGCTTGTCTTATCCCTCTCTAGCAGAGCGTGCACAGCGGACCAGCGTTTTTCCGAATGAAACATGGCGACTACGGCTAGCACGAACAGCAGTAGCATGACGACGGCGTCGCCTTCACATGCGGGGCAGGGCAATATCAAATCAGATAATTAAAATAAAGATGTTTTTTATTTAACCCTTGTGCCCTAATAAAAGCAGGCTTGGTTTTATTCTTTTCACAGTAACTCCAACCTTGATCCACAGGTGGTGAAGCAAAGCGACCGTTGGACCGACAGTACCTTCGACCTTGTTCGACAGGTGACGCAGCAAAGCGCTCCGCCCAACCGAACGAGGGATCGTTGAGTTAAGCCTCATCCTTTCCCGAGGGGTTCCACTGTCGTCTCTGCTCGCCCACTCGTACCGCTGACCCGTAAACTCGTTGGAAGCTGGAGTATCATGTTAAAATGGCTTGAACGAAGCCAAGCTATCCAACACTAAAGCTCATTCCGGCAGATCAATTTTTACTTTGAACACTTCCCACGTCTAAAAAACACTGAACAAAATACTGTATTCACAAACTTGCATGACCATCAGCATTGCATACTGCCTGTCCAGTTCGCCACACGCTATGCGTACACAATAACATGTCCGCCGGTCCTACTTCAGGTTCTGCACATGACGCGGGATGAAATGCCCAACCCGGCGGCCACATTTCAGTGGAGACGAAATGTAAAAACGCTTATGTACTGGGCACTTGGTGCACATTACGCCTGTTGTCAAGATTTATACCGGGTCACCCAAAACGGCGTGCCTTATAATCTGTTGTGGTTTTGGCATGTAAAACACACGAATTATTTTTTTGTTTGTTGAGGTTCCACACATAAGGGAAGAACTTCATTCTAAACACACTGATCGGGAGCACATTCTTGAAAGTTCGCTGCAGGATGTCCCATTGAAAGCGGGCATAAAAAATATGTTCAATAATTGCTTCCTTGCTACGTATGAACCCGAGAGATTATAAGAACTGGTTAGGCTTATACATTGCTGAATAACGGACATGTTTATTTATTTTATTTATTTATTTATTAGTACCTCAAAGGCCCCATTGGAGGGTGTTAAGAATGGCCGTACGGGCCAGCTTTCAGCCCGCTGCACGCGTTCCAAGCCCACCAGACAGGAATCCATTCCGAGAACTGCGGACGGCCGGCAGCCACGTGGCGCGCGGTCAGCTCAGGAATGTGGTACTTGGTCGCGCCACCCGAGACGAAGCACAGTTCTACGAAGCCCTCGGTCGTAGACTCCGGAGCCTTTGTGTGTGTGGGCGTAAACGATACTGCGGAACGGCGCCCCTCTGTCGTCGGCTCCAGATCTTGGAATGTGTGAGCCTTTGTGTGTATGGGCTCGAACGTGTGTGCATTAGGGTGGGTGAGCCATAGTGCGAGGCGGCGGCAAGTTTACAATGCTTGGACGAACCTTCCCGACCATTCCTGCTCCGTCCCCGCCGAACGATAACGTCGAACTATGACGTCCAGCGGAGAGCTTATAAGCAGCGTTTGCCGGCTGCTAGGGTGTGCTCGTGTCGTGCTCGTTGTCGGGAGCTGAGTGCTCTGTCATGCTCGAAATGTAGTAGTGAGCTGTGTGCTCGTAAACTGTTTGCTGTATGTTGGTTTTGCGGGCTCCATATGGGAGTCGCGCCAGTCTGCCAATGTATGTCCTGTTTGAAATGTAAATCCTGCAATTAAATCCTGCTCGCCTAGCCCTGTCGTCCCAAGGTCCTGGCTACGACTACGACTGCTCAAATCTGATAAGGGGTATTACATGTGGGGGTGGAATTTCAGCAGTACATTCCTTCTACGGATGATCTGAATGACGATGAATCGATTTGATCAACGATGGCGTTTGGCATGTCATTCCAGTCCCTTGCTGTATGGACAAAAAATGATGACAGATGCGCAGAAGTGCGAACAGGGGGTGGGTAGACGGCCTTCCCATAGTTTGTGCGACTTGAGATGCCATGGGCGGGACTGATTTTGGTATTCAGAGATGGATGATGAAAGAATTTATGAAACAGACACAATCTGGAAATTTTTCGGCGGTTCGCTAAAGTTGTGAGATGAGCATTACGTTTTAGTTCAGTTACACTTACGTGATAGGAATAGGCGGAGAAAATGAAACGAGCTGAGCGATTTTGTACAGATTCAAGACTAATGGAAAGGTTATTTTGATGAGGGTCTCAGATCGCGCATGCATATTCTAATTTGGGGCGGATAACTGTTAAGTAAGCAAGGGATTTCACTGATGGGGGTGCTAGTAGTAGGGTTCGTCGAAAGTAACCAAGGACGCGATTTGCCTCGTTAGTAACCTGTGAAATATAAAAAGACCAATTTAGATCAGATGTCAAATGGATGCCTAAATACTTTTAAGTTGATACTGAAGCGATTTCTGCATTCCCGATTAGGTATTTTGTAGATGGTTGTGAGTGACGTCGATGGAATGATAGCCGATATGTTTTTTTCACATTTAAGGACATTAGCCATGAATTACATCAGGTTTGTACGTGCTGAATGTCAGACTGAAGAAACAAAATGTCATCGGTGTTAGTAATAGGCCGGTAGATAACGCAGTCATCAGCGAATATGCGGATGTTAGAACATATGTTAGCAGGCAAATCATTAATATATATGGGAAAAAGAAGGGGGCCCAAGACGGTGCCCTGAGGTACCCCAGATATAACAGAGGAATAAGAAGATGAACATTCATTAGCAAAGACAAACTGCTGCCGATTAGTGAGAAAGCTGCACATCCAATTAAAAACATGTTCGTTAAGATTGAGACGAGAAAGTTTTAGGAATAGTCGTTTGTGAGGAACTTTGTCAAAAGCTTTTTCAAAATCGAGGAAGAGGGCGTCAATAGGAATGTTAAGGTCAATGTTAGAGCTAAGGTCGTTAATAAAGAGGGATAACTGCGTTTCGCAAGAAAAACCTTTTAAAAAGCCATGCTGGTTAGGGTGGAAGAAGTTGACGGATACTAGAAATTTTATAATTTGAGAGAAAATTATATGTTCCATTAGTTTAGAAGTAATACATGTGATATATATTGGTCGATAATTATGGCTAGAAGATGAAGGCTCTTTTTTGGTGACTGGGATGACTTTGCCTATTTTCCTGTCATGGGGTATAATGGCTGATGAAAGGGATTGCTGAAATATATGAGCCAATATGGTGCTATTGCATGTGTTGTATTTTTTAACACTTTAGTATTAATTTTGTCGACACCAGCTGAGGCGGTTAATTTCAAAGGGTCGATTATGTTGACAATGCCATCAGGTTCGAAGCTGAAGCCCGGCATAGGTGGAAAGTTAAAGGAAGGGAAATCGGGTAATTTGTTATCCGGTTCGTGGGTGAAAACTGAGCTGAATGATAAATTCAAGACTTTCGCAACGTCATGATCTTAAATTCGATTATTATCATCGTCACACAGTGTTATGTTTCTGATGGGGTTAGGATTGATACATTTCCAGAATTGACGTGGGTTTGTACGAATCATGTCAGGAAGAGTAGAAGAAAAAAAAGAGTGTCTAGTTTTGTATACTTGTAGGTTATAGGATTTTTCTGCTTCGTAATAATTTTGCCACGTGGTGGGGTTATTGGTTTTTTTGGCGGTTCAGAAAAGTCTTTTCTTTTTGTTATTCATGCCTTTTAGCACGAAATTGAACCAAGGGGATTCATGGCGCTCAGTTACGGTGATGGTAGGTATGAATTTGTCAATTTGGGCGTGCATTTTGTTTTTGAACAGTAGCCAATTATTTTCAGTAGTGTGATCATGAAAATCGGTTAGAAACCAGGTTCGGAACGCATCAAGTTCGCTGTTGATGCTTTCATAATCTCCTTTGTCATAAAGTGTGATAGTTTTAGTTATTTGTTTGGGGTGCGGTAAGTGGTTGAAAAACGTGGCGTGTATTACTGAGTGGTCACTGATTCCCGGAAGATTCAAGAGCGATATCAAGTTTTCTGCATGTGATGCTAGTATTAGGTCTAATACGTTCGATGATTGAGCATTCTGCCTTGTTGGGCTGGTGACCAGTTGGGTCAGACCAAAAGTGTGACAAGTATTCAAGGAATCGCGCGCACAAGAATTAGTCGTGTCAGATGGGTTCTGCCAATTAATTTCGGGAAAGTTGAAGTCACCTAGGACGAAGAGACAAGCGTGTGGAAGTTCCGAAGTTATCATACGAAGGGCATTGTGGAAGGAAGGTATAAACGAAGCATCACTGTCTGGAGCACGATAGCAAGCGCAGATTACTGTCGGCGGAAATGGGGCTTTAGAACAGATGAATAATATTTCGATGTGAGAGACAATCGGCATAACATGAAATTTCAGGCTGTGGTGTGTTGCTATTAGAACGCCACCGCCTCGTTTACCGATGCGGTCGCAGCGGAAGACATCACAGTTGCGGAATGCGGTCTGTACTTCGCTATGCGTTATGTTCTCGTTTAACCATGTTTCTGTTAGTACGACTACATTCCTTTCTGTGGTGTTGATTAGGCTAGATAGAGCATCGCGTTTAGGCAGGAGGCTTCTAATGTTAGTGTAAAGGACTGATAGCGAGTTGGGAATGTTTTTTGGGGTCTGTTTGGATAATAGCTATGGCGTTCGAGGTAACACTGATTGCGATGTGTGATCGAACGTGTACGCGGTGGTGCCGGTAACCATCCTGTCATGTCGAAGGGTGAACTTTTTTTATGAATTTTAGCGTAATCTATGAGGTTTTTACGGGCAATACGAGTGTTACGGGAGTAGTCTTCGGATACGCTGTGAGTTGTACCCTTAAAGAGTTTTGCGTTTGAAAGAACCAGTTCCTTGGTTTTGAAGTGTGCGAATTTGGCAATAATAGGCCTGTTCTTTTCAGTATTGAAATTACCAAGCCGGTGAGCCCGTTCTATGTCCATAGGTTGGATTGTGAGATTTAGTTCAGATTTGCAAATGTCTATTACGAGATTCTCTGATTTGGCCCAGGTTTCGCGGTCAGCATCCTTCACACTAAGGAATACAAGATTGGAACGACGGGCCCTGTCCTCGCTGTCGTCTAGCCTATGTACAAGGTCTGACAGGTTGCTTGCGTTTTCTTGGGTGAGGCACGGGACGTCGTTAACTTGGGCTTTAAGGGGCTCTAGTGAGGCGCATTCTTCTTCAATTTTAGTTAGTCTTGATTTTATCTCCTTAAATGCTTTTTCTTGTTGAGCCACTCTTGCCTGAATTGTTTTCATTTCGTTTAGAAGGGTTGTTTGCCCATCTTTTAACTCGTCCAAAGCCTCAAGCAATTCTTTGTGTGAATCTGTATTGCCTGAGCGGGTGTTAGGTCCAGGTCCAGGATTTAGTTCAATGTCCCCACATTGTAATAAAAGGCGGAAAATGGCATGTGCGCAGTCACTTGCATTGGCAATATAACAAAGTGGACTCGGCAGCACTATCGAACCAGCGTAACGTGTACGCTTCGCAAAAAGAGGGTAAGGATTGTTTACATGCACGAAGTAAAGGCGAGTCATTTTAACGTGACTTTCTTTCGAAGTGCTGCCTAGTCCACTGAAGGGAGTGTTGATTCCGGGGGCTTTATACGTGGTGATGCCGGTGTAGATTGGGATGCTGATAGTCCTGGGAGTACGATAGGCGAGTTGTAGGGTGATTCCGGGTGTGGCGCTGCGGGGCAGGAACGTCGGTAGTTCGGTAGATCGTGGGCCGGTGCAGGGCGGTGCGGCTGGCACGGTGCTTCAGCGATGTAGGCAGGATTCCAGGACCGAGAAGTTCCGGCACTCGTGACAGCGGCGCGGCAGGAGTAGGAACCGGGTGACCATGAACAGGCAAGGAAGAGCAGCTGCACGAAGTAAAGGCGAGTCATTTTAACGTGACTTTCTTTGGAAGTGCTGCCGAGTCCTCAGCTATAGACGTCTCCTAGATAAGCAGCAATACGGGGTAGGATTCCTAATCCATAAGGACATAGCGGGCAAAATTGACGAATTCTGCAGCATTAATGAGAGGGCAGCTGTAGTCATAATAAAACTTAATAAGAGGTAGAGATTAAAGGTAGTCCGAGTCAAGGCTACAATATCCAGTCATGATGATGAATAAGTAGAACAGTTCTATGAAGATGTTTAATTAGCAAAGAGAAAAGTGCAAACTCAGTATACTGTTGCAAACTCAGTATACTGTTGTAATGAGTGACTTCAATGCATAAGTGGGAAACAAGCAGGCTCGTGAACAAGCAATTGGCAACTACGGCGTCGATTCTAGGAACGCTAGAGGAGAGATGCTGGTAGAATTCGCAGAAAGGAATAAGCTTCGAATAATGAAAACCTTTTTCAGGAAGCGTAGCAACAGAAAGTGGACCTGGAAAAGCCCTAAGGGTGAAACAAGAAATGAAGTTGACTTCATACTTATTGCTAATCCCAGCATAGTGCAGGATGTAGAAGTGATAGGTAGGGTAAAGTGCAGTGATCATAGGTTTGCGAGGGCTTGGATTAACGTCAATTTGAAGAGAGAAAGAGCAAAATTTGTCAAGAAGAAACAGGTCAACCTCGAGGCAGTAAGGGTAAAAGCAGACAAATTCAAGCTGGTACTTGCAAATAAATATGCAGCCTTTTAACAGAGAGATGATGATGACATAAAGCTAATGAGTGAAACCGTAACTAGGTTGGCTTCAGAGGCAGCAATCGAAGTGGGAGGCAAGGCACCAAGGCAACCAGTAGGCAAGCTCTCCCAAATAACAAAGGAGCTACTAAAGAAACGACAAAGAATGAAAGTGTCCAACTCAAGAGATCAGGTAGAATTCGCAGAACTGTGAAAAATTCACAAGGCGAAAATAAGTGATATTCGAAACTATTACGTGAGAAACACTGAAGAAGGCGTAAAAAATGGATGCAGCCTAAAATCAGTGAGAAAGAAACTTGGCATAGGACAAACCAAGATGTATGCACTAAACGATATGCAGGGTAATATCATCAGCAATCTCGAAGATATAATAAAAGCAGCGGAATAATTCTATACTGACCTGTACCGTACCCAGAGAAGTCAGGATACCTCAATTACAAGCAGTAAAGAACACAATACAGAAACTCCTATAATTAGCGATGAGGTCCGAAGGGCCCTGGAAGACATGAAACGAGGAAGAGCGGCAGGAGTAGATGGAATAACAGTCGATTTTATCAAAGATGGAGGAGACATGAAGCTTGGAAAACTGGCGGCTCTTTATACGCAGTGTCGATCGGCTGCAAGGGTCCCACAAAACTGGAAGAATGCTAACAATATTCTAATCCACAAAAAGCGAGACGTTAAGGAATTGAAAAATTAGAGGCCCATTAGCTTACTCGCAGCATTATTTAAAATATTTACCAAAATAATCTCCAAGTGAATAAGGGCAACACTGCACTTTAGTCAACCGAGGGAACAGGCTTGCTTCAGGCAGAGATACTCTACAATGGATCACATCCATGTCATTAATCATTAAACCGAGAAATCCGCAGAATATAATAAGCCTCTCTATATGGCCTTCATAGATTACGAAAAGGCACTTGATTCAGTAGAGATACCAATAGTCATAGCGGCATTACGTAATCAAGGAGTGCAGAACGCTTACGTAAATACCTTGGAAAATATTTACAGAGGTTGTACAGCTACCTTAATTTTACAGAAGAAAAGCAGGAAGATACCTATAAAGAAAGGGGTCAGACAAGGAGACACAATCTCTCCAATGCTATTTACTGCGTGCTTGGAAGAAGCATTCAAGCTATTAAACTGGGAAGGTTTAGGAGTAAAGATCGACAACGAATATCTCAGCAACCTGCGGTTTGCCGATGACATTGTTCTATACAGCAAAAATGCAGACGAGTTACAACAAATGATTGAGGGCCGTAACCGAGAGAGTGTAAGAGTGGCATTGAAGATTAATATGCTGAAGATAAAGATAATGATAAATAGCCGGTCAAAGGAACCAGAGTTCAGGATCGCCAGTCGGCCTCTCGAGTCTGTGAAGGAGTATGTTTACCTAGTTCAATTATTCACAGGGAACACTGGTCATGAGAACGAAATTCACAGAAGAATAAGAATGGGTTGGATCGCATACAGCAGACCTTGCCAGGTCCAGACTATAAGCTAACCATTATCATTGAAAAGACGAAGAAGACGAAGTGCCTTTCAAGCAGAACGCCGGCTCTTCCAGCTCTACTCATTTTGTGAATTTCTTAGACTTTGTCAGTGAAGTGCTGTTTCCTCCTTAACTGCGATGGAGATGGACTCTCACGCGCGTCCGCCGGACTCGGCAGTGCTCGCGGCCGCTGCTTCCAGGAAGCGCAACGGCACCGAGAGCGACACTGACAGCGACGACACCATGCAGTACTATGTCAGCAGTGAAGATTCTTGTGACGACACCTTCGAGCTGTTGCCGAGTCGTAAAGCATAGCGAAGGTTTCTCAGTGCGTCCTCGAATTCGAGTGAGTCCACTGTGAGATCTTCGCGGAATACCGAGGAGCTCACCATCCCGTTCACGCCAGTTCTCGCTACTGAAAACCTAAGACGCGTAAACAGGCAAGCCGTGTCTTCACATCTAGAGGCACTGGTTCCGAATGAAATCAAAGTCATGAGAGTGAACACCCGTAAGAACGTCCTAGCGATTGACGTAGAACACGCGGCAGTATTGGATTGTTTGCGCAATGTCGCGGAACTTGACAGGGATGAAAGCCCGCCCTCATATTCCGCTGCGCAATCAAGTCAGTATTGGCGTAATTGACGATGTTGACGTGACCATTGTCGACTCCGATCTGTCGATCTTAATCAAGCCAGCTACAGAAAACACCATCATCACAAACGCGTTTCGTCTCAGCACGTCACGGTGTGTCAAAATCATATTTTAAGGCGAATCCCTACCATCTCGTGTAAAAGTGGGCCAGTTCCGACACGCAGTTCGCCCCTTCATACCAAAACCGCTGCAGTGCTGGAAGTGCATGAAGTTTGGGCATGTGGGTAGTGTGAGCAAGAACACTACCGTCTGTTCTCGCTGCACTCGGCCCCACACCACTAACACCTGCGAGGCCAGTGTGCTGAAGTGCACAAGCTGCAGTGGCCCTCACGATGCATTCTCGAAGGAATGCCCTTTATTTCGACGGTAACCAATACGACTGTGTTAGTGTTGAAAAGAACAGGCTGTGTTTTACTATTATTGGGGTCTACCTATCCTCAACAAGTGAGTTTGAAGCAAAAGAGTAGAAGATGTTATGGTTGCTACTCCCGGTCCGTGGATAATAACAGGTGACTTCAACGCTCACCACCATATATGGGGAAGCTCCAGGATAAATTCGAGGGGCAGGTCACTAATATCCTTTGCATCAGGTCCCAACCTGCGTCTTCTCAATGACGGAAGCCCGACATTTCTGCGAGAAACAACGTACAGCAGGTGCCTTGACTTGACTTTGGTGTCACGTTGCCTGACTTCGAGCGTACAGTGCTTCATTGATATTGAAACCCATGGAAGTGATCAATTTCCGACCTATGTGAGAATCGATGGACTAGACGCCGCATTACCGGATGTATCTCTCCAATACGACTGGTCAGTATTTCAAGATCGAGTAGAAGACACCTGCAAGAAACATCGCACGCAGATTAGAAGACATAATTGCAGACGCAATGCAAGATTGCACGCGCTGCTTCACAGATTCGTCAAAGCGTACAGAGAATGACATTGAATTGGAAAGGCTTCGTACAATACGTCGCCGTGCTGAAAGGATGTACAGGCTCACAAAGTCAGTTCTTGATCTCAGAGAAGCTCGACGCATGCAAAAGAAGATAAATCGCCGAATGGATAAGCTGGCGGATTAAAGATCGACATCATTTTGCGAGTCACCAGACCCCCGCGAGCCAGTGCCCCGTGTGTGGCGTGCCCTACGGGGTCATTGCTCAAGACCCCAGCAACGACACCCTTATAACGCCCTTGCTCTCTTTCGCAACCTAGCCTTCCGCGCTTTTTCAAGAACACTGTCCCTCTTCTGTTTGCTCTTAAACTGGACAACTATATTAGATTTTCCAGCTTCTCGGGTGGGCACACGGTGACAGACTTCAATGTCAGAAGAAGTTATGGGCTTAGCTAGTGCATCACCAATTTTCCCAACAAGTTCAGTAACGTATTCATTGTCTGTTGCACAAGTCCCTTAATTTCTATATTGGACCTGCGCGAGTATTGCTCCGATTGAACAACCCTCTTTTGAAGTTGTTGAATAACGTTTTCATTTTCCATGCACCTAGCACATAACTTTTCATTCGCCTTTCTCCAGGCTTCCCTATCTTCTGTGGCTTCTCTAAGCTTCTTTTTCATGTCCTCAAATTGATCGCTTATAAATTTAACACTGTGCACGAGAGAGTTCATTTCAGCACGAAGTTCTCGGATTTCGCATCGGCTTTCTCTTTCAGCTGTAGATTTGGTCATGTTTTCGCAAAGGAACCGTACCAGCGGACAGAAGGTATAATAAATATGCAATAGATACGCAGCAATACAAAGGCAGCAGCGACAGCATAATCTATCTAGTTACAAAGTATGTATAATTTGGACACCAACCTGCAGTACAGGGATCAAGTGTTTAGCGTTGCGCCGATTAGCTGTCACTGCTGCCAAGTGTCGGTCCAGTGAAGGCAGCTGGCTTTTGTACCGCTTGTCCTGATGACGTCCTCAGCGGAAGAACCGTCAAGGAAGTGACGCAAGCAGACCAAGGCTCCTGGCGGTCAGCAAGATTCGCGATATCTGCAGTACAGGGATCAAGTTTTTAGCGTTGCGCCGATCAGCTGTCACTGCTGCCAAGTGTAGGTCCAGCGAAGGCAGCCGGCTTTTGTACCGCTTGTCCTGACGACGTCCTCAGCGGAAGAACCGTCAAGGAAGCGACGCAAGCAGACCAAGGCTCCTGGTGGTCTGCAAGATTCGCGATATCTGCAGTACAGGGATCAAGTTTTTAGCGTTGCGCCGATCAGCTGTCACTGCTGCCAAGTCACATGCGCATGAACATGCGCATGAACATAATCACAAGATTCACTGGGACAATGCCGCTGTTGTTGCCAAAGAAAAGAACGTGTCATCCCGACGGCTGCTAGAATCTCTAATCATTCAATCGACGCCAGCTACAATGAACCGGACACCAGGGACTATGCCTGCCGTTTACGCATTTTCATTACGTCACGTGCTGGCTATATGGGTGACGACGGTTTCATGTCCAATTCAGTGAACAAGGAACCCGTACGCGGTTCCGAAACGTCAGATTATTCATCAGACTTGGTCAGTGACCGTAATTCCTTCATTTCCATGCCTGACCAGACGAACTTTCGTCGAACTCTTAATTATGTACTTATTGCGGCAGCCGTGTTGGGAAGTACTGCGCATTCTAGTAACTTTCGGTTCCTTAGCATTTTTTCGTGGCGGAATACATTGCACTACGTTTGTCGCGTAGGCGTGGCGTGGCGCGCATTTGAGAAAGGCCTCATATTTGGACGTTTCGAATTCATCTTTACCACGCTTATGTGAACTGATATTTTGCCTGCTAATGTACTCCTTATACTGAGTACATACAGGGGTGTCCAAAAGTTCACAGGCCACGATGCCATGGGATTACATAGGATGGCGGCATGGGAACTTTTGAACACCCCTGTACGGGGTTTTAACATTTATCCTTGTAAGTCCGAGTTTTATGGGTCGCAGGTCAGATTGTGCCGGTGGTGGTATATTGTGCATCGGTTCGCTATTCATTCAAAGCGGTTTCCTGTTACAGTTGTGACGTGTACATATTGTTTTTGGTAATTAACGAAGCGTGCACTTATTGACATTTTCAGACCGTGCTGTTGCCCTGCCGTCCGGTGGTCCAAGCTACGGCAGCTGCTGCTGTTTGTCGTGGTGCTTTAACAACGGCAGAACCCAGAAGAAGCCTATCTTGCCTTGGAATAAAAACATTGCGAAAACTCTGTCTCTTTGATATATATGGCCGCTTGTACCAAAACACAGGAAACAAGCGCGATGGATAAAGCCGTAGTGAATTAGGATTATCTCTATCTCCATCTGTAACAACTTAATCGAAATAAACATTGCGTCACGACCTCAATTCACATCAAATATGGAACTAGACAAAATAGGGAATCGCTAAAACAAAACGACAAATAAAAGCGTTGCCATTTGGGTGGCAAAAAGTGGTCTGAAATGACAAGCTTCCGCTACAGCCTAACGTCGGTTACGCGGGGTAATCGAAATTTCGCGCCAGCGAAACCGAAACAGGAAGTGCAGGCCAGTAGCTCTCACCAACCGCCAGGCGCGCTAGGGTCGCTTGGGCCGCTGGGATGTATGGGAGTGTCCACTCCTGACTTTTTTTTTCTTTCTCTATGCCTTTAGTACCGGTCATGTGGGTGCCTCCACAGAGTATGCAGGCTGGGGTGCATGTCGGGGTGTCCTCTCGGAGGTGCAGGATACCGCATCTTGAACAGTTGTGCGTACACTGAAGGGTACACACATCCGCGCGATGCCCTGGTTTTCTACACTTTGTGCAAGCGTCCAGGTGTCCTCTGTATAAACTGCAGCTGTGGAGTCCGCCTCCGTAGGAGATGGTTCAGGGCACCGGACCCGTCCGGAAGGTGATAGGGATCGAATGGGTCTGTCCCATGCGGCGTGCATCAATGATGGGGACGCCAGGGTTGCCCGTGATGAGGTCGTCCAGAATCTGTGCTGGGGTTTCTTCCCAGTAGGCGCTAGTGATTACTCCTCTTACAGCACCATCCGGGGAGGCGATGTAGGCGGTGACGGCGTAGACTTGGGTTCGAATGGAGAGTTGTTGGACGGCGACCAGGCATAGCGCGTCGGCTTTATGCGGGGTACTCATCGTGCAGGTATTGTTGAGGGGGTGGATAATCAAGCTGCTGGCGTCTGGTGCTTGGAGGTCCTTGGCTGCAGTTAGCAGGGCTAGGCGAAGCTGGCGCGGTTGAAGGTCGGTTAAGGTAAGTCCCCCGGTTGAACGAAACACTATCTTGTAGGCATCCTCAGGCAAACGCGGCTGGCGTTGCGACCTTTGCACCGCGAGAAGCGTCGCGCGCAGCTGGGACGCTTGGTGTACGTAATCTGCAGGTCGCGAGCCGGTGGCGGCGTTCGCCTGGTCCTGGATTTTCGGTGCTCGTTTCTGACGGGTGGGTAAGCTCAGGATATGATTCCAGTCCCTGGGATCATAGTCCTTTGGGTCGATGGTCTCTCCGATCATTTAGGCCTCCATACTCTCGACGTAGAGGAGGTCGAAGCGGCTTAGGCTTAGCGCACGGTGTCGCGAGGCCTAATGCGGCAGCTGATCGGCAAAGGACGGTTTTCGGCCCGTGGGCCCGCTTAGGGGGGACCGATAACCACCAAATTCGAACAGATGGTAGCGCTCACCTTTACGAACGGTGTAGTGAAGAGATGGGTTCTGTGTGGGTGGAAATTCGAACGAAATCGCCGTGTTTGTACACAGCCGATACGAAGCGCGTTCGCACTCGCTGGCCCCCTGGCGGCGTGTATATGCTTAGGTTCCAAAGCATTACACGTATAGCTGACGCAAAAAAAAAAAACAATGGGAAGCCGCTGGTTCACAGCAGTCAACACCATTATAGAAAGCAACATTATTTCATACTTTCCTTGATTGGCTTATGCATAGCACCATCGAGACGTAATACATTTTAGCGACTACAAACATATTACACTCTTTTGCCCTCGCAATCATCGGAAAAGTAGTGGCCGCTTCATTTGTTGGCTTGTTCTTTCATTCTGTCCCTCTCATTAGCCCAGTATGCCCCTGCTTCACAGTTGCCCAGTGGAATTCCAGGATAAGTGTCGAGTAATACAGTCGACTGATGTTTTGGGAGACTTCTGGCGTATCTTGTCAGTTACCGGCACGAAAACCTCCACATCTTGGCCAACTTATACCACTACCAGAAACACTACAGAAAGGGGGACCTTCCCTCAATACATGTAAAACGCTTTTCTTATCACATCAGAACACTGCTATGTCATCGGCATATGCTACTACTTCTATTTCACTTCCAAAAGCGTTTATCCGCTAATTCTGTGACTATGAAGCAAGTTTCAACAAAACGGTTCTAAATCAATTGCGAAAGGCAAAGCAGAGGACAGGCAACCTTGTTTTATATTGACAGTACTAGGATTCGTGCGCTGAGTCTGGTGTTATAATTTAGCTTGTTGTAGAACCAACGCGTACGATTTCGACCCCGTATAGAATTACTTATCCGACATTGACGTACTCTAGAAGCAAAAACGGTATCTCGTGTGACACCGTGTCAGAAGCTTTGATGAAATATAGTTGTAACATAGCTAGAGGATCTTCCATCACGCCGGAATATTCGAGTATGCTTCGCGCTATGTCTGTTTCTGAATATAGTCGTATACCTCTTCTGCCTCACATCTTGTGAGTACCTACTATAGATTTCGCTGGACTCTGAAGGCGTTTGGCGAGCACCTTCATAAGGTCTTTAGTATTACTGTTAGCTAAACGTATCGGTTGGTAGGCTCCTACTAATTGAAGATTTATATAGTCACTAGATTTGGGTACGAGTAGTAGACGTGTCTTTCGGGAAAAAGAATGAGTCCATTTCTGTTCATAACATTAGATTATCACGCGATGCAAAGCCTCTACCACTTGAGCCTTGAAACGTTTCTATATCGCAGCTCCGAGTTCATCTTGTAAAGGCGATTCTCTTGCGCTAAGGTTAACTTTTGTTAAACAGGTCGGATTATCAAGGGCTTCTTTAAGTTCTTCATCGATTTTCTGCATGTGGCGTAAATAATCACATTTAAACACCGAGCTATCGCGTATTATTTTGCTTAGCAGCATGATACAGCAGTCCAAGAAAGCACGGTCTATCATTTCTTCGTTCTTTGTATGCTGCCCTTGATAAACTATTTCATTTATTGTCTTGCTCAACGCGTGGTTCTCCTCTTCCCTTAGCGCTCTCTTGGTGGGAGTTTCACCCAACCATATTCGTTCTGCGCGTGCATATCCAGCTTTTCCGGACACGTACCAACTAGCGCCCCAAGCGGGCTCGGCACGAAGCTAGCGCGTTTTCAATGGAACGAGCGGGTTTTTCGCGAATAACAAAAGCTGCAGGACGATTATTGAAAAAGGCAGGTGACAAACGTGTTCCGGAAGACAACCCACACGAGCCAAATGCAGTGATCACTCTATGGCACTTAAGAATTTTGTTCCCACAGCAGTTAAAGTTTTAGCAATGGAAGCCTATAGAAACGACGAAAATTTGTGCTCGATTTTTGAGGCAAGAACGATGACTGTAATAAAACTATCCCGTCTATCGTAATACCCAGTGCAGCGTATGTAGTCCGGAGACTCAGCTTTCGATTGATGCCTATCTTGACTCTCCACACATGGCGTAAGACTGTTCCCGAAAGCGATTTTTGTAACACTGTCGTGAAAATTCGCGTGGTATCTATAAAAGCATAAGCGTTCCACTTGGCGAAGCCTCGGTAACCGTGGCCCGAGTGGTAGAATAGCGAGCACCTTTAGTCACGCGTCCCGGTGGCCGCGGTTCGATTCTCGCTTCGCACATCTTTTTAAGCCGCATAGGACCTAGTTTTGTAGTCTCTTACTAGATGGCAGAATCACAAAACCCAAGATTTGCTTTCGGTTTTGGTTTTTCAGCAGCACACTTTTTTAAAGCCGCATAAGACTTAGTTTATTATAGTCTCCTATCAAATGGCAGAAACGCAAAACTCAAGATTTGCTTTCGGTTCTGGTTTTCCAGTGGTGCTCTTGAAATATTATGCTTTCTATTTTTCCTTCATAAAACGTAGTAGTATCGTGTTCATTTGTTAAGTCATCGCTTTTATGAAGATTTTATTCATTGGATATCATAACTAGAAGCTTGCGCATGGCTTTGTGTTATGAAAAAAAAAAGAAACTTTCGTGCTTTGTAGCGCGGAACCTGGGAGAACAAAATGGCTATTCTTATTGCGTTCTTCTGGAAGGTCCGTTTTCTTCGACTTTCGGCTGTCCTTAATGGCACACACTCCGAGCGAATCACGTCCACCTGTGCCACAATTCCCCCCAGTGGCCAGTGCCATTCCTATGCAACATTCTTGTGGAACGAAGGGTCTGCTAGGCTGAGTCGCTAGCCGAACATTAATTACTTTTAAAGGTTAATCCAAATAAGAAATGCACCAACTAGGAGATGATGTGCAGCGTCTGGAGTAATAGCTACTGTTAATGTGTTCCCTACAGCCAAGTGGTATCAAGCCGTAGGTGTGTAAAAAACCATTTGAATAAATGTCGCGTGCTGTGTCTGTCCCGGTCGCTCTACAGAGAAGCTAGCTTGGCTAGCCGTCAGCATTTGGGATCAACATATACTGGAAGATATCTATAGCGGTTCCACAGCCACCGTAATCCTCCACAAAAAAGCAACAAAATCCCAATAAAGAAAGGCGTCAGACAGGGAGATACGATATCTCCAATGCTATTCACAGCATGTTTACAGGAGGTATTCAGAGACCTGGAGTGGGAAGAATTCGGGATAAAAGTTGATGGAGAATACCTTAGCAACTTGCGATTCGCTGATGATATTGCCTTGCTTAGTAATTCAGGAGGCCAATTGCAATGCATGCTCACTGACCTGGAGAGGCAAAGCAGAAGGGTGGGTCTGAAAATTAATCTACAGAAAACTAAAGTAATGTTTAACAGTCTCGGAAGAGAACAGCAGTTTACGATAGGTAGCGAGGCACTGGAAGTGGTAAGGGTACATCTACTTAGGGCAGGTAGTGACCACGGATCCGGATCATGAGACTGAAATAACCAGAAGAATAAGAATGGGCTGGGGTGCGTTTGGCAGGCATTCTCAAATCATGAACAGCAGGTTGCACTATCCCTCAAGAGGAAAGTGTATAACAGCTGTGTCTTACCAGTACTCACCTACGGGGCAGAAACCTGGAGGCTTACGAAAAGGGTTCTGCTGAAATTGAGGACGACGCAACGAGCTATGGAAAGAAGAATGATAGGTGTAACGTTAAGGGATATGAAAAGAGCAGATTGGGTGAGGGAACAAACGCGGGTAAATGACATCTTAGTTGAAATCAAGAAAAAGAAATGGGCATGGGCGGGACATGTAATGAGGAGGGAAGATAACCGATGGTCATTAAGGGTTACGCACTGGATTCCAAGGGAAGGGAAGCGTAGTAGGGGGCGGCAGAAAGTTAGGTGGGCGGATGACATTAAGACGTTTGCAGGGACAACATGGCCAAAATTAGTACATGAAGGGGGTAGTTGGAGAAGTATGGGAGAGGCCTTTGCCCTGCAGTGGGCGTAACCAGGCTGATGATGATGATGATGATGATGATGGTGTCCTTCGTTCGGTGCATTTGCTTTTAATGCGCAGCATTCTTTGGCGAGTACCCCAGCAACTTGGTTGCAAAATTGTGCAAAATCGTGTCTGTAACGCCAAAAGATTGCAGCATTTCCCATATAAATATATAGGTCTTCATAAAAAGGGTTGGGGTGGCCAACTTGAAATTGGAAGTGGCACCAGCATAAATTTGGGCGTGATACAGAGATGGGCCAAGCTGAATTTGGTAGTGATATGGGAGTGGCCCTACCTAAATATGGGGTGAAATGGTAGTGAGCCAAGCTGAATTTGAGGCTGATATGGGGGGGCCCCAACCTAAATTTGAGGTGATATAGGGGTGGGTAAGCCTAAGTTTGTGGGAATATGGGGCGTGGGCCAGCCTGGATTTGGGGATGATATGGGGGTGGGAGAACCTAAATTTGGGGGTGATATGGGGGTGGGCGACCCTAACCATGGGCGCGATATGGGGCTGGGCCAAGCTGAATCGGAGGGGGGGGGGGTAGGGGGGGCTAACCTAAATTTGGGAGTGATTTGCGGTGGGGCATCCTAAATTTGAAGTGATAGAGGGGTGGGCCAGGCTAAATTTGGGGCTGATATGGGGGTGGGCCAACCTGGATTTGGGGATGATATGGGGGTGGGCCAACCTAAATTTGGAGGTCACATGGGGACGGGCTAACCTAAACATGGGGGTGATGTTTGGCTGGGCCAAGCTGAATTCGGGGGGGGGGGGGCGTAGATGGGTGTACTGACATATATTGGAGGATGATTTGCGTTGGGCAATCCTAAATTTGACGTGATCGAGGGGTGGTCCAGCATTAGTTTGGGGCTGATATGGGGGTGGGTCAACCTCGATTTGCAGGTGATATTGGAGTGGGCCAATATAAATTTGCTGGTGTTGGGGAGGTGGCACAATCTGTATTTGGGGGTGATATGGGGTTGGTCCTAAATAAATGTGGGGGCAACCTCGGGGTCGGCCAATCTGAACTTGGGGGCGATATGGGGGAGGGCCAACCTAATTTTGGGGTGCATTGACTGGAAATTTGAGGGACGATTTATGGAAATTCTTGGCTGGACCACCTTGGTGACACCTGCGACGTTCAATGTGGAGATCACAAGAACAAATCGCAGACCGAGCCGACCATTTTCAAACCAATGTCATCGCTAACACTACTCGCTCGTGCTAGAGGCAACAGAAGCTTACAACGATCATAATTAAACTTTCTCTCGCACGCTCTTCGACACGCTCTCAGCGCACAATTTCGTCAATCATTGGATAGAACCTTGCTGGATGTTTTACTGTCATGTTGCGTCGTTTTTCACGAAGGCCGTCTCCCGAAAAGAGAATACATTTTTGAGATTGACGAGGCAAGCTAGTATATAACTCATACGAAGCAAATGTATAAATGGTTATAGTGATTTTTCTACAATTAATATAAGTAAATAAGATTTCAGATGGTATTGTTTCGACCGGGCATAATAACGAGTATTTTTCGCCTGTCACAGTGCTTTGACCGAAAACCTCATCATTTTGCTCAAACGTGTTGCTCCAATACTACATGTGCTAAATGTACGAAAGTGCGGTGCGTGGTCACAGCTTCAAAGCCAGTCTATTTTGTGTACGGTTGTTGATATTGTAGTAATGTGGAGTTTCCTTCTTTATAAGAGCACAAAAAGAAAAATATAACAGATGGTAGCTAAGCGCAAAGTACATTGGAAGATCTGAAACCAGCAATTATTTTAATTTGTGGGTTGGTCTTCTACGCCGGTAGATCGCTGTCCGATCACTTCAAAGAATTTAGCTTGTGTGCAACTGCAGCAAAAACGAAGATACTACCATTTCATTACCAGGACCTTTATGCCCTCCACACACACAAGAATGACACCAGATAATTGGCAATATCACTTTATAAACTGACATTGTTTTGCTAATTTCAGTGTAGCGTGGTGCCTGCGGACGGAGTATTTTCTTAGTATCAGTCCAGTGTTAGGAGTGAGAAGCAGTTCGGTCTACCATTCCCATGAGGGCATACTAGCCATTGTAGCGCTTTACTGTAGGACAAGTTAAGTGCTAAAAACTTGGTGTGCCACGTCCTTTCCGCAGGTCGTCCTTCCTTTCTGTTATGGTGATGATCAACGTTGTGTCCGTCAGGCCTCCTCCTCATTTTTAGCTTCATCATCGCGAGAGTGGACAGAGAAAGGAAGCTTTCTTCACAATCAGCCCCAGCTGGATTCTACCACTCGTAACTGCTGCAATTTGCATTCAGTGGCTGGCCATGCTAACCACATCCTTAGTTTCACAATGACTACAGTACGCAGAAAAAGTAGAGCTTTGGTCGCTATCACTATCACGAACTCATGTCAATGCAGGGGCTGGGTATGCTAACTTCTACGCTACCACCTGCTTCCACCACCTTAGATTTTCCAGGCATACCTGCTTCTTGTTTTCATCGCAGACGCATGCAGGATAAACGCGGATAACTAAAAAATCTCAGTGCCCTTCCACTCTGTGAAGAAACATTACCTGCAAAGCTGTGTATATGGGCCCCTTAATGGCGAACTGCACCTCCACCGTATGTCGGCCCCGCATTGCACTGTCTTCGGGATCAGCCCACGTATGGGGAGTGCTGAACGCATGCTTCACCACCGCCGCGGGTCGGGCCGGTATTACGCTATCGTCGGGATTTGGCTCTTAACGCGGACGCGATAGTGGGGAAGGTAGCCCTTAAGAGGAAGCTTTAGCTCTGGTGGTCCTATCTAAATAAATGTAAAAGGAGAATTCGTTTTTCTCGACAGCCACTGCATCTAATTTGAGAAGGTTTGTTGCAATTAAAACAAAAACTTAAAATGTAGTGTCTGTTGATTTCGAATTCTTGATTTAGGTCATCATTTGTTTATTCAAAATTGTCAAAAATTGTAGATTTCAAGAAAACGAAATCATCGAGTTTACAACTCTCTTTCGGGAATGAAAACTGATATCACAATTACGTACATTGCATCTAACAGCACATCTAAAGCAGATAAAATTGATATATTACACATGAATCTCAAAAAATTTAGTAATATGGAAAAACAGCTTTTCCACAACCCTTGTTCACAACGTAACGATTTCACGTAAGATATAGATCGGTATATTGGATTTCTCCGCTTTGAATTGTCTAGTGGATGCTGTTTACAGAACCGCGATATCAGTTCTTCATGCGGAGTTAATAATTTGTAAACTTCGTGCTTGTGTACTTTTCGCATTTTCGAATGTTTGAATATCTTTTACCAAAATTCATGCCCTAAATAGAAATTCCGCTTCCAATAGTCACTAGAATTTACCTTTCTCTGCCGAATCCGACAAATTTCATTAAAATCGGTCCAGGGGTTATCTAAGAAAAGTGTTTCGGCATTTTACGTCTATTTGAATAGGCCGAGTCGGAGTAGTGCCCGTGTTACAGCTTCATTTTAACGACTTCGCGGTAAAAAACAAATAAAAGAAAAAAAGAACGCTGCAGCCATCAATATCGCCGTCTCAGATTTCGTCATGATGGCACCGTCACCATCGGCCCGGCTCCGTGAGCAGCTACCTAGCTGTTCACTTTCGTTATCTTCCTTCCCTTGGCGGCCGCGCATTGTCTTGATGCCAGCGACGCGCTAAATCTGCACCATCATTCCGTCATGCATCGCTTCTGCGACCAAGCAAGCTTTCGGCGGCACACGTACACTGCCGCATTGACACTAAAGCTTTAAAATGCTTGCCTTTGAGAAAGCAGCATGAATGAAAATGGAACGCGACTATAAGGCCACGGGGAACATGTTCACGGGGCCATACTATTGATGACAGCATCACAAAAGTCTAGACGTGGTCATGTTGACTTTACAGATTTGGAAGGAATGACTGACGGTCTATTTGCTTTATTATCGCATAAAGAACAGCGCTTGAAGGTGTTAGCGCAGTTTGTGTGTGGTTTCTCCTTTGTGTCCCGTCGTGAACTGCTGTTCTTTCGGTGGCTTTATATATGTTACTTTTCTGCGTCAGTTACGCCTTCGAAAAGTGTTTACTTGGAAAATGTTTGTTCGCATGGCTCTTACAGAAGCATGTTTAGTCGAAAGTTTTTCGCTTGACTTCATAATCTCGAGGACGGGCTCCAAACTGCTCATTTTCTTTAGCCACGTAAGAACCATTGCTGAAGGCTTAATTAACGTAGCTTTGTTAATTACGCAAACAACTTCTCAACTTACACCGCATCTAGAGATTACCAATCTCAACACTCGTATGATAAAATGATGTTAACATTGTTTGTATCGTTTCAATAGTTCTGTTTCGTGCAGTTAAAAGCAGCCGGCATATTGATGGTGCTGTAGCCTTATAAAGTAAGTGTGAAAGCTTGGACAGGTTAACTTGGCACAAATCAACTTCACGAGCTTAAGCACATGTGCTCAACCTTGCACGACTGCCTTTACAACCGATTCTCATACATCATACAAGAAGCACCTCAGCGCTACGGTACATCCCACAAGGTATTCGAGAACATTGTGCGCGCTCCCGATTAGGTTTCTGAGCGTTGGTGGCATCAGACTCTGTTTTCTGGCATCATAATGAATAAAAACAGCTGCCTGGAGAAAAGGATTGGGTACATTTTCAGTACTTTGTAACATATGGATCAGTACGGATATGTACGTTAGAACGAAAAGTACTGAAATATTAAGATAAGGATTTCACTGGATGTATTTTAGCTGTCTAATAAGATCTAAAGAAAAAATACTGTGATTTTGTGACAAGTAATGCTGACATGATATATGAGCTCCGACACAGTACCCGTGGTGGAACTGGCCCCTGGACTACTGGACTACATTGAACTACGATACGCTGGTTTGATAAATACCAGTAATTGGAAAGTGGTTCGCGCTTGAATTTCCTGTATGTCGGCGCCGCTGTGCAGTGTTGGAGGCCCTGTTTAAACCACAAGCACTATTTTTCAGCTAATATTGAAAGCCACTGTATTCTTCTTTTTTTTTTGGGGGGGGGGGGGGGGGCTTTTTTTAGCGTCTAACCCCAGTTCCAAAGTTATCAGTTAGCTCAAGATGCGCCTGCATGTGTTTCTAATATTCAGTATGTTGTCACGGATTCAATAGCTCAATAGCGAAAGAGCGTTATCTTATCAGATTGCGCGCGTGAAGCGAATACTGGCGTACATTCTCCATCACATTTGACGGCCCGAGATTGCGCTGCAATGTACGAGCATTCCATTCTGACGAACCGACGTCTTGATCCGTAGATCGGAATCAGAGGAAGCACTTTGCACGCAGCCATCGTTATGTTTGAGTATTATTTTCTTTTCCAGTGCAAGCTCATCTTATGATGAGTAACATTCGTGACTGACTCTTTTGGAAGTGCTTTGTTCTTGACATCCCTACAACGTGAGAGTATAGAGGCGCTCCATCCTTAATGAGTGAATACTGGGAAACGGACTAGGCCTTTTCTTGCATCTGCGTTTACATTTAGCGCACCAATTTATTTTTATAACCTTATTTAGGAGGCTGTAAAGCACAGCAACCTTTTATTAACAGGAGGTTTTAATAACACAGAAAATTTAAATGCTTATTAGTCGGCTTTCACCTCATGGTAAGGAATTTCAATAAAGATATCCTTATGATAATTAAAAGCCTATCCTCTTGACAACGTTTAATCTGAGTTCCTTTTTGCAAGCTGATGCAGACTTGCAGGTGGTTCGTATCGGGGGCCCTCGACATATGTCTAACCGTCAAACAAAGAGTTATTCCGAATGTTTCATTTCAGGAAGGCGTGTTACCGTCCTCTCTTTCATTCCCGTTCGCAAACACGCATAAGACGAAAGTGCCGCATGAAGAGCGTCGTTAGTCCAAACCAACGAGCTGCCGTAACTCACCTCGCTTATATCGCTGTCATTTAGGCTTAGATAAGAAATATATATATTTTAAATCGACGCATCACGAATCTAAGAAGAGCTGTCCGTGACCAGCCCAGCTAGGTTCCTTTCATTTTGTACTTCGTAGTAGCGGCTAATAGTAGCTCACGAAGCAGAGCACATAGTGTGGATATGGCAGAGAAGGTGTTCTATATACTGTCTGGTCACCCACCGAAAATTGCCCGCCGTGCTATGGCCATTCCTAGAAAATTGTATATGTGACGCCCAGCCATTTTCAACACCGCAACTTTGTTTTGCGATTGGAGAGTCCAGGTGAGAGACAGGGTGGTTATGGAGATAAAGACACGCTATTTTCTGCCGTAACTTAATAATGCATGAATGAATGCCTTCATTTATTGAGAAAAAAGAAGAGCAAGCATCAGTGGAAGCACGCCTCAGCAGACTTGGAAAGAAGCGGGGGCCAAAGAGGAAAACCTGGAGCCCGGGTGGCAGGCGAAGTCGCAGTTTAGGGGCGAGAGAATATAAGCAAGAGTTGGTGAAACCAGTTGAATCCCAGTGTAGATGTGGGATGTGGCGAGTACATGATGGGAGTGACCGCCCAGCATCCGTCCTTTGCGGTAGTATAAGCACCGGCCGTTCTTGGTAACAAACGTTTACTGAAAACCAATCTTCGCAATTAATTATTCATCAGCCATACCTCGTCACGTATTTCGTAGTGGCAGGGTCAGTGGATTTCAACTACGCTGTCGCGACAAGTTACGACCATAACGTGACGCTTGCGCTTACAGTTGCAATACTCGTGACTCTTACTATTGCGAATACTATAATCATGGGTTTAGTGCACAAGTTAGTGAACAGAGATTTTAGAACCGCGTTTCTCACCTTACATACGCTCAACGCAAGCGCCATTGCAGCATGTTACGGTGCGCGTCCCTTCAAGACAGAGACGAAAACAAAAGAACGCGTTAGAAGACAGGGTACCGACATGGGCCTCGTGCCAAACATATCCAAGCCAACAATATTTATTTTATTTCAGTACCCTAAAGACCCAATGCGGGCGTTACATAGGGGGGGGGGGGGGATTCATCAAAGAAAACTTAACAACATACAACACAGAATATAAACGGCTGAAGACAGGAATAAACAAGTTAATAAGCCAGGTACAATTTAATAGGGGAAGAAATGGCTAGGAACAGGTACTGAAAAAATGCACATGTAGCAAATCCCACAAAACAAAACGAAAATCGCACCTTCAAAAGTTAGGAAACATGTCATCTAACATTCCACGGAACGTTACGGCCCATGCCCACACACTGAAAAAAAAAAACGAAAAAAAAAACGCACATCATTCTACATTGGAATTTTCTAAGTATGACCAAAGAGCTGTTTGAAATGATGATGTTCCGGCGATAGCCGCAATGCTAGAAGGAAGCGAATTCCACTCTTCTATAGCCAGGACCAAAGGTATTTATATCTTTCTGTCCGAGCGAAAATGGGTTTAGTTTTCTGCATGTGATCTACACGAGCCGATGTGTGCGGCACCGGGAGAAGATGTGAACTTGCGAATGGTGTGTTGCTGTGGTAGAGAGTATGGGAAAAAGATAAACGGCTGAGTTTTCTGCGCATGACCAGAGGCGAGAGATGGAGCGATATTTTCAGTGCTGTTACACTTTGATACTGAGAGTAATGGAAAAGGATGAATCGAGCAGCCTTGTTTTGTATAGATTCCAACATGTTAACAAGATAGGTATAATGAGGGTTTCAGATCACGGGCGCGTATTCTATCACAGGCCTGATTAGCATGTTGAATGCGTGTAGTTTTGTGTCCTGGTTGGCTTGGTGTAGTTGGCGTTTAAGAAGACCAAGTTTTTTTAAATCTTTGGTAGTAATCAGTTCAATATGAGTGCTCCAGGAGTAATACGAGCTAAAATTTACACCGAGGTATTTTACCGACGCTGAAGTTTCAATGAAAGTATTATTAACTGTGTAGGCATTAGGAATCGTCTTAGCAGCGGAAGTAACCTTGAGATGTATAGTTGTGTCTGCGTTAATTACCATCTGCCCTGCCGCACCAATGAGTTAGCTCATCAAGATCAGTGTGGAGAGCAATGATTTTAACAATCATGCCGTCGTTTCTATGCAAAGGGGTGATGTATTTAAATTCTGGAGTGACAGTCCAATCCGCCACCTACGGGAGCGCGTGAAGCCGCCGGCGGCCATCTTGTTAGAGGAAAAGGAGCACGGCTACAGTACGTGGCTGCGGTATGCGCGCGACGCAACTGTGCTTGCGGTTCTGCGTTGAAAAATAAAATGAGACCCCTTTAGGACGTATATCAATCCGGCATTGTGTGTCGCTGTCGTAAAAAAAAATGTCATGGGTGGTAGGTGCCTTGTGGTCTGTGTACAATATGTTGCGAGAACTGAAAAACAGTCGTTTCCTGTTTTCTTCATTGAGTAACCTGCAGCGTGCATCGGCACTGTGATGCCATTTCGTCGATACGTGGTGCCGGGCCGTATTCACAAAACATGACCTTGAAATATAGTATCCTTATGCCATTTCTTTAAAAATCACTATTTGTCTGAATGAGCGTTTTTGCATCAAACCTAGAAAACACGAACAATATTCAACAGTAGGTCTCATTTTTGTCCGCCGTTTCAGTTCTAGCTGAAAAGAGTTGGTGAAAGCAAATTTACAATAAAGCTAAGGCGACCCACAATCTGCACGAAGCCGCAAGCCTACATGCCCTCCTATGAGGGTTACCTGCCAAAGTTAAGGTCATACGTCACTGGCGGCTCAAGCAATCTTTACTTTTTTTTTCGTTTCTGCACCCGTTCTTCCCGCGTCTGCCGCAAAAACGAGAAGTGGGAAGGCAGATAAACGGAAATTGGTGGAGGCAGGTGGTAGCGTGATGGTTAGAGTGCCCATCTCCCAAATGCAAGATGCTGCATTTGGGAGATGTGCTCAAATCCCGGTGGTTTGTTTGGGAAGACAGCTTTCTGTGGTCTCTAGTGACTGCGACGCTCAGAATTAGGCGGCAGCCTGACGACAACGGTCACCGTCAACGTAACAGAATAAGCGGGCGTGCAAGGTCACACTTAAAGCCGAAAGTACATTCAGAGGCAATACGCTATGCTCTTGTCGACAAAAAAAAGTGATGAGTAACGAGCGGTGTTGTACAGCGAAGCTGTAGCCCGATAATGTCACCATAGACAGGACCACGCTCCAATCCCGGCGCTCAGCGGAAATACACGTCGACAGCGTGACAACTAGCGTGTTATGGATACTTCATTAAGGTGGTTCCGTGTTTCTGTTGAGTCTAGCAGGAGCGAGTAGTATAGGATATGACATTGTAGAGAAGGCGGTGAGCGAAGTCCGCGAAAAGTAATTGAGGATAGCCATATTGAACGTCGACGCCGTGTTGAAGGAAGCCTGCGACTTCAGTTGCTCAGCCGACAGAAAGGCTTGAGTGGTAGCACACCGCTGGGCGTGTTTGGTAACCACAGCAATAGACACACACTTTGCGGAAGTAAACAGAGGACAGGGACGTAGTGAGTTGGCCGCCCTTTTCGAGCTCTGGTATAGTTTGAAAAATGAATGTGGCGAAGTATGACGCACCAAATAGTATATGCCAACCCAAATGAATCTGCGTGGCCATACTTGCGCGACATGCCATGGTGGCCTGCCACCAGGACAACATGAAGTTGCAGCGATGACAGTTTTCATTGGGTACTTGAGAATAAAAACGAGCACATCAGAGACGTCCGAGGGATGTTTCTACGGTATAAGAGCACATCGCTCTCCCCCCCCCCCCCACCCAAATAACTAAATCACGAATATAAGCTTACGAATAGGGGCATCATAAGATCGAGCACTAGGGCGCTTGTTGATCTTGTTCAGCATGACGTCAGCATTTCATTCAGCGTTTATTTCTGAGAAAATGAGTTGGAGTTACGTTTATTTGGAACGCAATGGCGGGCGTAATCAGGCAAACATTGACAGCATTTCATCAGAGAGTGCCTGACTACTCTGTGGAGATTACGTTTAACAGTGACAAAAAACACAGAAAGCTTTGCTTACATGGATTCGCACATACGTGGGAACCGCATAATTTTGTGACTCAATTTAGATTCTTCAGAATGGCGCTCATTAACGCGATATTTCCATCCACAGTGAGCAAAAGCGGCTGTCGTATCCACAGTAGAATTGATTTAAATGGCTTTAATCCCATGGACATTATATCGTCGCCAACTTCCGTGGGATTGGAGTCGTGAAAATGAGATACAGGTGACAGGGAAATCAGGAGGTTGATAAACGGCAAGAAGGCTGAAGCTTGCACAAGACCTCAGGGATATAAAATGACTTTTTGAGCAGCTTGGTCATGGGGCCACGCAATGTTTTCCACGTCTAATAAAGATCCTCCGAAATATGAACAGAGGTCGACAAAAATGCGGGGATTTCGGGAAAGGTGAAACCGCAGGAAATTTCAGGACAGCAGTAGTCTAAATATGAAAAATGACTTAAAAATAAGAAACCATAACGTTGACAGGGTGGCCAAATTTTGGCACAAATAAATTGGCTGTTGAAGCAGTTCAGCTGAAACGCAATGGTGCGAAATAAGGCGAGAATGCGGGCAAGAGTTGAACAAAGGTCAAGTAGGTCCTGTGGCCGACGCCAGCGCTCGGCAGCTGTCAAGCGACTGCACGTGTAAGCGAGATGCCTGGTCGTCAGTCGTTACAGTATGATTCGTGTCTGAAATATTGGACGCGGACTCCATCACATTAAATACAGTGCATTCTACGGTGTCACTCTTCGACAGCTGGCACCGATTCTCGCGCAATGAGGATGGGAACATATTGTCTCACGTGCTGGCTGTCACCTTCCTCGAACTGCCAACATTCCTTCCCCTCCGTAGTTGCTTAGCTTTTATTGGGTTCGGCTGCTGATCACGAGGTCTCGGGATCGAATCCCAACCACGGCAGCCGTATTTAAATGGGTGTGAAATGCGAAAACACCCGTGTACTTAGGGTTAGGCGGACGTTAAAAAATCCCAAGTGGTCTAAATTATTCCCGAATCCTCAACTACGGCGTGCCTCATAATGAAATCGTGGTTTTGGCAAGTAAAACCTCATACTGTGTTATGTAACATTCGTTAAGGATATCCTGGGCAGTCGCACAACTTCTGAATACAATTAAGTGTCAGGATTTGTGCGCCAGTATGTGGATAGCCTTTATGGCGTTCGATAACTGCTAGGCTACATTGAGGCGGAACGGTAACATGGTAGAGAATGTGGAGAACATACACATCCCGCACACATTACTGCACAATAATATGAAATAGCCTTCTTGCTTCACGCACGTGGATAACCGTCATATGAGACTACTTTGGAAACTAACTGCAAGTATTGTATATGTCATACCCAAGGGTGTACCTGGCCTGGTGGCCAGTAAATGTGACGTAATATTGCGAGCAGCTTCGGCCATAGCGTGCTAACGGATGACGACACAGACTGAAGTGACTAGCGCAAGAGTGGACAGGGGACACCAAAGAGACTAGAAGGACAAGCGCCCAGTCCTTCTAGACTAGAACGACAAGCGACCAACATATCCATGTATATGTCATAAGAGGTAGCTTTAGCTCGGGTGCTCCTATCTAAATACATGTAAAAGGAGAATTCGTTTTTCTCGGCAACCACTGCACCAAATTTCACGGGGTTTGCTGCATTTAAAAGAAAAACTTAAAATCTAGTGACTGTTGGTTTCGAATTTTTGAGCTGGGGCGTCAATTGTTTAATAAAAACTGACAAAAATTAAAAATTTCCAGAAAACGAAACTATCAAGTTTACAACTCTGTAACTAAACCACTAAAAATGATAATACAATTCTGTGAATTGCATCTAATAGTACATCTAAAGCGGACAAAATTGGTATGTTACACATGAATATAAAAAAATTTAATCATAGGGAAATACAACTTTTGCAAAACCATTGTAACCAACGCAACAACTTCACGTAAGATGTAAAATGACATATTGAATTTGTCCGCTTTGACTGATCTAATGGATGCCGTTCACAGAACCGCGATATCAGTTCTTGATGCAGAGCTATGAATTTGTAAACTTCGTGCTTCTATTTTTTTCAAACGGTCAAATATTTGAAAATTGTTTAAAGAAAATTCAAGCCCCAAATCGAAATTCCGCTTCCAACAGTCACTAGAATTTAACTTTCTCTTTCAAATGCAACAAATTTCATCAAAATCGGTCCAGGGGTTATCTCATAAAAACGTTTTTGCGTTTTTACATGTATTTGAATAGGCCGCAGCGGTGGCGTAGAGGTAGAACACCCGCCTCGCGTGCAAGAGGTCCGTGGTTCGAATCCCGGTGCCGCGCAATTTTCCACCGGATTAAAAAAAAAAAAAAATCCGCGTGTTGATAAAATTGCATAAACAGGCCTGGAGTGTGGCCTGATGCCGGTGACCAGAACCGGTAACACACTCCCTCACCAGAGCAGGATTGGCCACCCTGGTGCAGTACTTGGCCACAACCTCCTATATGAACACAACAATCAAACCCCGGCCCTCAGTCCCCAGCAGCTGCGAAGCAACTGACCACGGCGGCGGTCAGACCTGCGACGCTGCAGAGGGTGCTAAGAATCCCTGGCTCCGGACAGGCCGCCATTGGAATATGAACCTGGCAACCTTTAAACGCAAGAACATTATCTAGTGAGGCGAGTCTAGCAGTGCTATTGGAAGAATTAGAGGGCAGTAAATGGGATATAATAGGGCTCAGTGAAGCTAGGAGGCCAAAAGAAGCATATACAGTGTTAAGGAGCGGGCACGTCCTGTGCTACCGGGGCTTAGCGGAGAGACGAGAACTAGGAGTCGGATTCCTGATTCATAAGAATATAGCTGGTAACATACAGGAACTCTATAGCATTAACGAGAGGGTGGCATGTCTTGTTGTGAAACTTAATAAGAGGTACAAAATGAAGGTTGTACAGGTCTACGCCCCTACATCCAGTCATGATGACCAGGAAGTCGAAAGCTTCTACGAAGACGTGGAATCGGCGATGGGTAGAGTGAAAACAAAATACACTATACTGATGGGCGATTTCAATGCCAAGGTAGGCAAGAAGCATGCTGGAGACAAGGCAGTGGGGGAATATGGCATAGGCACTAGGAATAGCAGGGGGGAGGTATTAGTAGAGTTTGCAGAACAGAATAATATGAGGATAATGAATACCTTCTTCCGCAAGCGGAATAACCGAAAATGGACATGGAGGAGCCCGAACGGCGAGACTAGAAATGAAATAGATTTCATACTCTGCGCTAACCCTGGCATCATACAAGATGTGGACGTGCTCGGTAAGGTGCGCTGCAGTGACCACAGGATGGTAAGAACTCGAATTAGCCTAGACCTGAGGAGGGAACGGAGGAAACTGGTACATAAGAAGCCGATCAATGAGTTAGCGCTAAGAGGGAAAATAGAGGAATTCCAGATCAAGCTACAGAACAGGTATTCGGCTTTAAGCCACGAAGAGGATCTTAGTGTTGAAGCAATGAACGACAATCTTGTGGGCATCATTAAGGAGTGTGCAATAGAAGTCGGTGGTAACTCCGTTAGACAGGATACCAGTAAGCTATCGCAGGAGACGAAAGATCTGATCAAGAAACGCCAATGTATGAAAGCCTCTAACCCTACAGCTAGAATAGAACTGGCAGAACTTTCGAAGTTAATCAACAAGCGTAAGACAGCTGACATAAGGAAGTATAACATGGATAGAATTGAACAAGCTCTCAGGAACGGAGGAAGCCTAAAAGCAGTGAAGAAGAAACTAGGAATTGGCAAGAATCAGATGTATGCGCTAAGAGACAAAGCCGGCAATATCATTACTAATATGGATGAGATAGTTCAAGTGGCTGAGGAGTTCTATAGAGATTTATACAGTACGAGTGGCACCCACGATGATAATGGAAGAGAGAATAATCTAGAGGAATTCGATATCCCAGAAGTAACGCCGGAAGAAGTAAAGAAAGCCTTGGGAGCTATGCAAAGGGGGAAGGCAGCTGGGGAGGATCAGGTAACAGCAGATTTGCTGAAGGATGGTGGGCAGATTGTTCTAGAAAAACTGGCCAGCCTCTATACGCAATGCCTCAAGACCTCGAGCGTACCGGAATCTTGGAAGAACGCTAACATAATCCTAATCCATAAGAAAGGCGACGCCAAAGACTTGAAAAATTATAGACCGATCAGCTTACTGTCCGTTGCCTACAAAGTATTTACTAAGGTAATTGCAAATAGAATCCGGAACACCTTAGACTTCCGTCAACCAAAGGACCAGGCAGGATTCCGTAAAGGCTACTCAACAATAGATCATATTCACACTATCAATCAGGTGATAGAGAAATGTGCGGAATATAACCAACCATTATATATAGCTTTCATTGATTACGAGAAAGCGTTTGATTCAGTCGAAACCTCAGCAGTCATGGAGGCATTGCGGAATCAGGGTGTAGACGAGCCGTATGTAAAAATACTGAAAGATATCTATAGCGGCTCCACAGCCACTGTACTCCTCCATAAAGAAAGCAACAAAATCCCAATAAAGAAAGGCGTCAGGCAGGGAGATACGATCTCTCCAATGCTATTCACAGCGTGTTTACAGAAGGTATTCAGAGACCTGGATTGGGAAGAATTGGGGATAAGAGTAAATGGAGAATACCTTAGTAACTTGCGCTTCGCTGATGATATTGCCTTGCTTAGTAACTCAGGGGACCAACTGGAATGCATGCTCACTGATCTGGAGAGGCAGAGCAGAAGGGTGGGACTAAAAATGAATCTGCAGAAAACTAAAGTAATGTCTAACAGTCTCGGAAGGGAACAGCAGTTTACGATAGGTAGCGAGGCACTGGAAGTGGTAAGAGAATACATCTACTTAGGACAGGTAGTGACTGCTGATCCAGATCATGAGAGTGAAATAATCAGAAGAATAAGAATGGGCTGGGGTGCGTTTGGCAGGCATTCGCAGATCATGAACCGCAGGTTGCCATTATCCCTCAAGAGAAAAGTGTATAACAGCTGTGTCTTACCAGTACTCACGTACGGGACAGAAACCTGGAGGCTTACGAAAAGGGTTCTACTTAAATTGAGGACGACGCAACGAGCTATGGAAAGAAAAATGATAGGTGTAACGTTAAGGGATAAGAAAAGAGCAGATTGGGTGAGGGAACAAACGCGCGTTAATGACATCTTAGTTGAAATCAAGAAAAAGAAATGGGCATGGGCAGGACATGTAATGAGGAGGGAAGATAACCGATGGTCATTAAGGGTTACGGACTGGATTCCGAGGGAAGGGAAGCGTAGCAGGGGGCGACAGAAAGTTAGGTGGGCAGATGAGATCAGGAAGTTTGGAGGGTCAACATGGCCACAATTAGTACATGACCGGGGTAGTTGGAGAAGTATGGGAGAGGCCTTTGCCCTGCAGTGGGCGTAATCAGGCTGATGATGAAGATGAAGATGAATAGGCCGCGTCGGAGTTGTGCCCGAGCTAAAGCTTCCTCTTAATACTTAAGCACATCCAGATCTGCAGCTGCGGCGGCAGCCCATGAGTGCGCATTGCAAAGTCGCTAGTGAAATAATTGTGTGCACCTCAACGAATTCGATAAGTGAAAATCAAAATCCGTCCACGACGGCGTCTCTAGTAAACGCTGTGCGATGTTCGTACGTTAACAATGCGTGCCGACTGACGAAAGGCTGCCACGAAGTGCTTCTGACGGTTAGCCTAGCTTCTTTACTACGTAGAATCAAAAGAAGAAGAAAAAGGAACAAGAAGAAGAAAATAACCGTATCAAAAGCCCAGAATCAACCATTGCTCGTCGCGACTAAACGCTCTTAGGAGGACGAGTAATTTCCAGGCGACGAGCGGCTACGCTTTATCAAGAACACTGATAACGCCGGCGGGACAAGCATTGCGGCGAAGTTCACTGCGCAGGGATAGCTTTTACTTATTTTATTATGGTTTTGTTGACGTCATCACGCGTCACCGCGGGAAGTTTCAAAAGTTTAAGGTCAGTACGCCACGTGGTGGCACTCACGCGAACTAAATAAACCCTTGTGTCCAGAAAAGGTGGATACGCTCTTGAAACTGCGCCGCGATATTTTTCTTCATCCCGCACTTCAAGCTTCGCTTTAACTTATTTCACATCGTTCTTAAATGTACCCACCACGCCGCTTTGCATGTTCCAGAGGCATGCTTAAAGTGCACTTGAGAGTTTTTTTCTTTCTTCTTTTTTTTTTCTTTAAAAACTCCACACTTGCGTTTGTGTGTGCCGCAACGCGCATTCACTCTCTCTAGCAATTACTTTCACTTTGGTTTGGAAGAGCTCCGAAGCCTCTGCAAAGTTTCCCCCATATTCTAGGACAACATCGCCTAGTTTCCCGTTTATTCTTTTGACAAGTGCTTCACACCGCGAAATTGTCATTATGTTTGTATAACTGCCAAATAATTTTTTTCTGTTTTTCTTTTCGTACCTATCCTAACCAGTTACAAAATGTGGTCTCTGAAATTGACGTATCCTTCTCCCTTGTTAGGCAGAGAAAAAAAAACTAGGTCAAAAGGAACACAGTGCCTACTGCTCGACATGATGAAGCAAATATCATTGTTTGGTTTGTCCGCAGAACGAAGAAGAATGCCCTTCTTAGCAAAGCTAAAAAAAAGCCGAATCGATGCGATGGCACTGGTATTTCAATGATCCTCAAAGGTGTTCGTAAAGGAACACCTCACACGGTATGGCAAATGACTCCTTGGTGCCGTAGTGGAAAGGAATCGAGATGGCGGTTCGTGTGGACGGCTGGCGGCCCGGTGCGCAGGGACGAACATTCGCCAGCTGTTTAGAATCACCGGTATGGAAGACATTGATAAGATGACAACGTGAGCGCCA
Source organism: Dermacentor andersoni (assembly GCF_023375885.2). NCBI lineage: Eukaryota > Metazoa > Arthropoda > Arachnida > Ixodida > Ixodidae > Dermacentor > Dermacentor andersoni. The sequence goes on from NW_027314757.1 coordinate 886,022, forward strand.
TGGCCAACTTCTCTTTTTTCTTTTTATACATTTAGTATCACCGTTTGAACATATTATGACATTCAGTGGTTCAATAAAGTAGTGTCTCATACCAGTAAACCGATGAAAATTTTTCACCTAAACGTGCGGAGCATAAAAAACAGAGGACAAACTGAATTGCTTATTCGGGTCAATCGCGCACAATTTTGATATCTTACTGTATTGTGAAACATGGCTGACGGTAAATAATAACCCCCCGTACTGTGAAAATTACACATACCGTAGGTTAGTAAGAACAATGTGCAGAGGAGGTGGCGTGCCTGTCTATCCTTAGCAGTGCCTTGTGCGTGAGGTAATTTCAGAATTTGCACTTGTAACGAATAATGTAGAATGTGTAATTGTACGCTTCGAATATGTCACAGTAGTGGTTATGTATCGCCCTCCCTTGGGAAACAAGCTGTCGTTCTTTGATAACCTAGGACATTTCCTGAACCATTCGTCCTCCCCCTTTACCATAATTGGTGACGTAAATATAAATATTTTGTCGGACGCCACATCATCCAGACAGTTTGCTGGTCTAATCAATTCGTTCATGTGTACAAACGTAATTTCGGAACCCACGAGGCTAAGGGCGCAAACGGCTACCTTGCGTGATATATGCATAACCAATGTAAACCCAAATGACTGCCTTGCGGGACTGTTATCCGCTGAGATAAGTGATTTTCTGCCTGTATTTTGTTTCATTCCTTACGCGCACAAACGAGAGGAAGGAGGAAAAAAGCACATACTCGTAGTTTCCTCGCAAGCACATTAGAAAATTTCCGTGCTTTGATCCTACCAACAGCCTTGTCATGTGTATTTGAAAAACAAGATCCAACTGCAGCCTACGAATTGTTCTTTTATAAGATGATTACGTGCTACGATCTAGCGTTTCCGCTAAAATTGTAAAAACAGAGGAGCAAGAAAATACGAAACCTTTGGATAAATGCTGCTTCGCTAAAAATGATAACAAGAAAAAACAAAATGTATCACTTGCTTGTAGAATGTAGGAGTGCGCAATTCTTGACTGATGTCAAGAAATACAGAAATAAGGTCAACGGTGAATTCAAGCAGACAAGAATTAAGTACTATGAACGTTTATTTGCTAAAATAAAAGATGACCCAAGGAATGTTTGGGATGAAGTTAGAGACTTAACATCTATGAAAAGACAGAATACGGAGATAAACATAGAGACAGCCACTGGCGGCTGGCAGAGAAGCAGCAGTTGCTCTGAATGAATATTTCGTCTCCAGTACCCAGCATCCGGACAGGGGGGAACCATGGCCACATCTATAGTGAATAAATTCAGTCTTACTAACTCAGTGATATTTAGACCTGTTACAGCTGCTGAAGTTGTGCAGTTGTGCAGTGTTTAAAGTAAACAACGTCTCTGCTGGGTATGATGATGTGAAACCAGTATTAATGAAATATATTGCTGATATAATTGCACCTGTCGTTGTTCACATCATAAACAAGATGTTTTAAAGCAGTATATTTCCTGATTGTCTAAATATAGCACGTGTATGCCCTATTTACAAAGGAGGCGAAAGACAGTTCATGACAAATTTCCTGCCGATATGTCTTACCTGTTCTGTCAAAGGTGTTCGAGAGTGCCCTGAATGTTACACTACAAGCATTTTTCAGTAAATATAATGTAATCAGTGGCATGACGTATAGACTCCAAGAAAATAAATCTCGTGAAGCAGCTCATCTTAATATCAAACGTTACATAACAAATATTGCAAATAGAATGTATACATTACGTGTTATTGTAGACTTTAGGAAAGCCTTTGATACAGTATGCCACAGTTCATTAATTAGCAAACTGGAACAGCGCGGTGTACGAGGTATTGTATTGGAACTTTTACGACATGACTTAACCAATCGCTGTCAATATGTCAGCATAAATAATGATTTTTCATCTTACGCGGAAATCACAACGGGTGTTCCACAAGGATCAGTACTTGGACCTCTTCTGTTTATAATATATGTTAATGATCTGTGTGACATCCTCGAGCCTCCTGAATTAGTTATGTATGCAGATGATACTAACATATTCTTTAAAGCTGATACTATAACCGAGCTCACATGAAAAGTTAACAATTACCTGAAGGAACTCTCTTGCTGGTTACAACTGAATAAGCTACAAGTGAATTCTTCCAAAACAAAATATATGATATTTGCTCCTACTAATAAACCACGTAACTGCAATGCGGCTATTCTTTTTGAAGATAGGCTGATAGAGCAGCTAAAATGTCAACAATTTCTCGTAGTGTGGTTGCAAGAGGATTCAGCCTGGAACATGCACATCGACAAACTTGCTATGGAACTAAGCAGAAGTGCTGGTTGCTTATACAGACTGAGTACTCTGATTCCTCCATGGTTGAAAAGTTCATTGTACTACGCACTCTTTTAGTCTAAACCTACTGCATATTAATTTGGGGCACTACTTAACAAAAAAGTTATAATAAATTGATAGTGCTGCAAAAAGAGTCTTACGTGGATTCGAGGGATATTATGGCCTCGTACAAAAATTTAGAACCCCACCATTTTTTAATAAACATTCTATGTTAAATGCAAACCAGGTGTAATATTACAAGTTGCTGCAATACATTAAACAAACCAAATCACAGTACATCTTGAATGTACCCACCAATCGGCATTACAGCCTTCGACAACTAACATAAGAACACCAAAAATAAGAACCAATTACGCAAAACAACTAGTCAGTTACCAGGAACCTTCACTACTAAATCACCTACTTGATCTTGACGATGAAATTATAGAATGTTCGAATAAATCATCCAAACTTTTCTCATTCTGAACAATATTGAGTTTGTCTGATTAGAACCGCAGTATAAAATTGTCAGCATTTCCTTTCTTTTGTTTTCAGGTTGTAGTTGGTCTGAAGCAAAATGCATCATACTTTGAGTATCCCGTTTGTTTCTCATATTTCTTGTAGACATGTTCTGCCTCACGAAAATAATATTCTGTCTCGCGACACTCCAGTATATTTCTGTATGTCTCTATGATACATGTTGCTGCGTACGGCCTGCGTGCTGAATTGTCATGGGAGCAGAAGCCTTTGTCAGGCTACATGGCCTTTAGCTTCTGCTTCTTTTCTGTTGTAAACAGGAGAAATAAAGGCATTAATTAATTCATTCATTCTACTTAACCTCGACTAGAAGTTTCCTTGAAAATGCGTGTACTGCCCATTACGGTCCAAACCAAGACAACGTTCTACGTCTCCCAGATCAAGTTCACATAAGATTTCATGCAGGACAAATGTGCTGTTATGTTCCCTGAGCAGCTGCTTCGATATCTCTATCGGCTCATGCAAATAAGTTCTCCAAACATGAGAAGCTACCTTTCACCCTCCAAGAAAGATCGCACATAAACAAGAAGTTCTTCGTGTTTACGAGTACTATTTATTTATTTATTTATTCATTTATTTATTTATTTATTTATTTGAAAATACTGCAGGAAAAAATTGGAACAAGCAAGGGGGAGGGGGTCACATGCGACAAAGTTACAAGTGATTCGAACGGAAAAATTGACGGCAGCAAGCAAGATGATTCGGTTACAGCATAGTAAAATATAGAATAAAAGCGGCGTTCCAGTGCAGATACAAAGCTGCTTGCTTGAAAAATATCAAGCGGGGAACAATTACACTCTTGTATAGATCGCAGAAAAAAACTGCGTATGACTCATCAATCCTGCAAAAATTATAGTGAGTTACTGTGGTTATCGCGAGTCTATAGATTCCTAAGAGGGTTAAGATATTCGCGGTTATTAGAGTAAAGTTATCTAACGGAATGTTATTAAGAAATGTAAGACGGCTAACTTCACGTCGAACGTCCAGCGTCTGGATATTACTTGTTTTCATTAAATGAGATGGTCCGTCCTCTCCTCTGCACTTATAAAAGATGAATGTAATTCCCTTTCTATTGATGCCGTCAAGTGTAATGATATGTTCTTTAGTAGGTGGGTCCAGCACAATGAAAGCGAATTCTAGCTTGCTTCTTACGTATGTGTTAAATAAAAGGTCTTTTGCGTCTTATGTATAATAATTTACGAAGGCCGGTTGCGCAAGTTTCAGGTGTGTGGATAGACTAGCTTAAGCTATTGGTAATTGTAACGCCGAAGTGTAGGCATTTCCATACTTCTGAAATGTATTTACCTGGCAGTCGATAGCAATAAAACTGGGAACATTCTTCTGGCTAATATGCATAGGCGCAGTATTTTCAGCACATTTACCGCTTTCACAGTTGCTTAATGTTGCATATATATATATATATATATATATATATATATATATATATATATATATATAAATATATAGGGGCCATCTAACGGAAACTTATTTCAATGTGGTCCCACCCATCAAATGCTCCCCTCTTTCATAGGAGGTCACTTTTGTTTGCTTGAAAAACGAATAACATTGCCTACACTGAGCGGCTTGTCTTGTCTAATTGGCTGACAAGAGGCGAGAAGCACGTTCAAGTTTAGAGGGATTCGATAGGGCCGAGCCACTGCACTGAAAATTGATAACCGGATGAAGAGGCTGGTGCCGACGTCTTTGACTGGTCCTCTTTCCCTTACTTAGCTTGCGGTGGTTGGTCGAAAATCCCGGCGGCATGCAACGGAAGCTTAAACATGACGCTGACACGCATCCTCAGTTAAGAATCGTTGGCATAACGAGATCGTAAACGTGCCGAAAGTGCTATTATAGTTTTATTATATGCAAATAAACCCATGCTCTCGGGCAGGTGCGAGTAGCCAGTGCCTGAGCGATCGGCGGCATCAATCTTTTATTCTTTTCGGAACGGGGCAGGCTGCGGCTATTCCGAAGAAAATTCAGTTTTGTTCGGCATATTAAAGCATCGTTACCGCGTACACTTCACTTTGACGCGGGAGTTTTTGCGGTTTTGTGACGTCGCGTGACAGGCAGGTGAAGTGGGTGCAGCCCGAAAGCTTTTGACCAATAGCCGAGGGGCAATGGCGAAAAGGCGTCGTTTCAGAAATAACTATTTTTGTTTTGTTTGGTCATATCATGCATAATCAGTTTGTACTCGTCATGTTAGATGGGGAGCTATCGCGGTTTTCGTGACGTCGCGTGACAGACAGGTGAACTGGGGGTGGTGCAAAAAAGTTTTTGACCAATCGCGGAAGGCTGATTGCAGAATTGGAATATAAAAGTTTGGAATAGTTTTACGTTACAGCGCCCCAGGGTGTCGCAGCTAACTTTGACCAACATTTTGAAGAAAACCTATGCGTTTTTGAGAACAGAAATAGCATGGATGTTGTTCGCGTTTATCTAAACTTACAGTACCATTTAATGCGAGTCTTTTCGAGTAATTAGCCGAGATAAATTAATGAATTTTTTAAATATAGCTTGAAACTTTCAGACGCCAATAGGAAAGTCGCGGAGCTACACAAGTATTGCCCAACCCAGGCACTTCCCACGAGATAGACATACCCAGGAATTCTGGACAGGCGTTTAGTTTCTTTTTTCGCCACCACGTGGCGTATCAACCTTAAAGATTGGAAGTTCGCGCCGTGACGTATGCCATGACGCACTACTAAAGAAAACACAATAAAAAGAAGCACACCCTGAGACTGTTGCTTCCCCTCGGCACTTGGAAACGAGCGCGCTTATGTATCAGCCTTATCTTGAAGACAACCTGCAACTTGCTCGACTTGCAATGAATCGACGATTTTGCTAGACACCTTGCCAGACAGCTCGTCGGCATTCCGGGTGAGATGTCTGGCCTAGATAACAGCTCCCGCAAAGCTTGCGTTGGGTTCCCTTTCTTCGTTGTTTTTTCTGTTTATTTGTGCACAACTGTGGCCGCGGGCTTCCGTATAGTCAGCGTTTTCTTGTGTTTTCTAAGAACCAGTGTGATTCAATAAGAGGAAGCTTTAGCTCGGGCCCTTCTTCTATGCCGGCTGCTCAAATACATGTAAAACGCATAAATGATTTTATGAGAAAATCACTCAAACGATATGAATGAGAATTGTTGCATTCAAGAGAGAAGGTTAAATCACAGTGATCGCTGCAATAATAATTTTGATCTAGGCCATGCCATTATTGACAAGAATTATCGGGAATCGGCAAATTTGAAAAAGAAGTACGAAGTTTACAAATCCGTTAGTTCAGATAAAAACTGATATCGCATCCCTCTAAACTGCATCCCTTGGAGCATCTCAATCGGACAAATTCGATGTTTGAATTTATAACTTATGTGAAGTTCCAATGCGTGTTAAGATTTTGCGAATACCATATTCAGGAGTTAGTGGTGTATTTCAGGGTGGCATATGATATATCATTTTTGTCTGCATTAAGTGAAATATTAGGTGCAGCTTAGAGAATTCCGATATCGTTTTTAGTTGCTGAGGTACAGAGTCGTATACTTTGAGTATTGCTTCTTGAGATCTCGCATTTTTTTTAGAATTTAGAAAAGTGGAAGCTAAATAAATATTGGCTTTCTGAAATCTAATTTTAACTGTTTCTTTTAAGTTCAACATAACTCATGAATTGCGCTGCAGTGGTTGTAAGAAGAAAGGATTGAGGATTTCCCAGGTAGGAGCTAAAGCTTCCCGTTAAGTTAGGTTTAGACTAATAATTTTGCTGAGCGAAGAAGCAAGACGAGTAGCGCGTATACATTATGGCGGCCGCAGTTGGATGGGGGCGAAATGCGAAGACACACGTGTACTTAGGTTTAGGTGTACGTTAAAGATGCCCAGGTGGTCGAAATTTTCCAGATTCCCCAACTACGCCATGCCTCATAATCAGATCGCGGTCTTGTCACATAAAACCCACTATTTTTTTATTTACAGAATGTACAGTAATTTGCAGTAATGGACAACGCCAAGCCTACAGCAGGTTAGTCATTAAAACGTTCACTTCTTCAGACCTAAGCTCGTGCTCATCTTCCTCAGCTTTGTGCAGAACTGCGCAACATATTTCCACTTGGCGTGCAAGCGCCGTCCCACTGCTTTTTAGGCAGAAAAGGACTGGTAGCGTTTTAGGCGGCTGACCTGAACGACGTCATGGGAAGTCTGGATGGAATGAGTAGTAGGTGTGACCGGAGACATATTGTAGGTTACGTAGGTTACCTGACAGAGGACCCGGTAAGCGCCGGAGTAGCGGGATATCAGTGTTTCCGAGAGGCCGAAACGGCGGGTGGGACATCGAAGAGGGACAAGATCCCCGAGAATATAATCGGCGTCCCGGCGACTACTGTCACAAATGCTTATACTCTTGCTCTGAGAAGCACAAAGGTGACGGTGAGCAACTTGGTGTGTTTCTTGGGCTCAAGAAATGACATCACTTGTATACCGAGACATGCACTCTTGAGTGGTAGGCACTATTGTATTAAAAAGGAATACTGGATCTCGGCCGCACAACAAATAAAATGGCGAGTAACGTGTGTCGTGGCGTGATGAATTGTTCGCGAATATGACAAACGGGAGAGCAGTATTCCAGTCACGATGGTCAACAGAAACATACATGAAGAGTATGTGTGTTATTGTTCGATTAAGCCCCTCCGTAAGACCATTGGTCTGCGTATGACATGCATTAGTAAATTTGTGCTTGGTTGAATAAGGACGGAGGAAGTCGCCCACAGCTGGATGGATGGATGGATGTTATGAGCATCCCCTTTGGAACGGGGCGGTGGGTTGCGCCACCAAGCTCTTGCTATTATTATGATCCGGTTATTAGCAGGTCCCCGTGGCTGACGCAGACCGCCCGAAAACAGCATTTGTTACGCCTGATGGCTTATATGAATTTACCGTCATGCCCTTTGGCCTCTATAATGCGCCTGTAACATTTGAAAGAATGATGGATAACATCCTCCGGGGACTCAAATGGCAGACATGCGTTTGTTATCTCGATGACATTGTCATCTTTTCCCCGGACTTTTCTTCTCACCTGTTCCGACTCAAACGCGTGCTCACTTGCCTTGCCGATGCTGGACTCCAGCTCAACTTAAAGAAGTGTCGCTTCGCCGCCCGGCAGCTAGTCATCCTTGCCCACGTTGTTTCGAGAGATGGTGTGCTCCCAGACCCAACCGAACTCCAAGCCGTCGCCGAATTCCCACGACCAAAGACCACAAAAGAACTCCGCAGCTTCATCAGATTATGCTCCTATTTTCGTCGTTTCATCCGCAACTTCGCCACCATGATAGCGCCTTTGACGCAGCTTCTCGCGGGTAAACACGACCTCTTGGCCTGGCCGCCAGTTTGCGATGCCGCATTCACGACGCTGCGTCGTCTTCAAACCTCACCCCCCATACTCCGACATTTTGATCCAAGCGCACCAACAGAAATACACACGGATGCCAGTGGCGTCGGCATTGACACTGTTCTTGCACAACGAAAGACTGGCTTCGATGAATACGTTGTTGCCTTCGCTAGCCGCGCACTCACGAAAGCGGAAGCAAACTATTCCGTTACAGAAAAAGAATGCCTGGCTATCATTTGGGCCATGACTAAGTTTCGTACTTACCTCTACGGCCACCCGTTCGACGTCATCACGGACCACCATGCACTCTGCTGGCTGTCGTCCTTGAAAGATCCCTCAGGCCGCCTCGCTCGATGGGCGCTTCGCCTCCAAGAGTATGATATTCGAGTGCTGTACCGCTCTGGCCGTAAACATTCGGACGCGGATGCCTTGTCTCGCTCCCCATTGTCAGGCCAGCCCAATCATCAGAAGGTACAAATATGCGAGTCCTCCCTCACCGCCACGGATATACTTTCGGAGCAGCAGAAGGATCCATGGATTGTTGCTATGCTGGCGTTTCTGTCAGACCCATCAGGGCCTCTTACTGGCCGTGCATTACGTCGCCAAGCACACCATTTTGCTCTTCGTGACGGGTTCCTATACCACCGTAACTACCTCTCGGATGGGCGCAAATGGTTACTCATGGTTCCTCGGCACCTGCGTTCGGATATATGTGCAGCGTTTCACGATGACCCGCAATGCGCACATGCAGGAGTACTCAAAACAAACGCGCGCCTGCGAGTTCGTTATTACTGGCGCGGGATGTACCAATTCGTCCACCAATATGTTCGTTCCTACCTCGCTTGCCAACTCTGCCAGAATGCCCCTCATGCCTTAGCTGCTCCACTGCAACCATTGCCTTTTCCAGGACGGGCCTTTGAGAGGGTCGGAGTTGATCTCTATGGGCCCCTTCCATGTACTTCAGATGGCAACCGCTGGGTGATAGTGGCGATTGACCATTTGACACGCTACGCCGAAACTTCGCCTCTGCCCAACGCATCTGCGCGGTATGTTGCCTGGTTCCTTCTGCGTAACATCATACTTCACCATGGAGCCACCAGAGAGTTGCTGAGCGACAGAGGCCGTGTCTTTCTGTTTGATGTTATAGAAGCCCTGCTCAAGGAATGCAACGTAATTCACCGTACCTCTACTGCATACCACCCGCAAACCAATGACATGACTGAGCGCTTTAACAGCACTCTTGGCGATATGTTAGCCATGTACGTCGCATCTCGCCAAACCAATTGGGACCGAATTCCACCCTTCGTGACGTACGCGTATCATACCGCCACACAGACCACTACAGGATTTTCCTCGTTCTTTCTTCTTTACGGACACGAGCCTTCCTGCACAATGGACACCATCCTTCCGTATCGCCCTGACACAACGGAGGCTACTACCCTGTCCGAGGCTGCTGCACATGCGGAAGAGTGCCGGAAGCTCGCCCGCACATTTACTTCGGAAGATCAGCTGCGACAGAACCACCTTCGCGATATTCCCTGTTCTCCGGCACCCTATGCCCCTGACGCACTAGTCTGGCTTTGGGTTCCCGCTACCAGCACTGGACTTTCATCCAAGCTTGTGTCGAAGTACCAGAGTCCCTACCGTGTCGTCAGTCAAACGTCTCCTGTGAACTATTTGGTAGAACCCATTGAGCCGCCTTCCGATAAGCGCCGCCGAGGGCGCGAAATCGTGCACGTGCAGCGGCTCAAGCCGAACTTTGACCCACCTGTGCCATCTTGCCCGTAGGTCGCCGAGACAGCACCTCTTCCCCGGGGAGGCAATTGTACTGAAGAAGAACGAGCAGTAGGCACTGCTTAGAGAAAGACGACGACAACGTTTGGTTGGAAGCCTTGTGCCTGTGTTGCCGAAGCTCTGTGTTTTCTGGCTGCGGTGCTCTGCTATCTGAGCGCTTTAGCGATCGAACTATAGCGCCTCTTGACAAAATAAATAAATAAATAAATAAATAAATAAATAAATAAATAAATAAATACGGTTCCTGCAGTAAACCAGCTTGAACGGCGTCAACTGTGTTGTTTCTTGCACCGCCGTGCTGTAAGCGAAGGTTACGTACGGCGAGACGGAATCCCAGGACTTGTGCTCGACGTCCACGTACATTGCTAGCATGTCGGCGAGAGTCCTCTTCAGCCACTCCGTAAGACATTTCGTCTGCAGGTGGTAGGCAGTTGTCATCCTGTGGCTTGCGTGACTGTATTGTAGAATGGCTTGGATGAGCTCTACTGTAAAGGCCGTTCCTGTCTCGGTGACGAGGACTTCTGGGGTTCCATGTCGCAGCAGGATGTTCTCGTCGAAGAATTTCGCCCCTTCTGCTGCGCTACCTTTCGGCACAGCTTCGGTTTCGGCGAAGCGGGTGAGGTAGTGAGTCGCCACGACGATTCACTTAATTCCAGACGTTGGTGTCGGAAAGGGTCCTGAAATGGTCGAATAGGAGGCTAGATCGGCTGTAGTAATTCCGTTGACCTTGTCGGTGGTGTCTTGCATCGCTGACAGTCTCTGCATGTCTTGACGTAATGGGCGACGTCGGCAGTCAGGCACGGCCAGTAATACTTTTCCTGTATCTTCGACAGGGTCTGGGAGAATCCGAGGTGCGCAGCGGTCGGATCCCATGTAGGGCATGCAGTACGTCTGGACGGGTGTTGAGGGGACAACAAGAAGGTAGTTGGCGCGGACGGGTGAGAAGATCTTCATTAGTAGGCTGTTTTGTAGCGAAAACGAAGAAAATCTTCGCTTAGATGCCCTAGGGACAGCGCCGGTGCTGTCCAAAGGAACATGGCTATAAGAAGAGGAAAGGCGAAACGTGATGAGTCCTAACCGCAGGTTTATATTCCGAAGTCTTTAGAATTCTTACGAATCCTTCTATTTTCATTTGTTTAACGGCTACTGAAGCAAGTTATGCTTGAATTTTGTGAGCGCAACACCACGATGTGATTAGGTAATAATTGTTCAGCGTTCAGCTGTTCACTGATGATTGAGTTATGTATAAAGAAATAGAAGAATTGCCAATATATTATTAGAGTCCTCTCTGACCTTGGCGCCGTATCTAATTGGTCTAATGGATGGCTCATGGAAATAATCTCTGACCAATGTTAACTTTACACACGTGTCACGGATTATTAGAATTTTTTTCTTTATTCATAAATGAACCACAGCGCCATTAAGGCATTATCGCGTGCGGCAAGCATTAAAATTGTTGCGGATGTTGGCCCACATCGGCAAGAAGTGAATTCCAAGCAACAATAGCTTTTAGAAAAAAAAAGAACATTCAAAGTAATCAGACCTGAAATAAAGGTCCAAGTCTATGCGTGAAACGTAATGTGGGGTCTTATGATGGACATACTTGCATATGATTATGGAAGATCGAATCAAACAGCTTCAGTCGTAACCTGCTTCGTCGTTCAAAGGGATAACACTAAGTTCATTTTTCATTGCTGTTACACTTACGAAGCGGCCGTATCTCCCCACGACATACCTTGCCGTGATGGAATGATTTTTTCTACTAATGCAGTAATATGCACTAAACAAAACTAATCCCACACAGGGCAAGCACACTGCACAACTGGTACAGCACGGTGCGTCTTATACCCACGAATCCTGGACGCGTTCGGTGCGCACAATTAAAAGCACTGCGTAACTGAATGGGCGAAACCTAAAAAGATGTATATCTCAAAATATCGGGCGAGGATCAACAAGTGTAAACTGACTACGCCGAGAGGGTAGTGAGTTTTAGGGCAATTTTTTTTTCACTTTCACTTCGTGCAGACTCATGTAGACGAGTGTAGTGGCGGGCAGAGGTTATGACGTCGGGTGCTGCATTTGGATCCCCGGGCTGTAGCCAATCACAGCAAACTGCGCGCCGTCTTCTGCATCATCAGACGAAAAGCACCTGACTTCGCGCTGTCCGGCTGCGTATTTCAGTGTTAGCGGCGACAACACCCAAGGGAGCGTCGCATCGCACCTTACTCGTACCCACTAGCCATGGCCCTTTGCAGGAGCAGGAATCGCCGTCACACACCCTCATGTCGGGGGCTCAATAGCATTACCCGCATAACGCTACCCTGAAACTAAACTCGACTGTACAATTTCGCTTTCGTCAACAAATCTAGACAAACTGCAGCTAAGTACATGGCGAATGCGCAGTGCACGAAGACACCGCAGAGTCTGAAGCAGTGCGCACCATCCATGAGTAAGATGAGCTCACCTCCCTCTGTGACACATGCTCACGCGAGCATGTCGCTACCGGCTTTGCAGCGAATATTCACCATCGTCGTTATATCGCTATATATTGTTTGACGACCGCTGCTTGCACTCATCGAAAGCGCACTGCAGAAACTGTAGTTTTCATGGTACAACACAGTCATAAAAATGACTTCGTGTAGGCAGGCGGAGGTAAACTTTTTCAAGCCAAGTAAAAGAAATGGCGAATTCCTACACTAACTACACTCGTGTAGGCATTGTAGATTAAAAAAAAAACAGCCATATTGTCTTCAAGAAGCACCCAATTTAAACTGGCCTTGGAACGGTAATTGCAAAGCGAATGGGATTCACTCTGTTTGCACGCGCAGGGTTTTGAGAGACAGCAGGAATCGAGCGAATTGAGTGTATAGGCATGTGTATGTCTTGAGTGTGCGTGCGTGCTTCTGTCTCCGTATTTCAATCTGCGTGCGCACAAGAGCGTTTATGCGTGTGCGAGCATGAGCGCATTTGTGTATGCGTAAATTTTCATGCGTGCTCGCGTGAGCATGTGTCACAGAGAGAGGTGGGCTAACCTTCCAAGATGGCAAAATCTTACTCATGGATGGTGCGGATTGTTTCAGATTGAAGAAGAGTTCAGGATCGCCAGTCAGCCTCTAGAGCCTGTGAAGTAGTACGCTTACTTAGGTCAATTAATCACAGGTAACCCTGATCACGATTAGGAAAATCATAGAATAATAATAATAATAATAATAATAATAATTTTATTTCTGCCTCAAAAAATACAGACAGGGGGAGCTGCAGAAAAAGCTGTCGTAAACAGCTTGACTCGGCCGCAGCCCCGAAATACAAAGCAGCAGCGACAGGCAATCACATCGCTGACATGGTGGCTTCATGATAAAGAAAGAAAAGAAAAAAACAACAACATAGCAAGAACATACGAATACTAAACAAAATCTTATCTGCACTTACATGTGCAGAAACCATGTTGCTTCGTCACAAGCAGGATTACACTTTAACATAGTCGTCAAATAACAGCACAAATGACAAAGAATAATGGAGACAATAAGTATAGAACAAAGAAAACATCCTATATTAAGCATTAATTATACCTAGTGATTATTCAGTGGCACATTCGTGTGCATATGAATTGCATATGGCACGTATATCTCGTTAGGTACAGGTAAACAAGTTGATTTTAGCAGATTCGTACGCGTTGAGTAGAGAAGGAAGTGTGTGTTGAAGGCGCTCTTTCCCGGTATTGATGCGTGCTGTTGGCACCAACTAGTTTTCGGGGTGTCTGAAAGGGTAACTCTTTTTATTTTCTTGTAAGTTGGCTAGGTGCCGAATGTTACTTATATTATTTCTTGTTTCTATTTTAAAACGAACGCTGAGCCGATACTGATACAAATTAAAAATTTTGATTATACCAGTTTCAAGAAAAAAGTGTTTGGTGGTTGTTCCGTAATTTGCATTAAAGACATTGCGAAGAAACTTTTTTTGCAAAATATAAATTTTCTGTAGGCAGGACGGTGTTGCAGTGCCCCATACCAGCTCGCAATAGTTAATGTGAGAATAAAATAATGAGTTGTAGAGAAGCAGTTTAATTGGTTTAGGAAGATTGTATCTAATGCAGCCAATTGCGCCAGTTATTCTAGCTAATTGCTTGACAACTTGGTCCACATGTGCTGTCCATGACATAGTTGAAGAAAATACTACACCAAGACATTTAAAATGGTCAACTATTTCTATTTGTTTGGAGTTAAATAGGATACTTTTGTGAGGAGGAACCAGTTTATTTTTCGTCCTGAAGATTACCGCTTTTGTCTTGCCCTCATTAACACGCATATGATGAGATTGGGACCGTTTCTCCAGCGAGATCATCGTCGTGTTGCACGATTGTATGAGTTCGTGAATGTCAATTCCGGAGAAAAAAATCCTTGTATCATCTGCATATATTACGAATCTGGCATTTGGGTTAATGTTTACAATGTCATTAAGGTAAATGTTGAAAAGTAGTGGTCCTAATATACTGCCTTGTGGGACACCAGAATAAACAGGTTTTACTTGTGAATATGCATTATTTATGTTAACCGTTTGTTGCCTTTTAGACAAGTAAGATTTTATTATTTTAGCAGCCTGTCTTCGGATTCCGTAGTACCACAGTTTCTCTAGAAGTAATTCATGGTTCACAAGATCAAACGCTTTTGAGAAGTCGACGAACATTCCAATCACAAAGGTCTGTTTTCAAATTGTGACAGAATGTACTCTTTTTGTTCTAAGAGCGCCAGTTCAGTAGATTTATTTTTACGGAATGCGAATTGACATGGTGTTAGCAAATTGTATTTATCTATAAATTTAGTAAATCTAGAGTGCAAAATTTTTTCTAGTGCTTTGGAGAAGACAGGTAGTACGGACACAGGTCTATAATTGCCGAAATCATTTCTATCTCCCTTTTTAAATAAAACAGTTACTTTTGCAATTTGCATTTGTTCTGGAAATATCGATGTAGCTAAACAAAGGTTAAAAATATGTGTGATGGTTGGCGCTATGATATCTGCAACATATTTTACAGGCTTTATCTGAGTGTCGTCGATATCTCGACATCTACTATTTTTTGGGCTGAGTATAACACTTAGTATTTCATCCGTTGTCACAGGATCTAAAAACATTGTATTATCATTAATAAAGTTTATGTACTCATATATTTCCGACAACGACCCATTAGTTTTTGTATTTGTAAAATAATTATTGAAGGCGTTTGCGAGTTCAGTTCCCGTTAGCTCTTTACCACCAATATTTAAATTATGCACATGGTTTTGTGACTGATTACGATGTAGCAGTGAGTTTAGACGGGTCCCAGTCACATCATGGCGGCCCTTCACGTCTAGATATGTGGAGTAATATTCCGTTCGAGCGGATCGCAGTGTCTTTGTTAACCTATTTCGAAACTGTTTAAATAAATGCAGATCTTCTGCCGCACGTGTCATTATAAACCTTCTGTATAGCTTATTTTTATACTTAATTTCATTCCGCAACTCAGGGGTAATCCACGGTTTGCGAATTTTTCGAGATTGTTTACATGTTTTAGAGGGAAAGTAGGTGTGGTATAGCTCTTTAAAGAGATAAATAAACTTATCATAGGCTTCATTGGCATTATTAAGGCGAGCAATATGCGTAAAATCAACTTGCTTAACAGCATCCCGAAAATTATCAAGAGCAACATTGGTTATACGTTGGTATGTAATACCTTTTGGCTGTTTTAGTGTTTGGGTTACCGTCTCCATGCACAAGAACACTGGTAGATGGTCACTGATAGGGCATGATAAAGCACCAGTCTCGAATTTAGGATGGGAGAAATTAGTAATGAACAAATCTAAAGTAGACTGACTTTCAACTGTTATTCTAGTAGGTGTTTCGAGCACATTCATAAAACCATTCGAAGCCAATAACATCTGAAATTCTCTAGTACAATGATTATCACTGCTCAAATCGATGTTGAAATCACCTCCAACAATAAGCGTGTAACCACCGTCTGCTACATAACACAAAAAATTGTCGTAGAATTTAAAAAAAGAAGCTACATTTCCGCTTGGTGGGCGGTAACAGAAAGAGTAAAGAAATTTACCCAAACACAATGACATTATCTCATAATCCGGTGTAATTGTACTGAATGGGCTCAAAATTTCACAATTTTCATTCACATGCAGCAGTAGTGCTACTCCCCCGCCACGACCAACAGGTCTGTTAAGGTAGTATGTTCTATAATTTGCCATTGTATAGACATTATCTGCGCTAGTGCTCCATGTCTCACTCAACATTATCACAGAGAACTTAAATTGAAATTCACTGAAGAATTCTTCTAGCAATTCTGCTTTATTTTTTTACTGATCGTGCATTGATATGTGCCGCTTTAATGGATGCAGATGAAAAAGACGAAGCAATGCGGTTCAGGTCATTTGGAAGGTGATACGGACACTGTATCATTTTTTCTTTCTTTACGTACTGTTCTTACGTAGTACTTATTTAAGATCGTCCAGGTCGTTTGCTCCTTTGATAAGAATTACATTCATTCCTTCATCTTTGCGGACGAGGATCTTCCCATTCGTATGCCAGACAAAACGGTAACCGCTATCTTTTGCCCTTTCTTTCGCAGTTCGAAGCAAGTCTCTGTTATATCGAGTCATGTTTTCCTGGATGATGATGCGCGGTTCACCATTTTTGGCTTTGTTCTTAGCTTTCAGCCATGAGTCTCTTGTTGTTTGTCTGGCGAAACGTGCGATTATTCCCGGCGTCCTACCCTGTCGAGCAGGCAATCTGTGTATCGCTTGAATGTCTTCTGCCGTTAAGAGCGGGACGGCAATAGCGGGACGGTTCAAATAGTATATAGAACAAACAGTACAAGTCATTTCATAACAAATGCAACATAATTTACGGCACAACATATACATCCTGAGAAACGCAACTTCAGTCATTAGCAGAATAAGTTATATTAATGAAGAAAACGAAAGATACATTGTTAGGCAGCATTGATCCTGACAGCACAACTTCATTCATCAAAAGAACATGTTATAATAAGGAAGAAAAAAATGCATCATTAGACAGAATTGTTACAGAGTCCTGCGGTAACCTGTTCCAGTTCGAAATCGTCCTGGGGAAAGAGGACATTCTTAGAATTTCGGTTTTGCATTTTATTTCTCTTACCTTTTATTCACATGATCTAGACGCAACGATACATAATCGGGCTTAAATATGTACTTATCGTGTTCAATACCAGTTCTAGAATGAAATATGTTATGAAAGAACTTTAACCTGAGTGATTTTCTTCGTTCCTCTAATAGTTCCTAGCCAAGATTCTCTTTGGCACGTGATAAGCTGAAATGCCTAGAGTAATTACGGAACACAAAAGGAGCCACTAAATTTTGCACTCTTTCTATCTTTTGTATATCAACCTTTAGCCAAGGGTCACATACAGTACAAGCATAATCGAGGACAGATCTAACATTCATAATATACAGGAGTTGCTTAGTTTCCGAAGGAAAATGTTTTGCATTTCATCGCAAGAAACCTAGTAACTTACACGCCTTGGCTGAAACGTATTCAATATGACGGTGCCATGACAGATTGGAGGTAAAAAAAACACCAAGATATTTGAACTCGGATACAGGAGACAGCCGTTGAGTGCCTATTTTGTATTTAAATTGATCAGGAGTATGTTTTCTTGTAAAAAGCAGGTGAACAGTTTTCTGCAAATTTATACGCATGCCCCAGCTTTTGCTCCAATCCGTAACCTTGTTCAGATCCTCTTGCAAGGCAAGACAATCATTTTCATTATGAATAACTCTATATAACACACAATCGTCTGCGAATAAACGTACTGGAGATGAAATATCAACACATATGTCATTCATGTAGATTTAAAATAGGAGAGGGCCCAGGACGGATCCTTGTGGTACTCCTGATGTTACCTCAATGTCATCCGAGTGTTGGCGGTTTAAAACTATTTTCTGGTGCCTTGAGCTTAAATATTCCTTAGTCCAAGCAATAACTGATGTATTTAAATGATACCATAATAACTTCTCTACCAATAAATAGTGAGGAACAACATCAAAAGCTTTCTCAAAATCGAGAAAAACCGAATCGATAGAGCAGCCGTTATCTAATGCATTTGCTATATCATGTGTTAGTACTGTTAGCTGAGTAACGCAGGAAAAACCCGTACGAAATCCGTGTTGCCGACGACTTAGCAGTGAGTATCTGTTTAAGTGGTTTATAATGCTACTAAAAAGGATATGTTCAAACAGTTTGCAAACAATACATGTCAAAGAAATGGGTCGATAATTGAATACACTGTTACGGGGTCTAGACTTGTGCACAGGGACAACATTTGCAGATTTCCAATCATCAGGTAAGGCACTCTTCGCACGGGATAAGCACTGCAGACATTTTCTGCTCCTGACTGGAGGAAGCTTACCATTATCATTGAAAAGTAAGGTGTAGAATCAGTGCATTTTACCAGTGCTGATATATGGGGCAGAGACATGGAGACTGACAAAGAAGCTTGAGAACTGGTTAAGGACCGCGCAAAGAACGATGAAAAGAAGGTTGCTAGGCATAACGTTAAGAGACAGAAAGAGAGCGGTTTGCATCAGAGGGGAAACGGGTATAAATCATATTCTAATTCACATCAGGTTGTGTAATGCGCTGGTTAGATAATCGTTGGACAACTAGGTTTAGAGAATGGGTACTAAGAGATAGGAAACAAAGTCGAGGACAGCAGAAGACTAGGTGGAGCGATGAAATTAGGAAATTTGCGGGCGCTAGTTGGAATCAGTAGGCGCAGGACAGAGGTAATTAGAGATCGCGGGGAGAGGCCTTTTCCATGCAGTGGACATAAAACAGGCTGATGATGATGCTGATGATGATGATGATCAATTTCCATGTGCGTGCGTACGTATATTTTTCTGCGTGTGTACATGCGTGCACGCGTGTAAATGTGCATGGAGGTGGACGTGCGTGTTATTTGTGCGTCTGTATGCGTGAGAGAGAGAGAAAGAGATTTTATGTTTATATGTGTTTGAGAGCGAGCGAGCATTTCTTTGCTTGCGCCTACTCTCGGAGTAGATGGAAAATTACAATCTCATTATGAGGCACGCTGTGGTGGGGGACTCCGAATCAATTTGGACCACTTGGGGCTCTTTAACTTGCCCTTAAATCTAAGTACACGGGTGTTTTCGCATTCCGCCCCCATCGAAATGCGGCCGCCGTGGCCGGGATTTGATCCCGCAACCACATGCTTAGCAACCCAAAACCACAGCCACTAAGCAACCACGGCGCGGATATAGAGCCTACTTGAACCGTTATTTATATCCACAAAGACAAGAACGAATGACCCTACCTGTATAGCATTATCGGTTTCTTAAAGCGAAACCGAAGCAAAAAGAAAAGAAAGTATTTGGGAGCCATTCCACTCTTTGAAGATGGATGACCAGTTAAGCTGTTGTACATCACACAGGATTAGACAAGGGGACATGTATTTATTTTCATGATTTGGTAATGGTAGTGACGATAGCTTCTTGATTACTGTGATATATATGGATTGGTCCGATTTGTAACCTTAGAGAGAATCTTGGCCAACGTTGAACCTATACACGACACGTTGTTGCTTAACTGAGGAAGTTGGATTGGTGTAGCAGTTCAAAGAAAATTCTTGCACAAATTCAGTGAAACATTTCTTGTCTGGTTTGGAAGTGCCAACATTGAAGTCTCCAATGGTGATCACAGGGGTAGTGTCATCGCGGCTAACCTATGCAAAGTCGTAATCATGAACTTCTCGCTATCACACTTGGGTGTGCCAGAACATATATTGACAGTGGATATCATAATTCCGTTTTACGTTTGTACGGCAAAGGCATCCCCACAGTCAGTGTTCCTGTTCTCTTGCAAGTCTAAGTTCTACGATTTTACACACATTTCCTCCTCTGCATATACCGTATTTACTCGATTCTAAGAGATCGCTTTTTCTCACGATCGCGATGCCCAAACTGAGGGGGGGGTTAGATTCGAAAAATCTAGAATTGACTACCCCTCCCTCTTTTCGCTGCGACATCACGACAGAAAGAACATTTTATTTCGCAAACATTCAAAAGAAAAATTGGTGCACACAGTGAACCCACCGCTTGTGTCGGCTCCTCAGTTACTACCACTGCCACTCGAGTTCGTCGCACCGCTTGAACCACCGCTCTTGGTATCCCACAGCAGGTCGTCTTCCGTTGCATTGAAGTGGTTTGTGATCGAGCAGTTCTTAAATGATTGGACCACAACGTCTACTTGGACCCGCTTCCAAGCGTCCGAAATATACTTTGCGGTGGTTGATGGGGACGCTTTTGTAGCTTTCGTCATACATCCGTACAGTCCGGCTGTACAGCGTACTCGCGCCGCGGACGCCGTGCCACCTCGGGACTCCGTGGCTCCGGCTCGATAACAGAGTGAGCAAGCGCGCTTGGCCGCCTTGGCTACGCGCGCTTCCTAACAAATAGGGGGGTGCTTTTTTCCCAATTTTTTCGGGAAAATAGAGGGAGGTGCTTAGAATCGCGAAAATTCGGTATGAGAATGCCTTCTGCTCTTGAGTCTGTGCTGTTCATAAACGATTGCAGCATACCCATCGACTTGAAACATTGCATCTTTATTATTATTATTATTATTACTATTATTATTATTATTTGGGGCGGAGCACTTGAAGCGTGCTTCACCTCCGCGCGTGACGGTCCGATATTCCACAATCTCCGTGATCGGCCCTCATTTTTGCCCACTTACGCGACCAATCCATTTCGGCGTAGAGGCAGACAACTTCGCTGTGAAAGCGCCTGTACAGTAAACATTGCCGTCTTGTATTTTATCTCGATGACACCATCACCATCCGCACGGTCCCGGCCGCGAGGAGCTGCTAGCGGATCGCCTTCTATATCTTCCTTGCCTCGGCGGCAGCCTATTCCGTTGAGCGCGATCACGCTCTAAGCTGCACCATCATTGCGTCGTGCATCCCTTCAAGCAAGATTTCGACGGCACACGTTCGCTGCTGTATTAACATTAGACAGTTTTAGAATCGCGTTTGTTGCCTTACGCACGTTAAAGGTGAGCACCTTTGCCGGACGTTACGGTGCGTGTCCCATCAAGTCTTTGAGTTCACCTTACGGAAACACAAACGTAAAGAAAACGTTAGAAAACAGGGCGCCGTCTGGCGCCTCGTGCCAAACGTACCCAAGCCAAGACGATCCATGAGCAACCATCCTACTGTTGCTATGTGGACACGTCTCGTTAGGCGTACGGGCGCCAGAATCGCCGGGCGATCTTAGAAAATGGGCGCGCCATCCGCTCATAACTAACCTCTCAGGTGAGTCTAGATAAAGCGAAAGCTCATTACAATAGTTACTGACGATAAACGCGAGTGAGAGCGTAGCCATCACGAGAATTGACGCTGAAGCGGGAGCCGTGGCTGCCGCCATGTTCGACAACGCTATTTCTTAGCGTCCGTAAACATTACGGACGTTAAACTCGCCAAATAAGGTGCTATCAGCGTCAAATGAAACGCGACCAGCGGAGCGCGTGGCCCAAGGATAAAGTGAAGGTGTAGTGTGCGCCGTCCGTTAATCGCCAATGACAGACAACCGATTTGGGTGCTCGTTCGGGAGTCGGACGGCCAAACGCGTTCAGCACGCCGGCGACCATCGCGGCTGCTAGCGATACCGCGCTGCGCAAGTTTGCCAATTGAAAGAATGATGTGGCGCACACGCGGCACACCACATGAGCGAATCTATAATGATGACGGTGCAAACTGCTGCACGCGCACCGCTGTTCGCGAACGGTGCGACAATACTCGCTGCAAACTTTAGCTTCCTTTGTCTTTTATTTTTGTTTTCCACCTTTGGAACGTAAGAACCAGATCACAGACGAAAATACTTCACTATTGGGGGATCGCGCGGGGCGGCCAAATCGGCAAATGTGTTCCTGTCAATGGTGATGACTGGAGGGTGTGACGTCAGCCTGTAGATAAAACACGAGCACACTTCTTTGGCTGTCATCCCGCACTTATCACAAAAGTCATGTGACTAGTGCTTCTGTATATATTGCACATCATCGGAATAAACGGGGTATTCCCTTTATCACCGCCCTACGATGCGTGTCTGACATGGTGTCAGAAGTGGGGTCGGCCGCTCCCGAAATAGACCGTCAGGGGCGTATGCAGTCCGACAGAGCGGAGCAGTAGCTTGCAAGTGATGCAAGTCCTCACGGAAGGCACGGCAGCAACGAGCGTCCAGCAACGAGCAACAATGGCTGGGATAAAGCCTCCGCAGCCATTTGACTTCCACAACGCAGCAGACTGGCCCTCTTGGATTGAGGAATTCGAAGACTACAGCTTCGCATCCGGTCTCAGCGAGAAAAAGGAAGAAATTCAAGTAAGAACCCTTCTTTACACAATGGGCCGGAAGGCAAGAGAGATTCTTCGCTCGTTAGCGGTAAAAGACGAAGACCTGAAGACTTTCAAGGTCGTAAAGGCAAAGTTTGAAGCCTATTTCGTTCACACGAAGAACACAGTGTATGAGAGCGCCCGTTTTAAAAGACGTCGTCAACAGCCAGGGGAAACTGTAGACGAATTTGCAACCGACCTCCACAAGTTAGCAGAGCGATGCGACTTCGATAACATGAAGGACCGTTTAATAAGGGATCGCTTTGTAGTTGGCCTTCTAGACGAAGCGCTGTCGGAAGAGCTTCAAATGGACCCTAAGCTAACATTGGCCACCGCACTAGCAAGGGCCCGAACAAGCGAAACGATAAAGCAGCAGCAAGCAGACTTGAAACAGCGGGAAGGTACGAGCGCCGAAACATATGTTGCAGCGGTAAAGAACAAGAAAACAGAACAGAAGAGAGAATGGAATGCTACACTTGCGCGTCGCAAGAAGACCGCTTCTGTAAAAAGCTGCACTTATTGCGCAGGTTCGATGCACCCGCGAACTAGTTGCCCAGCGAAGCAGCAAAAATGCTTTTACTGCCAGAAGCTAGGGCATTTCGAAAAGGCTTGTCGAATTAAAAACAGAGAAAGAAAACTTGACGGGGTAACGGCACCGGGCTGCCCAGATAACGGCTGCCCAGATAACGAGCGCCAATTCCTCGGCACAGTTACACCGCGACAAAGCAAGTTGTCTGCGCACTTCGTGACGGTACAGATAAACGGCCATGAAGTAAAAATGAAAGTCGATACTGGAGCAGAAGTCACGGTCGTGGGGGAAAATTTCCCAGGAATGCCAAGCTATCTTGAGAAAGCAGGAAATCTAAGGGGACCAAGTGACGCAAGCATTGACACGTGCGGAAAGTTTCAAGCCGAAATCGCATGGAAGGACAATCGCTGCGAGCAGACAGTGTATGTCGTAAAAAACTTGCACATGCCTTTACTAGGGCTACCTGCAATAAATGCCCTTGGGGTAGTTCGATTTTTAGACGAACTAGAAACGTCCGACGAGGTCGCGAGACAGTACCCAGGGCTATTTCAAGGAATCGGATCTATAGCAGGAGAGCACACGATACGGTTGACAGAAAATGCAATCCCCTACGCAGTGTCAACCCCGCGCAGGATTCCTATCCCGATGAAGCAAGCGGTTAAGGAGGAACTTGACAGGCTTGAGCGGGAAGGCATGATTAGGAAGGTCGAGGATCCGACGGAATGGTGTGCGCCAATTGTGCCGGTTTTGAAGCCATCCGGCTCAGTCAGGATTTGCGTCGACCTCACTCAACTAAATAACTTCGTAAGAAGAGAGCGCCTCCAATTGCCAACCGTAGAGCAGATCATGGGAAGCTTTCAGGAAGCCTCTGTGTTCTCGAAACTAGACGCAAGCTCAGGATTTTACCAAATCCAACTTGCGGAGTCCTGCCAAACACTCACCACTTTCATAACACCATACGGCAGGTACTGCTATCGCAGACTACCGTTTGGTATAACCTCGGCACCAGAAGTTTTTCAGAGGAAGTTCACGCAAGTCTTGGAAGGATTAGACGGTGTTTTGAACTACATGGACGATATTCTTGTGTTCGGCGCAAATAAGTCGGAGCACGACTCTCGCTTACACAAGGTGCTCGGAAGACTACAGCGGGAAGGAGTGACGCTGAACAAAGAAAAATGCTGTTTTTCAGTGCAAGAAGTATCCTTCCTTGGCATGATCTTTGGCGCTGGTGGCGTGCGGCCGCATCCTGAAAAAGTGCGGGCCATCACAGAATTTCCGAGGCCGCAGAACGTAACGGAAGTTCGCTCTCTTCTGGGAATGATGAACCATCTTGCTAGGTTTCTTCCAGATGCAGCGTCTATGAGCGCGCCTCTACGCAGCCTTCTGTGCAAGGACAATGAGTGGTCGTGGGGACCGCTACAGGAACAAGCATTTTGCAAAATCAAGGAAACCATCAGCTCGGACAGGTGCCTCGCCATGTACCACCCTCTCTACGAGACAATAGTCTCGGCTGATGCTTCATCGTATGGTCTTGGTGCTGTATTATTTCAGATCCAACCATCCGGGGAACGACGACCGGTTGCTTATGCCTCGAGATCGCTGACAAAGACGGAACAAA
Source organism: Dermacentor andersoni (assembly GCF_023375885.2). Lineage (NCBI taxonomy): Eukaryota > Metazoa > Arthropoda > Arachnida > Ixodida > Ixodidae > Dermacentor > Dermacentor andersoni. Next base: position 910,654 of record NW_027314757.1, read on the forward strand.
AATATTCTCAAATAGAGAAGGAGGCGTTAGCTCTGACGTGGGCAGCTGAACGTTTCGACGAATTTTTAAGAGGTATGAAATTTTTGTTCGAAACAGATCACAAGCCTCTACTTCCGTTGCTCGGTCGTGATCCTCTGGACGCTATGCCGCCTCGCATCCAAAGATTCAGAATGCGTTTGATGAGGTACTGCTTCACACTAACGCACGTTCCCGGCAAAAGCATTGCGACAGCCGACACCTTATCAAGAGTACGAGCGAACGCTACTAACCAAACTCTAGGCGCCTTGACAGACTCAGACGTATCTGCTTTCGTCGATGGAATAGTTCAGGGCCTACCGGCTACAGAAAGCATGCTTAATATCATACGAGCTGAGCAACAAAAAGACCAGGAATGCTTGTCATTGATGAAAGCCTGCCACCACGGGTGGCCAAGAAAAGAAAGGCTCCCAGACGTTTTGAGGCAATTTTGGCCCGTCCGTGCTAACATTTCAGTTTGCAAGAACCTGTTGCTGAAAGATGCTCGCATTATTGTTCCGCGAAGTCTGCGGAAGGAAATGATCGAACGACTACACGAAGGGCACCAAGGTATCGTTCGCTGCAGAGCAAAAGCAAAGGAATCTGTTTGGTGGCCGGGGCTCAGCAAAGAGATAGCAAAAGCTGTAGCTGATTGCCATGTGTGCGCGAGTGAACGCGTTCAGTTCGCGGAACCAATGATTCCCTCGGAAACGACAGAGCTACCATGGCAAAAAGTCGGCGTGGACTTATTTGAAATAAAACGCGCCGTGTATCTTGTTGTTGTGGATTATCATTCCAGATATCCAGAGCTGGCCTTGCTGAAAGGCGATACGTCATCAGAAGCGGTTATCAACCATCTGAAGAGCATCTTCGCCAGGCACGGCATCCCAAACACCGTGGTATCCGACAACGGACCACAATTTGTCTCGTTTGCTTTCAAGCATTTTTCAAGCGTGTACGGGTTCAAGCACGTCACAACTAGCCCGCTCTTCCCGCAAGCCAACGGCGAAGCTGAGCGCATGGTAAGAACGATTAAGCTACTTTTGAAGAAAGCAGAGGACCCCTACATTTCTTTGCTGAACTACCGGAACTCGCCGGGTCCCACAGGTTACAGTCCAGCACAACTTTTGATGAGCCGTCGATTGCGCTCAAGAATACCTTGCGTTCAATCTCTGCTAAAACCCTGTGTCGTTAGCTCTTCGTGGCAGAAAATGGATGAGGAATACAGAAACAGGCAGAAAAGATACTTTGACAAGCGTCATGCTGCCAGGTCTTTGCCCAGACTTTCTGCAGGAAATCGAGTGTGGCTGAAAGACAAGGGGACTCCCGGAACTATCCTGCGGCCGTCCCAAACACCACGGTCCTACTGGGTGGGGACCGACAAAGGCGCCGTTCGCCGGAACAGACGCCATCTCCTCCTACTGCCAGAGACTGGAGACGATGACAGTGTTCCATCGGCGGTTCAACGGGATCACCATCAAGAGATTGACGTAACACCGAAGCCACAAGTTCCCGAACTGCCCGCCAAATCGCCGGCTACAACGCCAGTGAAGTATGCCGGTGTGCAGCAGCCGTCGGATGGTCACGCCAGCGAAACCAGCGGACATCGTAGAACCACCCGCTGCGGTCGCATAATCAAGACGCCGAAACGACTTGGAGTTAATGATTAACTATGAACTGTGTTGTTGAGTTATTGTGAATGTACTTAGCTTGCAAAAAGGGAAAGATGTGACGTCAGCCTGTAGATAAAACACGAGCACACTTCTTTGGCTGTCATCCCGCACTTATCACAAAAGTCATGTGACTAGTGCTTCTGTATATATTGCACATCATCGGAATAAACGGGGTATTCCCTTTATCACCGCCCTACGATGCGTGTCTGACAGAGGGCACGCACTATACCTTCACTTATAGTTCAAGTAGCTGAGGAGTTCTATATCGATTTATACAGTACCAGTGGCACCCACGACGATAATGGAAGAGAGAATAGTCTAGAGGAATTAGAAATCCCACAGGTAACACCGGAAGAAGTAAAGAAAGCATTGGAAGCTATGCAAAGGGGGAAGGCAGCTGGGGAGGATCAGGTAACCGCAGATTTGTTGAAGGATGGTGGGCAGATTGTTCTAGAGAAGCTGGCTACCCTGTATAAGTAATGCCTCATGACTTAGAGCGTACCGGATTCTTGGAAGAACGCTAACGTAATCCTAATCCATAAGAAAGGGGACGCCAAAGACTTGAAAAATTATAGACCGATCTGTTTACTGTCCGTTGCCTACAAAGTATTTACTAAGGTAATTGCAAATAGAATCGGGAACACCTTCGACTTCCGTCAACCAAAGGACCTGGCAGGATTCCGTAAAGGCTACTCAACAATAGACCATATTCACACTATCAATCAGGTGATAGAAAAATGTGCGGAATATAACCAACCTTTATATATAGCTTTCATTGATTACGAGAAACCGTTTGATTCTGTCGAAACCTCAGCAGTCGTGGAGGCATTGCGGAATCAGGGTGTAGACGAGCCGTACGTAAAAATACTGAAAGATATCTATAGCGGCTCCACAGCCACCGTAGTCCTCCATAAAGAAAGCAACAAAATCCCAATAAAGAAAGGTGTCAGGCAGGGAGATACGATCTCTCCGATGCTATTCACAGCGTGTTTACAGGAGGTATTCAGAGACCTGGATTGGGAAGAATTGGGGATGAGAGTTAATGGAGAATACCTTAGTAACTTGCGATTCGCTGATGATATTGCCATGCTTAGTAACTCAGGGGACCAACTGCAATGCATGCTCACTGACCTGGAGAGGCAAAGGCGAAGGGTGGGTCTAAAAATTTATCTGCAGAAAACTAAAGTAATGTTTAACAGTCTCGGAAGGGAACAACAGTTTACAATAGGTAGTGAAGCACTGGAAGTGGTAAGGGAATACATCTACTTAGGACAGGTAGTGACTGCGGATCCGGATCATGAGACTGAAATAATCAGAAGAATAAGAGTGGGCTTGGGTGCGTTTGGCAAGCATTCTCAGATCATGAACAGCAGGTTGCCATTATCCCTCAAGAGAAAAGTTTATAACAGCTGTGTCTTACCAGTACTCACGTACGGGGCAGAAACCTGGAGGCTTACGAAAAGGGCTCTACTTAAATTGAGAACGACGCAACGAGCTATGGAAAGAAGAATGATAGGTGTAACGTTAAGGGATAAGAAAAGAGCAGATTGGGTGAGGGAACAAACGCGAGTTAATGATATCCTAGCTGAAATCAAGAAAAAAAATGGGCATGGGCAGGACACGTAATGAGGAGGGACGATAACCGATGGTCATTAAGAGTTACGGAATGGATTCCAAGGGAAGGAATGCGCAGCAGAGGGTGGCAGAAAGTTAGGTGGGCGGATGAGATTAAGAAGTTTTCAGGGACAACGTGGCCACAATTAGTACATGACCGGGGTAGTTGGAGAAGAATGGGAGGGGCCTTTGCCCTGCAGTGGGCATAACCAGGCTGATGATGATGATGATGATGATGATGCATGGGCAGCGCGCTCCGCTGTTCACGTTTCATTTTACGCTGATAGTACATTATCGTAGCGCACTTAAACAGCAGAAACCCAAATACGTTCCGAGCATGCGCAGAGAGGTCGGCGCTATTTCTTTACGAAGGTAATGCTTTTAGTTCAGTTGCAAACGATAAACTAAAACTTTCTATTCAAACTTTAAAAATTGAAGCCTTGGAAAAAAAACAACGTGAAGATATATCGAAAGCGCTCTAGCCGCAAGAAACTTGCTCACGCAGCGATGTCATTCATGACAATATCACAAGCGGCTGGACTCGGTAAGGTCAGCCTTAAAGACGTTCTTTTTCACCATCAGTTATGCTTTCAAAGATTTTATCTGCAAGACATTTGTGCAAAACGGAAGCATGTTTAATGTTTATTGGCTCAGCTATAGATAATCTCGAAGAATGGCTCCAAAGTACTCATTTCCGTTAGCCGCCTAAGATCAGTTATTGAAAGTTTACTTATCGTGGCTTAGGATAGGATAGGAATAACTTCAATAAAGTGCCGGGAAACGACGATTTAACGAGTCGTGACGCTGGCCAAGCGTCGACCCGGGGTAATACCGTACTCTGCACTAGCCAAGTTGGGCCCGTTTGTAGTGGGTCATGAGGCTTGTGCTTTTCGAGCGCACCTCGGGCCTGCTGGACGGCCCATAGTTGTGAGTCCTTGTCTGCAGACTGCAGTGCACTTTGAAGTTTTGGAGGGTAAGTCCTGGAGGTAGCTGCCGTCGGGAACCTGGCACAGTCCCACATGATGTGCCATTGCTCCGCCGGACCCGCTGCACAAACCCCGCACAGCCCACTCGGATAGAGCTCTGGGTGAAGCACGTGCAGCATTGCGGGGGCGAGGAGTGACGCGGTCTGTATTTTTCTTAGGATTACGCCCTCCTCCCGACTGAGTGCCGGGTGGGGAGGCGGCATTGTCCGTCGAGCTAAGTGGTAACACTTGGTTACTTCGGCATAACTAGTCAATCTGTATTTGGTTTCGAACCACCACACGGAACGGTCACTCTCAGGGGCGCGGAAGGTAAGCGCTCGCGCCGCCGAATGGGCCGTCTCGTTGTGGTGCGGTGAGGATGCACACTCGCCGGCGTACGCCGGGAACCACTTGATACGGACGGTTCTGCCGCGGTCTCTAAGTTGGAGCTTGCCGATGATGGCGGCCGCCGGCGCGCATATTCGCCCCTTGGCAAAGTTGCGCACGGCATTCCTCGAGTCGCTGAGCACGGTGCGACACTCGGTCTGGGTGATCGCCAGAGCGATGGCAACCTCCTCAGCGACTGTGGCGTTCGTGCACCGCACGCTCGCTGCCGTTGTCTTGGTGCCGGTAGCCGCCGCAACGACCACTGCCGCGAAGCCTTCCAGCTTGTATTCCGCGGCGTCCACGTACCGGGCGTGCGGGTCTTGGGCGTGTTGCTCGGTGAGGGCCTTGGCCCGCGCCTGCCGCCGTTCTTGGTTGTATTCTGGGTGCATGTTCTTCGGGATGGGGTCCACGTAAATGTGGGCCCGCGCCTCATCTGTGATCTCGCACGGTTGCCGGCTGGGAGCTTGGGGGTTGTAACCCAGGGACGTCAGTATACTGCGGCCCGTCTTGGTGGTAGAGAGGCGCTCGAATTGCGCGGTGAGCTGCGCCTCGGCTATTTCTTCTAGGGTGCTATGGACGCCGAGCTGCAAGAGCCGAGCCGTACTCGTGGTCTCCATTAAACCCAGCGCTGTCTTGTAAGCCCGTCTGATCAGCGTGTTGATCTTGGTCCTGTCAATGACGTGCCAGTTAAGGTAGGGCGCAACGTAGGCAATGTGACTGATCACGAACGACTGGACAAGCCGCACGAGACTGTCTTCACGCATGCCCGCCCGTCGTGTAGAGACTCGATGTATGAGCCGGATGGCGTCCATTGCCTTGGTGGTAAGCTTGTTGATGGTCTCGTCGTTGCGGCCGCTCTTGTTGAACAGCAGGCCCAGGACCCTGATCTTGAGAACTTCGGGGATGCGTTGCCCCGATGCAGTCACAATTTTGATGTGATCACACGCCCTAAGAGGAGCGCGCTTCCGTCCCGGTCGAAGCGGTGTGACGACGAACAGCTCGGATTTAGCGGGCGAGCACATTAGGCCTGTGCCATCAAGGTGGTGCTCGATGGCGGTAACCGCCGCTTGCAGCTGTTGCTCGATGCTGGCGTCGGTGCCGCCAGCCGCCCACAGGGTAATGTCATCGGCGTAGGTCGTATGCCGGACGCCGGTCCCCGATACTGGCCTCGCTACCCCGATCATGACGAGGTTAAAGAGCAACGGCGATATGACCGAACCCTGTGGAGTACCCGTACTGCCGAGCTTGTGTTCGGGGAGCTTGAGGTCTCCGGCGTGCAGTTGTACCGTGCGGTTGGTCAAGAATTCTTGAATATAATTGTAGCTCGTTACCCCCATGTTGAGTCTTGATACTTGTCCTAATATGGCTGAGTGTTTGACTTTGTCGAATGCACTTTGTAAATCGAGACCCAGAATTACTTTGCTGTCTTGTGTCTTGTTGTCGGCGATTTCTTGTTTGAGTTGTAACATGGCATCTTGTGTGCTGAGTCTGCGCCGGAAGCCGATCATCGTGTCAGGATAGAGGCCTTCCTTCTCTAGGTATTCCTGCCACCGGTTGGCGACCACGTGCTCCAGCACCTTGCTCACGCAGGACGTCAGCGAGATGGGACGCAGGTTGCCGATGTCCAGTGGTTTGCCCGGTTTCAGAATCAGGATCGTTCTTGCCGTTTTCGACTGTCGGGGGAGCTTGCCCGAATGCCAGCATTCATTGAAGTAATCGGTTAGGGCCTCTATCGAAGCGTCGTCCAGGTTGCGTAGCATCTTGTTTGTAACGAGATCTGGGCCGGCTGCTGAGCGGGTGTTGAGCTCGTACAGCGCTACCCGTACCTCTGATGCGGTAATGTCTCGGTCGAGCCACGCGTTGGGCAGCCCCCCGTACGGCGGGTGGGTTTCCGTTGGCGTGTCTGGCAGATACTTGGCTTCCAGGCTCCTGATAACAGCGTCTTTTCCTTGTTGTTGTGTGATGGTGTGCATGAGGCGGGCCAGGCGGTCGCGCTGGTTTGACTTGGTCTTTGTTTCGTCTAGGAGGTGCCGAAATAGATTCCATGTAGAACTGCGATGCGATTCCCTGTCAGCTCGGTTGCAGATCTCGTTCCACTGTTGACGGCACAGGAGCCTGTAATGTTGTTCAATGGCCCTATTTAAGTCAGCCACCTTCTTCCTCAATTTGCGATTCAGCCGGTGCTGCTTCCAACGCGCCTGTATCGAACGTTTGGCCTCTATCAGATGGGCCAGGCGGCTGTCCATGATGATCACGTCCTCGTCTGTTTCTATGGTTTTTGTGGCTGAGCGCGCTGCATCGCGGAGTTCCGCCGTCCAGGTTTTGATCTCTGTGATGTCTTGTGCTGTGGTGAGGCGCCCCTTACGGAATTCGTCCCAGTCCGTCCACTTATGTATAATGGTATTCCTCCGTAATTGGTTGGGTATCGTAATTTCGAGGATGTAGTGGTCACTGCCCAGGTCGAAGCCCGTGTTGTGCCATGTTACTTTGCCCGTGTGGTCATTTTTTGTGAACGTAAGGTCTGGTGTGGTATCTCGTGCTACGGAGTTGCCGATGCGGGTAGGATGAGCGGGGTCCGTGATTAGGACACATTTGTGGTCCAGGGTATTCTGTAATAAGTTCCGTCCCTTGGCCGTGTCCTTTACATAACCCCACGCTCGATGGGCGGCGTTGAAGTCCCCTCCGATCAGCAACGTGTTGTATCTGGCTTGGGTGCTGGCTGTGTGTAGTAGGGTCTTGAATTTCTGTGTTTGGTGCTTAGGGTTACTGTAGATGTTGGCGATGAACAGGCTGCCTTTCCGTTGTTTGCTTGGGATGATTTCAGTGAAGGCGTATTCCACCCTGCTGCGGCCGTGTTTGAGTTGGTGCTCGATGAACGTGAGCCCTTTGCGGACGAACGTGCAGACGCCGCGTCCCTCCGTCTGGCTAACGTGAGCGCGATACCCAGGGAGGGTGGGGGTCACCGTCGCCGTTTCTTGCAGCAGGATAATGTCGGGTTTCTTGTTTACTGTGGTAATTTGTTGTTGCAGCACTGCTTTCTTGTTGTTGTAACTGTGGCAGCTCCACTGCCAGACCGTAAGGCCCGGTAGCGATGCTATTGTGGATCGGTTTTGGGACATAGTTGTGGCGAGGGTGGGGCTTGCGTCTCTTCATGGAGGTATGGGTGTTTGGCGAATTCCGCTGAAAAGATGGGGCTGCGGACTATGGGCTTGAGGGTGTGTTCAATGAATTCGAAACGCTCTTGTATGGTGCGAAAGGACGTGGTGATCAGTTCCTCCAGCCGTGCCAGTCGTTGGTCGGTCACGGCAGCCGTGCTGGCGTAGGTGTTGGCGAGCGCTTCAATTTTGGCTTCGAGCTGAGTTTCCAATTGGGTCAGGTCCTTGTTATGTCGTGATAAAGTGCGTCTTCGTTTCTTGGTGGTTGGGTCAGTGATCTTCTCCTCCTGGGGCGCGTCTTGGGTTTTGTCCTTTGATTCTGTGACTTGGTGCGATAGCGTGTCGGAGTTCTGCTCGGGGACAGCGGTGGGTTTTGGTTCGGTGCGTGCTCGTTTCTTGGGGGTTGGATCAGTGGTATTCTCCTCCTGGGGCTCGACTTGGGTTGTGTCCATTGATTGTATGCCTTGGTGTGATGGCGTGTCGGTGGCGGGTGTAGGTGTCTCGGGTGACTGAGCTGGCTCTGTCCTTGGATGGGCTTGCTGTGCTTGAAGTTCGTTCTTGACCTCGGCTAGCTCTTCGGCAAGCCGGCGCGCGGTTTCCACCAGGGTCGCATTGGTTGCGCGGAGTTGTTCGAGTTCCTTGTAGTAGGGGCTGCTAGTCCACGCCTGCCAGCTGCTCGGAGTGCTTCGGCCACTAGTGGCGCTGTTGGAGCTGGCGCTGCTGCCTTTAACTTCACCCTTGGCTACGTCGGCCCAGCTGACTTTGTCACGAGAGCACGATCGCTTTGCGCCACAGCTGTTCCTGTCCGACGAGTCACGGCCGCGGGATGCGCTGCGCGAGGCATGACGGGAAGCGTAACGTGATGCGTGGCGTGAGGCATGGCGCGACGCGCTGCGGGATCCGCCACGGGAAGCGCTGCGCGAGCGGGAGCGTCCTAGGCGTGGAAAGGCGCTTGGTTAGAATGCTTGCTTTCGCTGTTCTTCGCCGTTACGGCGTTCCCATCGCCATCGCCGCACGACGTACGGAACCTTGTATTTGGCTCTGCAGAGGCGGTCTCCAGTGGGGTGTTCTTCGCCACAGAGCTTGCACTTGGGGACACACTTGTGGCCCTCTCTGGGATTAGGAACACCGCATGAAAGACAAACACGTACGTTTGGTGTGGGGCACACGTCGCGCCTGTGGCCGACCTTGCCGCATACTTTGCACACTTCTATTTGCTTCCTGTAGAGACTGCACGGATAGAGCGTGGATCCATAACGCACATACTTGGGAACGTTGATACCGTTGAACACAACGATTATTGTCGTCGTGTTCCCGATACGCTTCGCTCCCACGGCGAGGGGGTTGTACTTTGTAACGATCTGCTGCATTATTTGGCTTCGCTGTCCTCGAGCGCTATGCCCCTGATCACGCCCTTGACTGTGTCGTGGGCGGTCGTTCCGTAAGCGCTCACTTCGTATATTTTGCCTTGGACGTCGATAGCTTGTATTCGAGCATACTTGTTCGCTCGCTCCTCACACGGAGTGCTGAGCACCATAATGTTCTGATGGATATTGGGACACGCCATATCCTCAGCTCGATCTGCCTTCTCAATTCCCGCTGCCGCCATGATGGCAGTAGCCACGCATGCAGCTCCCGCCTTGGAAATCTCGAGCCCTCCGCGGGGCCGCACGACGATCTTAATTTCTTCCCCAGGCGTTGCGGGCATGCGAGCCGCCCGAATAACTGCGCTCCTGACGTTCTTGTTGAATTTAGTCTTCTACTGCGAGCTCGGAGTATCGGTACAAGAATTCGACTCACCCTGCGTTGCATGCAGGCGTGTTCGGCTCGTGTGCCAACCGTTGTGCAGCCATCCGGGCGTGCGATGAAATTCCTCGGGCATAATTTCTTCTCTCTCTACTTAAACGCACATTTGGGAAACCTGGGAATCGTGAGTCAAAGCGGTGGGGAAAACCTCCATGTTGCCGTGGCAGTAGCACGGCTGTCTAGGCCTAGCAAGCCTTGGCTTCGCTTAGGCCTAGCAATGTCTATTGGCGGTGAACCAGGTAAAGTCTGATAAATCGATGAAAAACACACCTTTGATGGAAAGTCGGGTGTCGGAGGATAGCGGATACCTTCACGATCACAGTGGTACTAAAATCTTCGGGATCGAAACTAATTAGCACTGCGAAATCGGGCATTAATGACGGAGCCGATATGAGCACTTCTTTGTCAGCAATGGCTCATACCCTCTTCCTCTATCGTGGCTTTGTTTATTGCGTAAAGAAGGGCTCAGCTTACTCCTTATCTAGAGGTTACCACCAATTTGAGCACTCGAATCACAACAATAATGTCAGCAAGATTTACATAGCGCTATTAAAGTTTGGCGCTGTTAAAGAATGACTGCCGGTATATTCATGGTGCAGTACGATTCTGAAAAAGCAGGTACGAATACTTGGGCGGGTTCTTTGGCGCAATTCAAGTTCATCAACTTGATCACATGCGCCCGACAGCACACTTGTGCCTTTACGGCGGACTCTCCTACGTTATACAAGAAGAACCCCAGCGCAACGGTACCACACACAAGGTGTGCGACAAAATCGTGCGCGCTCCCGATTAGATATCTTAGCGTTGGTGGCATCAGGCGTGATTTTCCGGTGTCATTAAAAATAAAAACAGCTGCCTAACGGAAAGCAACGGATATCTTTTTTTAGTACATTGTATCAAATAGAGTAGCGCGCACGTGTGCGTTTGAACAAAAGGTACTGAAGCATTGGGTTGAGTGCTTTGCCAAATATATTTCGGCTGTGCATCGCTAACACATAAAGAAGAAAATACCGTGATTTTATTGTACAATTAATTCTGATATACGTATACAATGAAGTGAAATGTGAGCTCCGACCTAGTGCCCGTGGTGGAAGCCGCCCCAAACCACACGACTCGATTGGCACACGAAATATTCGTTCATTAAGGCGAAAGCCTTAAGTGGCTCTTTGCAATGGCTCATACCCGAAATAAAGGGGGCGTCTTGTCCAGTGATACAAAGTAGAAAGGTGATACAAAAGAAGTAGACGAATGGTACAAGAAATACAGGCAGCAATGGCTCATTCCCGAAAAAAAAAGACATAATCAGGAATCACTTATACCTCCGTAAGGAAGCAAAGAACGAATGGCTGAATATGAATGAAGAAACAAAACAAAGAAAGAACGAAGGAAATAAAAACGGAAAAAAAGAATAAAAGAGGGAACAAAGAAAAACTGAAGAAAGTATACATGAAAGAAAGAAAGAAAAAAAAAGACCGAAGGTAGAAAAGAAATCATGAGCCATTCCACTCTATGAAGGTAGTTCACCAGCCAAGCTGTGTAGCAGACGACACGGAAGTGACACAGAATTTTGAACAAAGGTACGAACTCATTTATTGTCTTCATGAGTGGTAATCGTGACGAAAACTGCGCACACTCATTTATTCCTTGATTGGAGGGCATTATTTTACTCGCAACTGCACTCACATTCTTTGATAATGTCAAATCTATGAACGTACGCCGCTTGTGGTCGGTTGGGCCCGGTCGGTGTGGTATCGCAAGGGATTTGTCTGCAACACGGAACACGTAAACCACTTCCTTTTCGGTACCCACACATCCACATTGAAATCACCGACAACGACAACAGGGGTAGCGTCATCGCAGATAATTCATGCAAATTGAGTATTGCACTGGAAACTGCAAATATATTCTTTGATAACGCCAAATCGATGAACGTACGCCGCTATAGGTGGTCGGTTGGGCCCGATCGGTTTGGTATCGCAAGGAATTTGTCTGAAACACGGAACACGTAAACCACTTCCTTTTCGGTACCCACACATCCACATTGAAATCACCGACAACGACAACAGGGGTAGTGTCACTGGAGATCATCCACGCAAAGTGAGTACCTTACGGGATATGAGTCATTGTATTTTTGCTTGCTTACAGGGTATGGGCCATTGCTCACGGGGATATGAGCCATTGATGACATTTTTCGACAAGCTGTTTTGTATGTTGTATGCGTGATTAAAAAGATTTTAAGCACTGTTCGCGTCACTTTGGTGAGTGCTTGTAGCCTGTGCCTTACGAGGCCATGGGCCATTTGCGTTTTCTGCTTGCTTACCTGAGCATGAATGTTTACGGGTATATGAGCCATTGATAAAGGATTATTTTTCTTAACGGAGAACAAAAATGTGCGGAACCCTAGCCATATACAGCTTCGCTGTAAAGACGAAAGAAGGAACGAAGAAGAATCTTTAGCTCGTGCATTAAGTGCTCGCACGTGCCATTGAGGAGGTCGGCGTACAGCGCAACACGTTCACTTCACACTGCGGCTCGCTATGTCTTCCAAGTATTCGGACCTTTCCGATCGAATCACTTAATACATCACCACGCGCGCAGCAGGCTTCCGCCTTGACATATTACAGGAGCGTATTATGTTGCCGATATTTTTGAACAGTAATGTAAACAGTGTTCTGCTCTTCAATTTTTGGTACGTCGGTGCCCCATTGCAGTCTTGGGGCCCCTTCGACCACGTTTGAGGTAATATATTAAGGCGCTTGTACTACATTTCTATTAATCTTTTCCGGTTACCTTTCTTGAGCGTCTAACTTCTGTTACAATATTGTCTTTCGGCGCAAGACGCGCCTGCATGGACATGAAATTTCCAGAATGATGTCGCATATTTCATAGCGAAAAAGTTATATCTACTCAGAATGCACTCGCAAAGCACATGCCTGCGTAGATGCCTGATCAAACGTGATCCTCAGCGATTGCTCTATAATTTACGATTATTCATGTCTGATTAAGCAACGCCTTAACCTGCAGAGAGATTCCGGCGACGCGTGAAAGTGCGCGCCGCTATCGTCGTGTTTTCACCGTTACTTCTTTTTCAGGGCACAATTGCTCGAAATATGAAGCTCTGTCCACGACTTACAATTTTTGAATTGTCTTTCTTCTTCACTACAACTTATACGTGACAGTAAAGACATGCTACGTTTTCATTGAGTGAATACGTGTAAATGGACCATACAATTTTGCTCCGCTTGCGTTTACTCTCCAAACACAATATTTCATAAGTGACAACCGACTATTTCCTCTAACAGATTCCAAAATAGAGGAATTTGGATATTAGCAGGAGGTCTTAAAAGAAAAGAGCGTTTTATTGCCTATTACTGAGGTTTCACTTGACGGCAGAAAAGGGAAATTCAGCAAGAATACCTTGCATATTTAAAAGTCTATCCACTTCAAAACGATTCATTTTAGTTTCTTCTTTGCATGCTGATACCGACTAGAGGAAAAAGAGGTAAAGATAAGTAAAAACAGATCCAAGAGCAATGACTGCTAACAGTTGCAAGCGTTCGTACACAGTGTGCAGTGGTTTTCGAGAGGCGCAGTTGGTCTTTCTGCCCTTGAGCATCTATTTGTACTTAAGAAACGTCCCGTACACATTTTCCTCCGATCCCAGTCTGCCATCCAAGCGGCTAATACTGAGACCTGGAGCGGAGCGCGGAGCGTCAGGCGTAGAGTCTCGAGCCTCCATAGATATAACGAGACGCGTTGGCCTTGAAACGACAGGATGGTTGCTTATCCATTTTGATGGCTTGGATATGTTTGTCACGAGACCAAAGATAGCACTCTGTCTTCTAACATCTTACTATGCCGGCGTTCCCATACAGTAAACTCAGTTCTGAAGGGACGCCCACTTTAACATTGCTACAGTTGCTTGCGTTTAACATATGTAACGTATCTCTCCTACATATGTAAGCCGAAAAACGCTATTCCAAACTGCATGTTTAGAATAGCGTTTTGGTGAACCCATATTGTTAGTATTCCCACAATTCAAGAGTCAAAAGTATGACTTGTTTTATAAATTGTAAGTTGCTCTTTCGACAACGGATATGTAATTCACAGCGCCTGCCGCTACTAAATACGCAACGAGGTATCGCCGACGACAAAGTAATTGCCAAGAACGGTACTCTGTAAACATTTATTACCATGAAGTGCGGGCCCCTATAGCACTGCAAAGGAAGGATGTTGGGTGGTGATTGCAATCGTTTGCTCGCCACATAACGAATCTACACTGGAATTCAGCTGGTTTTACCAATGCTCCTTTGTATACTCTAGGTCCTTAATTGGGACTTCCCCTGCTATTCCGGCTCTTCTCTTTCTTTCTCTCGATGTCCCCTGCCCCTTTCGCAATGTGCTAAGGCGTGCTTCTCCGGATGTTCGGTACACCATTTTCTTTATAAATTATTTCCTTCACACGTTCATTCCTTTAAAGCTGCGGAAAATAGCGCCCGTTCACCTCCGTAATCTCCCTTTCTTTCACCTAGACTCCCCGTTGTAAAACGATGTTACTGCGTGACATATGGCTGGGTGGGGCATTTAGAATTTCTTAGGAATGGCCGACAGCACGGTGTGCAATTGGGCGACGATACAGTAGTGAACTTTCTGTGCCACTTCTAGACTCAGTGGTGTGCTCCGTGAGTTACTGTTAGCCACTTCGACGGTAGACCACTCTCGGGAGAAAACATCCTGGAAACTTGGTCTAAGCACTATTGTATGCACATGTCCCCAAAAGACGAACTGTGGATACTGAAAACGACTGTTCTTTGTGTACGAACACTTGTGATTGTTAGCAGTTATTCCTCTGCGAGTGAATTCACTCCCGCTACCTCTTCATTATTTTTCTTATATTAGTTGTACTTATCTGTCTTTTCTGCTATTAATTTGTTAGCGTTATGCGTGTCAAACTGGAAAAAACGCATGTGGGGGTGTCTCGCACCACATGCTTAGAGGAGAGATCGCTCCTCGTTTTTATTCTAAAGCACCCAATGTAAATGGTCATCGCAGTGACTTCATGATGTCCTGGTGGCAGGCCACCATGGCGTGTCGCACAAGTATGACCACGCTGATTCATTTAGGTTGGCATATGCTTGCTTGTTTGAAGTTTGAAGTTTAGTACGGTTTAGAGAATACAAGGTTGTCATGGCGCTGGAGCAAAAGGCGAGGCTATGCACGCCTGACTAGGCTTCTGGCGCGACGAGCACGGCAGACAACAGGGCAAAAAATATGTATGCATATACACAATAACACACATATATACATGCTTATACATGCATGTATATATACAAATGACACAATTATACGTACAATAAATAAATGCAGTAAAATAAGTATAAATATTTGCAAATGAAGAAATAAAGTAGCTAGAGAAAGATACAGAAAGGCCAAAGGCAAATGGAAGCAAAAAGTCTTGCAACGCATGAAATTGCATAGCAGTTGAAAAGCAGGATAGTCAATTAGAAAAGCAGGTGTCCATTGTCTAGAAAATACAGCTTCAATTTTTTTCTGAATGTTTAAATAGTGGAGGAATCTTGCATGATATCAAATAAAGCATGGTCATTATTAAGTAAATTAGGAATCTGCCACTGTAAAAGTTGGTTGCCGTAGCTTGTTCTGGTTTTTACCTTAATAAGGTTCCTAGCTTCAGGTGCACTTAGTTGTGGTATTAGTGTAGATAGAATAAAACTTCTTGCGTTTAGTTATGAATTCCTAAAATGCCTTTTCCGGCAACTTTTCTTTATATAGACTGCTGACACTCAAGATACTGTCCTGGTGAAAGTACTCAGATGTATGTTCGTGCATCGATAGGTTATGAATAATACGAACACAGTTTTTCTGTATTCGGAATGGATATCCCACGTTAGATTTCGAAGTGACGCCCCAGATAAGTAGACAATAGTGAAATCTAGAAAGAATAGCAGAAAAGTACAACTGACGCTTAAGTTTTAACGGTAACAGTGTGCGATGCTTACTCAGCATACCGATTAATTGTGCTGTGTTACGTTTAATATAACTTACGTGATGCTTCCACCGTAGATTTCCATGGAAGAGCACGCCCGAGAACTTGTACTGGAAACCCTTTCAAGTTGTTGTGATTGAAATATTAAAGTACATGCGAACTTAACCAGCTTGGTAATTGGAGTAACAACAATATACTTTGTTCTTTTTTAACATTTAGGCTCAGCTGATTAGCCGATAACCACACTGAAAGGGAATTTAGCCAATTGGGAATAAGAGGAATTACAATAGAGATGTTATCCGAGGAGAAAAAGACGTTTGCATCGTCGGCATATAATACAATATCGGGTGTTTCTCGCATTGCCACAATATTGTTGCAGGAAGAAAGCAGGCCCACGAGTGTAAAATAATGTATATTTACAACTGAGGTATGTGGCGTTCAGGCAACTGCCAGACTTCGTCTTCCTCTAGTCCAATTCGATTTCTTCCTTCTTTTCACCGTAACAATATGAATTTGATATCAAGCAGGAAAATTGTAGGACCTAAAATAGAACCCTGCGGGACGCCGTACCTAATGTCTGCTAAATCTGATTTTATGCTGTTGATTTCCACAAATTGAGAGTGGTGTGATAGCTACGCAGTAAGTCTAGTTAAATGCGTCTGATTCTATAAAAGGGTAATTTAGAAAAAATCATGTCATGTTTAATTGAATGAAATGCTTTATTAAAGTCTCAAAATAGGCCTATTGTGTGCTATTGGTTTTCTCTATAGGCAACAGTTTTATCACGTATTTCAAGTAACGCAGATTCAGTGGATTTACCCCTTTGAAAGCAATACTAATTCGGGGATATAAGGTTATGCTTATGCATGTGTCCAGTTATTGTAGAATTTAAGGCTTTTTCTATAATTTTAGAAAAAGCTGGAAGTATGGATATCGGCCGGTAATTAGTGATGCAATCAGTGACGCCACCTTTATGCAATACGACGATCCTAGCGATTTTCGTGTTATCCGGAAATGTGCTTGTAGAAAACACAATGTTTGTAATGTCACAATGAACACTGCATAATAAATCCACGACTGCTTTAATTGGTGCTACTTTAATACCGTCCTAACCACAAGAGGAGCTGTTCTTTATATTGCTAATAATGTGTGCGATTTCTGTAGGTGTAACATGACGAAGATACATAGTATCCTGCAAACTGGTGTTAATATAGTCCTAATGTTGTCGCTAACTTCCGAGTCAAAGGAGCCAAAGCACAAGAACTGCCGATTACATACTTCAGCGAGGGACTTACCACTTAGGGCTTTAGCGCCATACGTAAGTTCCTGGGGAATCAGTTCGTCAAGTTCTTTTAGGATCATAAAGAATGTCCGTCAATTTGTTAGCCTAGTAATCAACACGTGACTTCTTTATGTCGGCATTTAACCTGTTCCTGATTTCTTATATTGCTTG
Source organism: Dermacentor andersoni (assembly GCF_023375885.2). NCBI lineage: Eukaryota > Metazoa > Arthropoda > Arachnida > Ixodida > Ixodidae > Dermacentor > Dermacentor andersoni. The sequence goes on from NW_027314757.1 coordinate 927,726, forward strand.
AAAATTTATGTGTCCTTAAATTTCAGGAAGTTGGGAAAGAGCCTACTCGTGCTTTGATTCTACTGACAAAGTCGTAGGTAACCCCGGGTTTTCTCGCTTGCTTAAACTTTCTAACAGTTACCAAAGGAAACGAATACAGTAGAACCCCGCTGTTACGTTCCTCACTGCTGCGTTCTTTTCATCCGGTCACGGCATAGCTTCCATAGGATCCAATGTATAAGGAACCCCGCTGTTGCGTAGTAGCTGTGAAAACGTTCCCGCATGATGCGTCTCAACCCGAACCCACCTGGGCTAAAGTTGACAACGCGCTCCAACCGCCATTTTGGCTTTTGACAAGTTTTGACCGGGCTTGGCTATGGAACTGGCTGCAAGAAGAAGCGCGCCAGTTCAACAGGCCGCCACTAGGTGGCCATTCGTGAAAAATGCTCTCACTATCATCACTGTGATTACGATCACCACATGGTTTGTTGAACGGGTCGACTCACGGAGGAAGAGAACTCAGGAGAGGCCCTGACGTCACTCGTCGTGAAGCTATAGCTAAAGGGAAGCCGGAAGTTGGCGTTGCTCATGGCGTTGCTCCGCCTATCGGGCCAGCTCTCCTCTCTTGTTTATATTTCTCGCGAAACCACGCCGCGCTGCGCGCAACCTGGCTGCTCGGACGCGCGCGCTTCGCAGCAATACTAACAATCGTTAGCACGTTAGCATGATTACGCCAAAGAGGGCAAAATTTCCCGCGGATATTCATTCGTCCGTTGCCATTGCCGTGGCGCGGTGACGACGAGGAGCACGAGCCGCATGATGCCGGGGAGTTGCCAAATCCTAGCTTTGGAAAAGCTGTCGCTGCTATGGACCTCCTCCGCAGGTACGTCGCACCTCACAGCGACGCCGACAGCAATGCGGCCTTCCAGGCTATTGAGAAACGTGTGGTGATTTCTAGCAAGTGAAAGAAACGGCAAGCCACTATTCTAGACTTTCTTAAGTTCTAAGCGCACTCTGTGGAAATCAATTGTCAATAGCTGAAGCTGCACTTTTTCATTCATTTTCGAAGCTTTCCTCACTGTTGCGTTTTCCCGGCTGTCAGGTTCTTTTTCTCGGTCCGATGAACAACGTATGAACGGTGTTCCACTGTATTTGTAAATTTCAATAATTTTCTCGAGAAAACTTTTGCATAAAAGGTTTGAATCAGATTTCTTTTTCATCTAAAATTTCATCCCAGTTCACAGATGCGATATTTTGAAGGAAATTATCTATTTCGCGCTTAGTTATCATCGCGTAGTTTTTGTCGAGTGTTCTGTGGTAACCTGTGGAAAGGTGCGTTTAGCAACGAAGCAGAACAAAGGTAAATTATCATTGACAGAACTTATAAGCACTCGCGCTTTCACGTCCCTTTAATCACGGTTAGTCAGACACAAATCAATTAAGGTTTCACTAGAGGCAGAGGCGCGATTAGGCAAAGCAATATTGTTTTTTGAAAAGCCATACGTTGATAACAGGTCGACACATTCATTAACTGATGTGTTAATAGGTTGCAACAAATGAATGTTAAAGTCACCCAAAATTACCACAGGTATTTTCGGTGACGATAGAGAATCAAGCAATGTTTCAAATCGACGGAAAAGTTCAACCAAAGACCCACTGGGACGCCTATAAACAACGCCAATTACGAAAGTTCTACATCTGACAAAAAGAAGTGCGTCATACTTTGCGACATTCATTTTTCAAACTATGCCAGAGCTCGAACAGGCCATTCAACTCATTGGGCCCCTTTACGCTGTTTATTTCCGCAAAATTTCTGTCTATCGATGCGGCTACCAAATACGTCCAACGGTATGCTACCAGTCAAGCCTTTCTGGCGACCTGAGCAACTGAAGTAGCAGGCTTTCTTCAAAACGGCATTGAGTACTCTTGGCGGGCTTCGCTCACCGCTTTCTCTCCAGTGTCATCTCTTACACTACTCGCTCCTGCTAGAAACAACACAAATACGCAACGCCCTTACTGAAGTATCAATTGCACGCTAATTGACATGCTGTCGGTATAGTAAAATAAGTAAAAATAGCATAGAGTTGCTTTGAATATTAGCTGAAACATAGTCCTCGTGGTAAAAAGGGCCCACAAAACTGCACAACGGCACAGGCATACCTAAAATTCAAAAGCTAAACACTTTCCAATTACTGGCATTTATCAAACCAGCATTACGTGGTTCAATGTAGCCCAATAGTCCAGAGGCTAGTTCCACCACGGGTACTGTGTCGGAGCTGGTATTTCATGCCATAATTATTTGTCACAAGATCACTATACCTTTTCTTTAGATTTTAACATTAGACAGCCAAAATACATGCAGCGAAACCCTCATCCTAATACTTGAGCACTTTTCGTTCTGACGAACATGTCCGCGCTCATCCAGATGCTATAAAGTACTGAAAATGTATTCAATCCTTTTCCCCAGGCCGCTGCTTTTATTATTAACGATGCCAGGAAACCGAGCCTGATGCCACCAGCGCTCAGGTATTTAATTGGGAAGGTGCAAAATTTTCCCGCACACCTTGTGTGATGTACCTTAGCGCTGAAGTGCTGCTTGCATAATATAGGAGAATCGGTTATAAAGGCAGAAGTGCACGGTTGGGCACATGTGCTTGAGCTCATGGAGTTGATTTGAGCCAAGATTACCTGTCCAAGCTTTCATACTTGCTTTATAGGGAGCACCAAACAAAACTATTACACCAATACAAGTAGTGGCGACATCCTTTTATCAATCGAGAGTTCAGATTGGTAACCTCTGGATGCGGAGTAAATTGACAAGTTGTGTGCGTAATTAACAAAGCTACAGTAATTAAATTTTCAGTAATCGATCTTACGTGGCTAAAGAAAATGAGCAGTTCGGAGCCCGTCCTCGACATTATACAGCCTAGCAAAATAATTTCGAATAAACATGCTTCTCAGAGCCACTCGAACAAACACTTCGTCAAAGCCGTCCGAACGCTCTTGGGAGGCGTGACTGACGCAGAGAAAGAACATCTGTAAAGTCGCAGACAGAACAGACGGGACAGACAGACGGGACAGAAAGGAGGAACCACTCACACGCTGCGCTAACAACTTTAAGCGTTGTGATTTCTGTGATAGTGAAGCAACTAGCCCGTCAGTCAATGCTTGCAAACCTGTAAAGTCAACCTTACCGCACCTAGCCTTTTGTGATGCTGTTATCAATAGTATGGCCCCGTGAGCATGTTCCTTGCGGCCAGTCCGCTTTCGATTTTATGCACGCTGTTTTACCGTAGGGAAGCAGTTTAAAATTTTAGTGTCAATATAACAGTGAACGTGTGCCGCCGAAAGCTTGCTTGGTCGCAGAAGCGATGGAAGTCGCAATGATGGTGAAGATTTAGTGCGTTATTGGCATATGTTTATGTAATACACACCCTAACATTGTTGACGAAGCTATAAATTGTAGAACAATTCACAAATTGAAAGATACAATACAATACATAATATTTTCGGATCATAGTGTGTTTAACGCATGTTAATGGAGTTTCTTTGTTTAATGTCAATAGTAATGTTAATAATGTTATATTCTGAATGTATAACATTTGTTAATAGCAGAATGTTCTTATTTTTTACAGTGCTGTATTAGTTACTGGCTATTTGGCAAACGGTTGATACTTTTCAATGTGTCTAAAATTTTGCTGTAAATAGTTTTCAAGTTTTCTGTCTAATTAGTTGTACCTTGTTTTATTAGTAAACTGCTACTTCTGCTGCTCCAGCGAGGTAAAGGCCTTAGGAGGATTACGCCCTCATTTTGCCTTACCTTGCGCAAACCTTGTAATGGTCTTGCTAAAAAAATAAAGATGAAAATGAAAAATACGATGAAATCAAGACGATGCGCTGCCGCCGAGGGAAGGACGATAACGAAAGTGAACAGCTTGGTTGCTGCTCACGGAGTCGTGCCGACGGTGACGGTGCTATCGTGACGAAATCTGGGGTGGCAATATTGAAGATTGAGGCGTTTTTTCTTCTTTTTTTTAACAGCGAAGCTGTGAAGAGGAAGCTTTACCTCGGGCCCAACTCCGACGCCGCTTATTCAAATAGATGTAAAACACAGAAACGCTTTTTTGAGATAACCCCTGGAGCAATTTTAATAAGATTTATTTGATTCGTGACATAACGGTAACTTCTAGCGACTGTTGGAAGCGAAACTTCTATTTAGGGCCTGAATTTTGGTAAAAGATTTACAAAAATTTGAAAGTGCGAAAAAAATAGAAGCAGGAAGTTTACAAATTATTAGCTCTTCATCAAGAACAGATATCGCGGTTCTATAAATAGCTTCCATTCTTCAAAATCTGCATTTCCATATTACATTTTTTTTTAGATTCATGTGTAATATATCAAATTTGTCCGCTTAAGATGTACTGTTATATGCAATGCACAGCATTGTGATATCATTTCTCGTTGCCGAAAGACATAGTTGTAAATTTGATGCTTTCGTTTTCGCTCATTTCATGCGAAACGTGGCAGACCCAAAAGTGATCATCATTGATTTTCTTTAAAAAAAATTGTGCTAGAGGGATATTGTGTGCATAAGGTTTCACCGAAGTATTTTCGTTGCACAAAATGTTTTGATCACGTGAGCGCTCTTTGAAATTTCTGCAAAGAAGCAAAAGTTCGTTAGGGGTAAATCTTTTTTTATTCAGCGGGCGGCTTGCTCCGACATGCTGCCAGCATCATTACAAAAAATGCCGAGACGGCCGAGGAAGTGGCCATTGCCCTGGCCACTCTTGACCCATCCTGTCACACCATACTGAGCGATTCTCGCGCAGCAGTCAACAACTACATCAAAGGTCGTATTTCTCATCAATCACTCCGTATCTTACGACAAGCCCCGCATTCGCCTGAAAATCAAATCACCCTCGTCTGGATCCCAGCACACGCCGGCGTTGTCCACCCGCACCTCACCAACCTCAACGAGGTTACACACTCCGTAGCACGAGGACTAGTCAACCGTGCCGGAGACGGTGCAGGTGCACCCGCAGGGCGCGACCGCCTTACAAGATACAACGACCTTGTAAAGTCATTTTACCTCGCAAGAAGAACCTTCCCCACCCCTCACCGCAAGTTAAACAGGGCACAGGCAACCACCCTTCGCCTGCTACAGACGAATACATACCCCTCCCTCACACGCTATCACACTATATACCCCGACATCTACCCGAGCCAGACGTGCAAGGTCTGTAAAACTGAATCGGCAACACTCCCCCACATGCTATGGGAGTGCAAAGATCAATACCAAGAGCTTAATCCCGTGACCCTCTCGTCGAGATGGCACGCCGCCCTGCGCAGCTCCCATCTCGACGACCAACTCTGGGCGACCCAGCAGGCCTACGAAGCGGCGAAGAGGCAAGACCTCGACGTCCCATCGTGGGAGGCCTAGGCCCAGCCGACAGAACTGCTGGTGTTCATTAAAGTTTACTCTCTCTCTCTCTCTCAGCGGTGAAACTAGGTGCAATTACAAATTTTATTTCAGAGCATTGCACTGGCATCCTACTTCCATATGACGTCATAATTGAATGTATTTTAGAATTTTCCGTGTTTATTTGGTTCAGTAAAAAAGCAATAAAATTTGCGTTCTCAGAATTTTCCTGCATGACCCTTTTCTGAAAATTTGCAATTTCTGCCAAATTTCAGTAAACAAATGATGACCTAAATGAAAAATTCGAAGCCAACAGTCACTAGAATCTAAGTTTTCTTTAAATGAAGCAAACCTCGCCAAATTTGGTGCAATGGTTGCCAAGAAAAATGAATAGATAGGAACTCCAGAGCTAAACCTTCCTCTTAAGGGCTACTTTCCCCACTATCGTGTCCACGTGTAGAACAAAATCCCGAACATAGCGCAATGCCGGACCGACCCGCGGTAGAGGTGACGCAGGCGTCAAGAACTCGTCATACGTGGGCCGATCCTGAAGGCAGTGCAATGCCAGGCCCACCCGGGGCGGAGGTGCAGTTCGCCGTTAAAGGGGCAGGGACACCAAATTTTGAGGCTATAAAAATCATGTTGTAGGCTGCTTCCGTATGCAAGGACACCCAGAACGAGGTATTGGACGCTGCAAACATTTCAACCTAATTTTAATTCAGCTCCAAAAAGTCATTAAAAACTCCTTCTCGTGGTCGAGACCCATCGCTAGCGCGGCAGTTATGACGTCACAGAGGAGGAACGAAAATATTGACGTCATAGCACACTAGCACAAAAACGTGACGTATGATGAGTAGCGATCAAGTGCCGATAACGGAGCCTGCTGAGCAGAGCGACCAAGCATAGCCTCCACTATGACCGAGCTACAGGCATATAGAAATCCTTTCTTAATGCAAAGAAGGCGTAAGGCGTGCAGACACAGACACAAAAGGAGAGAAGTGGACAACACGAATGCCGCACGGCGGCGCGCGAACGGCAAACTGCGTGTAACACTAGCCGGCCAACTCCGAAAAGGACCAGGATATGCGGCGTTCGTGTTGTCCGCTTCTCTCCTCACATAGTCGCATAGTTCGGCAGCTCGGAGTGGTCTCTCGTTCGCTTGGCCTTTCTCAATGTGAGGGCCCGTCCACGTTACCGGCACGGAGATTCACGGCACGCCGTTTGCCGCTCGCGGGCCCCCGTGCGACTGCGGTTTTGCTCGCGAACGGCGAGATTTCCTTGCCGTAGAGAGGACGGGCCCTGGACCCATTTGTGCGGCAGCCGTATGGCGAAGCGACCAATCAGCGACCGAGGAGTCGTCACTCTGGCACCGACGGCAGCCTCACCGCCTGTGATCGTTCGGCGCCGCCGATATCGTCGCTAGGCCTTTTCCGATTCACTTCAAAGCTAAAGCTTACGGCACTTCGGAATGAATCACCGACTCTCACAAGCCGCAATATATTCTTACCGTTGCTGTCGGTCTTCGCAATAATAATAATCGCGACATGCACTTTGTATCGCCAGTTGTTTATCTCTGCTGGCAGAGCACACGTACGCGCGAGCAGGCGACGCAGCATCGTTTAAGGTCACTATTTTATGTGGCCCACGTGACCAAGTCAAGTTGCGTTTCCTCCTCTGTGACGTCATAGCATCCCCCGGAGCCCAGAAACCGAAACCGAAATCGCTCGCTATAGAAATGCAATTATTAAATTATTTATCGGATTTGTATGAGTCCCGCTGTGTGTAACTTGCTCCCTGAAGCATGACGCAACGTTTGAATCAACAAACGCATGAACGAAAATTTTGATGTCTCCACACCTTTAAGGGGTCCACATACAAAACTTCGCTGGTCATACTTCACAGAGTGGAAAGCAACTGCGTTTAAATTTTTTTTGCATTCATTTCGCTTTTAGAAAGATATAATGCTATAAATGCAATAGGATGAGCAAAACGTGAACAAACTCAATGCAGGAGCCAACGTTTCGACAAGTGGACTTGTCTTCTTCAAGGCGACGTACGCTTTCCTCGCCACAGTATATATAGGTGGGGTTCTTCTAAAGGGGAAAGGGTGTGAGGCGGCAGGATGCAGAAACGAGGGAAAATGTGTTAGCGTGTCGAATTTAGAATAAAGGAACCCTGTGCACAAGGTCAAAGCCAGGGCACCTCCCCCACCAAGGTCTGTCAATGCTCACGCGTTAGCCGGCGTGTCAAGGGCGTCTGACACGCCCGCTGAAAAAAAGAAAAAAAAGAAAGGAAAGGGGAGAAAAAAAGAAGCGGGGGGGATACGCCAAGAAATCAAACTAAGTGTTGTTGCTTATAGCTTGAAGTTTAGCAAAGCGAATAGATTCTAAAGCACCCTTCGAAACGTTTATGCCTATTGGTTGCAATGTCTTGTACTTATGGATAAGGTATGATTCTCCGTATTTTCTTTCTCGTTCAGAACGGTAATTAGACTGTAAGATGTAGAGTTTAAGTTCATCAAAGTTATGACCTGGTTGATGAAATGCTCGGCGACGGCTTTGGGAAGCTTTTTAGCTGTGTCCGCGCGATGTCCGTTTAATCTGACGTTCATTGATTGTCCTGTTTCACCGATATATTGCTTTTTACAGAAGGAACATTCAAGCATATAACTCACATCCGAACTTGTACAAGTGAAGCTAGATTTGACTTCATGTGTGTAACTATTTGCGGTGCATTTAATTTTAATGTCACTTTGAAGCTGCCTGCAGGTTTTGCACCTAGGGCGACAACATGCCTTTATTACGGGGGAATGCTGTCGGCTGTCTTTTGCGTGCACTATAATATGTCTTTAAAGTTCCTGTTTCGGCGATAGGTAACATCCGGGAACGCTTTCCGCAGACGCTCGTTACTTGACAATATTCAGTGGTGTTTTCTTAGGATGTTGTTTATGTTTGGGAGTGCATTAGAATATTTTGTTATAAAGGCCGGCGGTCTGTCACATTCTAATGTGCGCTGTCTCTTCGCCAATTCCGACTGTCTCTCCAATCTTGACGCGGCATCATAAGCTCTATCGAGAGTAACTTGGGGATAGTTCCTTTCTGCTAGCGTTGATTTAAGGTCATTTAGGTGGTGGATATAATCGTGGTCTTCGCTGGAGATTCTTCTTATACCTTTCACTTGTCCGACAAAAATTCCTTGCTTGCAATGTCGCGGGTGATGACTGTTGTAGTCTAAATATTGCTGGCTATCTGTAGGCTTCCGGTAAATGGTCGTTCTCAGTTTTCCGTTTTCTATGTAGACTGTCGTGTCCAGGAAGTTGATCTGACTAGGAGAGTGGTGAGCAGTAAATTTAATACTCGGGTGAAAGCGATTGAAATGGCTAATTAATTCGGTTAAGGCGCTTGTGCCGTGTTCCCATATTATAAATATGTCGTCAATGTAACGAAGATAGGCGTGGGGCTTTAAAGGGTTGGATTTCAGCAGGTCTGCTTCAAGCTGTCCCATGAAAATGTTCGCATACGTGGGAGTGAATGGCGTACCCATGCTAGTGCCGAAAATTTGCAGGTAGTTTATAGAATAGAATTCGAAATAGTTGAGGGTGAGAACTAACCTAAGGAGGGATAAGTAAACTTCAGGAGCGTGCGCTTGGGGATTGATTGCGAGGGATCTAGAAACGGCTTCAATTCCTTCACTCATCGGAATGTTGTTGTAAAGGGCAGAAACATCCAAAGTGACTAGAATAGCGCGGTCGGAAAGGATTTGGTTGGCGTTGATGCCGTCGATAATTCGAAGGAAGGGTGGCGTGTCTTGAAAGAAAGATGGGAGGGTGGTGGGTATGTTTGACAGGTGGTTATTTAAAAAATTACTCAGTTAAACTCAGTACTCAATTACTACTCAATTACTTAATTAATACACAGTAGGTGTGTTGTTATTAGACACAATAGGCCGACCTGGGATTTCCGCTGTAAATATTTCTTCGACCGGAACTTTACGTAGTTTAGGAAGAAGGTAAAAGCGGCCTGTTGTTTTGTTTTGGGGCATCATGAAGCGATATTCAGATTGCATGATTAGTTCCCTGGACAGCAGCTCCGCTATTGTGCTTATCACAGAATTGCTGTAATCTGAAGTTGGGTTAGAGTCGAGTTTTCTGTAATGGGTGTGGTTGCTCAGTTGTTTAGAGGCCTCATTCTTGTACTTTTCTATAGGCCAGATTACGATACTGCCGCCTTTGTCTGCTGGTTTTATTACAATATCATTCCTTTTCGCAAGTTCTTTAAGGATTTGGTGTTGAGCGGGGGTCATATTTTTGCGTTTCCGGCAATGCCACGTTGACCCTAGAATTTCTTAATATATCAGTTTTAAGTATAAATCGAGGTCTGGGCACTGTTCGGTTTCCGGTGACCACGTGCTAGGTGGTCTAAGAGAGTCTCTATCTTCTTGTCCTACATTTGGTCTACCGAAAAAGAACTCCTTGATGCGCATGCGTCGTCAAAACTCTCTTATATCTTTGTGGAGTTCGTATTCGTTTACTGCATTGTTCGTCGGACAAAACGTTAGACCACGTTTCAGGAGATAAACTACTTCGGAGCTTAGACTCTGGGATATGTCTACTACATTGCTGCAGTGCTCGGGATGCTCGCCTGTAGGACTGTCCGTGGAGCTACGTGCTGCAGGGGTTACATTAGTTTCTTTCGGTGGATCTGCAGCTTTAATATCATTGCGCTGGTATTTATCTAGTAATTTTTTCTCCTTAGTTTGGACGAATTGTTTAAGTTCTCTTCTTTCCGGTTCAGTTAACTTTATGCAATCGAGTTGATCAGAGATTATCATAAGTTGTTCCTTGCAGTGTTCTTCGAGAATGTCAATAAGGGAGAGCGATGCATTTTCTAGAACAGCATTCCACTTTAATGATAGCCTGGAGGGTAGAGAATCGAGGGCGCATATAACCTTAATTCTGAGACCTTTTGGGGATTTTCCTCTGTTTAATGCAGCTAGTGTAAGCTTTTAGGTGAAATCTGTAATTTGTTTGTTTGGCGACGAGTTTGCGGGATTGGAGGAAAGGGCTGGATTTGTTGTTGCGTGTGCTATCCCTAGTGCGTGGTAGTCATTTCTGTTTGGTTCGGGCTGACCTCCGGGGCAAAAAATCTTCATGTGGCGTCTTTTTACGCTTAATTTTCTTGTCGAGGCCTGCACCAATGTCTGTCTGCGTATCGGTTTGTTTGTTAGTGTATGTAGCTGTTTGCGTGAAGGCTTCGCGGGTGGTTGTGGGTCCGTATGCGCGGATGTTGTAAAGGTGGTGTTGGTTCCGCGTCCACAGTTTGTGTAGATGCTTCCCGGGGTCTAGCTTTGGTGGAACATGCGTGCGAGCTGGTGTTGAAAATATCAGGCGTGTGTTCCTGTGTTGAAACTAACTGGGACGCAGGATTTATTGGTGTTGTAGGTTGCGTCGATTTAAAAGAGTTCCTGAGCCTGTACTTGATGTTGTTAGCCATTACCTTGACGCCAAAAAATTGGGGTGAAATCCGTCCCGGGTGAGCAGAATGTCGGAATCCTGGTGTATTTCAGCGTGGTGGATGACATCGACGTTTTCGGGTTGGTTTGCTATGTCAAGAAGAAAATCATTGAGCTTACGTGTCCCTAGTGCGTGAGATAGGAGTGTCGCTGATTGTTGAATAAGTGGCCTGTGTTTGTTTGCGATCCTGGGAAGTACTGTTGTCAAGGTGATTTCTGCGTTTGGTCTGTTGGTGTGCAAGTCGTTTCTGAGCGTTTTCATGGCCTCAACTGTGTTGTCCCCAGTGTCGTGGTTAAGGTCATTAGTCCCGCAGTGAATGAAGAAATGTGTGATGTGCTGTGGAGCTGCCGCAATGAGGTCTCGGATGGTGTGTTATGGCGCCGCTCTTAAAGCTAATGTGTGGTGAGTGTTGGCCTGGTGGGAACTGTTCGTGCATGTACTTGTAGTGATTGTCTCCAATTAGTGCTACGTGTGACAAGGAAAGCAGAGGGCGCTCACCTTGTTCTTTCATAATCCGTCGGTAGAAATCCAGGGAAAAGAAGGGGAATGCGGGAGATGGAAATTAAAGAGGATGAGCGAAACGTGAACAAACTCAATGCAGGAGCCAACGTTTCGACAAGTGGACTTGTCTTCTTCAAGGCGACGTACGCTTTCCTCGCCACAGTATATATAGGTGGGGTTCTTCTAAAGGGGAGAGGGTGTGAGGCGGGAGGATGCGGAAACGAGGGAAAATGTGTTAGCGTGTGGAATTGAGAGTAAAGGAACCCTGTGCACAAGGTCAAAGCCAGGGCACCTCCCCCCCCCCCCCCCACCCCGGTCTGTCAACGCACGCGCGTTAGCCGGCGTGTCAAGGGCGCCTAACACGCCGGCTGAAAAAAAAAGGAAAGGAAAGGGGAGAAAAAAGAAGGGGGGGGGATACGCCAAGAAATCAGACTAAGTGTTGTTGCCTATAGCTTGAAGTTTAGCATAGCGAATAGATTCTAAAGCTCCCTTTGGAACGTTTATGCCTATTGGTTGCAATGTCTTGAACTTATGGATAAGGTATTATTCTCTGTATTTTCTTTCTCGTTCAGAACGGAAATTTGACTGTAAGATGTAGAGTTTAAGTTTATCAATGTTATGACCTGGTTGGTTGAAATGCTCGGCAACGGCCTTAGGAAGCTTTTTAGCTGTGGACACGCGATGTCCGTTTAATCTGACGTTCATTCATTGTCCTGTTTCACCGATATATTGTTTTTTACAGAAGGAACATTCAAGCATACAAATCACATCTGAACTTGTACAAGTGAAGCTAGATTTGACTTCATGTGTGTAACTATTTGCGGTGCTTTTAATTTTAATGTCACTTTGAAGGTGCCTGCAGGTTTTGCACCTAAGGCGACAACTTCTTTTATTATGGGGGAATGCTGTTGGCTGACTTTTGCGTGCACTGGTATGTCTTTAAAGTTCCTGCTTCGGCGATAGGTAACCCTAGGTGCATCCGGGAACGCTTTTCGCAGACGCTCGTTACTTGATAATATTTGGCGGTATTTTCTTAGGATGTTGTTTATGTTTGGGAGTGCATTAGAATATTTTGTTATAAAGTCGGTGGTCTGCCCTGGCTTTGACCGTGTGCACAGGGTTCCTTTACTCTCACCCCGCAGGGGCGTCTGCGTCAGCAGGCGTTTGGTGTGTTGCGACACCACGGACCCGAGCACACGAGGGTTGGACCCTCCCGCGTGTAGCCGTGCGCGGCTTAGCCGTGTCCGGGGAAAAGGGGATCCTGGGGGTTGAGCCGATGCCGGGTGTTCGGACCTTTACGGCCCCTCGGCAGCGGCAACACACCCCTTTGGCCTCGGCTTCACATAGACGGCACCCCCGGACTGACCCACCCGGGGGAAATCGGTAGTCGCCTTTTCCTGTCTCTCTCTCCTCAAACCTTCGTCTTTACCTCTCCCTTTTTGATCTTTCCTGTCTTCTTCTCTCTTCCATTTACTTCCTTTCTCCACGGCGGCAAGGGTTAACCTTGTGTATGTGCCCTCCCTTGGGTATAATATATTAGGTTATAGTGGCAGTGTACGGTTGGCGCCTGCAGCCTTACCCGTTTAAGTCCTGCAGCGTCCCCAAGTTGGGCTCCATGGTGGGTGGCCGCCATTGCTGCTGAAAACATACGAAACTACTATGGGAACACCCGCATTTCCCCGCCTACTTGATCGTCACCCTCAGAAGAGGGGACGCACCGAAGACTTAAGCACTTGTTTCAACCGCACGAAAGAGACCTACCCAAAATACCACGTAGTACACAGTGAGAATCCTGAAAAACGAGCTAGATTTATTTCACCATTCACAGTAGCAAAATCTTTGACCGAAGCCTTAGGGTCAGGTTATAAGGTAACAAAAATGGCTAGCGGTGACCTTCTCCTTGAGATCCCTCAGAAACATCAGTACGAGAAGCTTGGCAGTCTTGTGACATTTGGTAATATACCAATTTCTATTTCACAACACCGAACAATGAACAGCTCACGGGGAGTCGTGTCAGAGGCAGACCTCCTAGACTTGACAGAAACTGAACTCCTGGAAGGGTGGAAAGAACAAAATGTTACTGACGTAAAACGTATTAAAATTAGACGAGACAACAAGGAAATCCCCACTAAACATCTTATCCTAACATTTTCATCCAGCGTACTGCCAGAAACCATCGAAACAGGATACATCAGGTTAAATGTTCGACCATTTATCCCCAACCCTAGACGGTGTTTCCAATGTCAGAGGTTCGGCCATGGCTCGCAGAGCTGCCGTGGTCAAACAACTTGTGCAAAGTGTGGAGTCCAGGGCCACCCCTCCGACAACTGCAGTGGCACACCTCGCTGTGTGAACTGCAGTGGTGACCATCCAGCCTACTCACGCTCCTGTCCGAACTGGAAGAAAGAGAAAGAAATAATTACCCTCAAAGTCAAAGAAAACATTTCATTTAAGGAAGCCCGTTAAAGGTGCTCTCCATTCCACAACACACCTTATGCTGATGCGGCGCGTCGGGGGGCAGCGTCGCAGCGGCAATCGCCGAGTGCCCTGCCCGCGTGCAGCGAGCAGGCACCTTTGGCTCCTGCCCCCAGGGTGGAAGTAGGTAAGCCTACTCCATCCAACCAGCAACCAGCCCCGGCTACCCTTGGGTTGCCGGTCCCACAAGATTTATGTGCGGCAACCTGCGCTGCACGCAGCGATCCCGCAGGACTGATAGTGGCCACGAAGGTAGGCGCAGCTGAGGCTGCCTCGACCTCCCCGGCCCCTCCCAGCGCTGGCAACAGCCGGCGCAGCCAAATCCCACAGGGAGCCCCATCGACCTCAGGGCTGGTGGGCGCAGGGGTCTTGCCTTCCGAGGTGAGACTCTCACGAAAAACTTCTCGCTCGCAAGAGCGCGTGTCCGGCGCCTCACAAGAGGCAATGGACACACCTATACCTACGGCGCAGCAAGCGCCTAAGGAGCGGCGAGGTTCCCTCGAGCGCTCCAGAAAAAACAAAACCCCGGTTACAGGGCCTCGAAAGAGCTCTGTAACCTAAGGCATCACTTCCGTTTCCGTACACACAGCACTAATTTACATTAAATATGGATACACAAATTATTCAATGGAACATCAGAGGTCTCCTTAGAAACCTTGATGATTTGCAAGAACTTATCCACAAACACAATCCAAAAGTGCTGTGTTTACAGGAAACACACGTAAAACCAAAATACACAAACTTTCTTCGACAGTATGTTACTTTTCGCAAAGATCGCGATGATGCCATCGCATCATCGGGCGGTGTTGCCATTGTCATTCATAGAAGTATTGCATGTCAAGCTTTACAGCTACAAACGCCTCTTGAAGCAGTGGCGGTTCGAGTTATTCTGCTAAACAAACTTATCACTGTTTGCTCACTCTATATACCCCCACATTATAAACTAAGGAAACATGAATTTCAGTCCTTTATAGATGAATTGCCAGAACCCTATGTTGTTCTTGGCGATTTCAATGCGCACAGCTCACTGTGGGGCGACTCTCGTATAGATTCGCGAGGTCGCCTTGTTGAACAGTTCCTTTTTTCTTCTGGTGCGTGCCTGTTGAATAAGAAGGAACACACGTATTACTCTCTTGCAAACCGAACCTATTCCTCAATAGATCTTAGCATAGTCTCCCCGTCTGTACTGCCTGAACTCGAATGGGAAGTTGCCGACAACCCTTACGGTAGCGACCACTTCCCTATACTGCTAAGATCACATAAAGAAAACGAATATCCACCACAGGCTCCTAGGTGGAAGATTGAGACAGCTGATTGGGAGAAATTTCGATCTCTAACTAGTATCTCATGGGCTGACCTGTCTTCGTTAGAAATTGACGCCGCAGTCGAGTTTTTTACAGCATTCATAATAGATGTCGCAGCTAAATGCATATCAGAAGTAAAAGGCTTGGCCTGCAAACAGCGTGTCCCATGGTGGAACGACGATTGTAGGATGGCTCGTAAAAAACAGAACAGGGCGTGGGGGTTGCTACGCGCTTCTCCCACTGCAGAGAATCTAGTCAACTTTAAAAAAGTAAAATCCGAAGGTAGGCGTACCCGCCGACAGGCCAGGCGTGAAAGTTGGCAGAAGTTTCTATCCCGCATCAACTCGTTTACTGATGAGGCCAAAGCCTGGAACAGGGTCAATAGGATAAGAGGGCGACAAGCATATTCACTACCCTTGGTAAACACACAAGGCGATACCCTACAAGATCAGGCGAACTCACTTGGGGAGCACTTTGAGCGAGTGTCGAGCTCAATCAACTATTCCCAATCCTTTTTAAAACTTAAAGAAATAGAAGAACGTAAGCCAATCTTACGAAAATCCATGCAATATGAACCGTATGACCAGCCTTTCAGTATTGCCGAGTTGAGAGCTGCCTTGAACACATGCAAAAGCACTGCACCGGGACCTGACAGAGTCATGTATGACATGATCAGAAACTTACATACTGACACTCAATTTACACTACTTACACTTTTCAACACTCTGTGGGCTGCGGGATACCTCCCATCTGCATGGAAAGAGGCGATTGTGGTTCCTGTCCTGAAGCAGGGAAAAGATCCCTCCTTGGCAGCAAGTTATCGTCCGATAGCTCTTACGAATTGTCTGTGTAAGCTATTCGAAAAAATGATTAATCACAGACTCATACATTTCCTTGAATTCAACCATATACTCGATCCCTATCAGAGTGGCTTCAGACAAGGGCGGTCAACAACAGATCATCTTGTGCGCATTGAAGGATATATTCGCGATGCCTTTGTACACAAACAGTATTTCCTCTCCATATTCCTCGATATGGAGAAGGCATATGATACAACATGGCGCTACGGGATCTTGCGAGATTTGTCGGGAATGGGCATCTGTGGAAATATGTTGAAAATAATTGATAGTTATTTGTCCAATCGTACCTTCCGTGTAAAAGTCGGCAATGCACTGTCACGTCCCTTTACCCAGGAAACTGGTGTACCCCAGGGAAGCGTGCTCAGCTGCACTCTCTTTATCGTTAAGATGAACACACTACGTGCTTCGCTACCGCCTGCCATTTTCTACTCCGTATACGTAGACGATATACAAATAGGCTTCAAATCCTGCAACCTCACAGTATGCGAAAGACAGGTACAGCAGGGCTTAAACAAAGTGTCCAAATGGGCAGACCAAAACGGATTTAAGGTCAACCCCCACAAAAGTTCTTGTGTTCTCTATACAAGAAAGAGAGGCCTGGTCCCAGATCCTTCTGTAGAACTGGGCGGACAACAAATTCCTGTCAACAAAGAACACAAATTCCTTGGTGTTATTCTTGACTCCAGGCTCACTTTCATTCCTCACATAAAACATCTTAAAGAAAAATGTCTAAAAACCATGAACTTACTTAAAGTACTATCCCACACTACATGGGGTAGCGACAGGAGGTGCCTGTGGAATCTTTACAAGAGCCTAGTTCGATCACGGTTAGATTATGGTGCCGTAGTGTATCACTCTGCCGCACCGAGTGCGCTTAAGATGTTAGACCCCGTTCACCATCTGGGTATCCGTCTGGCCACTGGCGCATTTAGGACAAACCCTGTTGAAAGCCTATATGTAGAGTCAGATGAGTGGCCACTCCATCTTCAGAGAACAAACATCAGCTTAACATATTTTCTCAAGGTTCGCTCTAATAAAGAACATCCGTGTTTCACAACCGTTAACGACTTGACGTGTGAAACACTTTTTCATAACCGACCCTCTATGAGACTTCCATTCTCACTGCGTGCAAGAGAACTTAGCACGGAAATGGATGTCCCAGTTCTGGAACAACGCCTAATGCCTCCAGCAAAGCTAGTACCGCCCTGGGAGTGGCAGCTGATAGAGTGTGACACATCCTTTGTAGAGGTCACTAAACATGCCCCAGAGACACATATCCAAATGCATTTCTTCGAGCTCCAGTACAAGTACTCGTGCACAGAATTTTACACAGACGCTTCTAAGTCGCATGCCGGGGTCTCCTACGCAGCCATTGGTCCATCCTACTCGGAATCCGGTGTACTGCACCCTGAAACAAGTATATTTACGGCTGACGCCCATGCACTATTATCGGCTGTGAAACATATAAGAAAATCAAATATTCAAAAAACAATTTTATTTACAGACTCCCTAAGCGTCGTGAAAGCCTTGAAGTCACACTGTAAACACAGAAACCCCGTAATTACTGAGCTCTATTCTATTCTCTGTAGAGCGTATATGTCTAAACAGCATGTCATTATATGCTGGGTGCCTGGACATAGGGGCATCGAGGGTAACGTTCTAGCAGACCAGATGGCCACATCGATTTCATTGCATGCAATTAATCCTGCTGCTTCGGTCCCTGTCACAGACCTGAAGCCTTTTTTAAGAAGGAAACTGCGAAATCACTGGCAACGTAAGTGGGACGCAGAAGTAAATAACAAACTGCACGTGATAAAGCCACAATTAGGGTCTTGGCCCTCCGTAACAAAATCACGGCGAACAGATGTCCTATTCTGTCGCCTCAGAATAGGACACACATTTGGCACACATAACTTTTTACTCACTGAAAATGATCCTCCAACCTGCGGTAGATGCGAGGAGAGGCTGACCGTCCTCCACGTCCTCCTGGAGTGTCGGGCAGCCGAATCTGAAAGAAGGAAACATTTCTCCCTAGCATACCGGCAGCACATACCCCTACATCCCGTAATGCTACTCGGCCCAGAACCTTTATTTGACGCCAACGCAGTCCTAAGTTTTCTGAGAGATGTCTTGCATGTTTTTAACCCCACATGTTCGTAGCAGGTCCTCTCTTCAGAGGATGTCGCTGCGATAGCTCTTAAGTATAGCACATGCCTCTAGGCCCTTGTGTTTCAAGGGCTCTGACGAGGCAGCAGTGCTCCAAGTGATTTTACCATCCTATATATTTTTATTTTGCATCATTTTCCTACGATGGATTTTAATGGTCATAGTATTCGTCACTAATCATCGCCATAATTTTATAGCAGGTAGATTTTACGCACTTTACAGCGACTATTTTTAGGCCACTTTACAGCCAAGTCACATCTTCCATAATACATCGTCAACATTAACACTTGTCATGGCGCTCTTTGGCCAAACCTGGCCCCTGCGCCACTAAACACAACACATCATCCTTTACTCTCAATTCGACACGCTAACACATTTTCCCTCGTTTCTGCACCCTCCCGCCTCACACCCTCTCCCCTTTAGAAGAACCCCACCTATATATACTGTGGCGAGGAAAGCGTACGTCGCCTTGAAGAAGACAAGTCCACTTGTCGATATGTTGGCATTCACCTTGTTAACGCTTTGCTCATCCTCTTGAATTTCCATCTCCCGCATTCCCCGTCTTTTCTCTCTAAATGCACTGTCATTCGTTCTTGTCTCGATATAGATATGGGTTTAAATAAACTGCATGTCCATTCATTCACAAGAGGGGAAACGCTCGCTCGCCCACACTCACACAAACGCACAGGAATACGACAAATGCTCGCCTGCATTCACATTTACACGCACCCACGCATGCACACACGCGCAAGAATGCACGCACGCACCCACACGGGACTGCACGCACACACAAACATGCGTATGTTTGCACACGCATGCACGCACTTGTGCGCACGCATTTTCAAATACTGAGACGCAAACACGCGCGCTCACGCTCAAGGTGTGCACACCCATATACACTCCCTCTCCTTTCCTGCGTACGTGCAAACTGAATGACACTCTGAATGACACTCGCACTGCAATAACCGTTCAGAGCCCCAGCTACAGTAAACCACTTTACGGTTTATATTTCGCACTTCTTCAATCAATGTGCCCCCTGCTGAGAGGGCGCAAGACCATTTGCTCCTGTCGTGTGATATAACCGCCCATCCCGGAGCAAAATGCTGCTTTAATTAGCGCACTACCAACATTCCCACTAAGGGCCATAAATGCATATGTTGTTATAAAGGACTACCCTCTTGGCGCAGGCAGTTGGAACTGTTTTTATACTCGGCTATTATATAGAAATAAAATTGTTGAAAATTTTGCTCATTCACTGACGCATGTGCCCTGCCGTGAAGTTCCACGGGATGGTGAAGCTGCAATGCCCAGAGTTCCTGAGTATGTCCATGCTACAAGGCACGATAGTACTTTTTTACGCAACTCAACGACATACGCATGCTTGTTGTCCACGAAATAAATTTGATAATAAAAGCGGCGACTTAACAAATAAGCAACCCATTGCTACTATTCAGCAAGTAAAAATTGAAAGTATAATATTCGAAGAGCCATCCAGAAAAAAAACAAGCAGATCTTGAGTTCTGTGTTTTGCCAATGTGGTGGGAGACTGTCCAACTCAGTCTACGTGGCGTAAAAAAAGGGGGAGTCACCCAGAACGGCATTGAAGCGCTGCCAGCACGACGCGGAACGATAGGTGTGAGCGATTAAACGACTCCGCCACGGCTTCCAACGTCTCGCATGCGATACACTCGGGTTTTTATACCACATGAACTTGAACGATTGTGTTTGAAAAATTGCTTTTGCGAAGAGTGTTACGCCATCTGTTGAGAGTCAAGATGGGCACCAATCTAAATCTTAGTCTCCAGACTACATACGCTGCAGCGGATATTACGAAAGACGTTGTAGCTTTATCACCACTACCGTTTTTTGTGTCGAAAATCGAGTACAAATTTTTGTCGTTTCCATAGGCTTCCATTGCTGAATCTTTAAGCGCTCTGGATACGAAATTCTTGCTGGCCACAGCGTGATCATTGCATTTGGCTCGTGTGGATTCTCTTCCAGAACAGGTCTGTGGCCTGCCTTTTTCAATAATCGTCCTGCAGCTTTTGTTATTCGCAAAAAATCCGCTCGCTCTATTGAAAACGAGATAGCTTCCTGCCGGTGGTGGTGGTAGTGGTGGTGGTGGTGGTGATGTTGAAGCAGGCGGGGTTAGCTTGGCATACATAGCCAGCAATTGTTCCGCCTGATCCTCCTTCGAGTTGAGATCAGGCGTGTGTCACCAGGTGTCGATGAGCCCCGTGCCTCGCAGGAAGGCTATGAGCAGTCGTTGCGCTCTCTTCCTGAATGCCACGGGCCCTCCGGGGAAAACGTCTTCAAAGGTCCTATGCGTAAGACCGCTCTTTTGTAGGTTGTCAACCATCGCTTTTCTTTCTGTGTCAAACTGCGGGCATAGCCAAATGAAATGTTCGATGTCGCCAATGTCACCACAGAAAACACAGAGTGGGGAAGCGCGAAGCCCAGTCTTGAATAACCAAGCTGGGTTGTACGCGGAGTCGGTCCTGATGCGGCATAAGAACGTCGCTTGTTCGCGTGTAAATCCATGAGTCACACAGGAGTCGTGTGGATTATTGTGCATCTCTCTGAAGTGAAGGCGGATTGCACCCTTAGGGTTTTGAAAAGCTTTTGGAGCTTTCACTTTTGGGACACATGTCAGCGCTACGCGTGCAAGGGCGTCTGCTTCCTCGTTTCCATCAATTCCTACGTGTGATGGAATCCACTGAAACCTTATGTAAAATCCTCTGCTCGTTAGGTCGTCAATCAGTGCCAGAGACTGCCTTGTGAATTTCTCTAGAGGTAGGCCCCAATGTAATCTCTGTAATGCTGACTTGGAATCCGTTAGCACCACGACATCTCGTGCAGAAAAGGCCCGTAGTTTCCGTAAAGCCGCGGTGATTGCGGCGCTTTCTACTGTTGTAGAGGAAACTACGCGATCCAGTCCGCCAGACCATGACACATCAAGGGATAGTATGCAGAATGCCGCTGCGCAGGTGTCTGTTTGTGCGCACACCTAACCGTCTGTGTACACTTGTAGATGGCTTTGAAACACAGTGCTCAAGTGGTCCAGCACAATAAACTTTGCTTCGGCAGTTGAAATGGTGCGTTTCGTCGGCAGGTGGGGTACATTGAGGCTGCAGGTAACGTCCGGAAAAGACCATGGCAGGTAAAGGCGTCTTCGTTTAGGCCATTCCAATCCTAAAAATCTGAAGGTGTTCAGCGCAGCGTGGAAATGTGAGCGAGTTCTTGCTCTTAGCCGCCGGAGAAGCGCCGTGCCGGCGCGTGACTCGCCCAGCCTTAATAGCTGCGCCAGCAAGGCCTGAGATGCTAAGAGGCGGAGTGGAAGAGACTCTGCCTCATTAGTGACTTTCTTGTTTGAAGTCGCCGTTGGAACTCCCATCGCCAAGCGAAGTCCCTTTCTGTGCACTGCCTCGAAGCGGTCGAATTGACTCGATGACGGTGATATCAGAGGGAGCTGATAGAGAATGCGGCTTCTTATGAGTGCAGCGTTCAGTTTAAGCATGGATATAGGAATATTTCCCCAACGTACACCTGCCGATCGATGAAGTGCGTTGACTCTTTGCACTGATGCAGCCACAACACTTTCGACCGCACCACGCCATAGTAGCTCGTTGTCGATGGTGACGCCCAGGAATCGAACATGAGTTGCACGAAGAATTGAATGCCCTCTGATATTCAGCGTCAGACGTGTTGACTTGCGTCTCACTCCAGGGAAAAGCATGAAGGCAGATTTTTCTGCTGGTAAAGATAGGCCAAGCGTCGATAAGTGGCGATCGATAGTGGAGCTTGCGGCCTGGGCTATCCGGGCCAAACGTTTGTGTTGGTACCCCGAGATCCAAATGCAGATGTCATCCCCGTAGATGGACATTTTAACTGCC
This sequence comes from Dermacentor andersoni, assembly GCF_023375885.2. Taxonomy (NCBI): domain Eukaryota; kingdom Metazoa; phylum Arthropoda; class Arachnida; order Ixodida; family Ixodidae; genus Dermacentor; species Dermacentor andersoni. Next base: position 949,835 of record NW_027314757.1, read on the forward strand.
GTCCGACCTACTTTCAGGGCATCTGGAAGGCTGGCCATGGCAACGTTTATTTACCTATAGATTTTTTATTTTTATTTATAGATACTGCGATCTGAAATCAGATCATAGCAGGGTGGGTATACATAGAAATATACAAGCATGTAAACACATACAAATCCATCACATATGCAGGCATTTTCAGACATTGGTGAAGAATACATAACATACAAGAAAAAAAAACATACAAGCAGATAACGCAGACGAATTCATAACATTTGCAAGCATATTTCAAACATTGATAAGGAATTATGGGTAACAATATTAGAATTAAGATTATTCCAGTCTTTTAATGTCCTAGGAAAAAAAGAATATTTGAAACAGTTATTCTGTGCGTTGATGGGGGTTACCGATAAAGCCTGCCTTCGTCTCGTGTTATAACCTGATGAGTAAGTAAAGAACTTGGAAGTGTTAACCTTATAATGGTCGTTTACAAGTTGAAAGAGGAACTTTAATCGACAGATACGGTTGCGCACAGTCACCGGGGGTAATCCACTACGCCTTACGAGCTCACCAACAGACGCGCGGCCGTATGAACTAAAAACAAACCTAAATACTTTGTGCTATACAAGTTCCAGTTTTTTAATATTGGTTAAAGTGAATGGGTCCCAAATAATTACGGCATATTCCAACAACGGACGAATGTAGGAATTGTACGCCAGTAAACGAACATCAGACGTAGATGATTTCAGTCATCAAAAGGCAAGAGAGATAGGACACTTCCTTGTGGGACGCCGAGGGAAATTCGTCACTTGTCACTCATTATACATCCGAGCTTAACTTGCACTCATCAATCACTGAGAAATTCATGGACGAATCGAAGAGCATTTCCCGAGACGCCCAAGACTCGGAGCCCGTTGATGATACCTGTATTAACCACGCAGTCGTATGCCTTGGCAACGTCCATAAAGATGGCCAGTGTGGAAGGGCCGTCAACGCGATGGTGCTCGATATGGCTTAGTAGATCCAAGACACTGTCCTGGGCACTCAACCGTGGACGAAATCCGGTCATACATGATGTCAGTCTATTCCCTTGCTCAAGATACCATGTTAACCTCGTACATATTAGCCTTTCCATCAACTTTGATACGCATGATGTTAGCGATACTGGCCGATATGAGGTGAGGTTTGCAGGATGCTTTCCGGACTTGAGCACTGGCACCACCCATGCTGTCTTCCACGCTTCTGGGATCTCTCCTGTGCTCCAGACATGATTAAATATGTCCAGAAGGGCTCGTTTTCGTTCATATGGCAGATTTGTCAGCATCTGATTGCATATAGAATCGGGACCCACAACACAGCGTCTTCTTAATTTGCTAAGCGCCAAATCCAACTCACGAAAGGTGAACGGCGTATCCATGGTATGAAATGCTTCAGACAACAGAGGGTTCGATACTCCTGCTGATCTGGCAGGTGTGTATACGTCCGCAAAATCTTCTGCAAGGGTTTGCAAATCTTTTCCTTGCTTTAAAGGAAGTGCTTTGAATGGCCTGTGTAGGCGAATTTTTCCGGATAGGCTATTCATTACTCCCCATATCCTTGTCATGGGAGTAAACGCCGATAAACTCTCACAGAAAGCAGCCCATTGAACTCGTCTTAACCTTTTTGTTTGACGACGGATGACAGCGTTTATCATGTTGTATTCAGTTTTCGCAGAAGGATTTCCCGTTTTTCTTATTAGGTTTTGCTCCGCTCTCCTACGCGCTGCGCAGAGGTTCTTTAGTTTCAAATCAGGAGTAGGGAAATGATCTGGCAGTTTCAACATTGAGGTAGCCACTCTTTTGCTCCGCAGCATATCTGCGAACAGCTCACCAGGGGATTCATCCAACGCTTTTCTGTATGTGTCCCAGCGTGTCCCAGCGCAGAATTGTCGCCCAGCAGAGTGAAATCCGGTGATGTTGGTGACGATCGGAAAGTGGTCACTGCCCATCCTGTCTGGGGCCGTTGTTGACGATACGACAAGGTCTGTAGAATGGATCACGAAGTCTATGGCACCCCATGAATCTGGTGGTCTGAAGAAAGTCGCTTTGCCATGGTTCGCAATACATAGGTCAGCAGCATCCGCAGCTGCGACAGGTTCCTTGCCTCGGGAATCTGCAGTCTTATTTCCCCAAAGCGAATGATGTGCGTTAAAGTCACCACATATTACTCTAGGAGAGGGGCAACGAACGCAAAGGTCCTTTATAAACGCCTCCATGGAGACCTTCCTGCGCGGACGTATATACACCGACACCACACTGAGTTGTCGTTTTCCTAGGCACACTTGCACAGCGGCGACTTTCAAGAAGGTAGAACACAGGTCTTTCACTGGTAAAGTGACGTGAGGTATCTTTCGCCTGATGTATATCATCGCACTTCCATTTGCAAATGACGGTATACTCGGATTTTCATGTCTGATGTACCCTGGGATCGTCCTTCCATTTGGGAGACCGGCCTCCGAGAGGGCTAGAATTGGTATAGGTATGTCTCGAAGGAAAAGGCTGAGTTCAGAAAGATGCTGTAGAATACCGGTGCAGTTCCATTGCATTATTAAGGGCACTTTTGGACGACGGAAAGGAACGAATGGGCGAGAAATTGCCATTACGCTACTGAGGGTATGTGGAAGTAGAGCAGAGTATTTCTGACTCAAGAGCCAGCACTGCTTCCAGCATATCCTTCGTTGAACTAGCAGGCATCTTCGCGACGTGGGAACGTAGTGCCGTGAACAAAGCGCGTATCACATGCTTGCAGTTTTCCTGCTGACTGTTTCCAAGTGGTACTTGAGGTCGGTTTACTGCGGCCGCATAGGTGCGTTTTTCGGACTTTTTTCGAACAGGTTTCTCAGCGGCTGTGACCGTTTGCGTTGGCTCAACAACTTCGTTTATCGGTGTGAGACGCGGGAAATGAGATGCGTACTCTGTTTCCAAACCAGTTAGTTGTGGCGCTCTGGACGTCTTCTTCGTGTTCAATGGTGCGCTTGCACTCTTTGGACCCAGAACAAACAACTTATTTCTTCGCTGAGCAGCTGTCCGCGCAGGACATCGACCGTAGCTAGCAGGATGGTCACCGCCGCAATTTGCACACACAAAGTTGTCTTTACTTGCACACGTCTTAAAGTAATGAGGTCCCCCACAGCGCTTGCACCTCTGTTCCCCACGACAGTACTTAGCGATATGTCCGACGCGCTGACACTTAAAACAGTGTGGTGGTGTCTCCACGTTGTCGACAAGCTCGTGTCTGGTGAAACCAAGGTTGATCTTCTCCGGGCGTTCAGAATTTGGGGCAAATGCGAGAACCACCGAGTTAGTGCGCCTTGACTTCCATTCAAATGACGAGGTTTGGACCCGACGGATGATTCTTCTTGCATGGAATACTCCCTGAGGTCTCAGGTAGGTGAGCAGCTCTTCATCCGAGTACCATTTAGGGACTCCTCTAACAATGCACATGTTTTTCATATAACTGTGTGGGACACGGGCAGATATGACTATGCCGCCGATATTCTTGGTCTCTAGAAGGACGTTGGCCTGTCCTTCTGTCTCTACATCTAAGAGCAATGCTCCCTGTGCTGTGAAGTGGCTCTTCACTGGTGCTCCACCGAGAATCGTTTCAAGCTCAGAATACAGGACAATAGGGTTTACTTGCCTTAAATCATCTCTTTCGGATGCTGCAGTGATTAACACTGGAATGCCCTCCGCCCTGTCTTTAGGATTGCGCACAATTCGGAAACCACCCTCGTCCATGTCTAGGCCTGAAGGGTTCGCCACGTTGTCGTCCTCGATGATAGTTGACTCGTCTTCAGATTCGCCAGTGTCTTGTCGCTTGCAGTCAGGCTGGCTTGTAGAAACCAGCTGGCGTTTCTGACCCGATGTCAGCCCTTGGGAGGTCGTGGCGGGGTGCTCGTCGGTGCCAGCTTGGTTCCTTCTATTACCTTGTGAGGCGGCGGGTGGCGCAGCCCCCGTCGGTCTCCGATGCGGAAGCTACCTGCCGGGTACGTTTGTGGCGCTAGTTGATACGTGTCCAGAAAAGCTGGATATGTCCAGGACGTCAACGAGGTGCGACACAGTGCCTACGGAATTTCTCTCGCATTTACTACTAAATTCCCAGAAATATGACATTACTCATGATGAAATCCTTTCTACCGTTAAAACAATGACTGGAGGTAGAACACCAGGTAAAGATAAGATCCCCTTACTCGTCATTAAACAGCAGATCGAGGAACTGATTGGGCATCTAGAAAAATTATTTAATGCATCCTTCTACATGACCACATATCCAGACGCATTTAAAATAGCGCAAGTCACACCAATATACAAGTCCGGTAGTAAGGATGACATCCAGAACTACCGATCAATATCAATACTTAATACCCTTAACACAGTATTTGAGAAGTTATTGATGAAACGTTTTACCCATTTTCTAGATAAATATAACGTACTAGTAGACAACCAGCATGGTTTTAGGAAAAACAGATCTACTTCCACGGCTGTACAGTGTTTAAGTGAATTTATTAACAAAGCATTAAATAAGAAAGAGTATGTAATTGGCATTTTTGTTGATATTAAAAAAGCGTTTGACACTGTGAACCATGATATACTACTATCAAAACTACATCGGTATGGATTCAGAGGTCAAGCGAAGCAGTTTTTCGAAAGCTATCTTTCTGGTAGCAAGCAATGTGTTAAAATCGACCAATCCCTATCAAGCGTTCATTCCATCCTTTGTGGCGTGCCTCAGGGCTCGGTATTGGGACCATTACTCTTTTCCTTGTACATAAATGATCTGCCAGATGCTATGAATTTTGCCCCAACTATTATGTATGCTGATGACACAGCCATTCTCTTCTCTAGTAATAACCATATTATGCTCCAAAGACACGCTAATAGTGATCTTTCTCAGATGTGCCAGTGGTTTTTACAAAATAAATTTACATTACACACCTCAAAGGCTAAACACATTGTGTTCTCTAGTCCATATAAAAATTCATATAGCTTAAATGAGTTACGAATAGGCGCAAACCCCCTCGAACGAGTCGATTAACAGGTATATCTTGGTATAACTCTAGATTCAGCTTTCAATTTTAGTCCTCACACAATTCGAGTAAGCAGCGAATTGAGACGGGCTTGCTTTGTCCTAATAAAAGCTAGAAAGTTCTCGCTTCGCACATTAAAAATTTTGTATTATGGCCTTTTTCAAGCAATATGACTTACTGTGTGGAGTCCTGGGGACTTACGTATAACACGTACTTAAATCAAATAGTAACTTTACAAAAAAGAGCACTTCGAATAATAACACATAGTAAACACACACATAGATGCACTCCGCTCTTTCGTCGCTTAGACGTTACACCTTTCTTTGCTATGCGGTATTTCAAACTAGCTTGTGTGCAGCAGAAGCTTGATGTGGGCGACTTGGTTTTGCATACTTGATGAAAAGAGCACTACGAAGACGAGTACTAAAAGTATGCAAAACCAACTCGCCCACATCAAGCTTCTGCTGCTTCAGATTTCTTCTACATTGGGCTCTTTCCTGTCTTCACAAGAAAATAGCGGCTTGTCCGTCGTACATGTTGTTCCTTTAGTCCTCGTCTTCGTAGCGCTATTTTCATCAAGTAGCTTGTGTGATTATACATATACTAAACCATAACATCCCACTGTCATCATGTGTTTTTCTATATCGATCTCGTCCAACTAGAAATTTTTTCAGTTGTCGTTTCAACCTTCCAGCTGTTAATAATGTGTACGGTAATAGAACTATCGCCTATGCCACTGCTAAAATTTATAACCAACTGCCTGCTAACTTAAAAGTAGGTCAATTCTCAATCGCCGATATAAAAAATTTTTCCGAAGCCAGCAATATTCGACTCCACTAGAAGTCTGTGTTTTTCCTGAATGTACTCTTCCTTTTATTTGTCCTCCGAACTATTGTATAATTTCTTGACCATTTCGCCTTCCTTGTTGTGTAACTGTCGCATAACTGCTGTTACATGAATCCTGTGTAAAATACTGAGTTGTCTCGCTACAATTATTTTTTTCGCACTTCCTGCATGGGCCGAAGTCTAGCCGAGTAGGCTAAGGGCCCAGATGATTCACATGTACTTCTTATTAGTCATTTGAATGAACTGATTTTAAAATTTGAATTGAATATTTCCCGTCCCCATGTTTAAGGTAGCCAACCGGCCCGTCCGTGGTTATATCCCTGCCTTTCCTCTTCCGTTCTCTGTCTTTTTCTTTATCATGTTGTGTTTTGTCGGTGACCTGGCTCATCTCTTCTAGGGCGAAGTACGAAGCAAAATAATCCTACCTGGGCTGGTCGCGGTCAGCTCTTTCCGGTTTCGTGATACGTCAATTAATATTCATGTTTCCTATCTAACCATAAATTACACCCATATAGGCGAGGTGAGTCACGGTAACTGCTGGGTTTCGACTAAGCTGGGATGCGACGAGCGCTGGAGTCGCGCGGCGGAAGCAGCTCGTGCAGGCGCAGATGCCCTATGGGCGGAGTCATGATCTGCGTCGTCTGCTACGGCGGCGCGCGTTGGCCGCGTTGTCGGGAAGAGTGCTACGGTCAGAGGCAGTGCGCGTATTCCATTGTTACTGCGGGAACTGAGCCGATATTCCATATTAAGCGTTATGCAACGCCAAACTCTGAGCTTTCATTGGCCACATTCGTGTTTTGCAAACTTCTTTTGACGGCATGCTTCTTTTGTTCTTTCGAAGGGCCGGAGTACTTAGTGCGTGCACGTATATTTCTTCGCTGTGTGTGTTACCGTAACACGCAGCGACAAGAAAGAGACACCGAACTGTGCGCCCAACGTGCTCGGGCTTTATTTGACGCGAAAGGAAAACAACACTCAATATAATGACTATGCAAGTCCAACATGATGAAACAAACGGATAAGAATCAAAGAATGCTTTAGGTTAAGGTATTGAGCTCAAAGTGTCTCTTCTCGAGAAAAGATCATTACACAAGACAGGTTCTGTCAGCCGACGAGGAAATGCACGCGTCACGCTCCGAACATTACTTAGTACTTCGTCATGTCCCCAGCGGCAGCGATGACAGCGCTCATTCTGGAGGGCAGTGATGTGTAAAGTGACTCCGTAAGTGATGTGTCCATTCGGATTTCTCATTAGGAGCACAATTTCCAGCCTGCGCTTAACTACTTCTCTTCTTCTTCATACTCAATATTTTCTTGTAAATTTCTACAGGCTTGCCTCCGTTTTTTTTTTCTTTTAATAATTGGCTTTTCTATAAATTTTATTTGGTATGGCATAGGCTTCCCCTATTCATTTATTTTGATTGGTTTACGCCTGCCATACCTAGCTGGTGGTGCGGGCTTCCCCACTTTATTTTTCTTTATTTTTCTTTTATGGGGACAGAAACGTCGCTACTCGCCTTTTTCGCCCCGGGCGAAACAGTCCAAATATTGAAGTATGCCCCTGCCGGCTTCCGTCATAGAGAGCCGCTCCAGCTGGGCGGTCCGTTGCGCTTCCGCAATTTTCTCGAGGGTATTGTGTACCCCCAGGCTCAGGAGCTTGTTGGTGTTCGTACACTCGAATAGTCCGAGCGCCGCCTTGCAAGCTCGGCGTATCAGGGCGTTGATCTTATTCTTTTCACACTGCATCCAGTTGTGGAAGGCTGCAACGTAGGTGACGTGGCTGATCACGAAGGACTGCACAAGCCGAATCAAACTTTCCTCCTTCATCCCTGCCTTGCGGTTGGCGACCCGTCTGATGAGACGTATTGCGTTGGTAATCTTGGCTGTAAGGCGGGAAATGGTCTCGCCGTTGCCCCGTCGCTTGTCTATAATCATGCCGAGCACCCGGATTTTGTCGACCTCCGGGATCACTTGGCCGTTCCTCGTCACGATCTTGATGGCCTCGTAATCCGTCGCTTCGCTCTTGTTACGTCTGACGTACTTCGGTGGTAACACCAGCAGTTCTGACTTGCTCGGTGAGCAGATCAAACCGGAACCGTTCAGCTCGTCTTCGATCGCGTCGACGGCTTCTTGCAGAGTGCTCTCAATGTGACCATCGCTGCCTCCCGGAACCCACAGCGTGATGTCATCGGCGTATATGATGTGCCGGACGCCATATATTGATTTTCTGCCTGGAAAATCAATATATGAGAGGGATCGCAGAAAAAGAACGCGATGGCTATTCTTGAGGACAACTTTCCGTAATACGTGTGAGTGCGTCGTAGAGAACGCAACGAACACAATCGAAAAGTAAGTTGGGTTATCATCCTTTTTCTCGAAGCAGAAGGAGAAAACGGGCTAAGGCCGCAATAGGACTTCGCATAGTCACGACGCACAACGTTTACATATCTATAAACGTTGATGCCGTATGCTTCGACCATGCGCTATATAGAAGATATCTGTGCAAGATATATACGACATCTGTAGTCCAGCACCCTACCACAGCTTAGGACGCTCGCGCGGTTCGTAAACGGTCGCGTTGCTGGACAAGGTTAATTCACACAGTAAGGTATGCTGTTATTACTAACCAAAAGTATCTTATTCATAGGTGGAAACCTAATCCACCGAACCAAGTAGTCACGCATTGTAATCTGCAGCTAACAGTTCGAACGCTTGTCAAAGTATAACAGCAGAGCTCCTATCGTAGCAGGAGGGTACCCACGCTGTTACGATCGTCGCGTATGTTTCATTGCTCCTAAACCGCAGCTTAGAACTACAGGATAATACTGCAATAAGGTCACATTAGTGAACTGAACATTCACACACATTTGGTCTCCAAGGCTGATTGTAGGCTCAAACATGCGCGCACGCATTACGCTGCCTGCTGCGTCCACCTCAACGCCAGCAGAAAGTCCGAACATACCGACTTAAACAACTTCAGTACGTCTCACAGAACCGTTTACCACGTACAAGACGCACGTCATACTAAATAGACCGCACGAGCGTGAAAACAAACGCCAGCGACTGCCGCCGAGCGTATACGTACAATGCAAGACGGAGCGCTCGCCCAAGCCAGCATGCCGACTGCCCATAGATGGCGCCACTGCGTAGCAGTATTGTGGCGCCGATGAAAAAACGGTGTATGTGACAACTGCCTCTTCTCCTCCTACTCCTTCTCCACTTCTCTCTACAGTTCTATCTGTGCCCCCTCTGGCATTACCCTCTGAACAGTTTTCAGGCCTGCGACCAAAATCGGGACGTCATACCCGGCAGGCTGACACTTCCAGAAGCCGCAGCGTCTGCGACATGAATTTAGCCTCGTTTTTTTCACGCTCCTAGCAGCACGCGAACCAATTGGTTAAACCAGTGTGGCCGAGTTTATCGTTTCCCTTCGTTGTTTTGCAGCAATTTTATTCCGTGCGCGATGTGCAGTGGTTGCTAAAATGCCAAATAATGTTGAATTCCAATGGCGGAGTCGGAGCAAGTTTTTCTGCTCGTTTCGGAGCAAGTTTGTTCCAATGACGGAGTGAGAGCGGGAGTAAGGTGTTCCAATGAGAGTCGGAATGGATGGAGAGCGGGAGTCACTCCGTGCAGCAGAAGAAGATGCTCCGCCAAAATCGGCGGAGTGGACCGGAACTCTGCGTGACGTATTTCCTTTACCACGTTTGTCTGCTGGGAGGCGTCACCGGTCACGACTCGCGAGGAAGCAAAAGCTGCTGCACGCTTGGCGAGATCTATGGCGAGATATCCATTCCGCACTTTAAAAAAAACGACAGGTGAGCGGCGCTGAAGAGACAAGTGACCGGTGCGGCGGTGCTGGAAGCAAACAGCGGCAGGAAGTGACAACACTCAAGGTATACTGGGTAACTCGGCGATACAAGTTCCATTCCCGCCTTGCTCCGGCGGCGCAGGTTGTGTTCCACTCGCGGATTTGAAGGCGTTGCTCTACGCCAGAGTCGAGTGCTCGCTCGCGAAGTCCGTCGGCTGCTCCGACTCCGCCATTGGAATTCAACATAAGTGTTGCGCGCCGGAGTGCACCGGCAACTACCATGAGGGGAAGAGGATACTGTTACGTGGTATTGAGGGTGAAGAAAAAAGCCAAACTGACACGGAGGAAGAAAACTCGGGAGAGGCCTTGACGTCACTCATTGTGAAGTGAAAGTGAAGCCGGAAGTTGGCGTTGCTCATGGCGTTGCTCCGCCTATCGGGCCAGCTCTCCTTTCTTGTTTACATTTTACGCGAAACCACGCCGCGCTGCGCGCAACCGTCCTGCTCGGAACCGCGCGCTCCGCAGCGATACTAAACAATCGTTAGCACGTTAGCATGATTCCGCCAGAGGGCAAAATTTCCCGCGGATATTCCTTCGTCCGTTGTCATTGCCGTGGCGCGGTACATTGCGAACAGCGTTGCATGCGCGTTCATTTCAAAAACTTTAGTTCCTCCTGTCCCACCTGGCCATAGGAGGAAGAAGAAGCATGTGCTTGCTGCGGACGCGTCCGCACCGGCTCCCGTTTTCTCGCCAATTTAAATGTGCCTTTTGCCCAGTTTTGTGCCTTTTCTACTCGGAATCGGATTCTTGAAGTTCTCTTCTATCTAGGGAGGCCACATTTCGGCAAGTGCATGACCTCTGGACTTTTTTACGAGTGATTTCATCTCTCGCCGCCCCGCCTCTGGCCAGAAGCCTAACGGCGACTACGGCCGCCACCATTAACGCCCGTCTCGACTCCGACCAAGCCGCCGCCGACCCCAGATGTCCCCGCGTCCACCCCGGCTGTGGTGGCCTCCAGCGATCACAACAAACGAGCCTTCCACCCAGGAACGACCCTACAGCGATGGCATACGAAGTCAATCGCCAAGACATGAGCCCGGAAGACTTCACCGCAGACGCAGGGTGGACTATCGTGGCTCCGCGCCCGTCAGTAATCAAGACTGCGTTGAGCCAGCCCAACCTCGTTAACCACCAGCGAAAGGGAGGAAATACGAACGCAACTGTCTCAACAGCCAGAAACTCCTTGATCAAAGCAAACAGCATGCCCGCGCTGCCTCAACATGACATCAACATCGTGATTCGCATACGTGGCGGTATCAACATAGCCAAGGTAGGCCAACTTACGGTCACCAAAGCAATTTGCATGGCTGCTTGCATCGAACCTACCGAGCGAAGCGAGGACACGATATGCCCCAATTTGAAGCAGAACATCATGGTGGTCAGCACACCGTCCGAAGCGAACGCAGCAAAATACCTCAGGATCCGCAGCATTTCCACAGGAGAGCAAACGTTTGAAACCACTGCATATAGGACGGCGCCGCACGAAACGTGCAAAGGCGTTATAAGAGGGGTTCCGCTCGATGAGACGCAGGACTCCATAACCCGCAAGATCGTCAACCCACGACACCCGCTCGCTCTGGCGGCAAAGAGAATCAAGGAAACTGGTATGGTCATCATCGCCTTCGACGGCTTTCGAGTCCCGAACTATGTCAGATACGACAACGTCCTGATCAAGTGTTCTCTTTGCCGCAAGCAGATCGCCATGTGCCATGTGTGCGGCAGACTCGGCCATCGTGCCGACGTATGCCCCTCGCCCGACGACGCAATTTGCAAAGGCTGTGGACTAGCTAATCCTAACGCAGATCATGTGTGCACCTCGATCAAATGTGCGCTCTGCGAGAGAAATCACGTCACGGCAAGCAATAAATGCACGAACCGCTTCCAACTCCCCTACGTCGTCCGAAGAAGACGAGTTGAAAAAAGAATCGCAGCAAACGCAAGCAAAAGCACCACGAGATCAGGACCAATCGCCCTGAGTCAGCACGACTTCCCACCGCTCAAGGACGCCGAGTGTAGCGCTATGAACGACAACGTGGCCACCAACGCAGATGCTCGCTTGTCCGGTGAGCGGGGCCGCTCGAGATCGAGAAACCGCGGTCGCCTGTCGACACAATCGCGAGGACGCTCCAGGAACCCGAGCCAGAGATCCTCGTCAAGGGTACGATTCGCCCTCAGCCCATTAGTTGGCGGTGATGATCGGTTGACGTGGGCCCAACGAGTTCAGCAGCACCAACAACAGGAGCGACAAGAACAGCAGCACCAACAGCAGGCCGCCAGCCAGGTGAGTCCGATGGCACGGTCCGAGCAAGTAGAAATAGCCAATACGATTAAAAGACTAGAACACGAAAACAAAGAGTTAAGGCAAACAATCACACAACTTGTCGAGGAAATCAGACAACTGAAAACGCCACCACGCCCCGACTTTAATCGAACCGAAGTCACATCAGAACCTATGGTAGTGGAAGTACCGGTCGCGGAATCCACCCGCAATCCGCATAAGAGAAAAGCCGTGACAAACACACATCCATCGAGCACGGACAGCGACATTAGAGAAATCAAGGAACTGCTCAGCGGGCTTGCAACTACCGTCGCGTCACTGAAGGACGGGCAAGACAAACCTACGACGACAGTAGGGACCCTCAAGGAAGGTTACGACAGGATAACGCTACAGATCAACCACATGATGGAGACGATCAACATCAATGGTGGAAGGCTCAACGCGCTAGAAATGGCAGGCCACCCGTCTGTGACGTCACAGGCTACTATCACCAAGCTACCTCGGGCGTTGTCGCTCGATAGACATAGCAACAACGTGGCCTCACAAAGGCCACCCAAAGCCAACAACAAAGATGGCTGTGCAAACTGAAACGTTTCGCCTTTGGCAATGGAATTGTAGGGGATACGTCCGCAAAAAGGCCCCCCTGCAACAATACATTCGAGCCAAAAAAGACAAACCCCAAGTCATTCTCCTACAAGAGACAAATACCGCTACACCCTCGCTACCCGGCTATGACGTGACCGCAACGACACCGCAACACAAATGCAGAAGTATCGCCACGTTGGTCAGCAACAAGCTAGCCCACACGACACACAACATTAATCACGACCACAGCAATTGCGAATTCATTCTCACGGAAGTCTTCCCTAGAGCCAAGAACACCAAGAGCATATTCATCCTAAACGTTTACAGCAGCCCCAAGCACAGAGCACAAAAATTTAAGCAAATACTACAGCTCGCCCGCAACCGTGCCGGCGACAACCCCGTGATCGTGGCCGGGGACTTCAACGCCCCTAACACGGCCTTGGGATACGTCGCCAGCAGAGCCAAGGGCAAGGACTTACTAAACGATGCCGATGAACTTGACCTAAGGCTCATCACGAACGCCGAGTACCCCACAAGAACGGGTAACTCGGTCAACCGCGACACAACGTCAGATCTCACTTTCGTCTGCAATGTTCCAAACTATCAGTGGAACAACCTCTTCGAGGATCTGGGCAGCGATCATCACAATGTTGAGACAACGATTGACACCCCATCCAGAGAACCCAGAAAAATGACGTACGTCGACTGGGACAAGTTCCGCGAGTTCAGACACGAACGCCGAACTGGCAAAGAATCAATGGAACAATGGACGTCGCAACTAAAGGCCGACATTAAGGCGGCCACGAAGGAAATAGCGACAGATCTCCCCGTTCAAAGCATGGTCAGCAGACTGGCTCACATGCTCGAAGCCGAGCAATCGCTCACCAGGAGATGGAAAGAACAAAGACACAATCGACGGCTCAGGAAAAGAATTTCTTCCCTCAACCGGCTGATTGCAGAATATTGCACGCAACTATCTAACCAGCAATGGAACGAGGTGTGCGACGCCGCGGACGGCCGCATCAACAGCGGGACGACGTGGCACCTGCTTAAGCATCTTTTAGATAGAACCAAAACCAAAGCGGACCAGGGTCGTACACTCAACAAGATCATGCACGAGGAACTCAAAATACTACGGAAGATGAGCTCATTGACCGTCTCGCCGACAAGTACCTCCCGCTGGACAAAAATGCTTGAGGCACGACCGCCGATGCATATCGCGGTAAAGCCAACCCAGAGCTAGATCGGGACTTCTCAACCGAAGAGACACGCACGGCGCTTCAGAACCTAAACAGCAAGTCAGCGCCGGCGCCGGACGGCGTAACTAACAAGGCACTTAGAAACCTCGACGAAACCTCAATCGAAACCCTCACAGAGGAAATCAACAAAATCTGGAGGAATGGAGCACTACCAGAAGCCTGGAAAACGGCCATTATAGTGCTCATCCCAAAGCCTGGCAAGGCGCCCAACATCAATAGCCTCATACCTATCTCGCTGACGTCTTGCGTCGGCAAGGTAGCCGAGCACGCGGTCCTAAACAGGCTCTCGAAACATCTCCAAGATAAACACGTCTACCCCGCAGCAATGATCGGCTTTCGACCCGGGCTATCCACCCAAGACGCCATGAAGCTCCTCAAGCATCAGATCATTGACGCAGACACGAGAGACGCGAGAGTAATCCTAGGGCTAGACCTTGAAAAGGCATTCGATAATTTATCACATGACTACATATTCGACACGATCTCCAAACTCGACCTCTGCACGAGACTCTACGCTTATACAAGATCGTTCCTGAGCGACAGAACGGCCACCCTCCGTCTAGGGGAAATCAAGTCCCAGAAATACAAACTCGGAGGCAGGGGCACCCCGCAAGGTTCTGTCATCTCTCCGACGCTATTTAACCTTGCGCTAGCCGGCCCTGACGTTCAGAATGCTTCAAACCAACACGTACCCCACGCAGAACAGACTACATCACTACATGCCTGACCTATACAAAACATCATATTGCGAAAATTGCCATAGCACACTAGACGTACATCACTTGCTCTGACCGTGTGGTCGGACCCACGCAAACAAGGATCAAGACTCCGCCAGGCTACAAGACGCATTACGCAGCACGGACCTGGCGGAGCAGCTCTGGGCTGTCCAGCGAGCCCACGATGCGTCCAGGGAGTTACAACTCCCGGTCCCAATGTGGGAGTAGCCCGCTCTATGGGACCTTCCGCCCCGTAGCTCGCAGAACCTTTCAATAAGGTTACTCCATCCATCCATCCATCCATCCATCCATCCACCTGGCCACAGCAACATCCGTTAGAGCACGGTCCAGATAACGCAGCGCAACAAAACACTGAGACCAACGCAAACCTGCCCGCGCGGCGCCTTTGCCACGCTACGAAACCTACGGAGCAACACGTGTGAGCGCATAGAAGAATAACAGAGCCGCCATTGTAGCCCGAAAGGCGGGGCCACTACACCAAAGAAATAAAAAAAACAGCAAAACAAAGGAGAACCTACTGCATCATTTCCTCCACACTTTTCTCCTAGCGCGCGGAGGGGGTAGGGCCTCTCCTCAGTTTCCTTCCTCCATGCAAACTGAGAAAGACGAAACTAGCGCATAGAGTAACATAGTAAACCACAAGAGCGGACACTCGAGCCGTTTCGCGGCCGAGCTATTGGCCTCGAGCTCCACCACTGGAAAAGCTGGCGCCACTGTCGGCGTGACGTGCTAGGAGGGATCACGTGGACATAGCGGCCGCGTCGGCTGCTTCGGGCGCGCCGAAGCGAGCTGAAAAGGAGTTTAAATTCCCTCGTACGCTGCGGTCCTCATTTAGTGGCGAAATTTTCCCGCTTCGAGTGTCTCCTTTACAACGCTTGAAAGCACTAAAATAGGTAGTGGCTGCCTTTGAAGGCGCGCAACATGGTAGGCTAATGCTCGGTGCCGCAGGGCCGGACGCACGTAACGGAGGCCGGTGTCAGCCTTATTCACACGTAGCCGCAGGACAAGAAGCTGCGTGAAGCTTGGCTCGCGAAAGATGGAATGGAATGGAAAAACTTTATTTCTCTATATCTCAGAGAGATTAGCGGTGGGCAGGTGTCTTCATGTTTTGAGTCCTGTAAACCGGCAAACAGTCATCGGCTACAACTCGGGTATGCAGCAAGCACAGACGTGAGGAACATTTCTGCTACGGCGCCCGGTCTGCGATGTTCTGAAAACGTGCACTGAGACGCTCGCCCCGAGTCCGCTGCCCGACTAATGTCGTGACGGTTTGGTCTATGAACTTGTCGATGCTAATGATACTGGCAAGTTCAGTGGAGTAGAAAGGCAGCGGTAAGAAGCACATTTAAAGAAAGCATGGCATATGGTCATGTTTCTGCTATGAATTAATGCGCTAAATTACAAAAAAGGAGCAGCGGGAAATTGCACGCTGAGAACACCGATAAACATACAGTGCGAAGCAACTCGAGAAATAGTATTGAAAGGTCAAAGAATTTAGAAGAAAAAAAAAAGATTGAATCGTCGCGACGGCACATCACAGTCCCCCGTAGGCGTCGAAGTCTCTACAATGAAATTATTTTTGAACAGCTGTGATAGCGCCCACGCAACAATGGTTGCTTGTATACTGTCAAATGCTCATATTCTGCGGCCTAAAGCTCATGGCACGGTGCGGAAACGCGCGCGCGGTGAAAACGAAACAGTGCGCGGACAAGCATGCAGACGCGACGTCGGTCGCTGCGAATCTGCGCGATCGCTGCATTGAGGCTTCGTTCTATTACACTCCATTTAGTTATACAAACACTATAAGAACATATTTCACATAGTTTGCTCTCAGCGTTTGCCTACTTTTCACGCAAGAAGCCGGTTCGGAAGACTTCACCGCGGCGACTGCGCGCAGTGGCGTTCACTGTACGTATTCGGTGAAGAGATAGCGTCTGTAAACGATTGTGTGCTTTCAGATTGTCCAAGATTATTATTTAGACAGTAATAAACTTCTCTCGTTTCGAAAGTACTTACAGAAATGTCCGGGAGAGCTCGCGCGTGATGTTTTCAGTGAGCGCTGACAGCAAAACCTATGAGGGGGGCGCCACGTGATCCCTCATAATACGCCAGCGAGGCGCTTCCGATAGATGGCGACTCCGTAACTCCTCGCCGCCAATGGAGCTTTGCCGATTCCGCTAGGTGGCAGAGCCTATCAAGAAAATGTGGCTGTTGCTGCGGCTGCGGCTAGCAGCTAGACAGGCGGCACGACCACTCGGCACGACCGAACGCGTGCGTCTATTTGTCGTAGAAAAATCGCTCACGTGACCTGATCCTAGGTGCCTAGGGAGCCTACCATGTTGCGCGCCTTCAAAGGCAGCCACTACCTATTTTAGTGCTTTCAAGCGTTGTAAAGGAGACACTCGAAGCGGGAAAATTTCGCCACTAAATGAGGCGCATCGTTTAGGGATTTTTGAGAAGGCGCGATGCTGGCGCCGAGCGACGCCTTGGCGTGTTCGTCCTCGGCGTGATCGTATTCGGCGTGATCGATCGTATTCAATGCAGGAGCACAATGCGGATTCATGCCCCTGCTTTTGGCTGGACTGCACACGCTCTTTGAGAATTGATTCATTTCATTGATTCATTCTTTGATTAAGCGCGAGACCTAGCAATGGGTAGCCCAAATATAGATTTGAGAAAACCAAAACGAATTCAGCAGTAATAAGCTAAAGGGTTGTTTTGGTGTAGACCAGTGGCCAAGTCCGGATATGAAGGAGGAGGAAGAAAAGCCGAGTCTTTCCACTTCAACACTGGGAGGCACAAGTCCCACAAATAAATACGACTCTTACTTATTTGACTTTTTTAAGGAGATTACCGACTTGCATCGGGAAGTGTTCAGTTCAACAAACACTGCATGAAGTAAGCTTCCTGCGCATATTTCACCAGCTACTGCATCATTGTTTCACATTATGACTGAAACTGCAATTTTCTTTATGCCACAACTTGCCCAGTTTTGTGTTTAGGATGTTAGCAGTGCTATTAAGGCACTTAAATACTCATGAACAGTAGAGAGAAAAAAATAAAAGTAAGAAAACAGTGGCTTTTTCTGCATAGACTATGCATACACCTGGTGCTCTTATGGTCATTTTTTCCCTATCCGCTAAACCATTCTAAACAAGAAAAGTTTATATACACACAAGTTTACCACAGGTATCCTTCGTAAGCAAAGTATATTTATTCCGTGACATATTCTGCAGCCCTGCTATTGGGCTTTCCTTCCTTCCTTTTCAGCTGTGCAGGAGAAGTGATGAGACAGTTTGACAATTTTAATCGTTTAAAGACTTAGCGAAACCTTTTTTGGGTTGTTTTTTTCTAGGTTTCAGACTCTGCACATTGCATGTTAAGGCGTGTTCTCTGTGTTAGTTGCTTTTTCTTTATGGGTAGGGCATGTCAACATTTTTTACACCATGTCAAGTATGATACAACCGACAATATGATGTCGGTTGTTTGTGTCCAAGGCCGTTATACAGCGTGATTGTAGCATTTTGCCAAGTTTTGCCTCTGCCACCCAAGCTTCAAAGATTGCTACCCACTGCTGGTGGCATGACACATGTCACATTTCTTTTTCAATGAAAGAAAGTCTGTCACGCATCCTGTGCACTGGTTGTCTTTTATCTCTTTGAATTGCAATTTGTTGCCTATATTTGCTATTTTGTTGCATTTCAGATTAGGAATGGCTATCATAATTGACATTTAACCATATTGCACACAATGTGGATGATATGTGATTACAATATATGGTCACCATAAATATAATAGAAGTTAATAATTCAAGAATAGCGCTTTTGCATGGTGGTACAGCCATGAATTGTGGCTATAAGGTACCAGCGCTGCAGGTAGCACTGCTTGTGCAAAACATAGTTCAACTCTACTACTTTCAAACATCATTGTTTTTATATGCATTTGTACAGCTCCAGTTTCTGTGAACAACACACATCTGGTGGAAGAGTGGCTTGCCCCTGCAGTTGGGTCCAATGAATAGCCAAATTTCTGCCTGCTTTCATGTCATTAGCATATTAGTAAAGGTAGACGTTTTTATAGTAGCCTGTTTGCCCAGTGTAGAAGCCGCTGCAGGGTGTCAGGATCTCATACACATCTTCAGCTTTGCAGGAGACACAGCATCTGGCACATAGTTTGTCACAGGTCATTTATTCGGGGCAAGTTGAGTTTACTCACTAGCAAAGGGAGAACCAAGCTTGTTGGATATGAAGTAAACCGCCTGTATACTCAGAGGCCTTCTTCATTTCGTGTGACATATGTGATTATAGCGACCCTTGTTTTAAGCACTTCTTGTCCAGCAGCGGTCGTTTCCTTTTGAAACACTCAGGGTAGCTTTGAGCAAGCTGGACAGGAATAACACTGAAAAACCAGCAGATGTTAATTGTCGCACTTATCCTGCGAAGCTTCGTACAGTATGATGAGGGCGTAAATAAATGAGGGTGTTCCTCAAGGCCTTGTAGCACATGTCACGAGTTTGGAGCAACATGATCTATAGTACTTTTTTGATCGCATGCTATAGGTTTAGCAGGTGACGTAGTAGTTCTGCGGAATCCCGCAAGGTGGAGAGAAGTAATGAATAAAGAGAAAATCAGACATCCACCCGTTCGTAGCAATTGCTACAAAGGAAACCCACACGGGTTCATCGAAAGAAAGGCCTCATAGTTGAAGAAAAATTCGTCCTGGTCCGGGACTCGAACCCGGGACCACCGCCTTTCCGGGGCAGCCGCTCTACCATCTGAGCTAACCAGGCGGCTAGCAGATGGCAGGGCGAAGTTGAATTTGTCGACAACACGAAGCAAAGGCAAGTGTTTGACGTAGTAGTTCTGCGGCATCCCGCAAGGTGGAGGAACCCGTATGGGTTTCCTTTGTAGCAATTGCTACGAACGGGCGGATGTCTGATTTTCTGTTTATTCAGGTTTAGCAGGTGTGACCATGGTTGAAGTGCAGTGCAAGGTCAAGAAAACATATCTATGAGCAGAACCCTGGTAAAGGAGACCCTGGGAAAACTAGTGGGAAGCCTGTTGAACATCTGGTTGACCCACTTGCTGGCTCCATCAGGCAAAGTATGATAAAGAGAAGGAAGTCATCATCATATCAGAAGGTTTATACATATAAACACTGTGCTAAGGTCATAACATTCCAACAAGTCTTAGTGCGCAGGCTATGCACGACCAACTACATATGCCTTCTGTTCGGACATTTGCTCATTGTAACTAACCAGGATGGAGTGGACAAAAAACGAACAGCAGCTCCATTAAATTGGTTTCACGGGTATCAAGTGTTTTGTAAGTGTACATTGCCATACTCCCCAATGCCGCCTTGGGTGACATCAGCAAGGACCAGCTAGAGGCAAGGGGTAATAGACATCTTTATAAGCTAAAGATACATGCAAGCATGGAGAGCACATTGTGTCCAAAAAGTAGGCACTTCACGGGGGCACTGGAGAAGGAACAGATTATTTACAGCGGGCAAAGACAAGCTACTAAACACCAAACACTGTTGCCATGTAACGACCTCTGAAACAATTCTTTTTAAAGAGGAAATCATCTTTGTGAATCCATAAAGAGGGCAGATGGGCAAAGCCCCTTCAGTAATGCTGCCAGCTTCAAAAGCCCACTTTGCACATCCTGAATGCTTCCTTCTTACGACTTTGCTGGGTGCAAGCATTCTACTACCCAAAAGCTGTCATTGAGAGCACTGTTGGTTTGGTGGCAATACAGTTCAGAAGCGATTGCAACAAACCTCCCTTCCTAGTTGGCCTGGATACTCACGGTGCTTATGAAGCAGCACCATGAGGCAAGCAAGGTGAACGGATGCCTCCAAGCCCTTGTTCGTTTATCACACTGTTCTGTTAGTAACAACCATGAGACTTGAAACCAACAAGCTCAAGTTCAGCACTCGCGTGGTTACTGCGAGGATCCATAAAAAGCACAAGAACAGAAAAGTCAAGGGAAAGCCTAAAGCACCATTTAACACTTAGTATTGCTGCAGCCCACCCCCTTCTTTTATTTTGTCTGGTCGTGCTACATCTTTTTACTATAGATAGGCATCAGCTTAGGCGATGTTCCCAATCAGAGCCCAATTTTTATATACACTATGTGCTGGTTCAAAGAGGCTCGAAAAACTGCAATGGAAGCTTCAAGTAGAAAAGGTGCCTGGAAGAAAAAAAAAAGCTGTGCTGCAACCATCTCGGCAAAATCCTGTCCCCTTAATAAAATTTGTGCTTTCATACCAATTTGAGCCCTCCAGTTTAGAGTAAAGTACCAGTGCACTTATGAACAATGTATCAATTCTCAAAGAGCATGTGCAGTCCAGCCAAAAGCAGGGGCAAGAATCTGCATTGTGCTCCTGCGTTGAAGGTGAATAACACGTGCCATAATGGCGAATGTGCTTTAGTAAGCTTCCCTGCAATATGAATTTGTAATGTACAAAGAATTGTCAATGAAGCTTACCACGAGTACAGATGCACTTGCAAATTATGTCACAATTGAAAATAATGAGCACAGTGTAAACCTATGTGCCCTTTCCACTCACAGTATGCTTTACTGCACGATGCTTATTTACAACCCTGTATTGCACCTGGCAATACGAACCTGGCAACGTTTAACGCTAGAACGTTATCTAGTGAGGCGAGTCTAGCAGTGCTATTGGAGGAATTAGAGGGCAGTAAATTGGATATAATAGGGCTCAGTGAAGTTAGGAGGCCAAAAGAAGGATATACAGTGCTAAAAAGCGGGCACGTCCTGTGATACCGGGGCTTAGCTGAGAGACGAGAACTAGGAGTCGGATTCCTGATTAATAAGAACATAGCTGGTAACATACAGGAATTCTATAGCATTATCGAGAGGGTGGCATGTCTTGTTGTGAAACTCAATAAGAGGTACAAAATTAAGGTTATACAGGTCTACGCCCCTACATCCAGTCATGATGACCAGGAAGTCGAAGACTTCTATGAAGACGTGGAATCGGCGATGGGTAAAGTCAAAACAGAATACAGTATACTGATGGGCGACTTCAATGCCAAAGTAGGCAAGAAGCAGGCCGGAGACAAGGCAGTGGGGGAATATGGCATAGGCACTAGGAATAGCAGGGGAGAGTTATCAGTACAGTTTGCGGAACAGAATAATATGCGGATAATGAATACCTTCTTCCGCAACCGAGATAGCCGAAAGTGGACGTGGAGGAGCCCGAACGGGGAGACTAGAAATGAAATAGACTTCATACTCTGCGCTAACCCTGGCATCATACAAAATGTGGACGTGCTCAGCAAGGTGCGCTGCAGTGACCATAGGATGGTAAGAACTCGAATTAGCCTAGACTTGAGGAGGGAACAGAAGCAACTGGTACATAAGAAGTCGATCAATGAGTTAGCGGTAAGAGGGAAAATAGAGGAATTCCAGATCAAGCTACAGAACAGGTATTCGTCTTTAACTCAGGAAGAAGACCTTAGTGTTGAAGCAATGAACGACAATCTTGGGGGTTTCATTAAGGAGTGCGCAATAGAAGTCGGTGGCAACTCCGTTAGACAGGATACTAGTAAGCTATCGCAGGAGACGAAAGATCTGATCAAGAAACGCCAATGTATGAAAGCCTCTAACCCTACAGCTAAATAGAACTGGCAGAACTTTCGAAGTTAATCAACAAGCGTAAGACAGGTGAGATAAGGAAGTATAATATGGATAGGATTGAACATGCTCTCAGGAACGGAGGAAGCCTAAAAGCAGTGAAGAAGAAACTAGGAATTGGCAAGAATCAGATGTATGCGTTAAGAGAGAAAGATGGCAATATCATTACTAATATGGATGAGATAGTTCAAGTGGCTGAGGAGTTCTATAGAGATTTATGCAGTACCAGTGGCACCCACGACGATAATGGGAGAGAGAATAGTCTAGAGGAATATGAAATCACACAGGTAACACCGGAAGAAGTAAAGAAAGCCTTGGGAGATATGCAAAGGGGGAAGGCAGCTGTGGAGGATCAGGTAACAGCAGATTTGTTGAAGGACGGTGGGCAGATTGTTCTAGAAAAACTGGCCACCCTGTACACACAATGACTCAGGACTTCGAGCGTAGCGGAATCTTGGAAAAACACTAATATAATCCTAATCCATAAGAAAGGGGACGCCAAAGACGTGAAAAATTATAGACCGATCAGTTTACTATCCGTTGCCTACAAAGAATTTACTAAGGTACTTGCAAATAGAATCAGGAACACCTTAGACTTCTTTCAAATAAAGGAACAGGCAGGATTTCGTAAAGGCTACTCAACAATAGACCATATTCACACTATCAATCAGTAATAGAAAAATGTGCGGAATATAACCAACCTTTATATATAGCTTTCATTGATTACGAAAAAAGCGTTTGATTCAGTCAAAACCTCAGCAGTCGTGGAGGCATTGCGGAATCAGGGTGTAGACGAGCCGTATGTAAAAATACTAAAAGATATCTATAGCGGCTCCACAGCCACCGTAGTCCTCCATAAAGAAAGCAACAAAATCCCGATAAAGAAAGGCGTCAGGCAGGGAGATACGATCTCTCCGATGCTATTCACAGCCTGTTTACAGGAGGTATTCAGAGACCTGGATTGGGAAGAATTGGGGATAAGAGTTAATGGAGAATACCTTAGTAACTTGCGATTCGCTGATGATATTGCCTTGCTTAGTAACTCAGGGGACCAACTGCAATGCATGCTCACTGACCTGGAGAGGCAAAGCCGAAGGGTGGGTCAAAAAATTAATCTGCAGAAAACTAAAATAATGTTTAACACTCTCGGAAGGGAACAGCAGTTTACAATAGGTAGTGAGGCATTGGAAGTGGTAAGAGAATACATCTACTTAGGACAGGTAGTGACTGCGGGTCCGGATCATGAGACTGAAATAATCAGAAGAATAAGAATGGGCTGGGTTGCGTTTGGCAGGCATTCTCAGATCATGGACAGCAGGTTGCCATTATCCCTCAAGCGAAAAATTTATAACAGCTGTGTCTTACCAGTACTCACGTACGGGGCAAAAACCTTTAGGATTACGAAAAGAGTTCTAGTTAAATTGAGGACGACGCAACGAGCTATGGAAAGAAGAATGATAGGTTTAACGTTAAGGGATAAGAAAAGAGCAGATTTGGTGAGGGAGCAAACGCGAGTTAATGATATCTTAGTTGAAATCAAGAAAAAAGAAATGGGCATGGGCAAGACACGTAATGTGGAGGGAAGATAACCGATGGTTATTAAGAGTTACGGAATGGATTCCAAGGGAAGGAAAGCGTAGCAGAGGGTGGCAGAAAGTTAGGTGGGTGGATGAGATTAAGAAGTTTGCAGGGACAACTTGGCCACAATTCGTACATGACCGGGGTTGTTGGAGAAGTATGGGAGAGGCCTTTGCCCTGCAGTGGGCATAACCAGGCTGATGATGATGATGATTGCGGTGTAGCAAGCTACAGAAGAAACGCTCCATAATTGGGATTTTAAAGATTATCTTTCTCGCAATACACTAATATTTCGCGGTGAAGCATACTTCGGAGTCGTGGTGTGTCGTCTTCTCTCACGTCCGTGTCGTTTTTTTGTCACGCAATATCATTTCGGTAATGCCAATAATGATTGGTTTGCACTGAACGTGCATAAAGAAAATTCGACGACGAGTAACAGTCACGCATTCGGATAAGTTTCGGCAATCATCGATTGCTAAAGTACCTTCAGAGCCCTCAGAAATTCTTCCCGCTTTGCAAGAACTGCTACGGAGGAACATCACTGTAACCACAGCTGACGAGAAACAACCTCAACCGGACCTCACCATTTTACAACTTTGGGCAAAGCGACGTCAGGCAGAAGTGTATGCGTCGAGGAATCCCGATGCGCTAGGTAGCCGTGCACGTGCTAACCATATAGCGGCGAAGGCACGTCGGCACGAAAAGCATCTTTCTCGACGACGATGGAATGAGTGGTGCGAGAATCTTGGATCGGGCATACGAAACAGAGTACTTTGGCGTTTTTCATCTTTCCTGTCTTCTCATCATTTCTCCTCACTTCCTAGCTTCCCGGCGGCAAGGGTTAACCTTGTGTAGCTAGCCAGCCTTGGTTATGCTGTATTTGGTTATAGCAGCGATGTACGGCTGGCGTTGGCAGGGTTCCTCTAGCAGGAACTCCTGTCACGTCCCCCTGTTGGGCTCCATGGTGGGTGGTCGGCATCGCGGCCGAAAACCCTACTGTACTCATGGAAAATGCTTTTCCTAAACTCCCTGATCGCCCTCAGAAACGAGGGCGCACCGAAGAGGTCTTTCAGTTTTTCGGACGCCAAGTCCACAACTTTCCCCGTTTTCATGTGATCCACGCAGAAAAACCAGCCAAACAAGAGCGAACAATCTCCCCGTTCCTTGTATCTAAGTCTCTTGCCGAAGTTTTTGGACAAGATATAAGGTGTCGAGGATGGCTAGCGGTGACCTCCTCTTGGAGCTCCGCGATCAGAAGCAATTTGAGAAACTGTCTCAGCTAGTATCATTTGGGGAGACCCAAATAGTAGTAACCCCGCACCGCACGATGAATACCTCCGCGGCGTTGTTTCGGACGATGATTTGCTGGAGCTCACCGAGGCTGAGCTGTTGGAGGGCTTCAGCGAACAGAATGTTTTAAATGTCAAAAGAATTAAGATTAGGCGCGATGGTAAAGAAACTGCAACCAAACACCTAATACTCACTTTCAATTCAAGTGTCCTGCCCGAGTCAATCGAGGCCGCGTACATCAAGCTCCGCGTAAGACCGTAAGTGCCAAATCCCCTCCGATGTTTCAAGTGCCAGCGTTTTGACCACAGTTCGCAGAGCAGCCGAGGCCGCCAAACTTGTGCGAAATGCAGCGCGCATGAACACTCCTCTGAAGCTTGTGAGAATTCTCTCCACTGTGTAAATTGTGATGGGGAGCACGCCGCGTACTCGCGGTCGTGCCCATCCTGGAAAAAAGAAAAAGAAATAGTGACGATCAAAGTGAAAGAAAATATCTCATTCAAGGAGGCACGCAGGCGGGTAGCATACCTGCCAAAGAAAAGCTTTGCCGAAGTGGCGCGTCAGGGGGCAGCGCCACAACGGCCTCCGGCGGCTGTCCGACCCACAAACAGTGAGTCGGCAGTTACGCCATCTGCCCCCACGGCGGTTGCAGCTAGCGCTGCTCCGCCAACCCAACAGACGGGGCCATCGACCCCGAAGGTGGGCGCAGCCGAGGCTGCCCCAACCTCCGAGGCCCCTTCCAGCGCTGGCAACGGCCAGCGCAGCCAAATCCCTCGGGGAGCTCCATCAACCTCCGGGCTGGTGGGCGCAGGGTGAGACTCTCCCGAAAAACTTCTCGCTCGCAAGAGCGCGTGTCCGGCGCCTCACAAGAGGCAATGGACACAACACCTATCCCCACAGCGCACCAAGCGCCTAAGGAGCGGCGAGGCTCCCTCGAACGCTCCAAGAAAGGCAAAACCCCGCTTACGGGGTCTCGCAAGAGCTCTGTAATCTAATTAATCATTTCTGTTTCCGTATACACAGCAGCGATTTACATTAAATATGGCTACACAAATCATCCAATGAAACTTCAGAGGTCTTCTGAGAAACCTTGATGATGTACAAGAACTCATCCACCAACACAATCCAAAAGTGCTGTGTTTACAGGAAACACACCTGAAATCAAAACACACAAACTTTCTCCGACAGTACATAACGTTTCGAAAAGATCGCGATGATGGTGTCGCATCATCGGGCGGTGTTGCCATTGTAATCCATAAAAGCATTGCGTGTCAGCATTTACAGCTACAAACGCCTCTTGAAGCAGTGGCGGTTCGAGCTGTTCTCCTGAACAAACTCATCACTATTAGCTCTCTCTACATACCCCCCATTACAAATTAACTAAACATGAATTCCAATCCTTTATAGATCAATTGCCAGAACCTTATGTTGTTCTTGGCGACTTCAATGCACAGAACTACCTGTGGGGCGACCCTCATATAGATGCGCGAGGACGTCTTGTTGAACAGTTCCTTCTCTCTTCTGGTGCTTGTCTTCTGAATAAGAAGGAAGCGACATACTATTCTCTTGAAACAGAACATTTTCTTCAATAGATCTTAGCCTAGTCTCCCCGACACTACTGTCTGAACTTGAAAGGGAAGTAAACGACAATCCTTACGGGAGCGACCACTTCCCTATACTACTAAGAACATATAAAGAAAATGAATGGCTCCCAGGTGGAAAATCGACACAGCTGACTGGGAGAAATTCCGAACTCTCACCAGGATCTCATGGAATGACATGTCCTCTTAAGAAATTCATGCTGCCCTTTAGTATTTTACAGCCTTCATTAGAGATGCCACTTCTACATGCATATCTAATGTAAGTGGTTTCGCATGGAACGACGAATGTAGGACCACCCGCAAGAAACAAAACAAAGCGTGGGGGTTGCTACGCGCCTCTCCCACTGCGGAGAATCTTATTAACTTTAAAAAAGCAAAATCAGAAGGAAGGAGAACGCGCCGACAGACCAGAAGAGAGAGTTGGCAGAAGTTTTTATCGGGTATCAACACTTACACAGAGGAGGAGAATTTCTGGAACAGGGTTAACAGGATAAAACGACGACAAACTTATTCACTCCACCTGGTAAACACTCAAGGCGATACCCTGCTTGAAGAAGCAGACTCACTTGGGAGCACTTTCAGAGCGTGTCAAGTTCCAACAATTATTGAAAACCCTTTCTCAAATATAAACAAATAGAAGAATGCAAGCCACTCATAACAAAGTGTCGCCAGAATGAGCCGTTCAACCGCCCCTTTAGTATTGCAGAGTTGAGAGCTGGCTTGAGCGCATGCAAGAGCTCTGCACCGGGATCTGACAGAATCATGATGATGATGATGTGTTGTGTTTAGTGGCGCAAGGGCCAGGTTTGGCCAAAGAGCGCCATGACAAGTGTTAATGTTGATTTATTATGGAAGATGTGACTTGGCTGTAAAGTGGCCTAAAAATAGTCGCTGTAAACTGCGTAAAATCTACGTGCTATAAAATTATGGCGATGATTTATGAAGAAAACTATGACCATTAAAATCCATCGTAGGAGAATGATGCAAAATGGAAAATGTATAAGATAGTAAAATTACTTGGAGCACTGCTGCCTCGCCAGAGCCCTTGAAACACAAGGGCCTAGAGGCGCGTGCTACACGAAAGAGCTATCACAGCGGTATCCTCTGAAGAGAGGACCCGCTACGAACATGTGGGGCTAAGAACATGCAAGACAACATCTTTCAGGAAGCCCAGGACTGCGCTGGAGTCAAACAGCGGTTCTGGGCCGAGTAACATTACTGGATGAAGGGGGATGTGCTGGCGGTATGCTAAGGGAAAATGTTTCTTTCTTTCAGATTCGGCTGCCCGACACTCCAGAAGGACGTGGAGGACGGTCAGCCTCTCCCCGCATCTACCACAGGTTGGAGGCTCGTTTCCGGTGAGTAAAAAGTTATGTGTGCCAAATGTGTGTCCTATTCTTAGACGACAGAATAGGACATCTGTCCGGCGTGATTTTGTTACGGAAGGCCAGAGTCCTAACTGTGGCTTTATTAGGTGGAGCTTGTTATCTTTTTCCGCGTCCCACATGCGTTGCCAGTGGGCACGCAGCCGCCTTCGCAAGAAAGGCCTCAGATCTGTGACAGGCACCTCAGCGGTAGGGTTAACGGCTTGCGATGCTATAGACGTAGCCATCTCGTCCGCCAGAACGTTGCCCTCGATGCTCCTATGGCCAGGCACCCAGCATATAATGATATGCTGGTTAGATATGTACGCTCTACACAAGACGGAATATAGTTTATTAAGTACTGGATTTTTGTGTCTATAGGGTGACATCAAGGCCTTCACGACGCTTAGGGAGTCCGTATATATAATTGATTTCTGGAGTTGTGATTTATATTTATGCTTTACGGCCGACAGCAGTGCGTAGGCCTCAGCCGTAAAGATACTAGTTTCCGGGTGCAGTGCGTCGGATTCCGAGAAGGATGGACCGACGGCTGCATAGGATACCCCGTCGTGTGACTTTGATGCGTCTGTGTAGAACTCCGTGCAGGAGTATTTGTGCTGGAGTTCCCGGAAATGCATCTTTATTTCAATCTCTGGGGCGTGCTTTGTGACTTCCACGAACGATATATCACATTGTATGAGCTGCCACTCCCAAGGAGGTAGCAGCTTGGCTGGATGCATTAGGCGAAGCTCGAGGAGTGGAACGTGCATTTCTTCGCTAAGCTCCCTCACACGCAGCGAGAAAGGCTGTCTTACGGACGTACGATTGCGAAAGAGTGTAGCACATGTCATGTCATTAATGGTACTAAAACAGGGATGTTGGGGGTTTGAGTGGACTTTCAGAAAATATGTATGGCTGATGAATGTTCTCTGCAGATGAAGTGACCACTCATTTGATTCTACATATAAACTTTGTATGGGACTCGTTCTGAAAGCGCCAGTGGCCAGTCGGATTCCTAGATGGTGGACTGGGTCTAGCATCCTTAGTGCGCTCGGGGCGGCAGAGTGGTAAATCACGGCGCCATAGTCTAGTCGTGATCGAATGAGGCTTTTATAGAGATTCATTAAGCATTTCCTGTCACTAGCCCACGTAGTCTGGGATAGAAGTTTGATTATGTTCATTGTTTTTAGACACTTTTCTTTGAGATGTTTAATGTGGGGGAGGAAGGTGAGTCTGTAGTCAAGTATGACACCTAGAAATTTGTGTTCTTTGTTTACAGGTATCTGTTGTCCACGCAGTTCTATGCAAGGATCTGGGATAAGTCCTCTCTTTCTTGTAAAAAGAACACAAGAGCTTTTGTTAGGATTGATCTTAAACCCATTCTTGTCTGCCCACATTGACACTTTGTTCAGACCCTGCTGTACCTGTCTCTCGCAGACTGCGAGGTTACAAGATTTGAAAGCTATTTGAATGTCGTCCACGTAGACAGAGTAAAAGATGGCGGGTGGTAGTGAAGCACGAAGCGTGTTCATCTTCACGATAAATAGCGTGCAGCTGAGCACGCCTCCTTGGGGTACACCCATTTCTTGCGTAAAAGTACGTGAGAGTGCATTGCCGACTTTTACCCAGAAGCTACGATTTGACAGATAGCTTTTTATTATAATAAACATATTACCGTGGATGCCCATTTCTGACAGGTCTCTTAAGATTCCGTAACGCCACGTTGTGTCATACGCCTTTTCCATATCGAGAAATATCGATAGGAAGAACTGTTTATGTATAAATGCGTCCCGGATATTCCCTTCAACACGCACGAGATGATCGGTTGTGGAGCGCCCTTCTCGGAAGCCGCACTGATAAGGATCAAGCATTTTGCTCTGTTCAAGGAAATGAATGAGTCGCCGATTTATCATTTTTTCGAACACCTTACAAATGCAACTTGTGAGGGCTATCGGGCGGTAACTTGCCACTGAGGAAGGGGCTTTGCCTTGTTTCAAAACAGGGACTACAATGGCTTCCTTCCACGCGGTTGGAAGGTACCCTGCCTCCCAGATAGTGTTGAAAAGTGTAAGTAGTGTTACTTGCGTGTCATTGTGTAAGTTTTTGAGCATTTCATACATGATTCTATCAGATCCTGGTGCGGAACTCTTGCATGCGCTCAAGGCAGCTTTCAACTCGGCAGCACTAAAAGGGCAATTGTACGGTTCATTCTGTCGGCATTTATTGATGAGTGGCTTGCATTCTTCTATTTGTTTATATTTTAGGAAGGATTGCGAATAATGATTTGAGCTTGATACACTCTCAAAGTGCTCCCCGAGTGAGTTGGCCTGGTCTTGCAGTGTATCGCCCTGTGTGTTTACCAGGGGGACTGAGTATGTTTGCCTACCTCTAATCCTATTAACTCTGTTCCAGACTTTGGCCTCATCCCTAAACGAGTTAATACTCGATAGATACTTTTGCCAGCTTTCTCTTCTGGCCTGTCGGCGGGTTCTCCTACCTTGGGATTTTACTTTTTTGAAGTTGACAAGATTTTCTGCAGTGGGCGAAGCGCGTAGCATCTCCCACGCCTTGTTCTGATTCCTACGAGCGATCCTACATTCGCTGTTCCACCACGGTGCACGTGGTTTGCATGCCAAACCACTTACTTCGGATATGCATTTTGACGCGGCATCTATTATAAATGTTGTAAGATACTCCACCGCAGCATCAATTTCTAAACAAGAGATGTCAGCCCATGAGATGCTGGTGAGAGTTCGAAATTTCTCCCAGTCGGCTGTGTCTATGTTCCACCTAGGAGCTTGTGGAGGACATTCGTTTTCTTTAGATGTTCTTATCAGTATCGGGAAGTGGTCGCTCCCGTAAGGATTGTTCATAACTTCCCATTCGAGTTCAGGCAGTATACACGGGGAAACTAGGCTGAGGTCAATTCATGAAAATGTTCTGTTGGCTAGAGAATAATATGTGGGTGCCTTCTTATTCAGCAGGCATGCACCAGAAGAGAAGAGGAACTGTTCAACAAGACGACCTCGCGCATCTATACGAGAGTCGCCCCACAGGGAGCTGTGCGCATTGAAGTCGCCAAGAACAACATAAGGTTCTGGCAGTTCATCTATAAAGGACTGAAATTCATGTTTAGTTAATTTGTAATGTGGGGGTATATAAAGCGAGCAAATAGTGATGAGTTTGTTTAGCAGAACAACTCGCACCGCCACTGCTTCAAGGGGCGTTCGAAGCTGTAAAGGTTGACATGCTACACTTTTATGTGTGAGAATCGCAACACCACCCGATGATGCGATGGCATCATCGCGATCTTTACGAAACGTAACATACGTACGGAGAAAGTTTGCGTGTCTGGATTTTAAATGTGTTTCCTGTAAACACAGCACTTTTGGATTATGTTTGTGGATGAGTTCTTGCAAATCTTCAAGGTTTGTAAGGAGACCTCTAATGTTCCATTGAATGATTTGTGTATCCATATTTAAAATAACTTGGTGCTGTGTTTACGGAAACGGACGGGATGCCTTAGATTACAGAACCCTTTCGAGGCCCTGTAATAGGGGTTTTGTTCTTTCTGGAGCGTTCGAGGGAGCCTCGCCGCTCCTTAGGCGCTTGGTGCGCCTTGAGGATGGGTGTAGTGTCCATTGCCTCTTGTGAGGCGCCGGACACGTGCTCTTGCGAGCGGGAAGATTTCAGAGGGAGTCCCGCCTTGGAGGGCAAGACCCCTGCGCCCACCAGCCCGGAGGTCGATGGGGCTCCCAGAGGGATTTGGCTACGCCGGCCGTAGCCAGCGCATGAAGGAACCTCGGAAGTTGAGGCAGCCTCGGCTGCGCCCTCCTTCTGGGTCGATGGTTCCTTCTCCTCGGTTGACGGAGCAGCGCTAGCTGCAACCGTCGCGGGGGCAGATGGCGTGACTGCCGACTCACTGCTTGTGGGTCGGACAGCCGCCGGAGGCCGTTGTGACGCTGCCCCCTGACGCGGCACTTCGGCAAAGCTTTTCTTTGGCAGGTGTGCTACCCGCCTTCGTGCCTCTTTGAACGTTATGTTCTCTTTTACTTTTATGGTTACAATTTCTTTTTCCTTCTTCCAGGAGGGGCACGATCGTGAGTACGCTGCGTGATCCCCATCACAGTTTACACAGTGTAGAGAGTTCTTACATTCTTCAGTTGCGTGTTCAAGGGCACTGCATTTCGCACATGTTTGGCGGCCTCGGCAGCTCTGCGAGCTGTGGCCAAAACGTTGGCATTTGAAACATCTCAAGGGATTTGGCACATACGGTCTTACACGGAGCATGATGTACCCGGCCTCGATTGATTCGGGCAGGACACTTGAATTGAAGGTGAGAATTAGGTGCTTGGTCGCAATTTCTTTACCCTCGCGCCTTATGTTGATTCTTTTGACATTTATGACATTTTGTTCACTGAAGCCCTCCAAGAGTTCAGCCTCAGTGAGCTCGAGCAAGTCATCGTCCGACACAACGCCGCGGGTGGTGTTCATAGTACGGTGCGGGGTTACTGTTAGTTGGTGATCCCCAAATGACACTAGCTTAGGCAGTTTCTCGTATTGCTTCTTATCGCGGAGCTCCAGGAGGAGATCACCGCTTGCCATCCTGGTCGCCTTATAACCGGCTCCAAAAACATCAGTCAGGGTCTTTGATACAATGAAAGGTGAAATGGTGCGTACTGGTTTGCCTGGTGTTTCCGAGTGAACTACATGGAAACGTGGGAAGTTGTGGACTTGACGTCCGAAAAACTGAAAGACTTCATCGGTGCGCCCTCTTTTCTGAGGGCGATCAGGGAGTTGAGGAAAGGAGCTATCCATAAATATATGTGATATTTCGGCAGTAACGCCAGCCACCCACCATGGAGTCCTACAAGGGGACGCTGCAGGACCTGTGAAACACTGCCTGCAAACGCCAGCTGTACATTACCACTATAACCAAATATGAAATAACCAAGGTTGGCTATTCACACAAGGTTAACCCTTGCTGCCTGGAAAAATCGGAATGAAAAGAAGCCAGAAGAAGACAGGAAAGGTGGAAAGTAAGGGAAAGACGAAGGTTGTAGGGAGAGAGAGACAGGAAAAGGCAACTACCGATTTCCCCCGGGTGGGTCAGTCCGGGGGTGCCGTCTACGTGAAGCAGAGGCCAAAGAGGTGTGTTGCCTCCGCCGGCTGACAGAATCATGTATGAAATGCTGAAAAACTTACACAATGACACGCAAGTTACACTACTTACACTTTTCAACACTATCTGGGACGCAGGGTACCTTCCGACCACATGGAAAGAAGCCATTGTGGTCCCTCTTTTAAAACAAGACAAAGATCCTTCCTCAGTGGCAAGCTACCGCCCGATAGCCCTCACAAGTTGCATGTGTAAGGTATTTGAAAAAATTATAAATCGGCGACTGATCCATTTCCTTGAACAGAACAAAATGCTTGATCCCTATCAGTGTGGCTTCCGAGAAGGGCGCTCCACAACCGACCATCGTGTACGTATTGAAGGAAATATCCGGGACGCATTCATACATAAACAGTTCTTCCTCTCGATATTTCTTGATATAGAAAATGCGTATGACACAACGTGGCGATACGGGATCTTGCGAGACTTATCGGAAATGGGCATTCATGGTAATATGCTAAACATAATAAAAAGCTACTTGTCCAATCGTACCTTCCGGATGAAAGTCGGCAATGTGCTGTCACGTCCTTTTACACAAGAAACTGGTGTACCCCAGGGAGGCGTGCCCAGTTGCACACTTTTTATTGTTAAAATGACAACGCTTCGTGCTTCCATACCACCAGCCATTTTGTATTCCGTCTATGTGGACGACATTCAAATAGGCTTCAAATCCTGTAACCTCGCAGTATGCGAGAGACAGGTACAGCATGGTTTGAACAAGGTGTCAGGGTGGGAAGAGAAAAATGGTTTTAAAATCAATCCTCAAAAGAGTTCTTGTGTGCTGTTTACAAGGAAGAGAGGCCTTATTCCGGATCCTTGCTTACAAATGTGTCGAGAACAGATACCTGTAAACAAAGAGCACAAATTTCTAGGTGTTGTACTTGACAATAGACTCACTTTCGTCTCACACATTAAACAACTCAAAGAAAAGTGTCCGAAAACAATGAACCTAATGAAACTTCAATCCCAGGCTACGTGGGGTAGTGACAGGAAGTGCCTAATGAATCTGTATAAGAGCCTCATCCGGTCACGATTAGATTATGGCGCCGTGGTATATAACTCTGCCGCCCCAAGCGCGCTAAAGATGCTAGACCCGGTTCACCATCTAGGCATCCGTTTAGCCACGGGCGCTTTCAGAACAAGCCCGATTGAAAGTTTATATGCCGAATCAAATGAATGGTCTCTCCACCTACAGAGATCATACAACAGCTTTACATCTTTCCTTAAAGTACGCTCAAATCCTGAACATCCATGTTTTGATACCGTTACCGACATGCCGTGCGCTACACTTTTCAGCAATCGCCCCTCTATAAGACAGCCTTTCTCGCTGCGTGTGAAGGAGTTTAGCAATGAAATGCATGTCCCACTCCTCGAGCATCGCTTAATGCAGACAATCAAGCTCTTACCTCCTTGGGAGTGGCAGGTGATACAATGTGACATATCCTTTATAAAAGTTACAAAGCACGCTCCTGAGGACGAAATCAGAATGCATTTCCTAGAACTTCAGTACAAACACTCCTGCGCAGATTTCTACACAGACGCTTCAAAGTCAAATTCCGGGGTATCCTATGCAGCCGTCAGCCCATCCTTCTCGGAATCCGATGCACTACATCCGGAAACAAGCATCTTTACGGCCGAGGCCTACGCATTACTCTCTGCCGTGAAGCACATAAGAAGATCAAAACTTTCAAAAGCAGCGATGTATACAGACTCTCTAAGCGTCGTGAAGGCCTTAATGTCACTCTACAGACATGAAAATCCCGTATTCAATGAACTGTATTCGGTATTATGTAAAGCGTGCTCATCTAACCAGAATATCATAATATGCTGGGTCCCTGGCCATAGGGGAATCGAAGGTAACGTTCTGGCGGACGAGATGGCCACGTCTATCACATCGCAAGTTGTAAACCCTACCGCTGATGTGCCTGTCACAGACCTGAGGCCTTTCTTACGAAATAAACTGCGAAATCACTGGCAGTGCACGTGGGACGCGCAAACAAATAACAAACTGCACGTCATAAAGCCCCAGTTAGGTTTTTGGCCCTCCCCAACGAAATGTTGGCGAACAGATGTCCTATTCTGTCGCCTCAGCATAGGACACACATTTGGGACCCATCATTTCTACTTACTGGAAGTGAACCTCCAACCTGTGGTAGATGGAGGACGGTCAGCCTCTCATCGCATGTCCTCTCGGAGTGTCGGAAAGCCGAACCTGAAAGAATGAAACATTTTCCGCTTGCATACCGTAATTACATCCCTCTACACCCGGCTATGTTTATTGGTAAGGAACCGCTTTTTAACACCAAGGCAGTCCTCGACTTCTTAACGGATGTAGTTCTACGCGTTATAAGCCCATTAAATTCGTAGAGCATCCTCGCTCCAGAGGATGCCGCTGCGATGATTGTTTTGAATAGTACATGCCTCCAGGCCCTTGTGCTTCAAGGGCTCTAAGGAGGTAGTAGTACTGTAGCATTTCTTATAATCTGATATATTTTACCTATCGCATCATTTTTTTTTATATGCATCTATATGTTCATAGTACAAGTCATACGTCATCGCCATAATTTTATTACACATATTTTACGCACTTTAGAGCGTATATTTTAAGGCCCCTTTACAGCCACGTCACACCAATTTCATAGCAATCATAGTTACACTGCACACCCACTACCACAGACATGGCGCTCTTTGGCCACACCTGGCCCTTGCGCCATAAAACCCCATACATCATCATCATCACATTTCACATGGTCGTGACGTCAAAGAACACAGTAGCAATACTGTGAAACACAAAACTAACTTTTATCTACACCCTGAGACCCACAAAACACTACTGACACTCTTAAACTCTGTGTTCTCTGCCGGGTACATTCCATCCGCCTGGAAGGAAGCAATAATTGTTCCAATACTAAAAGACGGCAAGGACCCAACTTCAGTCAACAGCTATAGGCCTATAGCGTTGACAAGTTGCCTATGTAAACTCTTTGAAAAAATGGTTAACCGGCGTCTCCTTCATTTTCTTGAAAGTAACAAACTATTAGATCCCCTACAGTGTGGTTTCAGGGAAGGTAGATCCACAACTGATCACCTTGTCCGCATCGAGACGAACATTCGCGATGCTTTTGTACACAAGCAGTTCTTTTTGTCAGTATTTATTGACATGGAGAAGGCTTACGACACCACGTGGCGGTTCGGAATTCTCCGTGATCTGGCCGAAATGCGAGTCCGAGGTAATTTGCTGAATGTCATCCAAAGTTACCTGTCTAACCGCACGTTCCGCGTCAGAGTTAGTAATGTGCTATCTCGTCTATTTACACAGGAAACAGGCGTACCACAAGGTGGCGTGCTTAGCTGCACTCTATTCGTTATAAAAATGAACTCACTTTATACTATCATACCACGTACAATGTTTTATTCTGTGTATGTAGATGACGTACAAATAGGTTTTAAATCATGTAGTCTTTCCATCTGTGAGCGACATGTGCAGCTTGGGCTAAACAAAATGTCAATGTGGGCTGACGAGAATGGGTTTAAATTAAACCCGCAAAAAAGCACGTGTGTTCTCTTTTCGAACAAAAGAGGTATATTACCTGAACCCGCTATTTATCTTAATCGACAACAGCTCCCAGTGAGCCATGAACATAAATTTTTGGGCCTCATATTAGACACTAAACTAACATTTATCCCCCACTTGAAATATCTTAAGGCGAAGTGCATGAAGACAATGAATCTTCTGAAGCTCTTGTCCCGTACATCCTGCGGAAGTGACAGAAGATGCCTTTTGAGCCTGTATAAAAGTCTGATAAGGTCACGCCTTGACTATGGTGCTATAGTGTATAGTTCTGCTACGCCTAGTGCCTTGAAGATGTTAGATTCGATTCACCACTTGGGTATCCGTCTTGCTACAGGTGCCTTCAGGACTAGTCCTGTAGAGAACCTGTACGTTGAATCCAACGAATGGTCTCTTCATCTACAAAGAGCATATTTATCTTTTTCTTACGCCTTGAAAGTTAAATCAGATATTCAGCATCCATGTCATTTTGCAATAAGCGACTTGTCCACTGCCAGGCTATCCCGTAACCGCCCAGCCATCAGGCCTCCTCTGTCCCTCCGAGTGGAAGCACTGTCAGAAGAAACAGGCGTCCATTTTGTAGAAAATATCCTAATGGCTCCTATTCGGTTCCCACCGCCTTGGGACTGGCAAACTATCCAATGTGACATATCTTTTCTAGAAATATCGAAACGAGCGCCTGAGGCTCACATAAAATCACATTTTCTTGAACTAAAAGAGAAGCATTCCTGTGCCGAATTCTACACGGATGCTTCGAAGTCTGCTGATGGTGTTGCTTACGCAGCTCTTGGACCATCATTTTCAATATCTGGGACACTAAACCCGCACACAAGCATCTTTACAGCGGAAGCATACGCTATACTCACGGCTATTAAACACATCAGGCTCAAAAACATCGCTAAGGCTGTTCTCTTCACAGACTCGTTAAGTGTCGTGAGAGCACTAATTAGTTTACAAAAACATAAGAATTCCGTTTTGAATGAGCTGTATAACTTATTGTGCGCCCTATATATGTGCAATCAAGTGACTGTCATATGCTGGGTACCCGGTCACAAAGGTATAAAAGGGAACGAAGCAGCTGACGAAAGCGCTACATCCGTAACTTTTAGCGACAGAGATGGAAATATTCCCATCCCTGCGACAGACCTAAAGCCTTTTCTACGCCATAAATTAAGGAATCATTGGCAAGGCAAGTGGGATACACAAGTAATGAATAAGCTTCACATAATAAAACCAAAACTGGGGAACTGGATCAGTGGGAAAACAGCACGTTAGAAGGAAGTAATTCTTTGCCGACTAAGGATAGGCCACCCATACGGTACTCACTCTTATCTCTTGACTGGAGGCGATCCCCCGACTTGTGGTAAGTGCGGCAAGAGTCTCACAGTACTCCATGTTCTTATTCAATGCCCTGCAATAGAAACAGAGAGGAAAAAGTATTTTCCTTCTGCATATCGTGAAAATACACCTCTTCACCTTGCATTTTTTCTTAGTGATGAACCGCTTTTTAACATGAAATTAGTCTTACAGTTTTTATTGGAAACGGATACTCTCAAAATCATTTGGACAGGAAATGTTTAGCAGACGACTAACAGCCCTTCTAATAAAAGGGCTCTCTTGAGGTTCTACTATCATTGTTATGTGTTGCCTTGTTCCATCATGTTTTTTAACGAAACCCAATTGCCATCGTCCATGCCCTAATCAGTGTCATCATTTTAGTACCTATTTATTTTACGCCATTTACAGCGACAGTTTTTAGGCCTTTTTACAGCCATGTCACATTTACCATAATAAATCCACTATCCACTGCATTCACAATACATTGTTAAAATTACCTTTTGGCATGGCGCTCTTTGGTCATACTTGGCCCTTGCGCCATTAAACACCACATATCATCATCATTGATTTTGAAAAGGCATATGATACCACATGGCGATACGGAATTTTGAGAGACCTGGCTGACATGGGAATTCGCGGAAGAATGCTGAATTGTCTATGCGATTTCATGTCAAACCGAACATTTCAAGTACGTCTCGGCACAATACTCTCGCGCACATTCACACAAGAAAATGGCGTTCCACAAGGTTGCATTCTGAGCACAACGCTCTTCATAGTCAAAATGAACTCTGTGAATAAGATCATCCCATCATCTGTTATGCACTCAATATATGTCGACTATTTGCAAATGGCTTGCCGCGCCTCAAGCCTGCCCACCTGTGAACGACAACTACAAATAACGATAAATAATCTTACACAATGGGCTAACAAAAATGGTTTCCGGTTCTCAACACACAAAACTGTTACAGTTCTCTTTTCCCAGAAGCGAGGGTTACACTGTACTCCAGGTCTCACATTGCATGGTATAACGCTACCGGTCAAAGAACACCATAAATTTCTAGGCGTAACGTTTGACACTAAACTGAACTTCCTGGCCCACATTAACGCAACCAAAATTAAAGCAAATAAAGCACTAAATATCCTCAAGGTTTTATCACATAAGCACTGGGGATCTGACCGTACATGTCTGCTACGTATATACCGATCCCTTGTACGTAGTATCCTCGACTACGGTAGTGTAGTTTATGGTGCAGCTAGGCAGTCCTACATTAAGCGACTTGATCCAGTTCACAATCTTGGCCTACGACTGGCGAGCGGTGCCTACAGGACATCGCCTGTACAAAGTTTATACGTTGACGCTAATGAGCCTTCATTACAGCACCGCAGAGCACAACTTACACTTTGCTATGTACTAAGAATTCGGTCATCGCCACAACATATATGCTACAACATCGTAACACAGTGCCAATCACGAATACACTACACAAATAAACCAAACATGATTCGGCCACTCATCTTAAGACACGAACAATACTGTCAGACTTATGATATCCCTCCTGAAGCCCTGCAGGTTGCCGAAAGGCCACCAAGATTGCCCCCATGGTGCAATTTTACACAGCTGTGTGACTGGACGTTAACACATATAAAGAAAAAAGACATTCCACAAGAGCACATAATACAAGAGTTCCGAGCTATCCAAGAAAAATATAAAAATTACACAGAATTTTACACTGACGGCTCTAAAACACAAGAATACGTAGGTGTCGGGATCGTAACAAAAAATTGGGAAAATAGCATTCGCATAAATAATTTTTCTTCAGTCTTTACCGCCGAAGTTTATGCGATTTGGATGGCAGTTAAGAAAATCACTTCCGACAAGCAGAAGAATGCTATTATTTATACCGACTCGTTAAGTGCCCTAAGAGCCCTTAACTTAAACTCCGCGTCTGAACCCCTGCTTGGCGATATATTATACATAGTATTTAACAAGAAATACGAAGGAACCATACGATTCTGCTGGGTCCCAAGCCATATAGGGATAGCAGGGAATGAAGCTGCCGATAGAAGCGCATCCATGGCAGCGCACAAAAGCATAACAGACATAGCACTTCCATACAAAGACAGCATCAGAGCGGTTCATAAGGCCCTAGCAACAAAATGGCAACAAGAATGAAACTCATGCGTAAATAACAAGTTACATATAACTAAACCCCTGCTTCGCGAGTGGAAATCAT
This sequence comes from Dermacentor andersoni, assembly GCF_023375885.2. Taxonomy (NCBI): domain Eukaryota; kingdom Metazoa; phylum Arthropoda; class Arachnida; order Ixodida; family Ixodidae; genus Dermacentor; species Dermacentor andersoni. The sequence goes on from NW_027314757.1 coordinate 990,265, forward strand.
GCACTCACCAAGAACGGTTCTATGAGGTAATGTTATGTCGACTTCGAATTGGACACACGCATCTAACACACAATTTTTCACTTCGAAACGAAAGTCCACCAACATGCGAGAAATGTCACGAAACGCTCACAGTAACCCACATCATTATATCATGCCCACACACTGAAACACAGAGGCAGAAACATTTCAAAAACTTGTGTCACTTACATATACCTCTGCACCCTGCCTTAATATTGGGCGATGACCCACTAGTGCCATTCACTAACCTGTTCCAGTTTTTAGGTGAAACCGATTATCTACATCGACTTTAAGGTAACACAGCTGTAACTACCTTAACATCGGATCTTATACTGTCCTGTGACTGGCGCAGCATAGCCTTAGTCGCTTTTGCGCCTATAAACCCGAATTAACTAACTAACTAACATATTCGTGTCATACCAAATCATATGACACGATTAATACTTAAACACCTGCACATACATGACACTTCTGGCAATTTTCAACTCTATGTGGGCTGCCGCATACCTCCCATCCTCATGGAAGGAAGCTATTTCTACTCCCGTCTGGAAGCCGTCCTGAGACCTTTCCTTGGCGGCAAGTTATCGTGCAATAGCTCTTACAAGTTACCTGTGTAAACTATTCGAAAAAATGATTAATCGTCGACTCGTACATTTCCTTGAAGTGCGGTCTACGAGCCTACAAACATTCTACGAACTACGAGATCTACGATCATTGTTTAGCCGGTTTCTTTATTGGAACGTTTACACTATACGTTTACAATATTAGGGCTGGTGTGTGCGCGCAGGTAAAATCGAGTGGGTGAAATACGGGCTTTGCTATAGCTTCCATCATCCCCAAAGTCAAAGCGCATTGTGTATCAAGAAAAACTAGAATTTTTCGCCTTTATTTTTGGCCACGAACACTACGTGGATTTGAACGACACCAAAAATCTACATAATTTAAAGGTTAGGGGTAATAAAGGGTAATCTTGTACTGCGTGTTTCAACTCTGCACAACTGAAACGTCGCTCTAGAATATCTGTTACACTACTTTGCGCATTGCACTGTGTTTCCCGCAGTATATAGCAAAATATAAAGTTTGAGGCAACAGCTCAGTAACTATGACGTTGCGCTGCTGAGTACCGATGTCGCCGGTTCGATCCCAGCAGCAGCGGCGGCTGTATTACATTAGGGGCGCAATGCAATAACTCTCGTGTGCTGCGTCTTCGGTGCTTGAAATTAACGCCTAATTTCTGGACGGAAGCGGTACACTACAGTCAATGACAAACGGATTCCTATAGAAACCCCAGACTCATGCACTCCATGTATCCAGACATGTACACTACAAACAGATGAACATCCTGTGGCGAGGTAGTGGCACTTAATCACATGGTATAGAAGTGCCAGGCCTTAAAAAGAAGTCTGAAAGTGCCGGCTCCGCCATGTCTTCCCCCGCCAGCCACCGCTCGCACTGGAAGACCGCACTGCTCAGCTCGAACCTGCCAGCAGCACTCTGGGCCGTACAGCGAGCCGAGGAAGCCGCTTCGAGGCAAGGTCTCGGAACCCCGTCCGCGGCGGGCGCCCAGACCCACTAAAAAGACGGCGGACTTGAAAAATTGATTTTGAAAATTTTACGTCCTTCTCCACTACGGCATGTCACATAATCAGGTTGTGGTTGTGACCAGTAAAATCCCAAAAATATTATTTTCCTCAATGAGGTAGTGGGATCAAAACCAGGCCGAGGCGGACGTGTTTTTAAGGGGGCGAAATGCAAAAACAACCGTGCATCAAGGCACGTTTAAGGTCCCGTCGTGGTCAAAATTATTGCGGTGTCCCCCACTCTGGCGTGCCTCAATATCAAACCGTGTTTTGGCACGTAAATTGCCATAATTCAGTTCAGTATTATGGAGAGTAAACAGCAAGCGGAAGCACCTAAAATTTCCAACACGCATAATGCAACTTGGACACAAAATAATGAAGGATGAAGGACAATATGATCGTGCGCAATATGATCAAGCTGCCACAATGTGATCTCCAAATGACCTAACAATATCGAGTGTTGTGACGTAATGCAATCGCGGATGTAGTACCAGATAAGAGCGGGTACAGTTTGCTATTATACAATATTTAATAACCTGAGAACAAACTGTTTTTCATAGAAACGCAAGAAAACTACAACTTACGTCGTGTCCTTTTTTGTTTGTAAGGTAATTTGCAGACAGTTTGGGCGAGTTTTCGTAATGGTTCCCAAAGTATGCCTCTTCTATGTGCATGCAGATAGACCGCATCTGCGAACATTTAATAATCTCATGTACATACATATGTGCAGATGCCTCTGTTTTTATGATGCAAGTAGCACATTAAAATGTTACTAAGTACTAAGGGACAGGAAAGTGCAGCGAATGAAGCCGCAGCTATTCAATCTACGACTGCAAGTTTTAATAGCGTCTGAGATGAACGTCTCAAAACGAAGACCTGATAGTGCCAGCGCGTCGATGACCTGCATGATGCAGCGTGTACGCTGGACGATAACGACAGCCAAACGGGAGGCCGCGATGGAAGACAAAACGAAGGGTGGAGAACCTGTGCTGCTCGGGCTAACTCAGCTCGGTCGCCTAGGAAACGGTGGCGATTGCGCTAAGGCAACTGGCATGGGTGTGACAGAACGCTGTGGGAGCATGGCTGCGGTCGACGTGGCTGCGAGTGCGGTGAGTGGCACTGACATTTTTTTTCACTAATAAGCCGCAGATTTCGTTGCGAGCATGGTTACTCTATTGTGATCGTCCAAAGAGTAACTACACGTTGGTTGAAAGCAATGCCACACTATAATTTTGCTTAGAAAAGCTGAAAAACGTTCTCGCTTCCTCTTGCTAAAACTAACGATAGCATCGCCGTTGAAAAACATACGCTCTTTGTCGCAAGCTCTTAATGCGACACTTGCCTTGCGTCACAGAAAGTTTGAGTGTAGCCTCTGAATGAAAGGATTTTAGGAAACTAATCTGAGTGTGTCCGTTTCTGTGATAACAGCGGTTTATGAAGACTGACACCTACAATTACAATTCACGGCCGTTGCCGTATTTAGGGCTTGCGTTGCGGCTAGTTGAAATACCACAAGTTTAACACAGTGCTGTTATATGTTATGTTATACTTAAGCTGCGGACAAGCTTTACGCGCATTACTGTGCTGGACATTTCTAGTTCGAATGAGTCGGATGTTTCTAGCTTAATGCGTCTTCCTTCCAAAGGATGCAGTTTTTGCCGATGTAGGTGTGGCTGCGCTTAAGTGATGGTGATGGCGGGTGTGCTTAAGGAGATTTCACATGAAGCTGGAGTTCATTGCCATGATGAGCCGAGACAGCCGGACTTGTACCCTCAATTTTGTTCTCTTTGGTCGTGATGACATTGTTGGAGCTTGGGCAAGTTTGTGTGACAGTCTTTAAGAACGCAAAGGACAAGGACGAGACGAGTGCACGCACGCACACAGCGCAAGACAACACAGTGTATGTGTGCTCCTCTCGTCCTTTGCGCTGTTAAAGAGGTGATGACATGCCTGCGGGTCATGGTGACACCACCATGACACTTTCTTTTATCCGCTATCCCTTAAACTTAAGTGTCACGTGGCGTCACTTATAAGCTCTGAAATGAAAATGCGGTTAGTCTTGCTCTTGGAGCCAAGACTATTGCGGGACGGTCCTATCAGAGGTGGTTGGCCGGAGCGTTTGAGCGGCGAATTCAGTGAAACAAACCACGAATATGTTGTTCACTCGATCATACTGTTCTTTTTTGTTAGTGAGAATCACCATGCGCAGGGCATATTTTCTCCATTTACCGGTTTGGCTTCTACAGGAATGTCGTTCTTATGAGATCATTCGCTGAGGCAAGACATGCTTCAGCTGCATAACAACTCTGTGAACGTTGTCGCCAATTTGATAGCAAGGAAGCCCCATCTTTTAAGAAATCGTGTACAGGCGACCGACTAATTAACAGTACCGCCCGAACAGCGCCGCCTGAGAGGGGGGGGGGGGGGAATCTGCAGGAGCAGAACACGCGCAACAAGTTCACCGCAGGGGCGTCTGCGTCGGCAGGCGTTTGGTGTGTTGCGACACCCGAGCACACCAGGGTTCGACCCTCCCGCGTGTAGCCGTGCGCGGCTTAGCCGTGTCTGGGGAAAAGGGGATCCTGGGGGTTGAGCCGATGCTGGGTGTTTGGACCTTTAAGGCCCCCCGGCGGAGGCAACACACCTCTTCGGCCTCGGCTTCACATAGACGGCACCTCCAGGCTGAACCACCTGGAGGACATCGGCAGTCGCCTTTTCCTGTCTCTCCCTCCTCGAATCTTCGTCTTTATCTCTCACTTTTTGACCTTTCCTGTGTCCTTCTCTATTCTGTTTACTTCTTTTCTCCTGGCGGCAAGGGTTAACCCTGTGTGGCTATCCAACCTTGGGTACACCATATTCGGTTATAGTGACGGCGCACGACTGGCGTCGTGCAGACTTGCGTGCAAGCTCTGCCGGGTCCCCTCGTTGGGCTCCGTGGTGGGTGGTCGGCGCTGTTGCCGAATATATACATTTCTTCCATGGAAACTTCTTTCCCCTCCCTTGCTGATCGCCCTCAGAAACGAGGGCGCACCGAAGATGTCTTAAAGTTTTTCGGACGCCAAACCCAGAATTTTCCCCGCTTTCACGTTATTCATTCTGAAAAGCCAAACAAAGTAGTTCGAAACATTTCACCATTCCTTGTCTCAAAAGCCCTGACTGATGTTTTTGGTCCAGGTTACAAGGTGTCGAGGATGTCAAGCGGCGACCTCCTCTTGGAGCTCCGCGATGTAAAACAATATGAGAACCTACCGCAACTAGTGTCATATGGCGAGACCCCCATAACAGTAACCCCACACCGTACAATGAACACCACCCGTGGTGTTGTGTCAGATGATTTGCTTGAGCTGACTGAAGCGGAACTCCTGGAGGGCTTCAGCGAACAAAATGTGATCAATGTCAGAAGAATTAAGATGAGGCGGGATGGTAAAGAGATGCAGACGAAGCACCTAATAATTACTTTTGGATCAAGTATCTTGCCCGAGTCAATCGAGGCCGGGTACATAAAGGTCCGTGTTAGGCCGTACGTGCCAAATCCACTCCGATGTTTCAAATGCCAGCGCTTCGGTCACAGCTCGCAGAGCTGCCGAGGCCGCCAAACATGTGCAAAATGCAGTGCTCAAGAACACACCTCTGATGCTTGTGATAACGCTCTCCACTGTGTAAACTGTGACGGGGAGCACGCCGCGTACTCGCGGTCGTGCCCATCCTGGAAAAAAGAAAAAGAAATAGTGACGATCAAAGTGAAAGAAAATATCTCATTCAAGGAGGCACGCAGGCGGGTAGCATACCTGCCAAAGAAAAGCTTTGCCGAAGTGGCGCGTCAGGGGGCAGCGCCACAACGGCCTCCGGCGGCTGTCCGACCCACAAACAGTGAGTCGGCAGTTACGCCATCTGCCCCCACGGCTGTTGCAGCTAGCGCTGCTCCGCCAACCCAGCAGACGGGGCCATCGACCCCGAAGGTGGGCGCAGCCGAGGCTGCCCCAACCTCCGAGGCCCCTTCCAGCGCTGGCAACGGCCAGCGCAGCCAAGTCCCTCAGGGAGCCCCATCGACCTCCGGGCTGGGGAGCGCAGGGGTCTTGCCTTCCGGGGCAGGACTCTCTCAGAAAACATCTCGCTCGCAAGAGCGCTTGTCCGGCGTCTCCCAGGAGGCAATGGACACTACACCTGTCCTCAAGGCGCACCAAGCGCCTAAGGAGCGCCGAGGTTCGCTCGAGCGCTTCAGAAAGAGCAAAACCCCTACTACAGGGCCTCGAAAGGGCTCTGTAATGTAAGACATCCCTTCCGTTTCCGTAAACACAGCACCAATTTAATTTAAAATATGGATACACAAATCATTCAATGGAACGTCAGAGGTCTACTTAGGAATCTTGATGATGTGCAAGAACTCATCCATAAACAAAATCCAAAAGTGCTGTGTTTACTGGAAACACACTTGAAATCAAAATACACAAACTTTCTTCGGCAGTATGTTACTTTTCGCAAAGATCGCGATGATGCTGTCGCATCCTCGGGCGGTGTTGCAATTTTAATTCAGAAAAGCATAGCCTGTCAACGTTTAGAGCTACGAACGGCCCTTGAGGCAGTGGCGGTTCGAGCTGTTCTCCTTAATAAACTCGTCACCATTTGCTCGCTTTACGTACCCCCACACTACAAATTAAACAAACATGAATTTCAGTCATTTATAGACGAACTCCCAGAACCTTATGTTGTTCTTGGCGATTTCAATGCGCACAGCTCCCTGTGGGGCGACTCTCGTACAGACGTGCGAGGTCGTCTTGTTGAACAGTTCCATTTTTCTTCTGGAGCGTGCCTTCTCAATAAGAAAGAACCTACATATTACTCTCTTGCAAACAGAACCTTTCTTCAATAGATCTGAGCATAATTTCCCCGTCTATACTGCCCGAACTCGAATGGGAAGTTACGAATAATCCCTACGGAAGCGACCACTTCCCCATACTATTAAGAACACTTAAAGAAAATGAATATCCACCACAGGATTCTAGGTGGAAGATTGACACAGCAGACTGGGAGGAATTCCGAACCTAACTAGTATATTATGGGATGACATGTCTTCTATAGAAATCGACGCTGCTGTGGAGTACTTCACAGCCTTCATAATAGATGCCGCATGTAAATGCATACGTGAAGTAAATGGCTCGGCATGCAAACGGCATGTCCCGTGGTGGAATGATGAATGCAGAATCGCACGTAGAAATCAGAACAAAGCGTGGGGGTTGCTACGCGCTTCGCCCACTGCAGAAAATCTTGTCAACTTTAAGAAAGTAAAGTCCCAAGGCAGGAGAACCCGCCGACAGGCTAGAAGAGAAAGTTGGGAGAAGTTTTTATCGAGTATAAACTCTTATACAGATGAGGCCAAAGTATGGAACAAGGTAAACAGAATTATAGGGCGACAAACATATTCGCTTCCTCTGGTAAATACACAGGGCGATACACTGCAAGATCAGGCAGACTCACTTGGGGAGCACTTTGAGAGCGTATCAAGTTCAAATCATTATTCTCAGTCCTTTCTCAAATATAAACAAACAGAAGAATGTAAGCCAATAATTAGAAACTCAAGGCAGAATGAACCCTATAACCTGCCTTTCAGTATTTCCGAGTTGAGAGCTGCCTTGAACACATGCAAAAGCACTGCACCGGGACCTGACAGAGTCATGTATGATATGATCAGAAACTTACATGCTGACACACAAGTTACACTACTCACACTTTACAACACTATTTTAGCTGCGGGATACCTCCCTTCTACATGGAAAGAGGCGATTGTCGTTCCTGTCCTGAAGCAGGGAAAAGCAAGTTATCGTCCGATAGCTCTTACGAATTGTCTGTGTAAGCTCTTTGAAAAAAATGAATAATCACAGACTCATACATTTCCCTAAATTCAATAATATACTCGATCCCTATCAGTGTGGCTTCAGACAAGGGCGGTCAACAACAGATCATCTTGTGCGCATTGAAGGATATATTCGCGATGCCTTTGTACACACAGTATTTCCTCTCCATATTCCTCGATATGGAGAGGGCATATGATACAACATGGCGCTACGGGATCTTGCGGGATTTGTCGGGAATGGGCATCTATGGAAATATGTTGAAAATAATTGAAAGCTAGTTGTCCAATCGTACCTTCCGTGTAAAAGTCGGCAATCCACTGTCACGTCCCTTTACCCAGGAAACTGATGTACCCCAGGGAGGCGTGCTCAGCTGCACTCTCTTTATCGTTAAGATGAACACACTACGTGCTTCACTACCACCTGCCATTTTTTTATTCCGTATACGCAGACGATATACAAATAGGCTTCAAATCCTGCAACCTCACAGTATGCGAAAGACAGGTGCAGCAGGGCTTAAACAAAGTGTCCAAATGGGTAGACCGAAACGGATTTAAGGTCAACCCCCACAACAGTTCTTGTGTTCTCTTCACAAGAAAGAGAGGCCTGGTCCCAGATCCTTGTGTAGAACTGGGCGGACAACAAATTCCTGTCAACAAAGAACACAAATTCCTTGGTGTTATTCTTGACTCCAGGCTCACTTTCATTCCTCACATAAGACATCTTGAAGAAACATGTCTAAAAACCATGAACTTACTTAAAGTTCTATCCCACACTACATGGGGTAGCGACAGGAGGTGCCTGTTGAATCTTTACAAGAGCCTAGTTCGATCACGGTTAGATTATGGTGCCGTAGTATATCACTCTACCGCACCGAGTGCGCTTAAGATGTTAGACCCCGTTCACCATCTGGGTATCCGTCTGGCCACTGGCGCATTTAGGACAAGCCCTGTTGAAAGCCTATATGTAGAGTCAGATGAGTGGCCACTCCATCTTCAGAGAACAAACATCAGCTTAACATATTTTCGCAAGGTTCGCTCTAATAAGGAACATCCGTGTTTCACAACCGCTAACGACTTGACGTGTGAAACACTTTTTCATAGCAGACCCTCTATGAGACTTCCATTCTCACTGCGTGCAAGAGAACTTAGCACGGAAATGGATGTCCCAGTACTCGAACAACGCCTAATGCCTCCAGCAAAGCTAGTACCGCCCTGGGAGTGGCAGCTGATAGAGTGTGACACATCCTTTGTAGAGGTCACTAAACATGCCCCAGAGACACATATCCAAATGCATTTCTTGGAGCTCCAGTACAAGTACTCGTGCACAGAGTTTTACACAGACGCTTCTAAGTCGCATGCCGGGGTCTCCTACGGAGCCATTGGTCCATCCTTCTCGGAATCCGGTGTACTACACCCTGAAACAAGTATATTTACGGCTGAGGCCCATGCACCATTATCGGCTGTGAAACATATCAGAAGATCAAATATTCAAAAAACAATTTTATTTACAGACTCCCTAAGCGTCGTGAAAGCCTTGAAGTCACACTGTAAACACAGAAACCCCGTAATTACTGAGCTCTATTCTATTCTCTGTAGAGCGTATATGTCTAACCAGCATGTCATTATATGCTGGGTGCCTGGACATAGGGGCATCGAGGGTAACGTTCTAGCAGACCAGATGGCCACATCAATTTCATTGCACACAGGTAATCCTGCTGCTTCGGTCCCTGTCACAGACCTGAAGCCTTTTTTAAGAAGGAAACTGCGAAATCACTGGCAACGTAAGTGGGACGCAGAAGTAAATAACAAACTGCACGTGATAAAGCCACAGTTAGGTTCTAGGCCCTCCGTAACAAAATCACGGCGAACAGATGTCCTATTCTGTCGCCTCAGAATAGGACACACATTTGGCACACGTAATTTTTTACTCACTGAAAATGATCCTCCAACCTGCGGTAGATGCGGGGAGAGGCTGACCGTCCTCCACGTCCTCCTGGAGTGTCGGGCAGCCGAATCTGAGAGAAACATTTTCCACTAGCATACCGGCAGCAGATCCCCCTTCATCCTGCAATGTTCCTCGGCCCAGAACCGCTATTTGACACCAATGCAGTCCTAAGTTTTCTGAAAGATGTTGTGTTGCATGTTGTTAGCCCCACATGTTTGTAGCGTCTCCTCACTTCGGAGGATGGCGCTGTGATAGTTCTCTTGTATAGCACGTGCCTCTAGGCACTTGTGTTTCAAGGGCTCAGGTGAGGCAACCGTGCTCCAGGTATTTTTTATTATCTCATATATTTTCTATTCTGTGTGATTCTTTTACGATGGATTTTATTGTTCATAGTATACGTCATTAGTCATCGCCATAATTTTATAGCAAGTAGATTTTACGCACTTTACAGCGACTATTTTAGGCCACTTTAGAGCTAAATCACATCTTCCATGATACATCGTCAACTTTACCACTTGTCATGGCGCTCTTTGGCCAAACCTGGCCCTTGCGCCACAAAACACTACCCATCATCGTAAGCAATTAACAAGAAAACGTCGAGAGAATGAGCCTTACAACCGTCCTTTTTGTATTGCTGAATTGAGGGCTTCCATGAGCGTATGCAACAGCTCCGCACCAGGATCTGATAGAATCATGTATGAAATGCTCAAAAACTTTAATTCTTTAGTTTCTGTTGGTTGCTCCCTATTGTTTTTGGATATACCGGAAGTTTCGTTTTGGTGTTGCGTTTTCTGCGTCTCGTATTTTCCGTGCGTGTTAAATGAATTTGGGGGTTTTAAATGCCAAACTCGTCATACGAAAATTCGTGACACGCGTTGGTGCGGCACTAGGGATTGATCTCGGCCACCTGTGGTTCTGTGATGCGCTACGGATGCACGACTCGTGGGTTGCACTTGGCCCCCATCGAAATGCGGACCCTGCGGCCGAGATTCGATGCTGCGCTCTGGAGATCAGCAGCGCAATGAGAAAGCCACTACGCCGCCATGCCGGGTATTAATAGAAAAAGGAATGGGAATAGTTTGTCCCTTTGACAGTATCTAGCTCTTTAGCCGCTTAAGTCTTGGTGCTCTCATGGTCGTTTCGTTAAATTGGAATGTACCAAAATCGGCATAGTATATTGCAATAGTGCATGTAGAACATAAGTGATAGGTCGTGACCTGAATGTCGTGATATACGTGCCATGTAGGTCATGAAACAGGGAATCGAGGGCGGGAAGAGGCGGTTGGTACGGTACACATTATGTAGTTCTTAATTATACAATCGTGCACACGGCGTCTCCTGTCTCACTACGAGCGCCGATATGCCTAATAAGTGTACTGACAGGCTTTCAGGGTTGTATCGAAAGTGCCTTTGGTGATTTGAGCCCCTGGAGGCAGTAAAAGGCATGGATATGGACGTTTTCGTGGCCCCTAGGGAGTCCACAAGTGGGACGTTGACTGTACTCAACTATAGAAATCGATTTGTGAACATTCAAAAAATGCAGTTCGCGACTCGATTATCTACTAGCCTATTTTTTCCATATGTGGTGAAATACTCGGCCGAGGTCGACGCATTGCACGCAGCCTTACCAGGGCAGTCAGTTGGTTTAGGTACGAAAGAAAATGTTATTGTGGAGTTTTTAGGTGGCGAAACCGCAATCTGGTTGTGAGGCACACCTGTCTTCACACAACAATCGTCCAGGTCAACTCCAATCGAAACAATTCTTATACCCAACAAAGGGAACGGCGAGTAAAGGAGCGCCTATGAGCTACGATAGATTGGGCTCTGGAAGGCACGCGGGTCGTATCGCATACGCGTGTTCATGCCGTTCGGAAGTTTCTGTAAATTTGCAAACATAGTTCGCGGGAGTGCCAGCCCGTGGCTCGTTGACCAGAAACTTTTTAAATTTTCCACGGAGACGTAATTATGACGGCAGCGAAACAGAAATGAAATAACTAAAAAGCTATTCATGCGCGCTGAACTTCACCACAAAGCTTGACCTGCCGGCGTTATGACTGTTTTTGCTAAAGCGTAGCCGCTCGCCGGCTGAAAATGACTTATCATTCCAAGAGCATTAAATCGCGACGAGGCAAACCCAGTGATGATTGATACGGTGCTTTTCAGAGGCTTCCGAAAAGGCAGCCACGTTCTTTTTCCATTTTTTTTTTACAGTTGTTAGCACAACTAAAATGTTTGGAACCGAATATATATTTTCTCGTATGACAGTATTACAAAAAAAATTTCGAACATTACTTTTTACATGGTGTCCAATCAATCCATCCTACCGGTGTTAACATATGGCGCAGAAAATTCGAGACTAACAAAGAAGCTCGACAAGTTGAGGAACGCGCAAAGAGCGATCGAACGAAGCATGCATGGCATACCGTTAGGAGACAGAAACATAGCAGTTTGGATAATAGAGCAAACGGGTATAGCCGGTATTCTAATTGTCATTAAGAGAAAAAAAATGGAGCTGGGCAGATCGTGAAATGCGCAGGTAAAATAGCCAGGGGACCATTAGGGTTACAGGATGGGTGCGAAGAGAAGAGAAGCTCCGTCGAGGACGGCAAAAGACTAGGTGGGGCGATGAAATTAGGAAATATTTGGGCGCTAGTTGCAATCGGTTGGGCGACAGGGGTAATTGGAGATCGCAGGCAGAGGCCTTTGTGCTGCAGCGGACATAAAACAAGCTGATGATGATGATTTTTGAAGGGTCTTGTAGCTTCACTGTTTGTCGCCCACTCACCTTTAGTGGCGCTTCAGTCGTGCACCTCTGACACATCTGGCAATACATCTTGGCACGCGTTTCGTTCCCAGCTTCGCGACCTTTCTGCATGAATTATTTGTAGGCTTCCGCAATAGCTCTTTTTCGCCGTTTCAAAGTGCACTGCATTTGGCACGCGCTTCGGTGTGCTTGCAGTAAACGGTAATATATAGGTGCATCGAGTAACTGAGGCTCGATAGCCTAGTTACAGGGTATATAGCAATCCAATAAAAAATTAAACCAAGACAAAACTGTTATCATAGTATTCCTTGTACCTAAATGCGGCGCAGGACGAACAAAAGGCCGTAAGGACGAACAAAACGTACGTTACAATAGTAATGCGATTTGGGCACGTTGGCAATCCTTCATTTCGATATAGACTAGTGCACAAGAACCCGCAGTGCACAACTTCTCATTTCCGCTACATCCTGTTTGTTTAGCGATGACGGTTTAGCTTAGGATCCGTCACAAACTGGATCGAGATTTTTCGCACTCGTTTTGGATTTCATTGGGAACAATACTAAATCTAGCTAGATGTGTGCCATGCATCTGTGTTCCTTCACCTGTCATCAGCACTCTTCCCTCGTCAAGCATGATATGTTGCGTGCGCCCTCGTGACATCACTGCGTAGTTGCCTCGCACACTGCGTCCGCCTGATTTAGTGTTTGCATTCCTGCACAACTTGCCAAGTATGCAATGGTCCGCTCTGCGGTGAATAAACATCGCAATACCCTAGCGTGGCATAGGGTAAAAGTAAATAGAATTGTACTGATCGTATTTAGTTTAGGCATTTAATTAGGCGCTTCACTAAAGCTACTGTTCACATTGATTCCAACATGCACTTTTGATCAGCATATTTATTTTTGTTTTCTATCGCGTCTTAGCAGCCGTTTAACATGATGTTGCATCATGAGCACGGCGCAGCTTTCTGGCATAACCAAATAGCGCAGAATACCGGGACAAGCACAAAGATTGCATATGCCGTAAACGGGCCAACGAAAGTTCCTTTTTTTTTCTCTCTATCTCACTGTCTGTGTTTGCTTGTGAGCCAGTGTCTTACAGCATGCTGCCCTTGTTCAATTGGTACAATGGGGTCTCCAAACAGCATGAACTGCGCGCGCGGCGACAAGATGTAAGGCGAGAAAGATTCTTTCCCTCTTTGCTCAGCGTTATCTCCTGCTCTAAGAAATTCTGAGAGAGGGAAGTACGCCTGCGCAGTGTGCGCAGAAGTTGGTTGTGGCATGAAAGAGTGATTGACGGTTTCGAGCTTGTCCAGATGCGGCCGTTATCAGCATTGCACAAAGAAGCGGTGCGGGCAGTGGCTTCTCTCTCCCCTTGTGAGCCACTCTCTCTGCCTCAGGTGAATCAAAGCGCTCGCCCGACGTTCCACCATAGTTCCACAGCCGCTGGATGCCACAGCAGCCGCTGGATGCCGGGAACGAGCGGACGTGTTGTGTTAGTACTGCGGCGCTTGGCAGCCGGCCTCGTGGTCTTGGTGACTGCAGGCTGTGAGCGCCGGACGCTCCGTATTGTGGGTGTACTTGTGGCACGCTCCGCTCCCAGAACCTACACGGCAGTCGCCGAGACCCGTGGCGGAGCTCCATTGTGTCCCCGAACCGCAACCTGCCCAAGCGTCACCAATCAGCGAAGTCAATGCTGCCCACTGTATATCTCGTGAGTAGGCACTAAAGCACATTCTAGCGCATTAGATCTAGAGGCATCATTCGGGATTGTTTGTCAGTGAACGAAACAGTACCGCCCCGGAGTGTAAGCTCCGGTGCGTTTCTCTTTTAGTACTTTGCTGACTATCCTAATGCAGCGCTAATTTTGCAGCTTTACGGCTTGGTTCATGGATGCTGCGACACGTTCGCGACTATTCGCGTTCAGCAAAACGTCGTGGCATGTGAGATGCTTGAATGATACGTATACGGGCACGACCGATTTGGTTGTCACCACTGCTTTTGTTATTCCATGGATGGTGTAAACCAACGCAGAGTGATTGCATTTGCGCAAACGCAGCGACAATCGCAGTGACCGCACTCGTCTACGGTTCTCAATAGTCGTCCCAAGTTGTCGCACAGTTTACTGAAGCATTTGAGCTGTTCACGCGAATGTCGAGGTGTTGTGTATACACTCGATGCACGCAAATCGACAACCTTACGGTTAGAAATAGGTCGTTGCAAGCATGTGGGCGCTTGCCTCCAATGTTGCTAATATGTCTAGTGCACTCATAGGACGTCGGCCAAAACCCAAATGAGACCAAGACGTTTCGGCTCCCGTACGGGGACCTCGTTCATAATGAAAGTAAACGAAATGGGCGAGATTATGTACAGTCTTGGTATAAAAAAAAAAAAAAAAAAAAAAAAAACAACCCGCTGTGAACGGCCGGGGAGCGGCTGCGCTCCGCTGTCGTGGCGCTGCCGCTGCTCGCTTACACCGAGGATAAAGAGGGCGAGGGAAGCATGTCTCTCACTGCTAAGCACGCTTTGACAATAGGGTTAATGAAAAACTAGTGGGACGTTCGTTCTGCCAGCTGCGAGGTGCTCTTGCGGCCGCCTTGGTACGGCGCTTCGTGCGAGCAAATGCGGTGGCCTGGGCCACACCGCCCGCCTTGCATGCACCGCTATATAGTATAGAAATTGTCCTACTCATCGAAATTACCTATTAGTTCCATCCTATACATTCAAAGGCAAGATATGCTTTTATAGATAAGCCTTCGCAATATGCTCTTTGATAAACGTTTGAAATGTGTTTCTGAGAGCAATGAAAACAAAAGGTGAGAAATAGGCTAATTTGCCAGGGCTGTCTAGTGTTGTTCCAGGTTTTATTGAAATAGACTGTCAATTCAATCCTTGTTCGTTCAGAAAAGATTAGAAGCAGAAATTTTGACTAGAAAGGCTCACTTCGGAAAGGGCCTGTAACCACCGGTACGATATTTCAAACAGGTTGACCGCACTTAATTAAGGAACGACCAAACGAGTGCGTTTGGCGTTGAAGTTCTTTAAACTCATGGTGAGATATAAAAACTTTTCGGGACTAGAAGACGTTTGCTGTGCCTCAGTATCCGATTTAGTTAGACCCATTCACTAGGCATTTTGGAATGCGCCCACTACCTCGCCTTTTTTGATACCTTCGTGCACACTGCCTTTGTCGTTGGGGCCCACATTCATGTACACATGAGGCCAGGATAAGTTCATCCCTTTTGCATTGGGTACCACGCATTTGAATCGCGTAAGGTAAACCACGGCCACGAGATCATAGGATTCTCGCATAGTGAAGGCATCACACCGGCAGTGCTGTCGCTGTCACGGGTTCACTGGAAGAAGTATTTTAGATATAAATTACTGAGGTATCCTTCGTCTCTACGAGAAATGGCTCCACAGGCAGTAAAAAAAAAATAGGTTATACGCAGCGTCTTTTAACCAGAGAGCTTGGCTAGTTTACAGTCCAGCACATGGGCAAGGTGTAATGGTTCGGGGCAACCACAGACCAAGCCACACTCAATACCTTGAAGGCATGCTCCCCCCTGTGAATTCGTCGAGAGATGCAAGTGCCACCCTGAAGCTTATGCTTGCTTTATTAATTTGCTACTTGTGACATTCATGATTACAAATACGAGATGCCATTGTGGCATGGTATTTATTATATAGCTAAGCTGCTGCTGTCAGGTCCTCGCAAAGTGCCCGTGTTCGAGCACGCGCAGGACTACCCATAGCGTTGTTCCTTTAATTTGGTCCCGGAAAACATGATTACGATACTCGGAATTGTGAAATTTCAGTGTATCGCATTTGACAACGGTCGCCAGAGACCCCAACCCGCTTATCCGACATACGCTGGAAACGGCATGCTAGCCGACCGGGTGGCTTCCGCTTCGCCACCGACTCTTGAGAGTAAGAGAAGTGCTTTCTTCGCCCTCTTTATCCTCGACGCAAGCGAGCAGCGGCGCTGTTTGCGCCCGTCCATGTCATTACTAGTTCGCGTCTTTTTTAGCGCAGTTCCCTTCCTTAAGAACGACAGTGGCAGCGCCGCGATAGCGGAGCGCAGCTGCTCCCCGGCCGTTCCCTGCGGGTTCAAGTTTTTTTACCAAGGCTGTATGTATCAATAGATGGCGCAAACAGCGGGCATAAACCGGAGGAAGCCTGCCGTCATTGCGATTCAGCGTGGTATCATTTAAGGACTGCAGATGCAAACGCGAGGTTAGATTACTTTCACTGGATAGCACATGCGCGTTTCCCCAGTCAATATCGCGTCCTTCTGATACAGAATGCTCGGAAAGAGTGTTACAAGAAACTTTTTGTGTTTCCACATCATGAGTGTTCCTTGATGCGTCTTTGAAAATTGCCCGTCTCGCCGATGTAGACGTAACTACAGGCTACACAAAGAAAGTTCTACACAATACCTAGGTACATTTATTTCGGAAGCTTGTCTTTGACATTCACAGGCACGTTTTTCAGCTTCTTCGCTGGCACGTGTGCAACGTGCGCATCAAAAGAATGAAGTATCAGGGCTAGGGACTCGCTAGTACCGGGAGCATAATGTATCGCAGCACGTTTACGAAGAAAAACGTGGCGTTGAGAAGCACTAGGCGGGCGGAATGGTTTGTGAAGGCAGAAATTCACGGTAGGACACACGCATTTGAGCTCATGAACTTTATTCGCACCACGATAACCTGGCCAAGCTTTCAGATTTGCTTCATGAATCCCGGCCCCGGCGGCCGCAGTTCGATGGGGGCGAAATGCGAAAACACCCGTGTACTTAGATTTATGTGCACATTAAAGAACCCCAGGCGGTCAACATTTCCGGTGTGCCTCATAATCAGAAAGTGGTTTTGGCGCGTAAAACCCCATAATATATTTTTTTTTAGATATGCTTCATAAGAAGCTTACAGCACTATCCATATTTCGGCTCCTTTCAACTGCACCAAACTATTAAATCAATACAAATATTGGTCATTTTATCACTCGAGTTGAAAAGTTGTTTGCGTAATTAAAGAAGCTACGTTGGATAGATTTTCAATAAATTACTTTAGGTAGCTAAGGG
Organism: Dermacentor andersoni; assembly: GCF_023375885.2. NCBI lineage: Eukaryota > Metazoa > Arthropoda > Arachnida > Ixodida > Ixodidae > Dermacentor > Dermacentor andersoni. The sequence goes on from NW_027314757.1 coordinate 1,007,499, forward strand.
AAATGAGTAATTTGGAACCCGTCCTCGAGATTATTTAGCCGAGCGACGAAATTTTTAAGCCAGTCGGTCAATCCTTGCGAACCGGTAGAGTCAACCTGACCGCACCTAGCCTTTTGCGATATCATCAATAGTATGGCCCCGCAAGCATGTTCCTTGTGACCAGTCCGCTTTCCATTTTTATTCAGGATGTTTTTTTTTTATTCACGCTCTTTCATAGTAGTGAACGTGTGCCGCTGGAAGCTCGCTTGGTCGCTGAAGAGATGCGTGACGCAATGATGGCGTAGATTTAGTGCCTCGCTGGCATCAAGACAATTCGCTGCAGCGGTGGGAAAGAAGGTAACGAAAGTGAACAGCTTGGTCGCTGCTCACAGGGCCATGCCGATGGTGACGGTGCCATCGTGACGAAATCTGGGCCGGCAATATTGACAGATGATGCGTTTTTTTTTTTAACATCGAAGCTCTTAAGGGCTGCTTTCGCCACTATCGTGTCCACGTGTAAAACAAAATTGCGACGATAGTGCAATGACAGGCCGACCCAAGGCCGAGGGGCCGTTCTCCATTAGGGTCCGTCATACACAGCTTCGCTGGCCATATTTCTTCACAGAGGAAGGGAATTGTGTTCTTTTCGCACTGCTTTCGCTTTCACGTAGAGATAATGCTATAAATGCAGTCTCATTGGTGTTTGTCTCGTAGATTGAAATACGGGTTTAATTAAACTCTAGATCCAATTCGTTCCCGAGAATAGTTATAAGCATGGAAATGCTCGCTCGCTCATACAAACACGCACGCTCATGCTCGCACACAAATACACCTAAAGATAGGACACATGTTCGCCCGCATTCACATATGCACGCACACAAAAAATGCACGCATTCACACAGAACTGCACGCACACACACAAGCACACATGGATGCTCGCACACGGATACACCCATATCAAGTAGGTGGACACGAACACGCACGCACACGCAAATGCAAGTACACACGCACGCACGTTGAAGGCCTGCAGACCCGTATACACTCTCCTTCGCTGCTGCCTCACAAGGACATGCGCGTTTTGAATGACACTCACTGAAACTGAATGGCACTCGCTCTGCAATTACCGTTAAAAACTCCAGCTGTAACCGCTTTGCGGTTTAAATTTGGCGCTCCCTCAAGTCCCCCGCAGGGGCGTCTGCGTCAGCAGGCGTTTGGTGTGTTGCGACACCACATACCCGAGCACACGAGGGTTGGACCCTCCCGCGTGTAGCCGTGCGCGGCTTAGCCGTGTCCGGGGAAAAGGGGATCCTGGGGGTTGAGCCGATGCCGGGTGTCCGGACCTTTAAGGGCCCCCGGCGGAGGGAACACACCTCTTTGGCCTCTGCTTCACGTAGACGGCACCCCCGGACTGACCCACCCGGGGGAAATTGGTAGTTGCCTTTTCCTGTCTCTCTCTCCCTACAACCTTCGTCTTTTTCTTACTTTCCACCTTTCCTGTCTCCTTCTCATTTCTTTATTACTTCCGACCTTCCTGGCAGCAAGGGTTAACCTTGTGTGAGTAGCCAACCTTGGTTATGCCATATTGGGTTATAATGGCAACGTACAGCTGGCGTTTGCAGGCCCTGTTTTTCAGGCCCTGCAGCGTCCCCTTGTTGGACTCCATGGTGGGTGGCTGGCGTTGCTGCCGAAAATTACACGTCCACACATGGCTACTTCCTTCCCTCCACTACTTGATCGCCCTCAGAAAAGAGGGCGCACCGATGAAGTCTTCCAATTTTTTGGCCGCCAAAAAGAATCCTTCCCGCGCTTCCATGTTATCCATTCTGCAAAACCAGATAAACCAGTAAGAACTATCTCACCCTTCCTTGTCTCGAAGTCATTGACTGAAGCCTTTGGTCCTGGATATAAGGCGTCGAGGATGGCAAGCGGGGATCTCCTCTTGGAGCTCCACGATCAAAAACAATATGAAAAATTGTCAACACTAGTGTCATTTGGGGAAACCCAAATAATTATAACCCCGCACCGCACGATGAACACCACCCGTGGTGTTGTCTCTGACGATGACTTGATGGAGCTCACTGAGGCTGAACTCTTGGAGGGCTTCAGTGACCAGAATGTAATAAATGTTAAACGAATTAAGATGAGGCGAGATGGAAAAGAGATCAAGACGAAACACCTGATACTCACCTTCGGCTCAAGTGTCCTTCCCGAGTCTATCGAAGCCGGTTATATCAAACTTCGTGTTCGGCCATACGTTCCCAATCCTCCCAGATGCTTTAAGTGCCAACGTTTCGGCCACAGTTCACAGAACTGTCGAGGCCGGCTGACTTGTGCCAAGTGCAGTGACAAAGAACATTCTTCCGAAACGTGCCAGAACACTCCACATTGTGTTAACTGTAACTGTAACTGTAAATCCGTTTTTGTCTGCCCACTTGGAAATCTTGTTCAAACCCTGTTGCACCTGTCTCTCGCATACTGAGAGGTTACAGGATTTGAAGCCGATTTGAATGTCGTCAACGTAGACAGAATAAAGAATGGCAGGTGGTAGCGAAGCACGAAGCGAGTTCATCTTCACGATGAAGAGCGTACAACTCAGCACGCCTCCCTGTGGTACACCTGTTTCTTGTATGAAAGGTCGCGAGAATACGTTGCCGATTTTCACTCGGAAGATTCGATTCAACAAGTAGGTTTCAATATTTTCAGCATATTGCCACAGATGCCCATTTCCGACAAGTCTCGCAAGATGCCGTAGCGCCATGTTGAGTCATATGCCTTCTCCATGTCAAGGAATATTGACATGAAAAACTGCTTATGTACAAATGCGTCCCGAATATATCCTTCAATGCGTACAAGGTGATCTGTTGTCGACCGGCCTTCTCTGAAGCCACACTGATATGGATCAAGTATATTATTGAGTTAAAGGAAGTGTATGAGTCTCCGATTAATCATTTTTTCAAAAACCTTACACAGGCAGCTTGTAAGAGCTATTGGGCGATAGCTTGCTCTAGCTATTTTGCTTCAAAATAGGGACCACAATTGCTTCTTTCCATGCAGTTGGAAAGTATCCCGCAGCCCAAATAGTGTTGAAAATTGTGAGTAGTGTAACTTCGGTGTCATTGTGTAGGTTTTTGATCATTTCATACATAATTCTGTCAGAACCCGGTGCGGAGCTCTTGCATGATGTCAAGGCAGCTCTGAACTCGGCAATACTAAATGGACAGTTGTATGGTTCATTCTTTCGACATTTTCCTATGAGTGGCTTACATTCTTCTATTTGTTTGTATTTTAGAAAGGATTGCGAATAATTTGTTAGACTTGACACGCTCTCAAAATACTCCCCCAGTGAGTCTGCCTGGTCTTTCAGTGTATTGCCCTGTGTGTTTACCAGAGGGAGTGAATATGTTTGGCGCCCTCTAATCCTTTTCACCCTGTTCCAGGCTTTGGCCTCATCTCTAAACGAGGTAATACTCGATAAATACTTCTGCCAGCTTTCTCTTCTGGCCTGCCTGCGGGTTCTCCTGCCTTGAGATTTTACTTTCTTAAAGTTAATAAGATTCTCTGCAGTGGGGGAAGCGCGTAGCAACCCCCACGCTTTGTTCTGTTTCTTACGAGCAATGCTACAGTCGTCGTTCCACCACGGGACACGCCGTCTGCATGCCAAACCACTTCCTTCAGATATGCATTTAGATGCGGCATCTATAATGAACGCTGTAAAATACTCCACAGCGGCATCAATTTCTAGAGAAGACATATCAGCCCATGAGATGCTAGATAGATTTCGAAATTTCTCCCAGTCGGCTGTATCTATCTTCCACCTAGGAGCTTGTGGAGGGAGTTCATTTTCTTTGGATGTTCTTAGCAGTACGGGGAAGTGATCGCTCCCGTAAGGATTGCTCATAACTTCCCATTCGAGTTCGGGCAGTATAGACGCGGAAACTATACTAAGATCTATTGACGAAAAGGTTCTGTTTGCAAGAGAGTAATATGTGGGTTCTTTCTTATTTAGAAGGCACGCACCTGAAGAGAAAAGGAATTGTTCAACGAGACGACCTCGCGCGTCTGTACGAGAGTCGCCCCACAGGGAGCTGTGCGCATTCAAATCGCCAAGAACAACATAAGGTTCTGGCAATTCATCTATGAAGGACTGAAATTCAGGTTTGTTTAGTTTGTAATGGGGGGGTATGTAAAGTGAACAAATAGTGATGAGTTTGTTTAGCAGGACAACTCGAACCGCCACTGCTTCGAGGGCCGTTCGTAGCTGCAAACGTTGACACGCTATGCTTTTTTGAATTACAATGGCAACGCCACCCGATGATGCGAGAGCATCATCGCGATCTTTGCGAAAAGTAACGTGTTGTCGAAGAAAATTTGTGTGTTTTGGTTTTAAGTGTGTTTCCTGTAAACACAGCACTTTTGGATTGTGTTGGTAGATGAGTTCTTGTAGATCATCGAGATTCCTAAGAAGACCTCTGACATTCCATTGGATGATTTGTGTATCCATATTAAAGAAAAAATTGGTGCTGTGTTTACGGAAACGGTGGTGTTGTCTTAGGTTACAGAGCTCTTTCGAGGCCCTGTAACGGGAGTTCTGCCCTTTTTTGAAGCGTTCGAGGGAGCCTCACCGCTCCTTAGGCGCTTGGTGCGCCTTGAGGATGGGTGTAGTGTCCATTGCCTCTTGTGAGGCGCCGGACACGTGCTCTTGTGAGCGAGAACTTACAAGAGAGAGTCCTGCCTTGGAGGGCAAGACCCCTGCGCCCACCAGCCAAGAGGTCGATGGGGCACCCTGCGGGATTTGGCTGCGCCGGCTGTTGCCAGCGCTGGAAGGGGCCGGGGAGGTTGGGACAGCCTCGGCGGCGGCCACCTTCGGCGTCGGTGGTCTCTCATTCTGGGTCGACGGAGCAGCGCTAGCTGCAACCGCCGCGGGGGCAGATGGCGTAACTGCCGACTCACTGCTTGTGAGCCGGACAGCCGCCGGAGGCCGTTGTGACGCTGCCCCCTGACGCGCCACATCGGCAAAGGTTTTCTTGGGCAGGTATGATACCCGCCTCCGTGCCTCCTTGAAAGTTATGTTCTCTTTGACTTTGATTGTAACGATTTCCTTTTCCTTTTTCCAGGCAGGGCACGACCGCGAGTACGCGGCGTGCTCGCCATCACAGTTAACACAATGTGGAGTGTTCTGGCACGTTTCGGAAGAATGTTCTTTGTCACTGCACTTGGCACAAGTCAGCCGGCCTCGACAGTTCTGTGAACTGTGGCCGAAACGTTGGCACTTAAAGCATCTGAGAGGATTGGGAACGTATGGCCGAACACGAAGTTTGATATAACCGGCTTCGATAGACTCGGGAAGGACACTTGAGCCGGACACTATTCTCGGGAACGAATTGGATATAGAGTTTAATTAAACCCGTATTTCAATCTACGAGACAAACACCAATGAGACTGCATTTATAGCATTATCTCTACGTGAAAGCGAAAGCAGTGCGAAAAGAACACAATTCCCTTCCTCTGTGAAGAAATATGGCCAGCGAAGCTGTGTATGAGGGACCCTAATGGAGAACGGCCCCTCGGCCTTGGGTCGGCCTGTCATTGCACTATCGTCGCAATTTTGTTTTACACGTGGACACGATAGTGGCGAAAGCAGCCCTTAAGAGCTTCGATGTTAAAAAAAAAAAAACGCATCATCTGTCAATATTGCCGGCCCAGATTTCGTCACGATGGCACCGTCACCATCGGCATGGCCCTGTGAGCAGCGACCAAGCTGTTCACTTTCGTTACCTTCTTTCCCACCGCTGCAGCGAATCGTCTTGATGCCAGCGAGGCACTAAATCTACGCCATCATTGCGTCACGCATCTCTTCAGCGACCAAGCGAGCTTCCAGCGGCACACGTTCACTACTATGAAAGAGCGTGAATAAAAAAAAAAACATCCTGAATAAAAATGGAAAGCGGACTGGTCACAAGGAACATGCTTGCGGGGCCATACTATTGATGATATCGCAAAAGGCTAGGTGCGGTCAGGTTGACTCTACCGGTTCGCAAGGATTGACCGACTGGCTTAAAAATTTCGTCGCTCGGCTAAATAATCTCGAGGACGGGTTCCAAATTACTCATTTCCCTTAGCTACCTAAAGTAATTTATTGAAAATCTATCCAACGTAGCTTCTTTAATTACGCAAACAACTTTTCAACTCGAGTGATAAAATGACCAATATTTGTATTGATTTAATAGTTTGGTGCAGTTGAAAGGAGCCGAAATATGGATAGTGCTGTAAGCTTCTTATGAAGCATATCTAAAAAAAATTATATTATGGGGTTTTACGCGCCAAAACCACTTTCTGATTATGAGGCACACCGGAAATGTTGACCGCCTGGGGTTCTTTAATGTGCACATAAATCTAAGTACACGGGTGTTTTCGCATTTCGCCCCCATCGAACTGCGGCCGCCGGGGCCGGGATTCATGAAGCAAATCTGAAAGCTTGGCCAGGTTATCGTGGTGCGAATAAAGTTCATGAGCTCAAATGCGTGTGTCCTACCGTGAATTTCTGCCTTCACAAACCATTCCGCCCGCCTAGTGCTTCTCAACGCCACGTTTTTCTTCGTAAACGTGCTGCGATACATTATGCTCCCGGTACTAGCGAGTCCCTAGCCCTGATACTTCATTCTTTTGATGCGCACGTTGCACACGTGCCAGCGAAGAAGCTGAAAAACGTGCCTGTGAATGTCAAAGACAAGCTTCCGAAATAAATGTACCTAGGTATTGTGTAGAACTTTCTTTGTGTAGCCTGTAGTTACGTCTACATCGGCGAGACGGGCAATTTTCAAAGACGAATCAAGGAACACTCATGATGTGGAAACACAAAAAGTTTCTTGTAACACTCTTTCCGAGCATTCTGTATCAGAAGGACGCGATATTGACTGGGGAAACGCGCATGTGCTATCCAGTGAAAGTAATCTAACCTCGCGTTTGCATCTGCAGTCCTTAAATGATACCACGCTGAATCGCAATGACGGCAGGCTTCCTCCGGTTTATGCCCGCTGTTTGCGCCATCTATTGATACATACAGCCTTGGTAAAAAAACTTGAACCCGCAGGGAACGGCCGGGGAGCAGCTGCGCTCCGCTATCGCGGCGCTGCCACTGTCGTTCTTAAGGAAGGGAACTGCGCTAAAAAAGACGCGAACTAGTAATGACATGGACGGGCGCAAACAGTGCCGCTGCTCGCTTGCGTCGAGGATAAAGAGGGCGAGAAAAGCACTTCTCTTACTCTCAAGAGTCGGTGGCGAAGCGGAAGCCACCCGGTCGGCTAGCATGCCGTTTCCAGCGTATGTCGGATAAGCGGGTTGGGGTCTCTGGCGACCGCTGTCAAATGCGATACACTGAAATTTCACAATTCCGAGTATCGTAATCATGTTTTCCGGGACCAAATTAAAGGAACAACGCTATGGGTAGTCCTGCGCGTGCTCGAACACGGGCACTTTGCGAGGACCTGACAGCAGCAGCTTAGCTATATAATAAATACCATGCCACAATGGCATCTCGTATTTGTAATCATGAATGTCACAAGTAGCAAATTAATAAAGCAAGCATAAGCTTCAGGGTGGCACTTGCATCTCTCGACGAATTCACAGGGGGGAGCATGCCTTCAAGGTATTGAGTGTGGCTTGGTCTGTGGTTGCCCCGAACCATTACACCTTGCCCATGTGCTGGACTGTAAACTAGCCAAGCTCTCTGGTTAAAAGACGCTGCGTATAACCTATTTTTTTTTACTGCCTGTGGAGCCATTTCTCGTAGAGACGAAGGATACCTCAGAAATTTATATCTAAAATACTTCTTCCAGTGAACCCGTGACAGCGACAGCACTGCCGGTGTGATGCCTTCACTATGCGAGAATCCTATGATCTCGTGGCCGTGGTTTACCTTACGCGATTCAAATGCGTGGTACCCAATGCAAACGGGATGAACTTATCCTGGCCTCATGTGTACATGAATGTGGGCCCCAACGACAAAGGCAGTGTGCACGAAGGTATCAAAAAAGGCGAGGTAGTGGGCGCATTCCAAAATGCCTAGTGAATGGGTCTAACTAAATCGGATACTGAGGCACAGCAAACGTCTTCTAGTCCCGAAAAGTTTTTATATCTCACCATGAGTTTAAAGAACTTCAACGCCAAACGCACTCGTTTGGTCGTTCCTTAATTAAGTGCGGTCAACCTGTTTGAAATATCGTACCGGTGGTTACAGGCCCTTTCCGAAGTGAGCCTTTCTAGTCAAACTTTCTGCTTCTAATCTTTTCTGAACGAACAAGGATTGAATTGACAGTCTATTTCAATAAAACCTGGAACAACACTAGACAGCCCTGGCAAATTAGCCTATTTCTCACCTTTTGTTTTCATTGCTCTCAGAAACACATTTCAAACGTTTATCAAAGAGCATATTGCGAAGGCTTATCTATAAAAGCATATCTTGCCTTTGAATGTATAGGATGGAACTAATAGGTAATTTTGATGAGTAGGACAATTTCTATACTATATAGCGGTGCATGCAAGGCGGGCGGTTTGGCCCAGGCCACCGCATTTGCTCGCACGAAGCGCCGTACCAAGGCGGCCGCAAGAGCACCTCGCAGCTGGCAGAACGAACGTCCCACTAGTTTTTCATTAACCCTATTGTCAAAGCGTGCTTAGCAGTGAGAGACATGCTTCCCTCGCCCTCTTTATCCTCGGTGTAAGCGAGCAGCGGCAGCGCCACGACAGCGGAGGGCAGCCGCTCCACGGCCGTTCACAGCGATTTGTTTTTTTTTTTTTTTTTTTTTTATACCAAGACTGTACATAATCTCGCCCATTTCGTTTACTTTCATTATGAACGAGGTCCCCGTACGGGAGCCGAAACGTCTTGGTCTCAATTGGGTTTTGGCCGACGTCCTATGAGTGCACTAGACATATTAGCAACATTGGAGGCAAGCGCCCACATGCTTGCAACGACCTATTTCTAACCGTAAGGTTGTCGATTTGCGTGCATCGAGTGTATACACAACACCTCGACATTCGCGTGAACAGCTCAAATGCTTCAGTAAACTGTGCGACAACTTGGGACGACTAATGAGAACCGTAGACGAGTGCGGTCACTGCGATTGTCGCTGCGTTTGCGCAAATGCAATCACTCTGCGTTGGTTTACACCATCCATGGAATAACAAAAGCAGTGGTGACAACCAAATCGGTCGTGCCCGTATACGTATCATTCAAGCATCTCACATGCCACGACGTTTTGCTGAACGCGAATAGTCGCGAACGTGTCGCAGCATCCATGAACCAAGCCGTAAAGCTGCAAAATTAGCGCTGCATTAGGATAGTCAGCAAAGTACTAAAAGAGAAACGCACCGGAGCTTACACTCCGGGGCGGTACTGTTTCGTTCACTGACAAACAATCCCGAATGATGCCTCTAGATCTAATGCGCTAGAATGTGCTTTAGTGCCTACTCACGAGATATACAGTGGGCAGCATTGACTTCGCTGATTGGTGACGCTTGGGCAGGTTGCGGTTCGGGGACACAATGGAGCTCCGCCACGGGTCTCGGCGACTGCCGTGTAGGTTCTGGGAGCGGAGCGTGCCACAAGTACACCCACAATACGGAGCGTCCGGCGCTCACAGCCTGCAGTCACCAAGACCACGAGGCCGGCTGCCAAGCGCCGCAGTACTAACACAACACGTCCGCTCGTTCCCGGCATCCAGCGGCTGCTGTGGCATCCAGCGGCTGTGGAACTATGGTGGAACGTCGGGCGAGCGCTTTGATTCACCTGAGGCAGAGAGAGTGGCTCACAAGGGGAGAGAGAAGCCACTGCCCGCACCGCTTCTTTGTGCAATGCTGATAACGGCCGCATCTGGACAAGCTCGAAACCGTCAATCACTCTTTCATGCCCCAACCAACTTCTGCGCACACTGCGCAGGCGTACTTCCCTCTCTCAGAATTTCTTAGAGCAGGAGATAACGCTGAGCAAAGAGGGAAAGAATCTTTCTCGCCTTACATCTTGTCGCCGCGCGCGCAGTTCATGCTGTTTGGAGACCCCATTGTACCAATTGAACAAGGGCAGCATGCTGTAAGACACTGGCTCACAAGCAAACACAGACAGTGAGATAGAGAGAAAAAAAAAGGAACTTTCGTTGGCCCGTTTACGGCATATGCAATCTTTGTGCTTGTCCCGGTATTCTGCGCTATTTGGTTATGCCAGAAAGCGGCGCCGTGCTCATGATGCAACATCATGTTAAACGGCTGCTAAGACGCGGTAGAAAACAAAAATAAATATGCTGATCAAAAGTGCATGTTGGAATCAATGTGAACAGTAGCTTTAGTGAAGCGCCTAATTAAATGCCTAAACTAAATACGATCAGTACAATTCTATTTACTTTTACCCTATGCCACGCTAGGGTATTGCGATGTTTATTCACCGCAGAGCGGACCATTGCATACTTGGCAAGTTGTGCAGGAATGCAAACACTAAATCAGGCGGACGCAGTGTGCGAGGCAACTACGCAGTGATGTCACGAGGGCGCACGCAACATATCATGCTTGACGAGGGAAGAGTGCTGATGACAGGTGAAGGAACACAGATGCATGGCACACATCTAGCTAGATTTAGTATTGTTCCCAATGAAATCCAAAACGAGTGCGAAAAATCTCGATCCAGTTTGTCACGGATCCTAAGCTAAACCGTCATCGCTAAACAAACAGGATGTAGCGGAAATGAGAAGTTGTGCACTGCGGGTTCTTGTGCACTAGTCTATATCGAAATGAAGGATTGCCAACGTGCCCAAATCGCATTACTATTGTAACGTACGTTTTGTTCGTCCTTACGGCCTTTTGTTCGTCCTGCGCCGCATTTAGGTACAAGGAATACTATGATAACAGTTTTGTCTTGGTTTAATTTTTTATTGGATTGCTATATACCCTGTAACTAGGCTATCGAGCCTCAGTTACTCGATGCACCTATATATTACCGTTTACTGCAAGCACACCGAAGCGCGTGCCAAATGCAGTGCACTTTGAAACGGCGAAAAAGAGCTATTGCGGAAGCCTAGAAATAATTCATGCAGAAAGGTCGCGAAGCTGGGAACGAAACGCGTGCCAAGATGTATTGCCAGATGTGTCAGAGGTGCACGACTGAAGCGCCACTAAAGGTGAGTGGGCGACAAACAGTGAAGCTACAAGACCCTTCAAAAATCATCATCATCAGCTTGTTTTATGTCCGCTGCAGCACAAAGGCCTCTGCCTGGGATCTCCAATTACCCCTGTCGCCCAACCGATTGCAACTAGCGCCCAAATATTTCCTAATTTCATCGCCCCACCTAGTCTTTTGCCGTCCTCGACGGAGCTTCTCTTCTCTTCGCACCCATCCTGTAACCCTAATGGTCCCCTGGCTATTTTACCTGCGCATTTCACGATCTGCCCAGCTCCATTTTTTTTCTCTTAATGACAATTAGAATACCGGCTATACCCGTTTGCTCTATTATCCAAACTGCTATGTTTCTGTCTCCTAACGGTATGCCATGCATGCTTCGTTCGATCGCTCTTTGCGCGGTCCTCAACTTGTCGAGCTTCTTTGTTAGTCTCGAATTTTCTGCGCCATATGTTAACACCGGTAGGATGGATTGATTGGACACCATGTAAAAAGTAATGTTCGAAATTTTTTTTGTAATACTGTCATACGAGAAAATATATATTCGGTTCCAAACATTTTAGTTGTGCTAACAACTGTAAAAAAAAAAATGGAAAAAGAACGTGGCTGCCTTTTCGGAAGCCTCTGAAAAGCACCGTATCAATCATCACTGGGTTTGCCTCGTCGCGATTTAATGCTCTTGGAATGATAAGTCATTTTCAGCCGGCGAGCGGCTACGCTTTAGCAAAAACAGTCATAACGCCGGCAGGTCAAGCTTTGTGGTGAAGTTCAGCGCGCATGAATAGCTTTTTAGTTATTTCATTTCTGTTTCGCTGCCGTCATAATTACGTCTCCGTGGAAAATTTAAAAAGTTTCTGGTCAACGAGCCACGGGCTGGCACTCCCGCGAACTATGTTTGCAAATTTACAGAAACTTCCGAACGGCATGAACACGCGTATGCGATACGACCCGCGTGCCTTCCAGAGCCCAATCTATCGTAGCTCATAGGCGCTCCTTTACTCGCCGTTCCCTTTGTTGGGTATAAGAATTGTTTCGATTGGAGTTGACCTGGACGATTGTTGTGTGAAGACAGGTGTGCCTCACAACCAGATTGCGGTTTCGCCACCTAAAAACTCCACAATAACATTTTCTTTCGTACTTAAACCAACTGACTGCCCTGGTAAGGCTGCGTGCAATGCGTCGACCTCGGCCGAGTATTTCACCACATATGGAAAAAATAGGCTAGTAGATAATCGAGTCGCGAACTGCATTTTTTGAATGTTCACAAATCGATTTCTATAGTTGAGTACAGTCAACGTCCCACTTGTGGACTCCCTAGGGGCCATGCCTTTTACTGCCTCCAGGGGCTCAAATCGCCAAAGGCACTTTCGATACAACCCTGAAAGCCTGTCAGTACACTTATTAGGCATATCGGCGCTCGTAGTGAGACAGGAGACGCCGTGTGCACGATTGTATAATTAAGAACTACATAATGTGTACCGTACCAACCGCCTCTTCCCGCCCTCGATACCCTGTTTCATGACCTACATGGCACGTATATCACGACATTCAGGTCACGACCTATCACTTATGTTCTACATGCACTATTGCAATATACTATGCCGATTTTGGTACATTCCAATTTAACGAAACGACCATGAGAGCACCAAGACTTAAGCGGCTAAAGAGCTAGATACTGTCAAAGGGACAAACTATTCCCATTCCTTTTTCCATTAATACCCGGCATGGCGGCGTAGTGGCTTTCTCATTGCGCTGCTGATCTCCAGAGCGCAGCATCGAATCTCGGCCGCAGGGTCCGCATTTCGATGGGGGCCAAGTGCAACCCACGAGTCGTGCATCCGTAGCGCATCACAGAACCACAGGTGGCCGAGATCAATCCCTAGTGCCGCACCAACGCGTGTCACGAATTTTCGTATGACGAGTTTGGCATTTAAAACCCCCAAATTTATTTAACACGCACGGAAAATACGAGACGCAGAAAACGCAACACCAAAACGAAACTTCCGGTATATCCAAAAACAATAGGGAGCAACCAACAGAAACTAAAGAATTAAAGTTTTTGAGCATTTCATACATGATTCTATCAGATCCTGGTGCGGAGCTGTTGCATACGCTCATGGAAGCCCTCAATTCAGCAATACAAAAAGGACGGTTGTAAGGCTCATTCTCTCGACGTTTTCTTGTTAATGGCTTACGATGATGGGTAGTGTTTTGTGGCGCAAGGGCCAGGTTTGGCCAAAGAGCGCCATGACAAGTGGTAAAGTTGACGATGTATTATGGAAGATGTGATTTAGCTCTTAAGTGGCCTAAAATAGTCGCTGTAAAGTGCGTAAAATCTACTTGCTATAAAATTATGGCGATGACTAATGACGTATACTATGAACAATAAAATCCATCGTAAAAGAATCACACAGAATAGAAAATATATGAGATAATAAAAAATACCTGGAGCATGGTTGCCTCACCTGAGCCCTTGAAACACAAGTGCCTAGAGGCACGTGCTATACAAGAGAACTATCACAGCGCCATCCTCCGAAGTGAGGAGACGCTACGAACATGTGGGGCTAACAACATGCAACACAACATCTTTCAGAAAACTTAGGACTGCATTGGTGTCAAATAGCGGTTCTGGGCCGAGGAACATTGCAGGATGAAGGGGGATCTGCTGCCGGTATGCTAGTGGAAAATGTTTCTCTCAGATTCGGCTGCCCGACACTCCAGGAGGACGTGGAGGACGGTCAGCCTCTCCCCGCATCTACCGCAGGTTGGAGGATCATTTTCAGTGAGTAAAAAATTACGTGTGCCAAATGTGTGTCCTATTCTGAGGCGACAGAATAGGACATCTGTTCGCCGTGATTTTGTTACGGAGGGCCTAGAACCTAACTGTGGCTTTATCACGTGCAGTTTGTTATTTACTTCTGCGTCCCACTTACGTTGCCAGTGATTTCGCAGTTTCCTTCTTAAAAAAGGCTTCAGGTCTGTGACAGGGACCGAAGCAGCAGGATTACCTGTGTGCAATGAAATTGATGTGGCCATCTGGTCTGCTAGAACGTTAACCTCGATGCCCCTATGTCCAGGCACCCAGCATATAATGACATGCTGGTTAGACATATACGCTCTACAGAGAATAGAATAGAGCTCAGTAATTACGGGGTTTCTGTGTTTACAGTGTGACTTCAAGGCTTTCACGACGCTTAGGGAGTCTGTAAATAAAATTGTTTTTTTGAATATTTGATCTTCTGATGTGTTTCACAGCCGATAATAGTGCATGGGCCTCAGCCGTAAATATACTTGTTTCAGGGTGTAGTACACCGGATTCCGAGAAGGATGGACCAATGGCTCTGTAGGAGACCCCGGCATGCGACTTAGAAGCGTCTGTGTAAAACTCTGTGCACGAGTACTTGTACTGGAGCTCCAAGAAATGCATTTGGATATGTGTCTCTGGGGCATGTTTAGTGACCTCTACAAAGGATGTGTCACACTCTATCAGCTGCCACTCCCAGGGCGGTACTAGCTTTGCTGGAGGCATTAGGCGTTGTTCGAGTACTGGGACATCCATTTCCGTGCTAAGTTCTCTTGCACGCAGTGAGAATGGAAGTCTCATAGAGGGTCTGTTATGAAAAAGTGTTTCACACGTCAAGTCGTTAGCGGTTGTGAAACACGGATGTTCCTTATTAGAGCGAACCTTGCGAAAATATGTTAAGCTGATGTTTGTTCTCTGAAGATGGAGTGGCCACTCATCTGACTCTACATATAGGCTTTCAACAGGGCTTGTCCTAAATGCGCCAGTGGCCAGACGGATACCCAGATGGTGAACGGGGTCTAACATCTTAAGCGCACTCGGTGCGGTAGAGTGATATACTACGGCACCATAATCTAACCGTGATCGAACTAGGCTCTTGTAAAGATTCAACAGGCACCTCCTGTCGCTACCCCATGTAGTGTGGGATAGAACTTTAAGTAAGTTCATGGTTTTTAGACATGTTTCTTCAAGATGTTTTATGTGAGGAATGAAAGTGAGCCTGGAGTCAAGAATAACACCAAGGAATTTGTGTTCTTTGTTGACAGGAATTTGTTGTCCGCCCAGTTCTACACAAGGATCTGGGACCAGGCCTCTCTTTCTTGTGAAGAGAACACAAGAACTGTTGTGGGGGTTGACCTTAAATCCGTTTCGGTCTACCCATTTGGACACTTTGTTTAAGCCCTGCTGCACCTGTCTTTCGCATACTGTGAGGTTGCAGGATTTGAAGCCTATTTGTATATCGTCTGCGTATACGGAATAAAAAAATGGCAGGTGGTAGTGAAGCACGTAGTGTGTTCATCTTAACGATAAAGAGAGTGCAGCTGAGCACGCCTCCCTGGGGTACACCAGTTTCCTGGGTAAAGGGACGTGACAGTGGATTGCCGACTTTTACACGGAAGGTACGATTGGACAAGTAGCTTTCAATTATTTTCAACATATTTCCATAGATGCCCATTCCCGACAAATCTCGCAAGATCCCGTAGCGCCATGTTGTATCATATGCCCTCTCCATATCGAGGAATATGGAGAGGAAATACTGTGTGTACAAAGGCATCGCGAATATATCCTTCAATGCGCACAAGATGATCTGTTGTTGACCGCCCTTGTCTGAAGCCACACTGATGGGGATCCAGTATACTATTGAATTTAGGGAAATGTATGAGTCTGTGATTATTCATTTTTTTCAAAGAGCTTACACAGACAATTCGTAAGAGCTATCGGACGATAACTTGCTTTTCCCTGCTTCAGGACAGGAACGACAATCGCCTCTTTCCATGTAGAAGGGAGGTATCCCGCAGCTAAAATAGTGTTGTAAAGTGTGAGTAGTGTAACTTGTGTGTCAGCATGTAAGTTTCTGATCATATCATACATGACTCTGTCAGGTCCCGGTGCAGTGCTTTTGCATGTGTTCAAGGCAGCTCTCAACTCGGAAATACTGAAAGGCAGGTTATAGCGTTCATTCTGCCTTGAGTTTCTAATTATTGGCTTACATTCTTCTGTTTGTTTATATTTGAGAAAGGACTGAGAATAATGATTTGAACTTGATACGCTCTCAAAGTGCTCCCCAAGTGAGTCTGCCTGATCTTGCAGTGTATCGCCCTGTGTATTTACCAGAGGAAGCGAATATGTTTGTCGCCCTATAATTCTGTTTACCTTGTTCCATACTTTGGCCTCATCTGTATAAGAGTTTATACTCGATAAAAACTTCTCCCAACTTTCTCTTCTAGCCTGTCGGCGGGTTCTCCTGCCTTGGGACTTTACTTTCTTAATGTTGACAAGATTTTCTGCAGTGGGCGAAGCGCGTAGCAACCCCCACGCTTTGTTCTGATTTCTACGTGCGATTCTGCATTCATCATTCCACCACGGGACATGCCGTTTGCATGCCGAGCCATTTACTTCACGTATGCATTTACATGCGGCATCTATTATGAAGGCTGTGAAGTACTCCACAGCAGCGTCGATTTCTATAGAAGACATGTCATCCCATAATATACTAGTTAGGTTCGGAATTCCTCCCAGTCTGCTGTGTCAATCTTCCACCTAGAATCCTGTGGTGGATATTCATTTTCTCTAAGTGTTCTTAATAGTATGGGGAAGTGGTCGCTTCCGTAGGGATTATTCGTAACTTCCCATTCGAGTTCGGGCAGTATAGACGGGGAAATTATGCTCAGATCTATTGAAGAAAGGTTCTGTTTGCAAGAGAGTAATATGTAGGTTCTTTCTTATTGAGAAGGCACGCTCCAGAAGAAAAATGGAACTGTTCAACAAGACGACCTCGCACGTCTGTACGAGAGTCGCCCCACAGGGAGCTGTGCGCATTGAAATCGCCAAGAACAACATAAGGTTCTGGGAGTTCCTCTATAAATGACTGAAATTCATGTTTGTTTTTTTTGTAGTGTGGGGGTACGTAAAGCGAGCAAATGGTGACGAGTTTATTAAGGAGAACAGCTCGAACCGCCACTGCCTCAAGGGCCGTTCGTAGCTCTAAACGTTGACAGGCTATGCTTTTCTGAATTAAAATTGCAACACCGCCCGAGGATGCGACAGCATCATCGCGATCTTTGCGAAAAGTAACATACTGCCGAAGAAAGTTTGTGTATTTTGATTTCAAGTGTGTTTCCAGTAAACACAGCACTTTTGGATTGTGTTTATGGATGAGTTCTTGCACATCATCAAGATTCCTAAGTAGACCTCTGACGTTCCATTGAATGATTTGTGTATCCATATTTTAAATTAAATTGGTGCTGTGTTTACGGAAACGGAAGGGATGTCTTACATTACAGAGCCCTTTCGAGGCCCTGTAGTAGGGGTTTTGCTCTTTCTGAAGCGCTCGAGCGAACCTCGGCGCTCCTTAGGCGCTTGGTGCGCCTTGAGGACAGGTGTAGTGTCCATTGCCTCCTGGGAGACGCCGGACAAGCGCTCTTGCGAGCGAGATGTTTTCTGAGAGAGTCCTGCCCCGGAAGGCAAGACCCCTGCGCTCCCCAGCCCGGAGGTCGATGGGGCTCCCTGAGGGACTTGGCTGCGCTGGCCGTTGCCAGCGCTGGAAGGGGCCTCGGAGGTTGGGGCAGCCTCGGCTGCGCCCACCTTCGGGGTCGATGGCCCCGTCTGCTGGGTTGGCGGAGCAGCGCTAGCTGCAACCACCGTGGGGGCAGATGGCGTAACTGCCGACTCACTGTTTGTGGGTCGGACAGCCGCCGGAGGCCGTTGTGGCGCTGCCCCCTGACGCGCCACTTCGGCAAAGCTTTTCTTTGGCAGGTATGCTACCCGCCTGCGTGCCTCCTTGAATGAGATATTTTCTTTCACTTTGATCGTCACTATTTCTTTTTCTTTTTTCCAGGATGGGCACGACCGCGAGTACGCGGCGTGCTCCCCGTCACAGTTTACACAGTGGAGAGCGTTATCACAAGCATCAGAGGTGTGTTCTTGAGCACTGCATTTTGCACATGTTTGGCGGCCTCGGCAGCTCTGCGAGCTGTGACCGAAGCGCTGGCATTTGAAACATCGGAGTGGATTTGGCACGTACGGCCTAACACGGACCTTTATGTACCCGGCCTCGATTGACTCGGGCAAGATACTTGATCCAAAAGTAATTATTAGGTGCTTCGTCTGCATCTCTTTACCATCCCGCCTCATCTTAATTCTTCTGACATTGATCACATTTTGTTCACTGAAGCCCTCCAGGAGTTCCGCTTCAGTCAGCTCAAGCAAATCATCATGTGACACAACACCACGGGTGGTGTTCATTGTACGGTGTGGGGTTACTGTTATGGGGGTCTCGCCATATGACACTAGTTGCGGTAGGTTCTCATATTGTTTTACATCGCGGAGCTCCAAGAGGAGGTCGCCGCTTGACATCCTCGACACCTTGTAACCTGGACCAAAAACATCAGTCAGGGCTTTTGAGACAAGGAATGGTGAAATGTTTCGAACTACTTTGTTTGGCTTTTCAGAATGAATAACGTGAAAGCGGGGAAAATTCTGGGTTTGGCGTCCGAAAAACTTTAAGACATCTTCGGTGCGCCCTCGTTTCTGAGGGCGATCAGCAAGGGAGGGGAAAGAAGTTTCCATGGAAGAAATGTATATATTCGGCAACAGCGCCGACCACCCACCACGGAGCCCAACGAGGGGACCCGGCAGAGCTTGCACGCAAGTCTGCACGACGCCAGTCGTGCGCCGTCACTATAACCGAATATGGTGTACCCAAGGTTGGATAGCCACACAGGGTTAACCCTTGCCGCCAGGAGAAAAGAAGTAAACAGAATAGAGAAGGACACAGGAAAGGTCAAAAAGTGAGAGATAAAGACGAAGATTCGAGGAGGGAGAGACAGGAAAAGGCGACTGCCGATGTCCTCCAGGTGGTTCAGCCTGGAGGTGCCGTCTATGTGAAGCCGAGGCCGAAGAGGTGTGTTGCCTCCGCCGGGGGGCCTTAAAGGTCCAAACACCCAGCATCGGCTCAACCCCCAGGATCCCCTTTTCCCCAGACACGGCTAAGCCGCGCACGGCTACACGCGGGAGGGTCGAACCCTGGTGTGCTCGGGTGTCGCAACACACCAAACGCCTGCCGACGCAGACGCCCCTGCGGTGAACTTGTTGCGCGTGTTCTGCTCCTGCAGATTCCCCCCCCCCCCCCCCCCTCTCAGGCGGCGCTGTTCGGGCGGTACTGTTAATTAGTCGGTCGCCTGTACACGATTTCTTAAAAGATGGGGCTTCCTTGCTATCAAATTGGCGACAACGTTCACAGAGTTGTTATGCAGCTGAAGCATGTCTTGCCTCAGCGAATGATCTCATAAGAACGACATTCCTGTAGAAGCCAAACCGGTAAATGGAGAAAATATGCCCTGCGCATGGTGATTCTCACTAACAAAAAAGAACAGTATGATCGAGTGAACAACATATTCGTGGTTTGTTTCACTGAATTCGCCGCTCAAACGCTCCGGCCAACCACCTCTGATAGGACCGTCCCGCAATAGTCTTGGCTCCAAGAGCAAGACTAACCGCATTTTCATTTCAGAGCTTAATAGTGACGCCACGTGACACTTAAGTTTAAGGGATAGCGGATAAAAGAAAGTGTCATGGTGGTGTCACCATGACCCGCAGGCATGTCATCACCTCTTTAACAGCGCAAAGGACGAGAGGAGCACACATACACTGTGTTGTCTTGCGCTGTGTGCGTGCGTGCACTCGTCTCGTCCTTGTCCTTTGCGTTCTTAAAGACTGTCACACAAACTTGCCCAAGCTCCAACAATGTCATCACGACCAAGGAGAACAAAATTGAGGGTACAAGTCCGGCTGTCTCGGCTCATCATGGCAATGAACTCCAGCTTCATGTGAAATCTCCTTAAGCACACCCGCCATCACCATCACTTAAGCGCAGCCACACCTACATCGGCAAAAACTGCATCCTTTGGAAGGAAGACGCATTAAGCTAGAAACATCCGACTCATTCGAACTAGAAATGTCCAGCACAGTAATGCGCGTAAAGCTTGTCCGCAGCTTAAGTATAACATAACATATAACAGCACTGTGTTAAACTTGTGGTATTTCAACTAGCCGCAACTCAAGCCCTAAATACGGCAACGGCCGTGAATTGTAATTGTAGGTGTCAGTCTTCATAAACCGCTGTTATCACAGAAACGGACACACTCAGATTAGTTTCCTAAAATCCTTTCATTCAGAGGCTACACTCAAACTTTCTGTGATGCAAGGCAAGTGTCGCATTAAGAGCTTGCGACAAAGAGCGTATGTTTTTCAACGGCGATGCTATCGTTAGTTTTAGCAAGAGGAAGCGAAAACGTTTTTCAGCTTTTCTAAGCAAAATTATAGTGTGGCATTGCTTTCAACCAACGTGTAGTTACTCTTTGGACGATCACAATAGAGTAACCATGCTCGCAACGAAATCTGCGGCTTATTAGTGAAAAAAAATGTCAGTGCCACTCACCGCACTCGCAGCCACGTCGACCGCAGCCATGCTCCCACAGCGTTCTGTCACACCCATGCCAGTTGCCTTAGCGCAATCGCCACCGTTTCCTAGGCGACCGAGCTGAGTTAGCCCGAGCAGCACAGGTTCTCCACCCTTCGTTTTGTCTTCCATCGCGGCCTCCCGTTTGGCTGTCGTTATCGTCCAGCGTACACGCTGCATCATGCAGGTCATCGACGCGCTGGCACTATCAGGTCTTCGTATCAGGTCTTCGTTTTGAGACGTTCATCTCAGACGCTATTAAAACTTGCAGTCGTAGATTGAATAGCTGCGGCTTCATTCGCTGCACTTTCCTGTCCCTTAGTACTCAGTAACATTTTAATGTGCTACTTGCATCATAAAAACAGAGGCATCTGCACATATGTATGTACATGAGATGATTAAATGTTCGCAGATGCGGTCTATCTGCATGCACATAGAAGAGGCATACTTTGGGAACCATTACGAAAACTCGCCCAAACTGTCTGCAAATTACCTTACAAACAAAAAAGGACACGACGTAAGTTGTAATTTTCTTGCGTTTCTATGAAAAACAGTTTGTTCTCAGGTTATTAAATATTGTATAATAGCAAACTGTACCCGCTCTTATCTGGTACTACATCCGCGATTGCATTACGTCACAACACTCGATATTGTTAGGTCATTTGGAGATCACATTGTGGCAGCTTGCATTATGCATTATGCATAATGCAAGCAAGTTGCATTATGCGTGTTGGAAATTTTAGGTGCTTCCGCTTGCTGTTTACCCTCCATAATACTGAACTGAATTATGGCGATTTACGTGCCAAAACACGGTTTGATATTGAGGCACGCCAGAGTGGGGGACACCGCAATAATTTTGACCACGACGGGACCTTAAACGTGCCTTGATGCACGGTTGTTTTTGCATTTCGCCCCCTTAAAAACACGTCCGCCTCGGCCTGGTTTTGATCCCACTACCTCATTGAGGAAAATAATATTTTTGGGATTTTACTGGTCACAACCACAACCTGATTATGTGACATGCCGTAGTGGAGAAGGACGTAAAATTTTCAAAATCAATTTTTCAAGTCCGCCGTCTTTTTAGTGGGTCTGGGCGCCCGCCGCGGACGGGGTTCCGAGACCTTGCCTCGAAGCGGCTTCCTCGGCTCGCTGTACGGCCCAGAGTGCTGCTGGCAGGTTCGAGCTGAGCAGTGCGGTCTTCCAGTGCGAGCGGTGGCTGGCGGGGGAAGACATGGCGGAGCCGGCACTTTCAGACTTCTTTTTAAGGCCTGGCACTTCTATACCATGTGATTAAGTGCCACTACCTCGCCACAGGATGTTCATCTGTTTGTAGTGTACATGTCTGGATACATGGAGTGCATGAGTCTGGGGTTTCTATAGGAATCCGTTTGTCATTGACTGTAGTGTACCGCTTCCGTCCAGAAATTAGGCGTTAATTTCAAGCACCGAAGACGCAGCACACGAGAGTTATTGCATTGCGCCCCTAATGTAATACAGCCGCCGCTGCTGCTGGGATCGAACCGGCGACATCGGTACTCAGCAGCGTAACGTCATAGTTACTGAGCTGTTGCCTCAAACTTTATATTTTGCTATATACTGCGGGAAACACAGTGCAATGCGCAAAGTAGTGTAACAGATATTCTAGAGCGACGTTTCAGTTGTGCAGAGTTGAAACACGCAGTACAAGATTACCCTTTATTACCCCTAACCTTTAAATTATGTAGATTTTTGGTGTCGTTCAAATCCACGTAGTGTTCGTGGCCAAAAATAAAGGCGAAAAATTCTAGTTTTTCTTGATACACAATGCGCTTTGACTTTGGGGATGATGGAAGCTATAGCAAAGCCCGTATTTCACCCACTCGATTTTACCTGCACGCACACACCAGCCCTAATATTGTAAACGTATAGTGTAAACGTTCCAATAAAGAAACCGGCTAAACAATGATCGTAGATCTCGTAGTTCGTAGAATGTTTGTAGGATCGTAGACCGCACTTCAAGGAAATGTACGAGTCGACGATTAATCATTTTTTCGAATAGTTTACACAGGTAACTTGTAAGAGCTATTGCACGATAACTTGCCGCCAAGGAAAGGTCTCAGGACGGCTTCCAGACGGGAGTAAAAATAGCTTCCTTCCATGAGGATGGGAGGTATGCGGCAGCCCACATAGAGTTGAAAATTGCCAGAAGTGTCATGTATGTGCAGGTGTTTAAGTATTAATCGTGTCATATGATTTGGTATGACACGAATATGTTAGTTAGTTAATTCGGGTTTAATGGCGCAAAAGCGACTAAGGCTATGCTGCGCCAGTCACAGGACAGTATAAGATCCGATGTTAAGGTAGTTACAGCTGTGTTACCTTAAAGTCGATGTAGATAATCGGTTTCACCTAAAAACTGGAACAGGTTAGTGAATGGCACTAGTGGGTCATCGCCCAATATTAAGGCAGGGTGCAGAGGTATATGTAAGTGATACAAGTTTTTGAAATGTTTCTGCCTCTGTGTTTCAGTGTGTGGGCATGATATAATGATGTGGGTTACTGTGAGCGTTTCGTGACATTTCTCGCATGTTGGTGGACTTTCGTTTCGAAGTGAAAAATTGTGTGTTAGATGCGTGTGTCCAATTCGAAGTCGACATAACATTACCTCATAGAACCGTTCTTGGTGAGTGCATGATTTCCACTCGCGAAGCAGGGGTTTAGTTATATGTAACTTGTTATTTACGCATGAGTTTCATTCTTGTTGCCATTTTGTTGCTAGGGCCTTATGAACCGCTCTGATGCTGTCTTTGTATGGAAGTGCTATGTGTGTTATGCTTTTGTGCGCTGCCATGGATGCGCTTCTATCGGCAGCTTCATTCCCTGCTATCCCTATATGGCTTGGGACCCAGCAGAATCGTATGGTTCCTTCGTATTTCTTGTTAAATACTATGTATAATATATCGCCAAGCAGGGGTTCAGACGCGGAGTTCAAGTTAAGGGCTCTTAGGGCACTTAACGAGTCGGTATAAATAATAGCATTCTTCTGCTTGTCGGAAGTGATTTTCTTAACTGCCATCCAAATCGCATAAACTTCGGCGGTAAAGACTGAAGAAAAATTATTTATGCGAATGCTATTTTCCCAATTTTTTGTTACGATCCCGACACCTACGTATTCTTGTGTTTTAGAGCCGTCAGTGTAAAATTCTGTGTAATTTTTATATTTTTCTTGGATAGCTCGGAACTCTTGTATTATGTGCTCTTGTGGAATGTCTTTTTTCTTTATATGTGTTAACGTCCAGTCACACAGCTGTGTAAAATTGCACCATGGGGGCAATCTTGGTGGCCTTTCGGCAACCTGCAGGGCTTCAGGAGGGATATCATAAGTCTGACAGTATTGTTCGTGTCTTAAGATGAGTGGCCGAATCATGTTTGGTTTATTTGTGTAGTGTATTCGTGATTGGCACTGTGTTACGATGTTGTAGCATATATGTTGTGGCGATGACCGAATTCTTAGTACATAGCAAAGTGTAAGTTGTGCTCTGCGGTGCTGTAATGAAGGCTCATTAGCGTCAACGTATAAACTTTGTACAGGCGATGTCCTGTAGGCACCGCTCGCCAGTCGTAGGCCAAGATTGTGAACTGGATCAAGTCGCTTAATGTAGGACTGCCTAGCTGCACCATAAACTACACTACCGTAGTCGAGGATACTACGTACAAGGGATCGGTATATACGTAGCAGACATGTACGGTCAGATCCCCAGTGCTTATGTGATAAAACCTTGAGGATATTTAGTGCTTTATTTGCTTTAATTTTGGTTGCGTTAATGTGGGCCAGGAAGTTCAGTTTAGTGTCAAACGTTACGCCTAGAAATTTATGGTGTTCTTTGACCGGTAGCGTTATACCATGCAATGTGAGACCTGGAGTACAGTGTAACCCTCGCTTCTGGGAAAAGAGAACTGTAACAGTTTTGTGTGTTGAGAACCGGAAACCATTTTTGTTAGCCCATTGTGTAAGATTATTTATCGTTATTTGTAGTTGTCGTTCACAGGTGGGCAGGCTTGAGGCGCGGCAAGCCATTTGCAAATAGTCGACATATATTGAGTGCATAACAGATGATGGGATGATCTTATTCACAGAGTTCATTTTGACTATGAAGAGCGTTGTGCTCAGAATGCAACCTTGTGGAACGCCATTTTCTTGTGTGAATGTGCGCGAGAGTATTGTGCCGAGACGTACTTGAAATGTTCGGTTTGACATGAAATCGCATAGACAATTCAGCATTCTTCCGCGAATTCCCATGTCAGCAAGGTCTCTCAAAATTCCGTATCGCCATGTGGTATCATATGCCTTTTCAAAATCAATGATGATGATATGTGGTGTTTAATGGCGCAAGGGCCAAGTATGACCAAAGAGCGCCATGCCAAAAGGTAATTTTAACAATGTATTGTGAATGCAGTGGATAGTGGATTTATTATGGTAAATGTGACATGGCTGTAAAAAGGCCTAAAAACTGTCGCTGTTAATGGCGTAAAATAAATAGGTACTAAAATGATGACACTGATTAGGGCATGGACGATGGCAATTGGGTTTCGTTAAAAAACATGATGGAACAAGGCAACACATAACAATGATAGTAGAACCTCAAGAGAGCCCTTTTATTAGAAGGGCTGTTAGTCGTCTGCTAAACATTTCCTGTCCAAATGATTTTGAGAGTATCCGTTTCCAATAAAAACTGTAAGACTAATTTCATGTTAAAAAGCGGTTCATCACTAAGAAAACATGCAGGGTGAAGAGGTGTATTTTCACGATATGCAGAAGGAAAATACTTTTTCCTCTGTTTCTATTGCAGGGCATTGAATAAGAACATGGAGTACTGTGAGACTCTTGCCGCACTTGCCACAAGTCGGGGGATCGCCTCCAGTCAAGAGATAAGAGTGAGTACCGTATGGGTGGCCTATCCTTAGTCGGCAAAGAATTACTTCCTTGTAACGTGCTGTTTTCCCACTGATCCAGTTCCCCAGTTTTGGTTTTATTATGTGAAGCTTATTCATTACTTGTGTATCCCACTTGCCTTGCCAATGATTCCTTAATTTACGGCGTAGAAAAGGCTTTAGGTCTGTCGCAGGGATGGGAATATTTCCATCTCTGTCGCTAAAAGTTACGGATGTAGCGCTTTCGTCAGCTGCTTCGTTCCCTTTTATACCTTTGTGACCGTGTACCCAGCATATGACAGTCACTTGATTGCACATATATAGGGCGCACAATAAGTTATACAGCTCATTCAAAACGGAATTCTTATGTTTTTGTAAACTAATTAGTGCTCTCATGACACTTAACGAGTCTGTGAAGAGAACAGCCTTAGCGATGTTTGTGAGCCTGATGTGTTTAATAGCCGTGAGTATAGCGTATGCTTCCGCTGTAAAGATGCTTGTGTGCGGGTTTAGTGTCCCAGATATTGAAAATGATGGTCCAAGAGCTGCGTAAGCAACACCATCAGCAGACTTCGAAGCATCCGTGTAGAATTCGGCACAGGAATGCTTCTCTTTTAGTTCAAGAAAATGTGATTTTATGTGAGCCTCAGGCGCTCGTTTCGATATTTCTAGAAAAGATATGTCACATTGGATAGTTTGCCAGTCCCAAGGCGGTGGGAACCGAATAGGAGCCATTAGGATATTTTCTACAAAATGGACGCCTGTTTCTTCTGACAGTGCTTCCACTCGGAGGGACAGAGGAGGCCTGATGGCTGGACGGTTACGGGATAGCCTGGCAGTGGACAAGTCGCTTATTGCAAAATGACATGGATGCTGAATATCTGATTTCTCTTTCAAGGCGTAAGAAAAAGATAAATATGCTCTTTGTAGATGAAGAGACCATTCGTTGGATTCAACGTACAGGCTCTCTACAGGACTAGTCCTGAAGGCACCTGTAGCAAGACGGATACCCAAGTGGTGAATCGAATCTAACATCTTCAAGGCACTAGGCGTAGCAGAACTATACACTATAGCACCATAGTCAAGGCGTGACCTTATCAGACTTTTATACAGGCTCAAAAGGCATCTTCTGTCACTTCCGCAGGATGTACGGGACAAGAGCTTCAGAAGATTCATTGTCTTCATGCACTTCGCCTTAAGATATTTCAAGTGGGGGATAAATGTTAGTTTAGTGTCTAATATGAGGCCCAAAAATTTATGTTCATGGCTCACTGGGAGCTGTTGTCGATTAAGATAAATAGCGGGTTCAAGTAATATACCTCTTTTGTTCGAAAAGAGAACACACGTGCTTTTTTGCGGGTTTAATTTAAACCCATTCTCGTCAGCCCACATTGACAATTTGTTTAGCCCAAGCTGCACATGTCGCTCACAGATGGAAAGACTACATGATTTAAAACCTATTTGTACGTCATCTACATACACAGAATAAAACATTGTACGTGGTATGATAGTATAAAGTGAGTTCATTTTTATAACGAATAGAGTGCAGCTAAGCACGCCACCTTGTGGTACGCCTGTTTCCTGTGTAAATAGACGAGATAGCACATTACCAACTCTGACGCGGAACGTGCGGTTAGACAGGTAACTTTGGATGACATTCAGCAAATTACCTCGGACTCGCATTTCGGCCAGATCACGGAGAATTCCGAACCGCCACGTGGTGTCGTAAGCCTTCTCCATGTCAATAAATACTGACAAAAAGAACTGCTTGTGTACAAAAGCATCGCGAATGTTCGTCTCGATGCGGACAAGGTGATCACTTGTGGATCTACCTTCCCTGAAACCACACTGTAGGGGATCTAATAGTTTGTTACTTTCAAGAAAATGAAGGAGACGCCGGTTAACCATTTTTTCAAAGAGTTTACATAGGCAACTTGTCAACGCTATAGGCCTATAGCTGTTGACTGAAGTTGGGTCCTTGCCGTCTTTTAGTATTGGAACAATTATTGCTTCCTTCCAGGCGGATGGAATGTACCCGGCAGAGAACACAGAGTTGAAGAGTGTCAGTAGTGTTTTGTGGGTCTCAGGGTGTAGATAAAAGTTAGTTTTGTGTTTCACAGTATTGCTACTGTGTTCTTTGACGTCACGACCATGTGAAATGTGATGATGATGATGTATGGGGTTTTATGGCGCAAGGGCCAGGTGTGGCCAAAGAGCGCCATGTCTGTGGTAGTGGGTGTGCAGTGTAACTATGATTGCTATGAAATTGGTGTGACGTGGCTGTAAAGGGGCCTTAAAATATACGCTCTAAAGTGCGTAAAATATGTGTAATAAACTTATGGCGATGACGTATGACTTGTACTATGAACATATAGATGCATATAAAAAAAATGATGCGATAGGTAAAATATATCAGATTATAAGAAATGCTACAGTACTACTACCTCCTTAGAGCCCTTGAAGCACAAGGGCCTGGAGGCATGTACTATTCAAAACAATCATCGCAGCGGCATCCTCTGGAGCGAGGATGCTCTACGAATTTAATGGGCTTATAACGCGTAGAACTACATCCGTTAAGAAGTCGAGGACTGCCTTGGTGTTAAAAAGCGGTTCCTTACCAATAAACATAGCCGGGTGTAGAGGGATGTAATTACGGTATGCAAGCGGAAAATGTTTCATTCTTTCAGGTTCGGCTTTCCGACACTCCGAGAGGACATGCGATGAGAGGCTGACCGTCCTCCATCTACCACAGGTTGGAGGTTCACTTCCAGTAAGTAGAAAATGATGGGTCCCAAATGTGTGTCCTATGCTGAGGCGACAGAATAGGACATCTGTTCGCCAACATTTCGTTGGGGAGGGCCAAAAACCTAACTGGGGCTTTATGACGTGCAGTTTGTTATTTGTTTGCGCGTCCCACGTGCACTGCCAGTGATTTCGCAGTTTATTTCGTAAGAAAGGCCTCAGGTCTGTGACAGGCACATCAGCGGTAGGGTTTACAACTTGCGATGTGATAGACGTGGCCATCTCGTCCGCGAGAACGTTACCTTCGATTCCCCTATGGCCAGGGACCCAGCATATTATGATATTCTGGTTAGATGAGCACGCTTTACATAATACCGAATACAGTTCATTGAATACGGGATTTTCATGTTTGTAGAGTGACATTAAGGCCTTCACGACGCTTAGAGAGTCTGTATACATCGCTGCTTTTGAAAGTTTTGATCTTCTTATGTGCTTCACGGCAGAGAGTAATGCGTAGGCCTCGGCCGTAAAGATGCTTGTTTCCGGATGTAGTGCATCGGATTCCGAGAAGGATGGGCTGACGGCTGCATAGAATACCCCGGAATTTGACTTTGAAGCGTCTGTGTAGAAATCTGCGCAGGAGTGTTTGTACTGAAGTTCTAGGAAATGCATTCTGATTTCGTCCTCAGGAGCGTGCTTTGTAACTTTTATAAAGGATATGTCACATTGTATCACCTGCCACTCCCAAGGAGGTAAGAGCTTGATTGTCTGCATTAAGCGATGCTCGAGGAGTGGGACATGCATTTCATTGCTAAACTCCTTCACACGCAGCGAGAAAGGCTGTCTTATAGAGGGGCGATTGCTGAAAAGTGTAGCGCACGGCATGTCGGTAACGGTATCAAAACATGGATGTTCAGGATTTGAGCGTACTTTAAGGAAAGATGTAAAGCTGTTGTATGATCTCTGTAGGTGGAGAGACCATTCATTTGATTCGGCATATAAACTTTCAATCGGGCTTGTTCTGAAAGCGCCCGTGGCTAAACGGATGCCTAGATGGTGAACCGGGTCTAGCATCTTTAGCGCGCTTGGGGCGGCAGAGTTATATACCACGGCGCCATAATCTAATCGTGACCGGATGAGGCTCTTATACAGATTCATTAGGCACTTCCTGTCACTACCCCACGTAGCCTGGGATTGAAGTTTCATTAGGTTCATTGTTTTCGGACACTTTTCTTTGAGTTGTTTAATGTGTGAGACGAAAGTGAGTCTATTGTCAAGTACAACACCTAGAAATTTGTGCTCTTTGTTTACAGGTATCTGTTCTCGACACATTTGTAAGGAAGGATCCGGAATAAGGCCTCTCTTCCTTGTAAACAGCACACAAGTACTCTTTTGAGGATTGATTTTAAAACCATTTTTCTCTTCCCACCCTGACACCTTGTTCAAACCATGCTGTACCTGTCTCTCGCATACTGTGAGGTTACAGGATTTGAAGCCTATTTGAATGTCGTCCACATAGACGGAATACAAAATGGCTGGTGGTATGGAAGCACGAAGCGTTGTCATTTTAACAATAAAAAGTGTGCAACTGGGCACGCCTCCCTGGGGTACACCAGTTTCTTGTGTAAAAGGACGTGACAGCACATTGCCGACTTTCATCCGGAAGGTACGATTGGACAAGTAGCTTTTTATTATGTTTAGCATATTACCATGAATGCCCATTTCCGATAAGTCTCGCAAGATCCCGTATCGCCACGTTGTGTCATACGCATTTTCTATATCAAGAAATATCGAGAGGAAGAACTGTTTATGTATGAATGCGTCCCGGATATTTCCTTCAATACGTACACGATGGTCGGTTGTGGAGCGCCCTTCTCGGAAGCCACACTGATAGGGATCAAGCATTTTGTTCTGTTCAAGGAAATGGATCAGTCGCCGATTTATAATTTTTTCAAATACCTTACACATGCAACTTGTGAGGGCTATCGGGCGGTAGCTTGCCACTGAGGAAGGATCTTTGTCTTGTTTTAAAAGAGGGACCACAATGGCTTCTTTCCATGTGGTCGGAAGGTACCCTGCGTCCCAGATAGTGTTGAAAAGTGTAAGTAGTGTAACTTGCGTGTCATTGTGTAAGTTTTTCAGCATTTCATACATGATTCTGTCAGCCGGCGGAGGCAACACACCTCTTTGGCCTCTGCTTCACGTAGACGGCACCCCCGGACTGACCCACCCGGGGAAAATCGGTAGTTGCCTTTTCCTGTCTCTCTCTCCCTACAACCTTCGTCTTTCCCTTACTTTCCACCTTTCCTGTCTTCTTCTGGCTTCTTTTCATTCCGATTTTTCCAGGCAGCAAGGGTTAACCTTGTGTGAATAGCCAACCTTGGTTATTTCATATTTGGTTATAGTGGTAATGTACAGCTGGCGTTTGCAGGCAGTGTTTCACAGGTCCTGCAGCGTCCCCTTGTAGGACTCCATGGTGGGTGGCTGGCGTTACTGCCGAAATATCACATATATTTATGGATAGCTCCTTTCCTCAACTCCCTGATCGCCCTCAGAAAAGAGGGCGCACCGATGAAGTCTTTCAGTTTTTCGGACGTCAAGTCCACAACTTCCCACGTTTCCATGTAGTTCACTCGGAAACACCAGGCAAACCAGTACGCACCATTTCACCTTTCATTGTATCAAAGACCCTGACTGATGTTTCTGGAGCCGGTTATAAGGCGACCAGGATGGCAAGCGGTGATCTCCTCCTGGAGCTCCGCGATAAGAAGCAATACGAGAAACTGCCTAAGCTAGTGTCATTTGGGGATCACCAACTAACAGTAACCCCGCACCGTACTATGAACACCACCCGCGGCGTTGTGTCGGACGATGACTTGCTCGAGCTCACTGAGGCTGAACTCTTGGAGGGCTTCAGTGAACAAAATGTCATAAATGTCAAAAGAATCAACATAAGGCGCGAGGGTAAAGAAATTGCGACCAAGCACCTAATTCTCACCTTCAATTCAAGTGTCCTGCCCGAATCAATCGAGGCCGGGTACATCATGCTCCGTGTAAGACCGTATGTGCCAAATCCCTTGAGATGTTTCAAATGCCAACGTTTTGGCCACAGCTCGCAGAGCTGCCGAGGCCGCCAAACATGTGCGAAATGCAGTGCCCTTGAACACGCAACTGAAGAATGTAAGAACTCTCTACACTGTGTAAACTGTGATGGGGATCACGCCGCGTACTCACGATCGTGCCCCTCCTGGAAGAAGGAAAAAGAAATTGTAACCATAAAAGTAAAAGAGAACATAACGTTCAAAGAGGCACGAAGGCGGGTAGCACACCTGCCAAAGAAAAGCTTTGCCGAAGTGCCGCGTCAGGGGGCAGCGTCACAACGGCCTCCGGCGGCTGTCCGACCCACAAGCAGTGAGTCGGCAGTCACGCCATCTGCCCCCGCGACGGTTGCAGCTAGCGCTGCTCCGTCAACCGAGGAGAAGGAACCATCGACCCAGAAGGAGGGCGCAGCCGAGGCTGCCTCAACTTCCGAGGTTCCTTCATGCGCTGGCTACGGCCGGCGTAGCCAAATCCCTCTGGGAGCCCCATCGACCTCCGGGCTGGTGGGCGCAGGTGTCTTGCCCTCCAAGGCGGGACTCCCTCTGAAATCTTCCCGCTCGCAAGAGCACGTGTCCGGCGCCTCACAAGAGGCAATGGACACTACACCCATCCTCAAGGCGCACCAAGCGCCTAAGGAGCGGCGAGGCTCCCTCGAACGCTCCAGAAAGAACAAAACCCCTATTACAGGGCCTCGAAAGGGTTCTGTAATCTAAGGCATCCCGTCCGTTTCCGTAAACACAGCACCAAGTTATTTTAAATATGGATACACAAATCATTCAATGGAACATTAGAGGTCTCCTTACAAACCTTGAAGATTTGCAAGAACTCATCCACAAACATAATCCAAAAGTGCTGTG
Organism: Dermacentor andersoni; assembly: GCF_023375885.2. Classification (NCBI taxonomy): domain Eukaryota; kingdom Metazoa; phylum Arthropoda; class Arachnida; order Ixodida; family Ixodidae; genus Dermacentor; species Dermacentor andersoni. Next base: position 1,039,733 of record NW_027314757.1, read on the forward strand.
TTTACAGGAAACACATTTAAAATCCAGACACGCAAACTTTCTCCGTACGTATGTTACGTTTCGTAAAGATCGCGATGATGCCATCCCATCATCGGGTGGTGTTGCGATTCTCACACATAAAAGTATAGCATGTCAACCTTTACAGCTTCGAACGCCCCTTGAAGCAGTGGCGGTGCGAGTTGTTCTGGTAAACAAACTCATCACTATTTGCTCGCTTTATATACCCCCACATTACAAATTAACTAAACATGAATTTCAATCCTTTATAGATGAACTGCCAGAACCTTATGTTGTTTTTGGCGACTTCAATGCGCACAGCTCCCTGTGGGGCGACTCTCGTATAGATGCGCGAGGTCGTCTTGTTGAACAGTTCCTCTTCTCTTCTGGTGCATGCCTGCTGAATAAGAAGGCACCCACATATTATTCTCTCGCCAACAGAACATTTTCATCAATTGACCTCAGCCTAGTTTCCCCGTGTATACTGCCTGAACTCGAATGGGAAGTTATGAACAATCCTTACGGGAGCGACCACTTCCCGATACTGATAAGAACATCTAAAGAAAACGAATGTCCTCCACAAGCTCCTAGGTGGAACATAGACACAGCCGACTGGGAGAAATTTCGAACTCTCACCAGCATCTCATGGGCTGACATCTCTTGTTTAGAAATTGATGCTGCGGTGGAGTATCTTACAACATTTATAATAGATGCCGCGTCAAAATGCATATCCGAAGTAAGTGGTTTGGCATGCAAACCACGTGCACCGTGGTGGAACAGCGAATGTAGGATCGCTCGTAGGAATCAGAACAAGACGTGGGAGATGCTACGCGCTTCGCCCACTGCAGAAAATCTTGTCAACTTCAAAAAAGTAAAATCCCAAGGTAGGAGAACCCGCCGACAGGCCAGAAGAGAAAGCTGGCAAAAGTATCTATCGTGTATTAACTCGTTTAGGGATGAGGCCAAAGTCTGGAACAGAGTTAATAGGATTAGAGGTAGGCAAACATACTCAGTCCCCCTGGTAAACACACAGGGCGATACACTGCAAGGCCAGGCCAACTCACTCGGGGAGCACTTTGAGAGTGTATCAAGCTCAAATCATTATTCGCAATCCTTCCTAAAATATAAACAAATAGAAGAATGCAAGCCACTCATCAATAAATGCCGACAGAATGAACCGTACAATTGCCCTTTTAGTGCTGCCGAGTTGAAAGCTGCCTTGAGCGCATGCAAGAGTTCCGCACCAGGATCTGATAGAATCATGTATGAAATGCTCAAAAACTTACACAATGACACGCAAGTAACACTACTTACACTTTTCAACACTATCTGGGAGGCAGGGTACCTTCCAACCGCGTGGAAGGAAGCCATTGTAGTCCCTGTTTTGAAACAAGGCAAAGACCCTTCCTCAGTGGCAAGTTACCGCCCGATAGCCCTCACAAGTTGCATTTGTAAGGTGTTCGAAAAAATGATAAATCGGCGACTCATTCATTTCCTTGAACAGAGCAAAATGCTTGATCCTTATCAGTGCGGCTTCCGAGAAGGGCGCTCCACAACCGATCATCTCGTGCGTGTTGAAGGGAATATCCGGGACGCATTTATACATAAACAGTTCTTCCTATCGATATTTCTCGATATGGAAAAGGCGTATGACACAACGTGGCGTTACGGAATCTTAAGAGACCTGTCAGAAATGGGCATCCACGGTAATATGTTTATTATAATAAAAAGCTATCTGTCAAATCGTAGCTTCTGGGTAAAAGTCGGCAATGCACTCTCACGTACTTTTACGCAAGAAACGGGTGTACCCCAAGGAGGCGTGCTCAGCTGCACGCTATTTATCGTGAAGATGAACACGCTTCGTGCTTCACTACCACCCGCCATCTTTTACTCTGTCTACGTGGACGACATTCAAATAGCTTTCAAATCTTGTAACCTCGCAGTCTGCGAGAGACAGGTACAGCATGGTCTGAACAAAGTGTCAATGTGGGCAGACAAGAATGGGTTTAAGATCAATCCTAACAAAACCTCTTGTGTTCTTTTTACAAGAAAGAGAGGACTTATCCCAGATCCTTGCATAGAACTGCGTGGACAACAGATACCTGTAAACAAAGAACACAAATTTCTAGGTGTCATACTTGACTACAGACTCACCTTCGTCCCCCAGATTAAACATCTCAAAGAAAAGTGTCTAAAAACAATGAACATAATCAAACTTCTATCCCAGACTACGTGGGCTAGTGACAGGAAATGCTTAATGAATCTCTATAAAAGCCTCATTCGATCACGACTAGACTATGGCGCCGTGATTTACCACTCTGCCGCCCCGAGCGCACTAAGGATGCTAGACCCAGTCCACCATCTAGGAATCCGACTGGCCACTGGCGCTTTCAGAACGAGTCCCATACAAAGTTTATATGTAGAATCAAATGAGTGGTCACTTCATCTGCAGAGAACATTCATCAGCCATACATATTTTCTGAAAGTCCACTCAAACCCCCAACATCCCTGTTTTAGTACCATTAATGACATGACATGTGCTATACTCTTTCGCAATCGTACGTCCGTAAGACAGCCTTTCTCGCTGCGTGTGAGGGAGCTTAGCGAAGAAATGCACGTTCCACTCCTCGAGCTTCGCCTAATGCATCCAGCCAAGCTGCTACCTCCTTGGGAGTGGCAGCTCATACAATGTGATATATCGTTCGTGGAAGTCACAAAGCACGCCCCAGAGATTGAAATAAAGATGCATTTCCGGGAACTCCAGCACAAATACTCCTGCACGGAGTTCTACACAGACGCATCAAAGTCACACGACGGGGTATCCTATGCAGCCGTCGGTCCATCCTTCTCGGAATCCGACGCACTGCACCCGGAAACTAGTATCTTTACGGCTGAGGCCTACGCACTGCTGTCGGCCGTAAAGCATATATATAAATCACAACTCCAGAAATCAATTATATATACGGACTCCCTAAGCGTCGTGAAGGCCTTGATGTCACCCTATAGACACAAAAATCCAGTACTTAATAAACTATATTCCGTCTTGTGTAGAGCGTACATATCTAACCAGCATATCATTATATGCTGGGTGCCTGGCCATAGGAGCATCGAGGGCAACGTTCTGGCGGACGAGATGGCTACGTCTATAGCATCGCAAGCCGTTAACCCTACCGCTGAGGTGCCTGTCACAGATCTGAGGCCTTTCTTGCGAAGGCGGCTGCGTGCCCACTGGCAACGCATGTGGGACGCGGAAAAAGATAACAAGCTCCACCTAATAAAGCCACAGTTAGGACTCTGGCCTTCCGTAACAAAATCACGCCGGACAGATGTCCTATTCTGTCGTCTAAGAATAGGACACACATTTGGCACACATAACTTTTTACTCACCGGAAACGAGCCTCCAACCTGTGGTAGATGCGGGGAGAGGCTGACCGTCCTCCACGTCCTTCTGGAGTGTCGGGCAGCCGAATCTGAAAGAAAGAAACATTTTCCCTTAGCATACCGCCAGCACATCCCCCTTCATCCAGTAATGTTACTCGGCCCAGAACCGCTGTTTGACTCCAGCGCAGTCCTGGGCTTCCTGAAAGATGTTGTCTTGCATGTTCTTAGCCCCACATGTTCGTAGCGGGTCCTCTCTTCAGAGGATACCGCTGTGATAGCTCTTTCGTGTAGCACGCGCCTCTAGGCCCTTGTGTTTCAAGGGCTCTGGCGAGGCAGCAGTGCTCCAAGTAATTTTACTATCTTATACATTTTCCATTTTGCATCATTCTCCTACGATGGATTTTAATGGTCATAGTTTTCTTCATAAATCATCGCCATAATTTTATAGCACGTAGATTTTACGCAGTTTACAGCGACTATTTTTAGGCCACTTTACAGCCAAGTCACATCTTCCATAATAAATCAACATTAACACTTGTCATGGCGCTCTTTGGCCAAACCTGGCCCTTGCGCCACTAAACACAACACATCATCATCATCATGATTCTGTCAGATCCCGGTGCAGAGCTCTTGCATGCGCTCAAGCCAGCTCTCAACTCTGCAATACTAAAGGGGCGGTTGAACGGCTCATTCTGGCGACACTTTGTTATGAGTGGCTTGCATTCTTCTATTTGTTTATATTTGAGAAAGGGTTTTCAATAATTGTTGGAACTTGACACGCTCTGAAAGTGCTCCCAAGTGAGTCTGCTTCTTCAAGCAGGGTATCGCCTTGAGTGTTTACCAGGTGGAGTGAATAAGTTTGTCGTCGTTTTATCCTGTTAACCCTGTTCCAGAAATTCTCCTCCTCTGTGTAAGTGTTGATACCCGATAAAAACTTCTGCCAACTCTCTCTTCTGGTCTGTCGGCGCGTTCTCCTTCCTTCTGATTTTGCTTTTTTAAAGTTAATAAGATTCTCCGCAGTGGGAGAGGCGCGTAGCGACCCCCACGCTTTGTTTTGTTTCTTGCGGGTGGTCCTACATTCGTCGTTCCATGCGAAACCACTTACATTAGATATGCATGTAGAAGTGGCATCTATAATGAAGGCTGTAAAATACTAAAGGGCAGCATGAATTTCTTAAGAGGACATGTCATTCCATGAGATCCTGGTGAGAGTTCGGAATTTCTCCCAGTCAGCTGTGTCGATTTTCCACCTGGGAGCCATTCATTTTCTTTATATGTTCTTAGTAGTATAGGGAAGTGGTCGCTCCCGTAAGGATTGTCGTTTACTTCCCTTTCAAGTTCAGACAGTAGTGTCGGGGAGACTAGGCTAAGATCTATTGAAGAAAATGTTCTGTTTCAAGGGAATAGTATGTCGCTTCCTTCTTATTCAGAAGACAAGCACCAGAAGAGAGAAGGAACTGTTCAACAAGACGTCCTCGCGCATCTATATGAGGGTCGCCCCACAGGTAGTTCTGTGCATTGAAGTCGCCAAGAACAACATAAGGTTCTGGCAATTGATCTATAAAGGATTGGAATTCATGTTTAGTTAATTTGTAATGGGGGGTATGTAGAGAGAGCTAATAGTGATGAGTTTGTTCAGGAGAACAGCTCGAACCGCCACTGCTTCAAGAGGCGTTTGTAGCTGTAAATGCTGACACGCAATGCTTTTATGGATGACAATGGCAACACCGCCCGATGATGCGACACCATCATCGCGATCTTTTCGAAACGTTATGTACTGTCGGAGAAAGTTTGTGTGTTTTGATTTCAGGTGTGTTTCCTGTAAACACAGCACTTTTGGATTGTGTTGGTGGATGAGTTCTTGTACATCATCAAGGTTTCTCAGAAGGCCTCTGAAGTTTCATTGTATGATTTGTGTATCCATATTTAATGTAAATCGCTGCTGTGTATACGGAAACAGAAATGATTAATTAGATTACAGAGCTCTTGCGAGACCCCGTAAGCGGGGTTTTGCCTTTCTTGGAGCGTTCGAGGGAGCCTCGCCGCTCCTTAGGCGCTTGGTGCGCTGTGGGGATAGGTGTTGTGTCCATTGCCTCTTGTGAGGCGCCGGACACGCGCTCTTGCGAGCGAGAAGTTTTTCGGGAGAGTCTCACCCTGCGCCCACCAGCCCGGAGTTTGATGGAGCTCCCCGAGGGATTTGGCTGCGCTGGCCGTTGCCAGCGCTGGAAGGGGCCTCGGAGGTTGGGGCAGCCTCGGCTGCGCCCACCTTCGGGGTCGATGGCCCCGTCTGTTGGGTTGGCGGAGCAGCGCTAGCTGCAACCGCCGTGGGGGCAGATGGCGTAACTGCCGACTCACTGTTTGTGGGTCGGACAGCCGCCGGAGGCCGTTGTGGCGCTGCCCCCTGACGCGCCACTTCGGCAAAGCTTTTCTTTGGCAGGTATGCTACCCGCCTGCGTGCCTCCTTGAATGAGATATTTTCTTTCACTTTGATCGTCACTATTTCTTTTTCTTTTTTCCAGGATGGGCACGACCGCGAGTACGCGGCGTGCTCCCCATCACAATTTACACAGTGGAGAGAATTCTCACAAGCTTCAGAGGAGTGTTCATGCGCGCTGCATTTCGGACAAGTTTGGCGGCCTCGGCTGCTCTGCGAACTGTGGTCAAAACGCTGGCACTTGAAACATCGGAGGGGATTTGGCACGTACGGTCTTACGCGGAGCTTGATGTACGCGGCCTCGATTGACTCGGGCAGGACACTTGAATTGAAAGTGAGTATTAGGTGTTTGGTTGCAGTTTCTTTACCATCGCGCCTAATCTTAATTCTTTTGACATTTAAAACATTCTGTTCGCTGAAGCCCTCCAACAGCTCAGCCTCGGTGAGCTCCAGCAAATCATCGTCCGAAACAACGCCGCGGAGGTATTCATCGTGCGGTGCGGGGTTACTACTATTTGGGTCTCCCCAAATGATACTAGCTGAGGCAGTTTCTCAAATTGCTTCTGATCGCGGAGCTCCAAGAGGAGGTCACCGCTAGCCATCCTCGACACCTTATATCTTGTCCAAAAACTTCGGCAAGAGACTTAGATACAAGGAACGGGGAGATTGTTCGCTCTTGTTTGGCTGGTTTTTCTGCGTGGATCACATGAAAACGGGGAAAGTTGTGGACTTGGCGTCCGAAAAACTGAAAGACCTCTTCGGTGCGCCCTCGTTTCTGAGGGCGATCAGGGAGTTTAGGAAAAGCATTTTGCATGTAGGGTTTTCGGCCGCGATGCCGACCACCCACCATGGAGCCCAACAGGGGGACGTGACAGGAGTTCCTGCTAGAGGAACCCTGCCAACGCCAGCCGTACATCGCTGCTATAACCAAATACAGCATAACCAAGGCTGGCTAGCTACACAAGGTTAACCCTTGCCGCCGGGAAGCTAGGAAGTGAGGAGAAATGATGAGAAGACAGGAAAGATGAAAAACGCCAAAGTACTCTGTTTCGTATGCCCGATCCAAGATTCTCGCACCACTCATACCATCGTCGTCGAGAAAGATGCTTTTCGTGCCGACGTGCCTTCGCCGCTATATGGTTAGCACGTGCACGGCTACCTAGCGCATCGGGATTCCTCGACGCATACACTTCTGCCTGACGTCGCTTTGCCCAAAGTTGTAAAATGGTGAGGTCCGGTTGAGGTTGTTTCTCGTCAGCTGTGGTTACAGTGGTGTTCCTCCGTAGCAATTCTTGCAAAGCGGGAAGAATTTCTGAGGGCTCTGAAGGTACTTTAGCAATCGATGATTGCCGAAACTTATCCGAATGCGTCACTGTTACTCGTCGTCGAATTTTCTTTATGCACGTTCAGTGCAAACCAATCATTATTGGCATTACCGAAATGATATTGCGTGACAAAAAAACGACACGGACGTGAGAGAAGACGACACACCACGACGCCGAAGTATGCTTCACCGCGAAATATTAGTGTGTTGCGAGAAAGATAATCTTAAAAATCCCAATTATGGAGCGTTTCTTCTGTAGCTTGCTACACCGCAATCATCATCATCATCAGCCTGGTTATGCCCACTGCAGGGCAAAGGCCTCTCCCATACTTCTCCAACAACCCCGGTCATGTACTAATTGTGGCCAAGTTGTCCCTGCAAACTTCTTAATCTCATCCACCCACCTAACTTTCTGCCACCCTCTGCTACGCTTTCCTTCCCTTGGAATCCATTCCGTAACTCTTAATAACCATCGGTTATCTTCCCTCCACATTACGTGTCTTGCCCATGCCCATTTCTTTTTTCTTGATTTCAACTAAGATATCATTAACTCGCGTTTGCTCCCTCACCAAATCTGCTCTTTTCTTATCCCTTAACGTTAAACCTATCATTCTTCTTTCCATAGCTCGTTGCGTCGTCCTCATTTTAAGTAGAACTCTTTTCGTAATCCTACAGGTTTTTGCCCCGTACGTGAGTACTGGTAAGACACAGCTGGTATAAATTTTTCGCTTGAGGGATAATGGCAACCTGCTGTCCATGATCTGAGAATGCCTGCCAAACGCAACCCAGCCCATTCTTATTCTTCTGATTATTTCAGTCTCATGATCCGGACCCGCAGTCACTACCTGTCCTAAGTAGATGTATTCTCTTACCACTTCCAATGCCTCACTACCTATTGTAAACTGCTGTTCCCTTCCGAGAGTGTTAAACATTATTTTAGTTTTCTGCAGATTAATTTTTTGACCCACCCTTCGGCTTTGCCTCTCCAGGTCAGTGAGCATGCATTGCAGTTGGTCCCCTGAGTTACTAAGCAAGGCAATATCATCAGCGAATCGCAAGTTACTAAGGTATTCTCCATTAACTCTTATCCCCAATTCTTCCCAATCCAGGTCTCTGAATACCTCCTGTAAACAGGCTGTGAATAGCATCGGAGAGATCGTATCTCCCTGCCTGACGCCTTTCTTTATCGGGATTTTGTTGCTTTCTTTATGGAGGACTACGGTGGCTGTGGAGCCGCTAAAGATATCTTTTAGTATTTTTACATACGGCTCGTCTACACCCTGATTCCGCAATGCCTCCACGACTGCTGAGGTTTCGACTGAATCAAACGCTTTTTTCGTAATCAATGAAAGCTATATATAAAGGTTGGTTATATTCCGCACATTTTTCTATTACTGATTGATAGTGTGAATATGGTCTATTGTTGAGTAGCCTTTACGAAATCCTGCCTGTTCCTTTATTTGAAAGAAGTCTAAGGTGTTCCTGATTCTATTTGCAAGTACCTTAGTAAATACTTTGTAGGCAACGGATAGTAAACTGATCGGTCTATAATTTTTCACGTCTTTGGCGTCCCCTTTCTTATGGATTAGGATTATATTAGCGTTTTTCCAAGATTCCGCTACGCTCGAAGTCCTGAGTCATTGTGTGTACAGGGTGGCCAGTTTTTCTAGAACAATCTGCCCACCGTCCTTCAACAAATCTGCTGTTACCTGATCCTCCCCAGCTGCCTTCCCCCTTTGCATATCTCCCAAGGCTTTCTTTACTTCTTCCGGTGTTACCTGTGTGATTTCATATTCCTCTAGACTATTCTCTCTCCCATTATCGTCGTGGGTGCCACTGGTACTGCATAAATCTCTATAGAACTCCTCAGCCACTTGAACTATCTCATCCATATTAGTAATGATATTGCCATCTTTCTCTCTTAACGCATACATCTGATTCTTGCCAATTCCTAGTTTCTTCTTCACTGCTTTTAGGCTTCCTCCGTTCCTGAGAGCATGTTCAATCCTATCCATATTATACTTCCTTATCTCACCTGTCTTACGCTTGTTGATTAACTTCGAAAGTTCTGCCAGTTCTATTTAGCTGTAGGGTTAGAGGCTTTCATACATTGGCGTTTCTTGATCAGATCTTTCGTCTCCTGCGATAGCTTACTAGTATCCTGTCTAACGGAGTTGCCACCGACTTCTATTGCGCACTCCTTAATGAAACCCCCAAGATTGTCGTTCATTGCTTCAACACTAAGGTCTTCTTCCTGAGTTAAAGACGAATACCTGTTCTGTAGCTTGATCTGGAATTCCTCTATTTTCCCTCTTACCGCTAACTCATTGATCGACTTCTTATGTACCAGTTGCTTCTGTTCCCTCCTCAAGTCTAGGCTAATTCGAGTTCTTACCATCCTATGGTCACTGCAGCGCACCTTGCTGAGCACGTCCACATTTTGTATGATGCCAGGGTTAGCGCAGAGTATGAAGTCTATTTCATTTCTAGTCTCCCCGTTCGGGCTCCTCCACGTCCACTTTCGGCTATCTCGGTTGCGGAAGAAGGTATTCATTATCCGCATATTATTCTGTTCCGCAAACTGTACTGATAACTCTCCCCTGCTATTCCTAGTGCCTATGCCATATTCCCCCACTGCCTTGTCTCCGGCCTGCTTCTTGCCTACTTTGGCATTGAAGTCGCCCATCAGTATACTGTATTCTGTTTTGACTTTACCCATCGCCGATTCCACGTCTTCATAGAAGTCTTCGACTTCCTGGTCATCATGACTGGATGTAGGGGCGTAGACCTGTATAACCTTAATTTTGTACCTCTTATTGAGTTTCACAACAAGACATGCCACCCTCTCGATAATGCTATAGAATCCCTGTATGTTACCAGCTATGTTCTTATTAATCAGGAATCCGACTCCTAGTTCTCGTCTCTCAGCTAAGCCCCGGTATCACAGGACGTGCCCGCTTTTTAGCACTGTATATCCTTCTTTTGGCCTCCTAACTTCACTGAGCCCTATTATATCCAATTTACTGCCCTCTAATTCCTCCAATAGCACTGCTAGACTCGCCTCACTAGATAACGTTCTAGCGTTAAACGTTGCCAGGTTCGTATTGCCAGGTGCAATACAGGGTTGTAAATAAGCATCGTGCAGTAAAGCATACTGTGAGTGGAAAGGGCACATAGGTTTACACTTTGCTCATTATTTTCAATTGTGACATAATTTGCAAGTGCATCTGTACTCGTGGTAAGCTTCATTGACAATTCTTTGTACATTACAAATTCATATTGCAGGGAAGCTTACTAAAGCACATTCGCCATTATGGCACGTGTTATTCACCTTCAACGCAGGAGCACAATGCAGATTCTTGCCCCTGCTTTTGGCTGGACTGCACATGCTCTTTGAGAATTGATACATTGTTCATAAGTGCACTGGTACTTTACTCTAAACTGGAGGGCTCAAATTGGTATGAAAGCACAAATTTTATTAAGGGGACAGGATTTTGCCGAGATGGTTGCAGCACAGCTTTTTTTTTTCTTCCAGGCACCTTTTCTACTTGAAGCTTCCATTGCAGTTTTTCGAGCCTCTTTGAACCAGCACATAGTGTATATAAAAATTGGGCTCTGATTGGGAACATCGCCTAAGCTGATGCCTATCTATAGTAAAAAGATGTAGCACGACCAGACAAAATAAAAGAAGGGGGTGGGCTGCAGCAATACTAAGTGTTAAATGGTGCTTTAGGCTTTCCCTTGAGTTTTCTGTTCTTGTGCTTTTTATGGATCCTCGCAGTAACCACGCGAGTGCTGAACTTGAGCTTGTTGGTTTCAAGTCTCATGGTTGTTACTAACAGAACAGTGTGATAAACGAACAAGGGCTTGGAGGCATCCGTTCACCTTGCTTGCCTCATGGTGCTGCTTCATAAGCACCGTGAGTATCCAGGCCAACTAGGAAGGGAGGTTTGTTGCAATCGCTTCTGAACTGTATTGCCACCAAACCAACAGTGCTCTCAATGACAGCTTTTGGGTAGTAGAATGCTTGCACCCAGCAAAGTCGTAAGAACGAAGCATTCAGGATGTGCAAAGTGGGCTTTTGAAGCTGGCAGCATTACTGAAGGGGCTTTGCCCATCTGCCCTCTTTATGGATTCACAAAGATGATTTCCTCTTTAAAAAGAATTGTTTCAGAGGTCATTACATGGCAACAGTGTTTGGTGTTTAGTAGCTTGTCTTTGCCCGCTGTAAATAATCTGTTCCTTCTCCAGTGCCCCCGTGAAGTGCCTACTTTTTGGACACAATGTGCTCTCCATGCTTGCATGTATCTTTAGCTTATAAAGATGTCTATTACCCCTTGCCTCTAGCTGGTCCTTGCTGATGTCACCCAAGGCGGCATTGGGGAGTATGGCAATGTACACTTACAAAACACTTGATACCCGTGAAACCAATTTAATGGAGCTGCTGTTCGTTTTTTGTCCACTCCATCCTGGTTAGTTACAATGAGCAAATGTCCGAACAGAAGGCATATGTAGTTGGTCGTGCATAGCCTGCGCACTAAGACTTGTTGGAATGTTATGACCTTAGCACAGTGTTTATATGTAAAAACCTTCTGATATGATGATGACTTCCTTCTCTTTATCATACTTTGCCTGATGGAGCCAGCAAGTGGGTCAACCAGATGTTCAACAGGCTTCCCACTAGTTTTCCCAGGGTCTCCTTTACCAGGGTTCTGCTCATAGATATGTTTTCTTGACCTTGCACTGCACTTCAACCATGGTCACACCTGCTAAACCTGAATAAACAGAAAATCAGACATCCGCCCGTTCGTAGCAATTGCTACAAAGGAAACCCATACGGGTTCCTCCACCTTGCGGGATGCCGCAGAACTACTACGTCAAACACTTGCCTTTGCTTCGTGTTGTCGACAAATTCAACTTCGCCCTGCCATCTGCTAGCCGCCTGGTTAGCTCAGATGGTAGAGCGGCTGCCCCGGAAAGGCGGTGGTCCCTGGTTCGAGTCCCGGACCAGGACGAATTTTTCTTCAACTATGAGGCCTTTCTTTCGATGAACCCGTGTGGGTTTCCTTTGTAGCAATTTCTACGAACGAGTGGATGTCTGATTTTCTCTTTATTCATTACTTCTCTCCACCTTGCGGGATTCCGCAGAACTACTACGTCACCTGCTAAACCTATAGCATGCGATCAAAAAAGTACTATAGATCATGTTGCTCCAAACTCGTGACATGTGCTACAAGGCCTTGAGGAACACCCTCATTTATTTACGCCCTCATCATGCTGTACGAAGCTTCGCAGGATAAGTGCGACAATTAACATCTGCTGGTTTTTCAGTGTTATTCCTGTCCAGCTTGCTCAAAGCTACCCTGAGTGTTTCAAAAGGAAACGACCGCTGCTGGACAAGAAGTGCTTAAAACAAGGGTCGCTATAATCACATATGTCACACGAAATGAAGAAGGCCTCTGAGTATACAGGCGGTTTACTTCATATCCAACAAGCTTGGTTCTCCCTTTGCTAGTGAGTAAACTCAACTTGCCCCGAATAAATGACCTGTGACACACTATGTGCCAGATGCTGTGTCTCCTGCAAAGCTGAAGATGTGTATGAGATCCTGACACCCTGCAGCGGCTTCTACACTGGGCAAACAGGCTACTATAAAAACGTCTACCTTTACTAATATGCTAATGACATGAAAGCAGGCAGAAATTTGGCTATTCATTGGACCCAACTGCAGGGGCAAGCCACTCTTCCACCAGATGTGTGTTGTTCACAGAAACTGGAGCTGTACAAATGCATATAAAAACAATGATGTTTGAAAGTAGTAGAGTTGAACTATGTTTTGCACAAGCAGTGCTACCTGCAGCGCTGGTACCTTATAGCCACAATTCATGGCTGTACCACCATGCAAAAGCGCTATTCTTGAATTATTAACTTCTATTATATTTATGGTGACCATATATTGTAATCACATATCATCCACATTGTGTGCAATATGGTTAAATGTCAATTATGATAGCCATTCCTAATCTGAAATGCAACAAAATAGCAAATATAGGCAACAAATTGCAATTCAAAGAGATAAAAGACAACCAGTGCACAGGATGCGTGACAGACTTTCTTTCATTGAAAAAGAAATGTGACATGTGTCATGCCACCAGCAGTGGGTAGCAATCTTTGAAGCTTGGGTGGCAGAGGCAAAACTTGGCAAAATGCTACAATCACGCTGTATAACGGCCTTGGACACAAACAACCGACATCATATTGTCGGTTGTATCATACTTGACATGGTGTAAAAAATGTTGACATGCCCTACCCATAAAGAAAAAGCAACTAACACAGAGAACACGCCTTAACATGCAATGTGCAGAGTCTGAAACCTAGAAAAAAACAACCCGAAAAAGGTTTCGCTAAGTCTTTAAACGATTAAAATTGTCAAACTGTCTCATCACTTCTCCTGCACAGCTGAAAAGGAAGGAAGGAAAGCCCAATAGCAGGGCTGCAGAATATGTCACGGAATAAATATACTTTGCTTACGAAGGATACCTGTGGTAAACTTGTGTGTATATAAACCTTTCTTGTTTAGAATGGTTTAGCGGATAGGGAAAAAATGACCATAAGAGCACCAGGTGTATGCATAGTCTATGCAGAAAAAGCCACTGTTTTCTTACTTTTATTTTTTTCTCTCTACTGTTCATGAGTATTTAAGTGCCTTAATAGCACTGCTAACATCCTAAACACAAAACTGGGCAAGTTGTGGCATAAAGAAAATTGCAGTTTCAGTCATAATGTGAAACAATGATGCAGTAGCTGGTGAAATATGCGCAGGAAGCTTACTTCATGCAGTGTTTGTTGAACTGAACACTTCCCGATGCAAGTCGGTAATCTCCTTAAAAAAGTCAAATAAGTAAGAGTCGTATTTATTTGTGGGACTTGTGCCTCCCAGTGTTGAAGTGGAAAGACTCGGCTTTTCTTCCTCCTCCTTCATATCCGGACTTGGCCACTGGTCTACACCAAAACAACCCTTTAGCTTATTACTGCTGAATTCGTTTTGGTTTTCTCAAATCTATATTTGGGCTACCCATTGCTAGGTCTCGCGCTTAATCAAAGAATGAATCAATGAAATGAATCAATTCTCAAAGAGCGTGTGCAGTCCAGCCAAAAGCAGGGGCATGAATCCGCATTGTGCTCCTGCATTGAATACGATCGATCACGCCGAATACGATCACGCCGACGACGAACACGCCAAGGCGTCGCTCGGCGCCAGCATCGCGCCTTCTCAAAAATCCCTAAACGATGCGCCTCATTTAGTGGCGAAATTTTCCCGCTTCGAGTGTCTCCTTTACAACGCTTGAAAGCACTAAAATAGGTAGTGGCTGCCTTTGAAGGCGCGCAACATGGTAGGCTCCCTAGGCACCTAGGATCAGGTCACGTGAGCGATTTTTCTACGACAAATAGACGCACGCGTTCGGTCGTGCCGAGTGGTCGTGCCGCCTGTCTAGCTGCTAGCCGCAGCCGCAGCAACAGCCACATTTTCTTGATAGGCTCTGCCACCTAGCGGAATCGGCAAAGCTCCATTGGCGGCGAGGAGTTACGGAGTCGCCATCTATCGGAAGCGCCTCGCTGGCGTATTATGAGGGATCACGTGGCGCCCCCCTCATAGGTTTTGCTGTCAGCGCTCACTGAAAACACCACGCGCGAGCTCTCCCGGACATTTCTGTAAGTACTTTCGAAACGAGAGAAGTTTATTACTGTCTAAATAATAATCTTGGACAAACTGAAAGCACACAATCGTTTACAGACGCTATCTCTTCACCGAATACGTACAGTGAACGCCACTGCGCGCGGTCGCCGCGGTGAAGTCTTCCGAACCGGCTTCTTGCGTGAAAAGTAGGTAAACGCTGAGAGCAAACTATGTGAAATATGTTCTTATAGTGTTTGTATAACTAAATGGAGTGTAATAGAACGAAGCCTCAATGCAGCGATCGCGCAGATTCGCAGCGACCGACGTCGCGTCTGCATGCTTGTCCGCGCACTGTTTCGTTTTCACCGCGCGCGCGTTTCCGCACCGTGCCATGAGCTTTAGGCCGCAGAATATGAGCATTTGACAGTATACAAGCAACCATTGTTGCGTGGGCGCTATCACAGCTGTTCAAAAATAATTTCATTGTAGAGACTTCGACGCCTACGGGGGACTGTGATGTGCCGTCGCGACGATTCAATCTTTTTTTTTTCTTCTAAATTCTTTGACCTTTCAATACTATTTCTCGAGTTGCTTCGCACTGTATGTTTATCGGTGTTCTCAGCGTGCAATTTCCCGCTGCTCCTTTTTTGTAATTTAGCGCATTAATTCATAGCAGAAACATGACCATATGCCATGCTTTCTTTAAATGTGCTTCTTACCGCTGCCTTTCTACTTCACTGAACTTGCCAGTATCTATAGCATCGACAAGTTCATAGACCAAACCGTCACGACATTAGTCGGGCAGTGGACTCGGGGCGAGCGTCTCAGTGCACGTTTTCAGAACATCGCAGACCGGGCGCCGTAGCAGAAATGTTCCTCACGTCTGTGCTTGCTGCATACCCGAGTTGTAGCCGATGACTGTTTGCCGGTTTACAGGACTCAAAACATGAAGACACCTGCCCACCGCTAATCTCTCTGAGATATAGAGAAATAAAGTTTTTCCATTCCATTCCATCTTTCGCGAGCCAAGCTTCACGCAGCTTCTTGTCCTGCGGCTACGTGTGAATAAGGCTGACACCGGCCTCCGTTACGAGCGTCCGGCCCTGCGGCACCGAGCATTAGCCTACCATGTTGCGCGCCTTCAAAGGCAGCCACTACCTATTTTAGTGCTTTCAAGCGTTGTAAAGGAGACACTCGAAGCGGGAAAATTTCGCCACTAAATGAGGACCGCAGCGTACGAGGGAATTTAAACTCCTTTTCAGCTCGCTTCGGCGCGCCCGAAGCAGCCGACGCGGCCGCTATGTCCACGTGATCCCTCCTAGCACGTCACGCCGACAGTGGCGCCAGCTTTTCCAGTGGTGGAGCTCGAGGCCAATAGCTCGGCCGCGAAACGGCTCGAGTGTCCGCTCTTGTGGTTTACTATGTTACTCTATGCGCTAGTTTCGTCTTTCTCAGTTTGCATGGAGGAAGGAAACTGAGGAGAGGCCCTACCCCCTCCGCGCGCTAGGAGAAAAGTGTGGAGGAAATGATGCAGTAGGTTCTCCTTTGTTTTGCTGTTTTTTTTATTTCTTTGGTGTAGTGGCCCCGCCTTTCGGGCTACAATGGCGGCTCTGTTATTCTTCTATGCGCTCACACGTGTTGCTCCGTAGGTTTCGTAGCGTGGCAAAGGCGCCGCGCGGGCAGGTTTGCGTTGGTCTCAGTGTTTTGTTGCGCTGCGTTATCTGGACCGTGCTCTAACGGATGTTGCTGTGGCCAGGTGGATGGATGGATGGATGGATGGAGTAACCTTATTGAAAGGCTCTGCGAGCTACGGGGCGGAAGGTCCCATAGAGCGGGCTACTCCCACATTGGGACCGGGAGTTGTAACTCCCTGGACGCATCGTGGGCTCGCTGGACAGCCCAGAGCTGCTCCGCCAGGTCCGTGCTGCGTAATGCGTCTTGTAGCCTGGTGGAGTCTTGATCCTTGTTTGCGTGGGTCCGACCACACGGTCAGAGCAAGTGATGTACGTCTAGTGTGCTATGGCAATTTTCGCAATATGATGTTTTGTATAGGTCAGGCATGTAGTGATGTAGTCTGTTCTGCGTGGAGTACGTGTTGGTTTGAAGCATTCTGAACGTCAGGGCTTGAGGCCTGGTGAGCTTATTGTGAGGTGTGCTGAATATTCTGCGGTCTCGATAAAAGTGCTTTATGATCTCGTTATATGTGGAGGGAGGGTCCAGATTCTCGCTGGGATGGTCACGACCAGAATAGGTGGCGTCGCGGAGGGTTAGGCCTCGCGCGCTCCTGTGAGCCATCTCATTAAGATTGCGAGGGGCGTCCTCGATCTCTCCGAGGTGCGCCGGGAACCAGCAGATGGTGTGATGCTGCAGCGGTGCGGATCTATTGATTATTTGTAGTGCTTGGCTTGCAACTGCTCCTTCTGAAAGGCTTTGACGGCCGAGCGTGAATCGCTGTAGACGTGCGTGGTGATCGGGTTTGTGAGCGCGAGTGCGATGGCAACCTGTTCTGCTATCTCGGACATGTGGGTCTTGACTGTGAGAGCGTTTCTGTCTTGACCTTGCTTATTGATCGTGGTGACAACGAAGGCCTTCCTGGTCGGGTACTGTGCCGCATCAACGAAGTAGGCTAGGATCTTCTTATCACGTATTTCGCGCAGGATGAACGATCCGTGTGCCAGCCTTCTGGGTTGATGGTACGCGGGGTTCATGTTCCGCGGCAGTGGGCGAACCGTGTATGAGTTGCGTGTGTCCGTCGGAACGCTTTGATATAGATTCTCGATTACTCTGGTGTCATGACCTAGTTTGGCTAGGATTTCTCTAGCCGGTTTGGTTCCAGAGAGTCTTGTCCGTTGAGCCCGTTCTTGAGCTTCGGCGATTTCTTCTAGTGTGTTGTGTACCCCCAGTTGCAGCAGGAGCTCTGTCTCGCTATTCTTGGGGATTCCCAGCGCTAGTTTGACTAGCTTCCTCAGTTGTACATTAAGTTTGTCCTTCTCCGCTACCTTCCATCTGTGCATGGCCACCTCGTAGGTGAAGTGGCATAGCGCAAAGGCGTGTGTTAGCTTCAGGAGATTTTCTTCCTTAAGGCCGTGTTTGTTGGCTACGCGTCGCATGAGATTCAAGGCATTATTCGACTTTGTCACGATCTTCTCCACTGTCGCGGCGTTAGAGCCGTTAGTCTCCATGAGCATTCCAAGGACTCCGATTTTGCTGACGTGTGGAATGGTTCCTCCGTCTTTTGTTCTGAGAGTAATGACGTGTGTGTCACTGATTTCGTTCTTTGGTTTGGGACTGCTCCTCGACGGTTTGTAGACGAGGAGCTCCGACTTCGCCGGCCGGTGGGAGCGAGGTATTCCTCGATCACGTCGATCGCTTCCTGCAGAGCGCTTTCAATTGATCCCAGGCTACCTCCGGGGACCCAGAGCGTTACGTCATCAGCGTATATCGTGTATTTGACGTTCTCGATTTGATCCAGTTTCTTGCCTAGGCCGGCTAGCGCAAGGTTAAATAGCGTCGGAGAGATGACAGAACCTTGCGGGGTGCCCCTGCCTCCGCGTTTGTATTTCTGGGACTTGATTTCCCCTAGACGGAGGGTGGCCGTTCTGTCGCTCAGGAACGATCTTGTATAAGCGTAGAGTCTCGTGCAGAGGTCGAGTTTGGAGATCGTGTCGAATATGTAGTCATGTGATAAATTATCGAATGCCTTTTCAAGGTCTAGCCCTAGGATTACTCTCGCGTCTCTCGTGTCTGCGTCAATGATCTGATGCTTGAGGAGCTTCATGGCGTCTTGGGTGGATAGCCCGGGTCGAAAGCCGATCATTGCTGCGGGGTAGACGTGTTTATCTTGGAGATGTTTCGAGAGCCTGTTTAGGACCGCGTGCTCGGCTACCTTGCCGACGCAAGACGTCAGCGAGATAGGTATGAGGCTATTGATGTTGGGCGCCTTGCCAGGCTTTGGGATGAGCACTATAATGGCCGTTTTCCAGGCTTCTGGTAGTGCTCCATTCCTCCTGATTTTGTTGATTTCCTCTGTGAGGGTTTCGATTGAGGTTTCGTCGAGGTTTCTAAGTGCCTTGTTAGTTACGCCGTCCGGCCCCGGCGCTGACTTGCTGTTTAGGTTCTGAAGCGCCGTGCGTGTCTCTTCGGTTGAGAAGTCCCGATCTAGCTCTGGGTTGGCTTTACCGCGATATGCATCGGCGGTCGTGCCTCAAGCATTTTTGGCCAGCGGGAGGTACTTGTCGGCGAGACGGTCAATGAGCTCATCTTCCGTAGTATTTTGAGTTCCTCGTGCATGATCTTGTTCAGTGTACGACCCTGGTCCGCTTTGGTTTTGGTTCTATCTAAAAGATGCTTAAGCAGGTGCCACGTCGTCCCGCTGTTGATGCGGCCGTCCGCGGCGTCGCACACCTCGTTCCATTGCTGGTTAGATAGTTGCGTGCAATATTCTGCAATCAGCCGGTTGAGGGAAGAAATTCTTTTCCTGAGCCGTCGATTGTGTCTTTGTTCTTTCCATCTCCTGGTGAGCGATTGCTCGGCTTCGAGCATGTGAGCCAGTCTGCTGACCATGCTTTGAACGGGGAGATCTGTCGCTATTTCCTTCGTGGCCGCCTTAATGTCGGCCTTTAGTTGCGACGTCCATTGTTCCATTGATTCTTTGCCAGTTCGGCGTTCGTGTCTGAACTCGCGGAACTTGTCCCAGTCGACGTACGTCATTTTTCTGGGTTCTCTGGATGGGGTGTCAATCGTTGTCTCAACATTGTGATGATCGCTGCCCAGATCCTCGAAGAGGTTGTTCCACTGATAGTTTGGAACATTGCAGACGAAAGTGAGATCTGACGTTGTGTCGCGGTTGACCGAGTTACCCGTTCTTGTGGGGTACTCGGCGTTCGTGATGAGCCTTAGGTCAAGTTCATCGGCATCGTTTAGTAAGTCCTTGCCCTTGGCTCTGCTGGCGACGTATCCCAAGGCCGTGTTAGGGGCGTTGAAGTCCCCGGCCACGATCACGGGGTTGTCGCCGGCACGGTTGCGGGCGAGCTGTAGTATTTGCTTAAATTTTTGTGCACTGTGCTTGGGGCTGCTGTAAACGTTTAGGATGAATATGCTCTTGGTGTTCTTGGCTCTAGGGAAGACTTCCGTGAGAATGAATTCGCAATTGCTGTGGTCGTGATTAATGTTGTGTGTCGTGTGGGCTAGCTTGTTGCTGACCAACGTGGCGATACTTCTGCATTTGTGTTGCGGTGTCGTTGCGGTCACGTCATAGCCGGGTAGCGAGGGTGTAGCGGTATTTGTCTCTTGTAGGAGAATGACTTGGGGTTTGTCTTTTTTGGCTCGAATGTATTGTTGCAGGGGGGCCTTTTTGCGGACGTATCCCCTACAATTCCATTGCCAAAGGCGAAACGTTTCAGTTTGCACAGCCATCTTTGTTGTTGGCTTTGGGTGGCCTTTGTGAGGCCACGTTGTTGCTATGTCTATCGAGCGACAACGCCCGAGGTAGCTTGGTGATAGTAGCCTGTGACGTCACAGACGGGTGGCCTGCCATTTCTAGCGCGTTGAGCCTTCCACCATTGATGTTGATCGTCTCCATCATGTGGTTGATCTGTAGCGTTATCCTGTCGTAACCTTCCTTGAGGGTCCCTACTGTCGTCGTAGGTTTGTCTGCCCGTCCTTCAGTGACGCGACGGTAGTTGCAAGCCCGCTGAGCAGTTCCTTGATTTCTCTAATGTCGCTGTCCGTGCTCGATGGATGTGTGTTTGTCACGGCTTTTCTCTTATGCGGATTGCGCGTGGATTCCGCGACCGGTACTTCCACTACCATAGGTTCTGATGTGACTTCGGTTCGATTAGAGTCGGGGCGTGGTGGCGTTTTCAGTTGTCTAATTTCCTCGACAAGTTGTGTGATTGTTTGCCTTAACTCTTTGTTTTCGTGTTCTAGTCTTTTAATCGTATTGGCTATTTCTACTTGCTCTGACCGTGCCATCGGACTCACCTGGCTGGCGGCCTGCTGTTGGTGCTGCTGTTCTTGTCGCTCCTGTTGTTGGTGCTGCTGAACTCGTTGGGCCCACGTCAACCGATCATCACCGCCAACTAATGGGCTGAGGGCGAATCGTACCCTTGACGAGGATCTCTGGCTCGGGTTCCTGGAGCGTCCTCGCGATTGTGTCGACAGGCGACCGCGGTTTCTCGATCTCGAGCGGCCCCGCTCACCGGACAAGCGAGCATCTGCGTTGGCGGCCACGTTGTCGTTCATAGCGCTACACTCGGCGTCCTTGAGCGGTGGGAAGTCGTGCTGACTCAGGGCGATTGGTCCTGATCTCGTGGTGCTTTTGCTTGCGTTTGCTGCGATTCTTCTTTCAACTCGTCTTCTTCGGACGACGTAGGGGAGTTGGAAGCGGTTCGTGCATTTATTGCTTGCCGTGACGTGATTTCTCTCGCAGAGCGCACATTTGATCGAGGTGCACACATGATCTGCGTTAGGATTAGCTAGTCCACAGCCTTTGCAAATTGCGTCGTCGGGCGAGGGGCATACGTCGGCACGATGGCCGAGTCTGCCGCACACATGGCACATGGCGATCTGCTTGCGGCAAAGAGAACACTTGATCAGGACGTTGTCGTATCTGACATAGTTCGGGACTCGAAAGCCGTCAAAGGCGATGATGACCGTACCAGTTTCCTTGATTCTCTTTGCCGCCAGAGCGAGCGGGTTGCGTGGGTTGACGATCTTGCGGGTTATGGAGTCCTGCGTCTCATCGAGCGGAACCCCTCTTATAACGCCTTTGCACGTTTCGTGCGGCGCCGTCCTATATGCAGTGGTTTCAAACGTTTGCTCTCCTGTGGAAATGCTGCGGATCCTGAGGTATTTTGCTGCGTTCGCTTCGGACGGTGTGCTGACCACCATGATGTTCTGCTTCAAATTGGGGCATATCGTGTCCTCGCTTCGCTCGGTAGGTTCGATGCAAGCAGCCATGCAAATTGCTTTGGTGACCGTAAGTTGGCCTACCTCGGCTATGTTGATACCGCCACGTATGCGAATCACGATGTTGATGTCATGTTGAGGCAGCGCGGGCATCCTGTTTGCTTTGATCAAGGAGTTTCTGGCTGTTGAGACAGTTGCGTTCGTATTTCCTCCCTTTCGCTGGTGGTTAACGAGGTTGGGCTGGCTCAACGCAGTCTTGATTACTGACGGGCGCGGAGCCACGATAGTCCACCCTGCGTCTGCGGTGAAGTCTTCCGGGCTCATGTCTTGGCGATTGACTTCGTATGCCATCGCTGTAGGGTCGTTCCTGGGTGGAAGGCTCGTTTGTTGTGATCGCTGGAGGCCACCACAGCCGGGGTGGACGCGGGGACATCTGGGGTCGGCGGCGGCTTGGTCGGAGTCGAGACGGGCGTTAATGGTGGCGGCCGTAGTCGCCGTTAGGCTTCTGGCCAGAGGCGGGGCGGCGAGAGATGAAATCACTCGTAAAAAAGTCCAGAGGTCATGCACTTGCCGAAATGTGGCCTCCCTAGATAGAAGAGAACTTCAAGAATCCGATTCCGAGTAGAAAAGGCACAAAACTGGGCAAAAGGCACATTTAAATTGGCGAGAAAACGGGAGCCGGTGCGGACGCGTCCGCAGCAAGCACATGCTTCTTCTTCCTCCTATGGCCAGGTGGGACAGGAGGAACTAAAGTTTTTGAAATGAACGCGCATGCAACGCTGTTCGCAATGTACCGCGCCACGGCAATGACAACGGACGAAGGAATATCCGCGGGAAATTTTGCCCTCTGGCGGAATCATGCTAACGTGCTAACGATTGTTTAGTATCGCTGCGGAGCGCGCGGTTCCGAGCAGGACGGTTGCGCGCAGCGCGGCGTGGTTTCGCGTAAAATGTAAACAAGAAAGGAGAGCTGGCCCGATAGGCGGAGCAACGCCATGAGCAACGCCAACTTCCGGCTTCACTTTCACTTCACAATGAGTGACGTCAAGGCCTCTCCCGAGTTTTCTTCCTCCGTGTCAGTTTGGCTTTTTTCTTCACCGTCAATACCACGTAACAGTATCCTCTTCCCCTCATGGTAGTTGCCGGTGCACTCCGGCGCGCAACACTTATGTTGAATTCCAATGGCGGAGTCGGAGCAGCCGACGGACTTCGCGAGCGAGCACTCGACTCTGGCGTAGAGCAACGCCTTCAAATCCGCGAGTGGAACACAACCTGCGCCGCCGGAGCAAGGCGGAAACGGAACTTGTATCGCCGAGTTACCCAGTATACCTTGAGTGTTGTCACTTCCTGCCGCTGTTTGCTTCCAGCACCGCCGCACCGGTCACTTGTCTCTTCAGCGCCGCTCACCTGTCGTTTTTTTTAAAGTGCGGAATGGATATCTCGCCATAGATCTCGCCAAGCGTGCAGCAGCTTTTGCTTCCTCGCGAGTCGTGACCGGTGACGCCTCCCAGCAGACAAACGTGGTAAAGGAAATACGTCACGCAGAGTTCCGGTCCACTCCGCCGATTTTGGCGGAGCATCTTCTTCTGCTGCACGGAGTGACTCCCGCTCTCCATCCATTCCGACTCTCATTGGAACACCTTACTCCCGCTCTCACTCCGTCATTGGAACAAACTTGCTCCGAAACGAGCAGAAAAACTTGCTCCGACTCCGCCATTGGAATTCAACATTATTTGGCATTTTAGCAACCACTGCACATCGCGCACGGAATAAAATTGCTGCAAAACAACGAAGGGAAACGATAAACTCGGCCACACTGGTTTAACCAATTGGTTCGCGTGCTGCTAGGAGCGTGAAAAAAACGAGGCTAAATTCATGTCGCAGACGCTGCGGCTTCTGGAAGTGTCAGCCTGCCGGGTATGACGTCCCGATTTTGGTCGCAGGCCTGAAAACTGTTCAGAGGGTAATGCCAGAGGGGGCACAGATAGAACTGTAGAGAGAAGTGGAGAAGGAGTAGGAGGAGAAGAGGCAGTTGTCACATACACCGTTTTTTCATCGGCGCCACAATACTGCTACGCAGTGGCGCCATCTATGGGCAGTCGGCATGCTGGCTTGGGCGAGCGCTCCGTCTTGCATTGTACGTATACGCTCGGCGGCAGTCGCTGGCGTTTGTTTTCACGCTCGTGCGGTCTATTTAGTATGACGTGCGTCTTGTACGTGGTAAACGGTTCTGTGAGACGTACTGAAGTTGTTTAAGTCGGTATGTTCGGACTTTCTGCTGGCGTTGAGGTGGACGCAGCAGGCAGCGTAATGCGTGCGCGCATGTTTGAGCCTACAATCAGCCTTGGAGACCAAATGTGTGTGAATGTTCAGTTCACTAATGTGACCTTATTGCAGTATTATCCTGTAGTTCTAAGCTGCGGTTTAGGAGCAATGAAACATACGCGACGATCGTAACAGCGTGGGTACCCTCCTGCTACGATAGGAGCTCTGCTGTTATACTTTGACAAGCGTTCGAACTGTTAGCTGCAGATTACAATGCGTGACTACTTGGTTCGGTGGATTAGGTTTCCACCTATGAATAAGATACTTTTGGTTAGTAATAACAGCATACCTTACTGTGTGAATTAACCTTGTCCAGCAACGCGACCGTTTACGAACCGCGCGAGCGTCCTAAGCTGTGGTAGGGTGCTGGACTACAGATGTCGTATATATCTTGCACAGATATCTTCTATATAGCGCATGGTCGAAGCATACGGCATCAACGTTTATAGATATGTAAACGTTGTGCGTCGTGACTATGCGAAGTCCTATTGCGGCCTTAGCCCGTTTTCTCCTTCTGCTTCGAGAAAAAGGATGATAACCCAACTTACTTTTCGATTGTGTTCGTTGCGTTCTCTACGACGCACTCACACGTATTACCGAAAGTTGTCCTCAAGAATAGCCATCGCGTTCTTTTTCTGCGATCCCTCTCATATATTGATTTTCCAGGCAGAAAATCAATATATGTCGTCCGGCACATCATATACGCCGATGACATCACGCTGTGGGTTCCGGGAGGCAGCGATGGTCACATTGAGAGCACTCTGCAAGAAGCCGTCGACGCGATCGAAGACGAGCTGAACGGTTCCGGTTTGATCTGCTCACAGAGCAAGTCAGAACTGCTGGTGTTACCACCGAAGTACGTCAGACGTAACAAGAGCGAAGCGACGGATTACGAGGCCATCAAGATCGTGACGAGGAACGGCCAAGTGATCCCGGAGGTCGACAAAATCCGGGTGCTCGGCATGATTATAGACAAGCGACGGGGCAACGGCGAGACCATTTCCCGCCTTACAGCCAAGATTACCAACGCAATACGTCTCATCAGACGGGTCGCCAACCGCAAGGCCGGGATGAAGGAGGAAAGCTTGATTCGGCTTGTGCAGTCCTTCGTGATCAGCCACGTCACCTACGTTGCAGCCTTCCACAACTGGATGCAGTGTGAAAAGAATAAGATCAACGCCCTGATACGCCGAGCTTGCAAGGCGGCGCTCGGACTATTCGAGTGTACGAACACCAACAAGCTCCTGAGCCTGGGGGTACACAATACCCTCGAGGAAATTGCGGAAGCGCAACGGACCGCCCAGCTGGAGCGGCTCTCTATGACGGAAGCCGGCAGGGGCATACTTCAATATTTGGACTGTTTCGCCCGGGGCGAAAAAGGCGAGTAGCGACGTTTCTGTCCCCATAAAAGAAAAATAAAGAAAAATAAAGTGGGGAAGCCCGCACCACCAGCTAGGTATGGCAGGCGTAAACCAATCAAAATAAATGAATAGGGGAAGCCTATGCCATACCAAATAAAATTTATAGAAAAGCCAATTATTAAAAGAAAAAAACGGAGGCAAGCCTGTAGAAATTTAGAAGAAAATATTGAGTATGAAGAAGAAGAGAAGTAGTTAAGCGCAGGCTGGAAATTGTGCTCCTAATGAGAAATCCGAATGGACACATCACTTACGGAGTCACTTTACACATCACTGCCCTCCAGAATGAGCGCTGTCATCGCTGCCGCTGGGGACATGACGAAGTACTAAGTAATGTTCGGAGCGTGACGCGTGCATTTCCTCGTCGGCTGACAGAACCTGTCTTGTGTAATGATCTTTTCTCGAGAAGAGACACTTTGAGCTCAATACCTTAACCTAAAGCATTCTTTGATTCTTATCCGTTTGTTTCATCATGTTGGACTTGCATAGTCATTATATTGAGTGTTGTTTTCCTTTCGCGTCAAATAAAGCCCGAGCACGTTGGGCACACAGTTCGGTGTCTCTTTCTTGTCGCTGCGTGTTACGGTAACACACACAGCGAAGAAATATACGTGCACGCACTAAGTACTCCGGCCCTTCGAAAGAACAAAAGAAGCATGCCGTCAAAAGAAGTTTGCAAAACACGAATGTGGCCAATGAAAGCTCAGAGTTTGGCGTTGCATAACGCTTAATATGGAATATCGGCTCAGTTCCCGCAGTAACAATGGAATACGCGCACTGCCTCTGACCGTAGCACTCTTCCCGACAATGCGGCCAACGCGCGCCGCCGTAGCAGACGACGCAGATCATGACTCCGCCCATAGGGCATCTGCGCCTGCGCGAGCTGCTTCCGCCGCGCGACTCCAGCGCTCGTCGCATCCCAGCTTAGTCGAAACCCAGCAGTTACCGTGACTCACCTCGCCTATATGGGTGTAATTTATGGTTAGATAGGAAACATGAATATTAATTGACGTATCACGAAACCGGAAAGAGCTGACCGCGACCAGCCCAGGTAGGATTATTTTGCTTCGTACTTCGCCCTAGAAGAGATGAGCCAGGTCACCGACAAAACACAACATGATAAAGAAAAGGACAGAGAACGGAAGAGGAAAGGCAGGGATATAACCACGGACGGGCCGGTTGGCTACCTTAAACATGGGGACGGGAAATATTCAATTCAAATTTTAAAATCAGTTCATTCAAATGACTAATAAGAAGTACATGTGAATCATCTGGGCCCTTAGCCTACTCGGCTAGACTTCGGCCCATGCAGGAAGTGCGAAAAAAATAATTGTAGCGAGACAACTCAGTATTTTACACAGGATTCATGTAACAGCAGTTATGCGACAGTTACACAACAAGGAAGGCGAAATGGTCAAGAAATTATACAATAGTTCGGAGGACAAATAAAAGGAAGAGTACATTCAGGAAAAACACAGACTTATAGTGGAGTCGAATATTGCTGGCTTCGGAAAAGTTTTTTTATATCGGCGATTGAGAATTGACCTACTTTTAAGTTAGCAGGCAGTTGGTTATAAATTTTAGCAGTGGCATAGGCGATAGTTCTATTACCGTACACATTATTAACAGCTGGAAGGTTGAAACGACAACTGAAAAAATTTCTAGTTGGACGAGATCGATATAGAAAAACACATGATGACAGTGGGATGTTATGGTTTAGTATATGTATAATCACACAAGCTACTTGATGAAAATAGCGCTACGAAGACGAGGACTAAAGGAACAACATGTACGACGGACAAGCCGCTATTTTCTTGTGAAGACAGGAAAGAGCCCAATGTAGAAGAAATCTGAAGCAGCAGAAGCTTGATGTGGGCGAGTTGGTTTTGCATACTTTTAGTACTCGTCTTCGTAGTGCTCTTTTCATCAAGTATGCAAAACCAACTCGCCCACATCAAGCTTCTGCTGCACACAAGCTAGTTTGAAATACCGCATAGCAAAGAAAGGTGTAACGTCTAAGCGACGAAAGAGCGGAGTGCATCTATGTGTGTGTTTACTATGTGTTATTATTCGAAGTGCTCTTTTTTGTAAAGTTACTATTTGATTTAAGTACGTGTTATACGTAAGTCCCCAGGACTCCACACAGTAAGTCATATTGCTTGAAAAAGGCCATAATACAAAATTTTTAATGTGCGAAGCGAGAACTTTCTAGCTTTTATTAGGACAAAGCAAGCCCGTCTCAATTCGCTGCTTACTCGAATTGTGTGAGGACTAAAATTGAAAGCTGAATCTAGAGTTATACCAAGATATACCTGTTAATCGACTCGTTCGAGGGGGTTTGCGCCTATTCGTAACTCATTTAAGCTATATGAATTTTTATATGGACTAGAGAACACAATGTGTTTAGCCTTTGAGGTGTGTAATGTAAATTTATTTTGTAAAAACCACTGGCACATCTGAGAAAGATCACTATTAGCGTGCCTTTGGAGCATAATATGGTTATTACTAGAGAAGAGAATGGCTGTGTCATCAGCATACATAATAGTTGGGGCAAAATTCATAGCATCTGGCAGATCATTTATGTACAAGGAAAAGAGTAATGGTCCCAATACCGAGCCCTGAGGCACGCCACAAAGGATGGAATGAACGCTTGATAGGGATTGGTCGATTTTAACACATTGCTTGCTACCAGAAAGATAGCTTTCGAAAAACTGCTTCGCTTGACCTCTGAATCCATACCGATGTAGTTTTGATAGTAGTATATCATGGTTCACAGTGTCAAACGCTTTTTTAATATCAACAAAAATGCCAATTACATACTCTTTCTTATTTAATGCTTTGTTAATAAATTCACTTAAACACTGTACAGCCGTGGAAGTAGATCTGTTTTTCCTAAAACCATGCTGGTTGTCTACTAGTACGTTATATTTATCTAGAAAATGGGTAAAACGTTTCATCAATAACTTCTCAAATACTGTGTTAAGGGCATTAAGTATTGATATTGATCGGTAGTTCTGGATGTCATCCTTACTACCGGACTTGTATATTGGTGTGACTTGCGCTATTTTAAATGCGTCTGGATATGTGGTCATGTAGAAGGATGCATTAAATAATTTTTCTAGATGCCCAATCAGTTCCTCGATCTGCTGTTTAATGACGAGTAAGGGGATCTTATCTTTACCTGGTGTTCTACCTCCAGTCATTGTTTTAACGGTAGAAAGGATTTCATCATGAGTAATGTCATATTTCTGGGAATTTAGTAGTAAATGCGAGAGAAATTCCGTAGGCACTGTGTCGCACCTCGTTGAGGTCCTGGACATATCCAGCTTTTCTGGACACGTATCAACTAGCGCCACAAACGTACCCGGCAGGTAGCTTCCGCATCGGAGACCGACGGGGGCTGCGCCACCCGCCGCCTCACAAGGTAATAGAAGGAACCAAGCTGGCACCGACGAGCACCCCGCCACGACCTCCCAAGGGCTGACATCGGGTCAGAAACGCCAGCTGGTTTCTACAAGCCAGCCTGACTGCAAGCGACAAGACACTGGCGAATCTGAAGACGAGTCAACTATCATCGAGGACGACAACGTGGCGAACCCTTCAGACCGAGACATGGACGAGGGTGGTTTCCGAATTGTGCGCAATCCTAAAGACAGGGCGGAGGGCATTCCAGTGTTAATCACTGCAGCATCCGAAAGAGATGATTTAAGGCAAGTAAACCCTATTGTCCTGTATTCTGAGCTTGAAACGATTCTCGGTGGAGCACCAGTGAAGAGCCACTTCACAGCACAGGGAGCATTGCTCTTAGATGTAGAGACAGAAGGACAGGCCAACGTCCTTCTAGAGACCAAGAATATCGGCGGCATAGTCATATCTGCCCGTGTCCCACACAGTTATATGAAAAACATGTGCATTGTTAGAGGAGTCCCTAAATGGTACTCGGATGAAGAGCTGCTCACCTACCTGAGACCTCAGGGAGTATTCCATGCAAGAAGAATCATCCGTCGGGTCCAAACCTCGTCATTTGAATGGAAGTCAAGGCGCACTAACTCGGTGGTTCTCGCATTTGCCCCAAATTCTGAACGCCCGGAGAAGATCAACCTTGGTTTCACCAGACACGAGCTTGTCGACAACGTGGAGACACCACCACACTGTTTTAAGTGTCAGCGCGTCGGACATATCGCTAAGTACTGTCGTGGGGAACAGAGGTGCAAGCGCTGTGGGGGACCTCATTACTTTAAGACGTGTGCAAGTAAAGACAACTTTGTGTGTGCAAATTGCGGCGGTGACCATCCTGCTAGCTACGGTCGATGTCCTGCGCGGACAGCTGCTCAGCGAAGAAATAAGTTGTTTGTTCTGGGTCCAAAGAGTGCAAGCGCACCATTGAACACGAAGAAGACGTCCAGAGCGCCACAACTAACTGGTTTGGAAACAGAGTACGCATCTCATTTCCCGCGTCTCACACCGATAAACGAAGTTGTTGAGCCAACGCAAACGGTCACAGCCGCTGAGAAACCTGTTCGAAAAAAGTCCGAAAAACGCACCTATGCGGCCGCAGTAAACCGACCTCAAGTACCACTTGGAAACAGTCAGCAGGAAAACTGCAAGCATGTGATACGCGCTTTGTTCACGGCACTACGTTCCCACGTCGCGAAGATGCCTGCTAGTTCAACGAAGGATATGCTGGAAGCAGTGCTGGCTCTTGAGTCAGAAATACTCTGCTCTACTTCCACATACCCTCAGTAGCGTAATGGCAATTTCTCGCCCATTCGTTCCTTTCCGTCGTCCAAAAGTGCCCTTAATAATGCAATGGAACTGCACCGGTATTCTACAGCATCTTTCTGAACTCAGCCTTTTCCTTCGAGACAAACCTATACGAATTCTAGCCCTCTCGGAGGCCGGTCTCCCAAATGGAAGGACGATCCCAGGGTACATCAGACATGAAAATCCGAGTATACCGTCATTTGCAAATGGAAGTGCGATGATATACATCAGGCGAAAGATACCTCACGTCACTTTACCAGTGAAAGACCTGTGTTCTACCTTCTTGGAAGTCGCCGCTGTGCAAGTGTGCCTAGGAAAACGACAACTCAGTGTGGTGTCGGTGTATATACGTCCGCGCAGGAAGGTCTCCATGGAGGCGTTTATAAAGGACCTTTGCGTTCGTTGCCCCTCTCCTAGAGTAATATGTGGTGACTTTAACGCACATCATTCGCTTTGGGGAAATAAGACTGCAGATTCCCGAGGCAAGGAACCTGTCGCAGCTGCGGATGCTGCTGACCTATGTATTGCGAACCATGGCAAACCGACTTTCTTCAGACCACCAGATTCATGGGGTGCCATAGACTTCGTGATCCATTCTACAAACCTTGTCGTATCGTCAACAACGGCCCCAGACAGGATGGGCAGTGACCACTTTCCGATCGTCACCAACATCACCGGATTTCACACTGCTGGGCGACAATTCTGCGCTGGGACACGCTGGGACACATACAGAAAAGCGTTGGATGAATCCCCTGGTGAGCTGTTCGCAGATATGCTGCGGAGCAAAAGAGTGGCTACCTCAATGTTGAAACTGCCAGATCATTTCCCTACTCCTGATTTGAAACTAAAGAACCTCTGCGCAGCGCGTAGGAGAGCGGAGCAAAAACTAATAAGAAAAACGGGAAATCCTTCTGCGAAAACTGAATACATCATGATAAACGCTGTCATCCGTCGTCAAACAAAAAGGTTAAGACGAGTTCAATGGGCTGCTTTCTGTGAGAGTTTATCGGCGTTTACTCCCATGACAAGGATATGGGGAGTAATGAATGGCCTATCCGGAAAAATTCGCCTACACAGGCCATTCAAAGCACTTCCTTTAAAGCAAGGAAAATATTTGCAAACCCTTGCAGAAGATTTTGCGGACGTATACACACCTGCCAGATCAGCAGGAGTATCGAACCCTCTGTTGTCTGAAGCATTTCATACCATGGATACGCCGTTCACCTTTCGTGAGTTGGATTTGGCGCTTAGCAAATTAAGAAGACGCTGTGCTGTGGGTCCCGATTCTATAAGCAATCAGATGCTGACAAATCTGCCATATGAACGAAAACGAGCCCTTCTGGACATATTTAATCATGTCTGGAGCACAGGAGAGATCCCAGAAGCGTGGAAGACAGCATGGGTGGTGCCAGTGCTCAAGTCCGGAAAGCATCCTGCAAACCTCACCTCATATCGGCCAGTATCGCTAACATCATGCGTATCAAAGTTGATGGAAAGGCTAATATGTACGAGGTTAACATGGTATCTTGAGCAAGGGAATAGACTGACATCATGTATGACCGGATTTCGTCCACGGTTGAGTGCCCAGGACAGTGTCTTGGATCTACTAAGCCATATCGAGCACCATCGCGTTGACGGCCCTTCCACACTGGCCATCTTTATGGACGTTGCCATGGCATACGACTGCGTGGTTAATACAGGCATCATCAACGGGCTCCGAGTCTTGGGCGTCTCGGGAAATGCTCTTCGATTCGTCCATGAATTTCTCAGTGATTGATGAGTGCAAGTTAAGCTCGGATGTATAATGAGTGACAAGTGACGAATTTCCCTCGGCGTCCCACAAGGAAGTGTCCTATCTCTCTTGCCTTTTGATGACTGAAATCATCTACGTCTGATGTTCGTTTACTGGCGTACAATTCCTACATTCGTCCGTTGTTGGAATATGCCGTAATTATTTGGGACCCATTCACTTTAACCAATATTAAAAAACTGGAACTTGTATAGCACAAAGTATTTAGGTTTGTTTTTAGTTCATACGGCCGCGCGTCTGTTGGTGAGCTCGTAAGGCGTAGTGGATTACCCCCGGTGACTGTGCGCAACCGTATCTGTCGATTAAAGTTCCTCTTTCAACTTGTAAACGACCATTATAAGGTTAACACTTCCAAGTTCTTTACTTACTCATCAGGTTATAACACGAGACGAAGGCAGGCTTTATCGGTAACCCCCATCAACGCACAGAATAACTGTTTCAAATATTCTTTTTTTCCTAGGACATTAAAAGACTGGAATAATCTTAATTCTAATATTGTTACCCATAATTGCTTATCAATGTTTGAAATATGCTTGCAAATGTTATGAATTCGTCTGCGTTATCTGCTTGTATGTTTTTTTTTTCTTGTATGTTATGTATGCTTCACCAATGTCTGAAAATGCCTGCATATGTGATGTATTTGTATGTGTTTACATGCTTGTATATTTCTATGTATACCCACCCTGCTATGATCTGATTTCAGATCGCAGTATCTATAAATAAAAATAAAAAATCTATAGGTAAATAAACGTTGCCATGGCCAGCCTTCCAGATGCCCTGAAAGTAGGTCGGACGGCAGTTAAAATGTCCATCTACGGAGATGACATCTGCATTTGGATCTCGGGGTACCAACACAAACGTTTGGCCCGGATAGCCCAGGCCGCAAGCTCCACTATCGATCGCCACTTATCGACGCTTGGCCTATCTTTACCAGCAGAAAAATCTGCCTTCATGCTTTTCCCTGGAGTGAGACGCAAGTCAACACGTCTGACGCTGAATATCAGAGGGCATTCAATTCTTCGTGCAACTCATGTTCGATTCCTGGGCGTCACCATCGACAACGAGCTACTATGGCGTGGTGCGGTCGAAAGTGTTGTGGCTGCATCAGTGCAAAGAGTCAACGCACTTCATCGATCGGCAGGTGTACGTTGGGGAAATATTCCTATATCCATGCTTAAACTGAACGCTGCACTCATAAGAAGCCGCATTCTCTATCAGCTCCCTCTGATATCACCGTCATCGAGTCAATTCGACCGCTTCGAGGCAGTGCACAGAAAGGGACTTCGCTTGGCGATGGGAGTTCCAACGGCGACTTCAAACAAGAAAGTCACTAATGAGGCAGAGTCTCTTCCACTCCGCCTCTTAGCATCTCAGGCCTTGCTGGCGCAGCTATTAAGGCTGGGCGAGTCACGCGCCGGCACGGCGCTTCTCCGGCGGCTAAGAGCAAGAACTCGCTCACATTTCCACGCTGCGCTGAACACCTTCAGATTTTTAGGATTGGAATGGCCTAAACGAAGACGCCTTTACCTGCCATGGTCTTTTCCGGACGTTACCTGCAGCCTCAATGTACCCCACCTGCCGACGAAACGCACCATTTCAACTGCCGAAGCAAAGTTTATTGTGCTGGACCACTTGAGCACTGTGTTTCAAAGCCATCTACAAGTGTACACAGACGGTTAGGTGTGCGCACAAACAGACACCTGCGCAGCGGCATTCTGCATACTATCCCTTGATGTGTCATGGTCTGGCGGACTGGATCGCGTAGTTTCCTCTACAACAGTAGAAAGCGCCGCAATCACCGCGGCTTTACGGAAACTACTGGCCTTTTCTGCACGAGATGTCGTGGTGCTAACGGATTCCAAGTCAGCATTACAGAGATTACATTGGGGCCTACCTCTAGAGAAATTCACAAGGCAGTCTCTGGCACTGATTGACGACCTAACGAGCAGAGGATTTTACATAAGGTTTCAGTGGATTCCATCACACGTAGGAATTGATGGAAACGAGGAAGCAGACGCCCTTGCACGCGTAGCGCTGACATGTGTCCCAAAAGTGAAAGCTCCAAAAGCTTTTCAAAACCCTAAGGGTGCAATCCGCCTTCACTTCAGAGAGATGCACAAGAATCCACACGACTCCTGTGTGACTCATGGATTTACACGCGAACAAGCGACGTTCTTATGCCGCATCAGGACCGACTCCGCGTACAACCCAGCTTGGTTATTCAAGACTGGGCTTCGCGCTTCCCCACTCTGTGTTTTCTGTGGTGACATTGGCGACATCGAACATTTCATTTGGCTATGCCCGCAGTTTGACACAGAAAGAAAAGCGATGGTTGACAACCTACAAAAGAGCGGTCTTACGCATAGGACCTTTGAAGACGTTTTCCCCGGAGGGCCCGTGGCATTCAGGAAGAGAGCGCAACGACTGCTCATAGCCTTCCTGCGAGGCACGGGGCTCATCGACACCTGGTGACACACGCCTGATCTCAACTCGAAGGGGGATCAGGCGGAACAATTGCTGGCTATGTATGCCAAGCTAACCCCGCCTGCTTCAACATCACCACCACCACCACTACCACCACCACCGGCAGGAAGCTATCTCGTTTTCAATAGAGCGAGCGGATTTTTTGCGAATAACAAAAGCTGCAGGACGATTATTGAAAAAGGCAGGCCACAGACCTGTTCTGGAAGAGAATCCACACGAGCCAAATGCAATGATCACGCTGTGGCCAGCAAGAATTTCGTATCCAGAGCGCTTAAAGATTCAGCAATGGAAGCCTATGGAAACGACAAAAATTTGTACTCGATTTTCGACACAAAAAACGGTAGTGGTGATAAAGCTACAACGTCTTTCGTAATATCCGCTGCAGCGTATGTAGTCTGGAGACTAAGATTTAGATTGGTGCCCATCTTGACTCTCAACAGATGGCGTAACACTCTTCGCAAAAGCAATTTTTCAAACACAATCGTTCAAGTTCATGTGGTATAAAAACCCGAGTGTATCGCATGCGAGACGTTGGAAGCCGTGGCGGAGTCGTTTAATCGCTCACACCTATCGTTCCGCGTCGTGCTGGCAGCGGTTGAATGCCGTTCTGGGTGACTCCCCCTTTTTTTAACGCCACGTAGACTGAGTTGGACAGTCTCCCACCACATTGGCAAAACACAGAACTCAAGATCTGCTTGTTATTTTTCTGGATGGCTCTTCGAATATTATACTTTCAATTTTTACTTGCTGAATAGTAGCAATGGGTTGCTTATTTGTTAAGTCGCCGCTTTTATTATCAAATTTATTTCGTGGACAACAAGCATGCGTATGTCGTTGAGTTGCGTAACAAAGTACTATCGTGCCTTGTAGCATGGACATACTCAGGAACTCTGGGCATTGCAGCTTCACCATCCCGTGGAACTTCACGGCAGGGCACATGCGTCAGTGAATGAGCAAAATTTTCAACAATTTTATTTCTATATAATAGCCGAGTATAAAAACAGTTCCAACTGCCTGCGCCAAGAGCGTAGTCCTTTATAACAACATATGCATTTATGGCCCTTAGTGGGAATGTTGGTAGTGCGCTAATTAAAGCAGCATTTTGCTCCGGGATGGGCGGTTATATCACACGACAGGAGCAAATGGTCTTGCGCCCTCTCAGCAGGGGGCACATTGATTGAAGAAGTGCGAAATATAAACCGTAAAGTGGTTTACTGTAGCTGGGGCTCTCAACGGTTATTGCAGTGCGAGTGTCATTCAGAGTGTCATTCAGTTTGCACGTACGCAGGAAAGGAGAGGGAGTGTATATGGGTGTGCACACCTTGAGCGTGAGCGCGCGTGTTTGCGTCTCAGTATTTGAAAATGCGTGCGCACACGTGCGTGCATGCGTGTGCAAACATACGCATGTTTGTGTGTGCGTGCAGTCCCGTGTGGGTGCGTGCGTGCATTCTTGCGCGTGTGTGCATGCGTGGGTGCGTGTAAATGTGAATGCAGGCGAGCATTTGTCGTATTCCTGTGCGTTTGTGTGAGTGTGGGCGAGCGAGCGTTTCCCCTCTTGTGAATGAATGGACATGCAGTTTATTTAAACCCATATCTATATCGAGACAAGAACGAATGACAGTGCATTTAGAGAGAAAAGACGGGGAATGCGGGAGATGGAAATTCAAGAGGATGAGCAAAGCGTTAACAAGGTGAATGCCAACATATCGACAAGTGGACTTGTCTTCTTCAAGGCGACGTACGCTTTCCTCGCCACAGTATATATAGGTGGGGTTCTTCTAAAGGGGAGAGGGTGTGAGGCGGGAGGGTGCAGAAACGAGGGAAAATGTGTTAGCGTGTCGAATTGAGAGTAAAGGATGATGTGTTGTGTTTAGTGGCGCAGGGGCCAGGTTTGGCCAAAGAGCGCCATGACAAGTGTTAATGTTGACGATGTATTATGGAAGATGTGACTTGGCTGTAAAGTGGCCTAAAAATAGTCGCTGTAAAGTGCGTAAAATCTACC
Source organism: Dermacentor andersoni (assembly GCF_023375885.2). NCBI lineage: Eukaryota > Metazoa > Arthropoda > Arachnida > Ixodida > Ixodidae > Dermacentor > Dermacentor andersoni. Next base: position 1,076,259 of record NW_027314757.1, read on the forward strand.
TGCTATAAAATTATGGCGATGATTAGTGACGAATACTATGACCATTAAAATCCATCGTAGGAAAATGATGCAAAATAAAAATATATAGGATGGTAAAATCACTTGGAGCACTGCTGCCTCGTCAGAGCCCTTGAAACACAAGGGCCTAGAGGCATGTGCTATACTTAAGAGCTATCGCAGCGACATCCTCTGAAGAGAGGACCTGCTACGAACATGTGGGGTTATAAACATGCAAGACATCTCTCAGAAAACTTAGGACTGCGTTGGCGTCAAATAAAGGTTCTGGGCCGAGTAGCATTACGGGATGTAGGGGTATGTGCTGCCGGCATGCTAGGGAGAAATGTTTCCTTCTTTCAGATTCGGCTGCCCGACACTCCAGGAGGACGTGGAGGACGGTCAGCCTCTCCCCGCATCTACCGCAGGTTGGAGGATCATTTTCAGTGAGTAAAAAGTTGTGTGTGCCAAATGTGTGTCCTATTCTGAGGCGATAGAATAGGACATCTGTTCGCCGTGATTTTGTTACGGAGGGCCAAGACCCTAATTGTGGCTTTATCACGTGCAGTTTGTTATTTACTTCTGCGTCCCACTTACGTTGCCAGTGATTTCGCAGTTTCCTTCTTAAAAAAGGCTTCAGGTCTGTGACAGGGACCGAAGCAGCAGGATTAATTGCATGCAATGAAATCGATGTGGCCATCTGGTCTGCTAGAACGTTACCCTCGATGCCCCTATGTCCAGGCACCCAGCATATAATGACATGCTGTTTAGACATATACGCTCTACAGAGAATAGAATAGAGCTCAGTAATTACGGGGTTTCTGTGTTTACAGTGTGACTTCAAGGCTTTCACGACGCTTAGGGAGTCTGTAAATAAAATTGTTTTTTGAATATTTGATTTTCTTATATGTTTCACAGCCGATAATAGTGCATGGGCCTCAGCCGTAAATATACTTGTTTCAGGGTGCAGTACACCGGATTCCGAGTAGGATGGACCAATGGCTGCGTAGGAGACCCCGGCATGCGACTTAGAAGCGTCTGTGTAAAATTCTGTGCACGAGTACTTGTACTGGAGCTCCAAGAAATGCATTTGGATATGTGTCTCTGGGGCATGTTTAGTGACCTCTACAAAGGATGTGTCACACTCTATCAGCTGCCACTCCCAGGGCGGTACTAGCTTTGCTGGAGGCATTAGGCGTTGTTCCAGAACTGGGACATCCATTTCCGTGCTAAGTTCTCTTGCACGCAGTGAGAATGGAAGTCTCATAGAGGGTCGGTTATGAAAAAGTGTTTCACACGTCAAGTCGTTAACGGTTGTGAAACACGGATGTTCTTTATTAGAGCGAACCTTGAGAAAATATGTTAAGCTGATGTTTGTTCTCTGAAGATGGAGTGGCCACTCATCTGACTCTACATATAGGCTTTCAACAGGGCTTGTCCTAAATGCGCCAGTGGCCAGACGGATACCCAGATGGTGAACGGGGTCTAACATCTTAAGCGCACTCGGTGCGGCAGAGTGATACACTACGGCACCATAATCTAACCGTGATCGAACTAGGCTCTTGTAAAGATTCAACAGGCACCTCCTGTCGCTACCCCATGTAGTGTGGGATAGTACTTTAAGTAAGTTCATGGTTTTTAGACATTTTTCTTTAAGATGTTTTATGTGAGGAATGAAAGTGAGCCTGGAGTCAAGAATAACACCAAGGAATTTGTGTTCTTTGTTGACAGGAATTTGTTGTCCGCCCAGTTCTACAGAAGGATCTGGGACCAGGCCTCTCTTTCTTGTATAGAGAACACAAGAACTTTTGTGGGGGTTGACCTTAAATCCGTTTTGGTCTGCCCATTTGGACACTTTGTTTAAGCCCTGCTGTACCTGTCTTTCGCATACTGTGAGGTTGCAGGATTTGAAGCCTATTTGTATATCGTCTACGTATACGGAGTAGAAAATGGCAGGCGGTAGCGAAGCACGTAGTGTGTTCATCTTAACGATAAAGAGAGTGCAGCTGAGCACGCCTCCCTGGGGTACACCAGTTTCCTGGGTAAAGGGACGTGACAGTGCATTGCCGACTTTTACACGGAAGGTACGATTGGACAAATAACTATCAATTATTTTCAACATATTTCCACAGATGCCCATTCCCGACAAATCTCGCAAGATCCCGTAGCGCCATGTTGTATCATATGCCTTCTCCATATCGAGGAATATGGAGAGGAAATACTGTTTGTGTACAAAGGCATCGCGAATATATCCTTCAATGCGCACAAGATGATCTGTTGTTGACCGCCCTTGTCTGAAGCCACTCTGATAGGGATCGAGTATATGGTTGAATTCAAGGAAATGTATGAGTCTGTGATTAATCATTTTTTCGAATAGCTTACACAGACAATTCGTAAGAGCTATCGGACGATAACTTGCTGCCAAGGAGGGATCTTTTCCCTGCTTCAGGACAGGAACCACAATCGCCTCTTTCCATGCAGATGGGAGGTATCCCGCAGCCCACAGAGTGTTGAAAAGTGTAAGTAGTGTAAATTGAGTGTCAGTATGTAAGTTTCTGATCATGTCATACATGACTCTGTCAGGTCCCGGTGCAGTGCTTTTGCATGTGTTCAAGGCAGCTCTCAACTCGGCAATACTGAAAGGCTGGTCATACGGTTCATATTGCCCGGATTTTCGTAAGATTGGCTTACGTTCTTCTATTTCTTTAAGTTTTAAAAAGGATTGGGAATAGTTGATTGAGCTCGACACTCGCTCAAAGTGCTCCCCAAGTGAGTTCGCCTGATCTTGTAGGGTATCGCCTTGTGTGTTTACCAAGGGTAGTGAATATGCTTGTCGCCCTCTTATCCTATTGACCCTGTTCCAGGCTTTGGCCTCATCAGTAAACGAGTTGATGCGGGATAGAAACTTCTGCCAACTTTCACGCCTGGCCTGTCGGCGGGTACGCCTACCTTCGGATTTTACTTTTTTAAAGTTGACTAGATTCTCTGCAGTGGGAGAAGCGCGTAGCAACCCCCACGCCCTGTTCTGTTTTTTACGAGCCATCCTACAATCGTCGTTCCACCATGGGACACGCTGTTTGCAGGCCAAGCCTTTTACTTCTGATATGCATTTAGCTGCGACATCTATTATGAATGCTGTAAAAAACTCGACTGCGGCGTCAATTTCTAACGAAGACAGGTCAGCCCATGAGATACTAGTTAGAGATCGAAATTTCTCCCAATCATCTGTCTCAATCTTCCACCTAGGAGCCTGTGGTGGATATTCGTTTTCTTTATGTGATCTTAGCAGTATAGGGAAGTGGTCGCTACCGTAAGGGTTGTCGGCAACTTCCCATTCGAGTTCAGGCAGTACAGACGGGGAGACTATGCTAAGATCTATTGAGGAATAGGTTCGGTTTGCAAGAGAGTAATACGTGTGTTCCTTCTTATTCAACAGGCACGCACCAGAAGAAAAAAGGAACTGTTCAACAAGGCGACCTCGCGAATCTATACGAGAGTCGCCCCACAGTGAGCTGTGCGCATTGAAATCGCCAAGAACAACATAGGGTTCTGGCAATTCATCTATAAAGGACTGAAATTCATGTTTCCTTAGTTTATAATGTGGGGGTATATAGAGTGAGCAAACAGTGATAAGTTTGTTTAGCAGAATAACTCGAACCGCCACTGCTTCAAGAGGCGTTTGTAGCTGTAAAGCTTGACATGCAATACTTCTATGAATGACAATGGCAACACCGCCCGATGATGCGACGGCATCATCGCGATCTTTGCGAAAAGTAACATACTGTCGAAGAAAGTTTGTGTATTTTGGTTTTACGTGTGTTTCCTGTAAACACAGCACTTTTGGATTGTGTTTGTGGATAAGTTCTTGCAAATCATCAAGGTTTCTAAGGAGACCTCTGATGTTCCATTGAATAATTTGTGTATCCATATTTAATGTAAATTAGTGCTGTGTGTACGGAAACGGAAGTGATGCCTTAGGTTACAGAGCTCTTTCGAGGCCCTGTAACCGGGGTTTTGTTTTTTCTGGAGCGCTCGAGGGAACCTCGCCGCTCCTTAGGCGCTTGCTGCGCCGTAGGTATAGGTGTTGTGTCCATTGCCTCTTGTGAGGCGCCGGACACGCGCTTTTGCGAGCGAGAAGTTTTTCGTGAGAGTCTCACCTAGGAAGGCAAGACCCCTGCGCCCACCAGCCCTGAGGTCGATGGGGCTCCCTGTGGGATTTGGCTGCGCCGGCTGTTGCCAGCGCTGGGAGGGGCCGGGGAGGTCGAGGCAGCCTCAGCTGCGCCTACCTTCGTGGCCACTATCAGTCCTGCGGGATCGCTGCGTGCAGCGCAGGTTGCCGCACATAAATCTTGTGGGACCGGCAACCCAAGGGTAGCCGTGGCTGGTTGCTGGTTGGATGGAGTAGGCTTACCTACTTCCACCCTGGGGGCAGGAGCCAAAGGTGCCTGCTCGCTGCACGCGGGCAGGGCACTGGGCGATTGCCGCTGCGACGCTGCCCCCCGACGCGCCGCATCAGCATAAGGTGTGTTGTGGAATGGAGAGCACCTTTAACGGGCTTCCTTAAATGAAATGTTTTCTTTGACTTTGAGGGTAATTATTTCTTTCTCTTTCTTCCAGTTCGGACAGGAGCGTGAGTAGGCTGGATGGTCACCACTGCAGTTCACACAGCGAGGTGTGCCACTGCAGTTGTCGGAGGGGTGGCCCTGGACTGCACACTTTGCACAAGTTGTTTGACCACGGCAGCTCTGCGAGCCATGGCCGAACCTCTGACATTGGAAACACCGTCTAGGGTTGGGGATAAATGGTCGAACATTTAACCTGATGTATCCTGTTTCGATGGTTTCTGGCAGTACGCTGGATGAAAATGTTAGGATAAGATGTTTAGTGGGGATTTCCTTGTTGTCTCGTCTAATTTTAATACGTTTTACGTCAGTAACATTTTGTTCTTTCCACCCTTCCAGGAGTTCAGTTTCTGTCAAGTCTAGGAGGTCTGCCTCTGACACGACTCCCCGTGAGCTGTTCATTGTTCGGTGTTGTGAAATAGAAATTGGTATATTACCAAATGTCACAAGACTGCCAAGCTTCTCGTACTGATGTTTCTGAGGGATCTCAAGGAGAAGGTCACCGCTAGCCATTTTTGTTACCTTATAACCTGACCCTAAGGCTTCGGTCAAAGATTTTGCTACTGTGAATGGTGAAATAAATCTAGCTTGTTTTTCAGGATTCTCACTGTGTACTACGTGGTATTTTGGGTAGGTCTCTTTCGTGCGGTTGAAACAAGTGCTTAAGTCTTCGGTGCGTCCCCTCTTCTGAGGGTGACGATCAAGTAGGCGGGGAAATGCGGGTGTTCCCATAGTAGTTTCGTATGTTTTCAGCAGCAATGGCGGCCACCCACCATGGAGCCCAACTTGGGGACGCTGCAGGACTTAAACGGGTAAGGCTGCAGGCGCCAACCGTACACTGCCACTATAACCTAATATATTATACCCAAGGGAGGGCACATACACAAGGTTAACCCTTGCCGCCGTGGAGAAAGGAAGTAAATGGAAGAGAGAAGAAGACAGGAAAGATCAAAAAGGGAGAGATAAAGACGAAGGTTTGAGGAGAGAGAGACAGGAAAAGGCGACTACCGATTTCCCCCGGGTGGGTCAGTCCGGGGGTGCCGTCTATGTGAAGCCGAGGCCAAAGGGGTGTGTTGCCGCTGCCGAGGGGCCGTAAAGGTCCGAACACCCGGCATCGGCTCAACCCCCAGGATCCCCTTTTCCCCGGACACGGCTAAGCCGCGCACGGCTACACGCGGGAGGGTCCAACCCTCGTGTGCTCGGGTCCGTGGTGTCGCAACACACCAAACGCCTGCTGACGCAGACGCCCCTGCGGGGTGAGAGTAAAGGAACCCTGTGCACACGGTCAAAGCCAGGGCAGACCACCGACTTTATAACAAAATATTCTAATGCACTCCCAAACATAAACAACATCCTAAGAAAATACCGCCCAATATTATCAAGTAACGAGCGTCTGCGAAAAGCGTTCCCGGATGCACCTAGGGTTACCTATCGCCGAAGCAGGAACTTTAAAGACATACCAGTGCACGCAAAAGTCAGCCAACAGCATTCCCCCGTAATAAAAGAAGTTGTCGCCTTAGGTGCAAAACCTGCAGGCACCTTCAAAGTGACATTAAAATTAAAAGCACCGCAAATAGTTACACACATGAAGTCAAATCTAGCTTCACTTGTACAAGTTCAGATGTGATTTGTATGCTTGAATGTTCCTTCTGTAAAAAACAATATATCGGTGAAACAGGACAATGAATGAACGTCAGATTAAACGGACATCGCGTGTCCACAGCTAAAAAGCTTCCTAAGGCCGTTGCCGAGCATTCCAACCAACCAGGTCATAACATTGATAAACTTAAACTCTACATCTTACAGTCAAATTTCCGTTCTGAACGAGAAAGAAAATACAGAGAATAATACCTTATCCATAAGTTCAAGACATTGCAACCAATAGGCATAAACGTTCCAAAGGGAGCTTTAGAATCTATTCGCTATGCTAAACTTCAAGCTATAGGCAACAACACTTAGTCTGATTTCTTGGCGTATCCCCCCCCCTTCTTTTTTTCTCCCCTTTCCTTTCCTTTTTTTTTCAGCCGGCGTGTTAGGCGCCCTTGACACGCCGGCTAACGCGCGTGCGTTGACAGACCGGGGTGGGGGGGGAGGTGCCCTGGCTTTGACCTTGTGCACAGGGTTCCTTTACTCTCAATTCCACACGCTAACACATTTTCCCTCGTTTCCGCATCCTCCCGCCTCACACCCTCTCCCCTTTAGAAGAACCCCACCTATATATACTGTGGCGAGGAAAGCGTACGTCGCCTTGAAGAAGACAAGTCCACTTGTCGAAACGTTGGCTCCTGCATTGAGTTTGTTCACGTTTCGCTCATCCTCTTTAATTTCCATCTCCCGCATTCCCCTTCTTTTCCCTGGATTTCTACCGACGGATTATGAAAGAACAAGGTGAGCGCCCTCTGCTTTCCTTGTCACACGTAGCACTAATTGGAGACAATCACTACAAGTACATGCACGAACAGTTCCCACCAGGCCAACACTCACCACACATTAGCTTTAAGAGCGGCGCCATAACACACCATCCGAGACCTCATTGCGGCAGCTCCACAGCACATCACACATTTCTTCATTCACTGCGGGACTAATGACCTTAACCACGACACTGGGGACAACACAGTTGAGGCCATGAAAACGCTCAGAAACGACTTGCACACCAACAGACCAAACGCAGAAATCACCTTGACAACAGTACTTCCCAGGATCGCAAACAAACACAGGCCACTTATTCAACAATCAGCGACACTCCTATCTCACGCACTAGGGACACGTAAGCTCAATGATTTTCTTCTTGACATAGCAAACCAACCCGAAAACGTCGATGTCATCCACCACGCTGAAATACACCAGGATTCCGACATTCTGCTCACCCGGGACGGATTTCACCCCAATTTTTTGGCGTCAAGGTAATGGCTAACAACGTCAAGTACAGGCTCAGGAACTCTTTTAAATCGACGCAACCTACAACACCAATAAATCCTGCGTCCCAGTTAGTTTCAACACAGGAACACACGCCTGATATTTTCAACACCAGCTCGCACGCATGTTCCACCGAAGCTAGACCCCGGGAAGCATCTACACAAACTGTGGACGCGGAACCAACACCACCTTTACAACATCCGCGCATACGGACCCACAACCACCCGCGAAGCCTTCACGCAAACAGCTACATACACTAACAAACAAACCGATACGCAGACAGACATTGGTGCAGGCCTCGACAAGAAAATTAAGCGTAAAAAGACGCCACATGAAGATTTTTTGCCCCGGAGGTCAGCCCGAACCAAACAGAAATGACTACCACGCACTAGGGATAGCACACGCAACAACAAATCCAGCCCTTTCCTCCAATCCCGCAAACTCGTCGCCAAACAAACAAATTACAGATTTCACCTTAAAGCTTACACTAGCTGCATTAAACAGAGGAAAATCCCCAAAAGGTCTCAGAATTAAGGTTATATGCGCCCTCGATTCTCTACCCTCCAGGCTATCATTAAAGTGGAATGCTGTTCTAGAAAATGCATCGCTCTCCCTTATTGACATTCTCGAAGAACACTGCAAGGAACAACTTATGATAATCTCTGATCAACTCGATTGCATAAAGTTAACTGAACCGGAAAGAAGAGAACTTAAACAATTCGTCCAAACTAAGGAGAAAAAATTACTAGATAAATACCAGCGCAATGATATTAAAGCTGCAGATCCACCGAAAGAAACTAATGTAACCCCTGCAGCACGTAGCTCCACGGACAGTCCTACAGGCGAGCATCCCGAGCACTGCAGCAATGTAGTAGACATATCCCAGAGTCTAAGCTCCGAAGTAGTTTATCTCCTGAAACGTGGTCTAACGTTTTGTCCGACGAACAATGCAGTAAACGAATACGAACTCCACAAAGATATAAGAGAGTTTTGACGACGCATGCGCATAAAGGAGTTCTTTTTCGGTAGACCAAATGTAGGACAAGAAGATAGAGACTCTCTTAGACCACCTAGCACGTGGTCACCGGAAACCGAACAGTGCCCAGACCTCGATTTATACTTAAAACTGATATATTAAGAAATTCTAGGGTCAACGTGGCATTGCCGGAAACGCAAAAATATGACCCCCGCTCAACACCAAATCCTTAAAGAACTTGCGAAAAGGAATGATATTGTAATAAAACCAGCAGACAAAGGCGGCAGTATCGTAATCTGGCCTATAGAAAAGTACAAGAATGAGGCCTCTAAACAACTGAGCAACCACACCCATTACAGAAAACTCGACTCTAACCCAACTTCAGATTACAGCAATTCTGTGATAAGCACAATAGCGGAGCTGCTGTCCAGGGAACTAATCATGCAATCTGAATATCGCTTCATGATGCCCCAAAACAAAACAACAGGCCGCTTTTACCTTCTTCCTAAACTACGTAAAGTTCCGGTCGAAGAAATATTTACAGCGGAAATCCCAGGTCGGCCTATTGTGTCTAATAACAACACACCTACTGTGTATTAATTAAGTAATTGAGTAGTAATTGAGTACTGAGTTTAACTGAGTAATTTTTTAAATAACCACCTGTCAAACATACCCACCACCCTCCCATCTTTCTTTCAAGACACGCCACCCTTCCTTCGAATTATCGACGGCATCAACGCCAACCAAATCCTTTCCGACCGCGCTATTCTAGTCACTTTGGATGTTTCTGCCCTTTACAACAACATTCCGATGAGTGAAGGAATTGAAGCCGTTTCTAGATCCCTCGCAATCAATCCCCAAGCGCACGATGTGATATTCTGTCGTCTAAGAATTGGACACACATTCGGTACCAATAACTTTTTCCTCACTGGAAATGAGCCTCCCACCATCCGGGAGAGGCTGACCGTCCTCCACGTCCTCCTGGAGCGTCGAGAAACCGAATCTGAAACACTTTCCTTTAGCATACCGGCAGCACATCCCCTTCATCCTGGAATGCTACTTGGTGCAGAACCGCTGTTTGACTCCAACGCAGTCTAGGTTTCCTGAAAGATGTTGTGTTACATGTTATTAGTCCCATTCGTTCGTAGCGTCTCTTCTCTTTAGAGGTCTGTCCTACCCATAAATAGTGAGTCGGCAGTCACGTCATCTGCCCCCACGGTGGTCGCAGCTGGCGCTGCTCCACCAACCGAGCAGAAGGGACTACCAACCCCGAAGGTGGGCGCAGCCGAGACTGCCCCAACCTCCCCGGCCCCTTCCAGCGCTGGCAACAGCCGGCGCAGCCAAATCCCTCAGGGAGCCCCATCAACCTCCGGGCTGGTGGGCGCAGGGGTCTTGCCCTCCAAGGTGAGACTCTCTCGGGAAATATCTCGCTCGCAAGAGCACGTGTCCGGCGCCTCACAAGAGGCAATGGACACTACACCTGTTCTTAAGGCGCACCAAGCGCCTAAGGAGCGGCGAGGCTCCCTCGAACGCTCCAGAAAGGGCAGAACCGCCGTTACAGGGCCTCGAAAGGGCTTTGTAACCTAAGGCATCACCTCCTTTTCCATACCCACAGCACGTATTTACTTCCAATATGGCTACACAGATAATTCAATGGAACGTCAGAGGTCTTCTTAGAAACCTTGATGATGTGCAGGAACTCATCCACAAACACAATCCAAAAGTGCTGTGTTTACAGGAAAAACACTTAAAATCGAAACACACAAATTTTCTCCTACAGTATGTTACGTTTCGCAGAGATCGCGATGATGCTCTCGCATCGTCGGCCCCTGCGGGGGCGTCTGCGCAAGCAGGCGTTTGGTGTGCTGCGACACCACGGACCCGAGCACACGAGGGTTGGACCCTCCCGCGTGTAGCCGTTCGCGGCTTAGCCGTGTCTGGGGAAAAGGGGATCCTGGAGGTTGAGCCGATGCAGGGTGTTTGGACCTTTAAGGCCCCCCGGCGGAGGCAGCACGCCTCTTTGGCCTCTGCTTCGCATAGACGGCACCCCCGGACTGACCCACCCGGGGGAAATCGGCAGTCGCCTTTTCCTGTCCTCCTCTCCACTCTTCGTCTTTCTCTTCCACTTTCCCATCTTTCCTGTCTTCTTTTCACTTCTTGTTCCTTCCTTTCCTGGTGGCTAGGGTTAACCTTTGTGTGGCTAACTACCCTGAGTTACGCCATATTGGGTTATAGCCGCAGTATACAGCTGGCGTAGGCAGGGCTTGCTTGCAAGCTCCTGTCCCGTCCCCTCGTTGGGCTCCGTGGTGGGCGGCTGGTACCGCGACCGAAAAATACAATTTTTATGGCCAACTCTGTTGCTTCAAGCGATCGCCCTCCTAACAAGAGAGGGCGCACCGATGTCACTGCCCAGTTCTTCACGAAAACCAAAAGCAACTTTCCCAAATTCCACGTGGTTCATAGCGAGCATTCGGAAATTTCTGCACGATATGTCTCTCCCTTCAATGTTACAAGGACCCTAACCGACACCATTGGACAAGGATATAAAATAAAGAAACTAGCAAATGGGGACCTTCTTTTGGAATTGTTGTACCAACATCAGTACGAGAAACTTTCAGGAGTAACAGCCTTTGGTGACATTCCCGTAGCAATCAGCCCTCACCGATCACTGAATACCGTTCGTGGCGTCATTTCTGACGATGACCTTAAGTATATGACCGAAGAAGAACTCCTTAATGGACTAAAAGAACAAAATGTCACAGATGTGTACAGAATAAAGATCAGACGGGAAAACAAGGAAATCGAAACAAAGCACTTCGTCCTAACGTTCGCATTGAGCACACTGCCTGAATCTGTGGAGGTAGGCTACACCAATCTGAAACTCCGACCGTATATACCCAACCCGCGACGCTGTTTCAAATGCCAAAGGTACGGCCATGGCTCACAGAGCTGCCGGGGCCAAACGACATGCGCTAAGTGTGCTTCCCATGATCACCCTTCAGACAACTGTGAAGTTGAATTACACCATTGTATAAACTGCGACGGCAATCATCCTGCCTACTCGCGTGCCTGCCCAACATGGAAACAAGAAAAAGAGATCATCACACTCAAAGTAAAAGAAAATATCACTTTTAGGGAAGCGCGAAAGCGACTTTCATTGGTGCAAAAAAAAAGCTATTCCGTTGTGCTGCAACAGGGCGCGGCAACACAGCGGCCTTCCCAGCCTGCCCAGGTCACACAGAGTGAGGCTCGGGCAGAGACTACAGCGCCCACAGTGGACGCAACTAGCGTTGCGCCGCTACCTCAAAAACAAGCCGTGCGGACCCCCAGGTCAGCAGGCTCTAGGGTCCCTCCCCGCACGGCGAGGCCCAACTTGAACGAAACCGTGCGTCCGGCACGGGCGTCCAGCGTATCTGAGGATACAATGGACACAAGTCAAGGAAACCCTGTACCGTCGACGTCGGGTGAACGGCGGGGCTCCTTGGATCGCCACCATAAAGATAGGCTCCCAATCAAGTGGCCTGAAAACAAAACTTAGATCCTCTTTCACCCCACACATATAATACAAAATGGCTTTCGTACACTGGAATTGCAGGGGACTTATACATAACATAAATGACCCCTAAACAGACATACTGACCACCCTCTCACCCGTGGCCCTATGTCTCCAAGAAACAAACTTAGGTTCCAAACATAAAAACATACTCAAAAAGTATCAAGTCTTCCGCCGCGACCGAGATCACGCGAACAGGCTCTCAGGTGGCGTTGCTATTATAGTTAAAGAGGGGATCGCAGCTAAAGAACACCATCTTAACACTAAATCAGAAGCTGTGGCAGCCATCCTGCACACATTTAAAACAATTACATTATGCTGTCTATACCTGGAGCCACATCTAGGATTAACTATAGATGAACTGGAGCACCTTATAGAACAGTTACCCGAGCCATATTTGATAGTCGGAGATTTTAACGCGCACTCAAGCTTTTGGGGTAGTGACAAAACCGATAAAAGAGGCCAAATTATTGAGGATCTTATACTGAGTAATAACCTATGTTTACTAAACACTGGAAAACAAACCTATTGTTCACCTAGCTCAGGAAAAATGAGCTGCATCGATCTCTCCTTTTGTTCACCCTCTATTTTCACTGAATTAGAATGGGACGTACTAGACAACCCATATGGAAGTGATCACCTACCTGTACTAATCAGCTTAAAATCCTCACCGGAAGTAATCCCGACAAAACCACAACGGTGGAAGCTCCATTTAGCCGACTGGGCCCTTTTCGAAGAGAAAGCCAGCCTAGAAAAAATTGTGCCAGATAACCTCACCATAGACGAACTAAATGAAGCTTTTACAAACTGTATTATTGATGCTGCAACCATAGCTATACCTCAGTCGTCTGGAATAGTAAAACAATATCAGAAAATTTGGTATACACAAGAATGTAGAGAAGCGAAAAAAGAACAAAACAAAGCTTGGGGAATATTTCACAGATACCCAATGGCAGAAAACTTTATATCCTTTAAAAAAGCGAGAGCAAAAGCTCGATATATCCGCCGCAGTGCTGAAAAAAATTCATGGAAAAGTTACGTGTCCTCTATAAACAGCTCAACCACATCAAAACAAATGTGGGAGAAGGTACGAAAGCTAAATAACAGCTATTCCCCATTTACAGTTCCACTTCTCACAGCCCCCGTATACAGACAAGCATAGAAGAACAGGCAGATATACTGGGTGAATATTTCTCAGCAGCTTCCAGTTCATCACACTATACAGAATCATTTCTAAAAATCAAAAAGACAGCTGAGAAACAAAGACTGCCGATAAATAGCAGCAGAAATGAACCATACAATACTTTAATTAAAATTCAAGAAATCCATAGGGTACTGTCCGCTGGTAAAAAAACTGCACCTGGCCCCGATAGAATACATTACCAAATGCTAGGCCACCTCTCTGAACATGCCGTAAAAGCCTTTTTAAATTTTTTTTAACAAGATTTGGATATCGGGGAAGATACCTGAAGCATGGAAGAAAGCTATAATTGTTCCATTTTTGAAACCCGGAAAACCACCAACCTCCCCCAGTAGGTATAGGCCTATAGCCCTTACCAGCTGCCTTGCGAAGTCCTTCGAAAATGTCCTGAATATTAGATTAACCTTCGTGCTAGAAATCCGTGAGCTGCTCGATATCCATCAATGTGGTTTTAAAAAGGGATCATCCACTAATGACCATCTAGTTCGTCTTGAAAACACAGTACGAGAAGCATTTATACACAAACAACAGTGCCTTGCTGTTTTTTTCGATTTAGAGAAGGCATATGACACAACCTGGAGGTTCGGAATTCTTAAAGATCTGGCCGATCTTGGCATCCACAGCAGGATGTTGAACTGCATAAAAGATTTTTTGTCTAACCGTTCGTTCCATGTGCGCCTAGGCTCAACCCTGTCCAAAAATTTCGTTCAGGAAAATGGAATACCTCAGGGGTGTATTTTAAGCACAACACTTTTTATTATCAAAATGAATTCCATTAGTAAAATAATCCCCAAGTCCATTATGTATTCAGTATACGTCGATGATCTTCAGATTGCCTGCACATCATCAAACATATCAACATGCGAAAGACAGGTACAGCTTACAATAAATAAACTAGCAACATGGGCAGACAGAAATGGTTTCCGCTTTTCTCCACAGAAAACCGTGGTCATTCTCTTTTCACTTAAACGAGGAGTACAGACAGACCCCACCCTACACCTTAACGAAGCCACATTACCTGTCCAAAACGAGCACAAATTTCTAGGCATAATTTTTGACAAAAAACTCACCTTCATTCCGCACATCAACGAGCTGAAAAAGAAAGCATCTCGATCCCTGAACATACTTAAGGTCCTTTCACGCAAACACTGGGGTTCTGATAGGGTATGCCTGCTACACATCTACCGTTCTGTTATACGCTCCTGCTTAGACTATGGGTCAATAGTGTATGGCTCAGCAAGGAAGTCGTACTTGAACCGCCTTGACCCAGTACATAATTTAGGTTTACGTCTTTCAACTGGTGCATACAGGACGTCTCCTATACACAGTCTATATGTAGAAACAAATGAACCACCCCTTTCCGACAGAAGAACCATGCTTACATGCTCATACATCCTAAAAATTTGTTCACAGCCGAAACACATCTGCTACCCAATAGTTACAAGGTGCCCATCACGAATACTATTTACAAACAAACCCCAAGCAATAAGACCACTTCTTCTCCGCTTCGAGGAAAGATGCCAAGAACTAGATATAAGGGACACGCTGCCTCAGATAGCCCGAAAACCCGATCCACTCCCACCTTGGTATTGCCAGCCTTCAGTGTGTGACTTCACATTAACACATCTTCAAAAAAAACAAACACCACATGAACACATAATACAAGAATTTTTAGCACTAAACGAAAAATACGTGGAATACACAGCGTTTTATACTGATGGCTCTAAATCGGCAGGATACGTTGGCAGTGCCGCGATACAAAACAGTTGGGAAAAAACGGTACGCCTACCTCAGTGTGCATCCATTTTTACTGCAGAGTGCTACGCAATTTCTCTAGCTGTAGAAAAAATATTAAATGAGAACATTGAAAACAGCATAATTTACACAGATTCACTAAGCGTACTAACAGCACTTCACCCTAGAAATGCAATTACACCATTAATCGGCGACATCCTACATAACATAAGAAAAACCATTAGAAAGGGACACAACATAAAATTTTGCTGGGTGCCCAGTCACGTCGGAATCGGTGGCAACGAAAAAGCAGATGAATGCGCAGCGAAAGCTCGACATAAAAAAATCACCCAAACAAGAATCCCTTACAAGGACTGTATAAAATTAGTGAACCATAAACTGAGGAATAAATGGCAGACTACATGGAATAATGATGAAACCAATAAACTACACCTAGTAAAACCTGTAATAAAAGAATGGAAGACATGCTCACACCAAGAACGCTTCATCGAAGTAATTTTATGTCGTCTTCGCATAGGACACACGCACCTTACACACAACTTCCTCCTGACAAAACAAGACAAGCCTTGCTGTGAAAAATGCGGCAATGAACTTACTGTAACCCACATCTTACTAACATGCGTAAAACTCGAAACACTAAGGAAAAAATACTTTACTTCGTTTTATAATCAGCACATTCCCTTTCACCCAGCATTGATTTTAGGCGAAGATGCACTTGTGGATACCACACATGTTATTAGCTTCTTAAGAGAAGCAGGTATCATTGAAAAACTATAAATGAGCCTATTCCCAACTTCATCTTGGTATACACCTCACCCACCTTATCATATATGAGAAGAAGACTGAGGTCTTTAGTTTGTTGGGATCCTCGAAATCCTTGCCCAGACAAGGACCGTCGCTGAGGTGACCCAACTTTTCAAAAAGAAATTTGACCTTGCGTTTGGCGCATGATAGCCTCAGTTGCTTATGCGCCATTAAACCCAACACAACACACACACTTCGGAGGATGGCGCTGTGATAGTTCTCTTGTATAGCACGTGCCTCTAGGCACTTGTGTTTCAAGGGCTCAGGTGAGGCAACCGTGCTCCAGGTATTTTTTATTATCTCATATATTTTCTATTCTGTGTGATTCTTTTACGATGGATTTTATTGTTCATAGTATACGTCATTAGTCATCGCCATAATTTTATAGCAAGTAGATTTTACGCACTTTACAGCGACTATTTTAAGCCACTTTAGAGCTAAATCACATCTTCCATAATACATCGTCAACTTTACCACTTGTCATGGCGCTCTTTGGCCAAACCTGGCCCTTGCGCCACAAAACACTACCCATCATCGTAAGCCATTAACAAGAAAACGTCGAGAGAATGAGCCTTACAACCGTCCTTTTTGTATTGCTGAATTGAGGGCTTCCATGAGCGTATGCAACAGCTCCGCACCAGGATCTGATAGAATCATGTATGAAATGCTCAAAAACTTTAATTCTTTAGTTTCTGTTGGTTGCTCCCTATTGTTTTTGGATATACCGGAAGTTTCGTTTTGGTGTTGCGTTTTCTGCGTCTCGTATTTTCCGTGCGTGGTAAATAAATTTGGGGGTTTTAAATGCCAAACTCATCATACGAAAATTCGTGACACGCGTTGGTGCGGCACTAGGGATTGATCTCGGCCACCTGTGGTTCTGTGATGCGCTACGGATGCACGACTCGTGGGTTGCACTTGGCCCCCATCGAAATGCGGACCCTGCGGCCGAGATTCGATGCTGCGCTCTGGAGATCAGCAGCGCAATGAGAAAGCCACTACGCCGCCATGCCGGGTATTAATAGAAAAAGGAATGGGAATAGTTTGTCCCTTTGACAGTATCTAGCTCTTTAGCCGCTTAAGTCTTGGTGCTCTCATGGTCGTTTCGTTAAATTGGAATGTACCAAAATCGGCATAGTATATTGCAATAGTGCATGTAGAACATAAGTGATAGGTCGTGACCTGAATGTCGTGATATACGTGCCATGTAGGTCATGAAACAGGATATCGAGGGCGGGAAGAGGCGGTTGGTACGGTACACATTATGTAGTTCTTAATTATACAATCGTGCACACGGCGTCTCCTGTCTCACTACGAGCGCCGATATGCCTAATAAGTGTACTGACAGGCTTTCAGGGTTGTATCG
This sequence comes from Dermacentor andersoni, assembly GCF_023375885.2. NCBI lineage: Eukaryota > Metazoa > Arthropoda > Arachnida > Ixodida > Ixodidae > Dermacentor > Dermacentor andersoni. Next base: position 1,093,443 of record NW_027314757.1, read on the forward strand.
AAAGTGCCTTTGGCGATTTGAGCCCCTGGAGGCAGTAAAAGGCATGGATATGGACGTTTTCGTGGCCCCTAGGGAGTCCACAAGTTGGACGTTGACTGTACTCAACTATAGAAATCGATTTGTGAACATTCAAAAAATGCAGTTCGCGACTCGATTATCTACTAGCCTATTTTTTCCATATGTGGTGAAATACTCGGCCGAGGTCGACGCATTGCACGCAGCCTTACCAGGGCAGTCAGTTGGTTTAGGTACGAAAAAAAATGTTATTGTGGAGTTTTTAGGTGGCGAAACCACAATCTGGTTGTGAGGCACACCTGTCTTCACACAAGAATCTTCCAGGTCAACTCCAATCGAAACAATTCTTATACCCAACAAAGGGAACGGCGATGAAAGGAGCGCCTATGAGCTACGATAGATTGGGCTCTGGAAGGCACGCGGGTCGTATCGCATACGCGTGTTCATGCCGTTCGGAAGTTTCTGTAAATTTGCAAACATAGTTCGCGGGAGTGCCAGCCCGTGGCTCGTTGACCAGAAACTTTTTAAATTTTCCACGGAGACGTAATTATGACGGCAGCGAAACAGAAATGAAATAACTAAAAAGCTATTCATGCGCGCTGAACTTCACCACAAAGCTTGACCTGCCGGCGTTATGACTGTTTTTGCTAAAGCGTAGCCGCTCGCCGGGTGAAAATGACTTATCATTCCAAGAGCATTAAATCGCGACGAGGCAAACCCAGTGATGATTGATACGGTGCTTTTCAGAGGCTTCCGAAAAGGCAGCCACGTTCTTTTTCCATTTTTTTTTTACAGTTGTTAGCACAACTAAAATGTTTGGAACCGAATATATATTTTCTCGTATGACAGTATTACAAAAAAAATTTCGAACATTACTTTTTACATGGTGTCCAATCAATCCATCCTACCGGTGTTAACATATGGCGCAGAAAATTCGAGACTAACAAAGAAGCTCGACAAGTTGAGGACCGCGCAAAGAGCGATCGAACGAAGCATGCATGGCATACCGTTAGGAGACAGAAACATAGCAGTTTGGATAATAGAGCAAACGGGTATAGCCGGTATTCTAATTGTCATTAAGAGAAAAAAAATGGAGCTGGGCAGATCGTGAAATGCGCAGGTAAAATAGCCAGGGGACCATTAGGGTTACAGGATGGGTGCGAAGAGAAGAGAAGCGCCGTCGAGGACGGCAAAAGACTAGGTGGGGCGATGAAATTAGGAAATATTTGGGCGCTAGTTGCAATCGGTTGGGCGACAGGGGTAATTGGAGATCGCAGGCAGAGGCCTTTGTGCTGCAGCGGACATAAAACAAGCTGATGATGATGATGATGATTTTTGCATAGCTCTTGTAGCTTCACTGTTTGTCGCCCACTCACCTTTAGTGGCGCTTCAGTCGTGCACCTCTGACACATCTGGCAATACATCTTGGCACGCGTTTCGTTCCCAGCTTCGCGACCTTTCTGCATGAATTATTTGTAGGCTTCCGCAATAGCTCTTTTTCGCCGTTTCAAAGTGCACTGCATTTGGCACGCGCTTCGGTGTGCTTGCAGTAAACGGTAATATATAGGTGCATCGAGTAACTGAGGCTCGATAGCCTAGTTACAGGGTATATAGCAATCCAATAAAAAATTAAACCAAGACAAAACTGTTATCATAGTATTCCTTGTATCTAAATGCGGCGCAGGACGAACAAAACGCCGTAAGGACGAACAAAACGTACGTTACAATAGTAATGCGATTTGGGCACGTTGGCAATCCTTCATTTCGATATAGACTAGTGCACAAGAACCCGCAGTTCACAACTTCTCATTTCCGCTACATCCTGTTTGTTTAGCGATGACGGTTTAGCTTAGGATCCGTGACAAACTGGATCGAGATTTTTCGCACTCGTTTTGGATTTCATTGGGAACAATACTAAATCTAGCTAGATGTGTGCCATGCATCTGTGTTCCTTCACCTGTCATCAGCACTCTTCCCTCGTCAAGCATGATATGTTGCGTGCGCCCTCGTGACATCACTGCGTAGTTGCCTCGCACACTGCGTCCGCCTGATTTAGTGTTTGCATTCCTGCACAACTTGCCAAGTATGCAATGGTCCGCTCTGCGGTGAATAAACATCGCAATACCCTAGCGTGGCATAGGGTAAAAGTAAATAGAATTGTACTGATCGTATTTAGTTTAGGCATTTAATTAGGCGCTTCACTAAAGCTACTGTTCACATTGATTCCAACATGCACTTTTGATCAGCATATTTATTTTTGTTTTCTATCGCGTCTTAGCAGCCGTTTAACATGATGTTGCATCATGAGCACGGCGCAGCTTTCTGGCATAACCAAATAGCGCAGAATACCGGGACAAGCACAACGATTGCATATGCCGTAAACGGGCCAACGAAAGTTCCTTTTTTTTTTCTCTCTATCTCACTGTCTGTGTTTGCTTGTGAGCCAGTGTCTTACAGCATGCTGCCCATGTTCAATTGGTACAATGGGGTCTCCAAACAGCATAATTGGTACAATGGGGTCTCCAAACAGCATGAACTGCGCGCGCGGCGACAAGATGTAAGGCGAGAAAGATTCTTTCCCTCTTTGCTCAGCGTTATCTCCTGCTCTAAGAAATTCTGAGAGAGGGAAGTACGCCTGCGCAGTGTGCGCAGAAGTTGGTTGGGGCATGAAAGAGTGATTGACGGTTTCGAGCTTGGCCAGATGCGGCCGTTATCAGCATTGCACAAAGAAGCGGTGCGGGCAGTGGCTTCTCTCTCCCCTTGTGAGCCACTCTCTCTGCCTCAGGTGAATCAAAGCGCTCGCCCGACGTTCCACCATAGTTCCACAGCCGCTGGATGCCACAGCAGCCGCTGGATGCCGGGAGCGAGCGGACGTGTTGTGTTAGTACTGCGGCGCTTGGCAGCCGGCCTCGTGGTCTTGGTGACTGCAGGCTGTGAGCGCCGGACGCTCCGTATTGTGGGTGTACTTGTGGCACGCTCCGCTCCCAGAACCTACACGGCAGTCGCCGAGACCCATGGCGGAGCTCCATTGTGTCCCCGAACCGCAACCTGCCCAAGCGTCACCAATCAGCGAAGTCAATGCTGCCCACTGTATATCTCGTGAGTAGGCACTAAAGCACATTCTAGCGCATTAGATCTAGAGGCATCATTCGGGATTGTTTGTCAGTGAACGAAACAGTACCGCCCCGGAGTGTAAGCTCCGGTGCGTTTCTCTTTTAGTACTTTGCTGACTATCCTAATGCAGCGCTAATTTTGCAGCTTTACGGCTTGGTTCATGGATGCTGCGACACGTTCGCGACTATTCGCGTTCAGCAAAACGTCGTGGCATGTGAGATGCTTGAATGATACGGATACGGGCACGACCGATTTGGTTGTCACCACTGCTTTTGTTATTCCATGGATGGTGTAAACCAACGCAGAGTGATTGCATTTGCGCAAACGCAGCGACAATCGCAGTGACCGCACTCGTCTACGGTTCTCATTAGTCGTCCCAAGTTGTCGCACAGTTTACTGAAGCATTTGAGCTGTTCACGCGAATGTCGAGGTGTTGTGTATACACTCGATGCACGCAAATCGACAACCTTACGGTTAGAAATAGGTCGTTGCAAGCATGTGGGCGCTTGCCTCCAATGTTGCTAATATGTCTAGTGCACTCATAGGACGTCGGCCAAAACCCAAATGAGACCAAGACGTTTCGGCTCCCGTACGGGGACCTCGCTCATAATGAAAGTAAACGAAATGGGCGAGATTATGTACAGTCTTGGTAAAAAAAAAAAAAAAAACCAACCCGCTGTGAACGGCCGGGGAGCGGCTGCGCTCCGCTGTCGTGGCGCTGCCGCTGCTCGCTTACACCGAGGATAAAGAGGGCGAGGGAAGCATGTGTCTCACTGCTAAGCACGCTTTGACAATAGGGTTAATGAAAAACTAGTGGGACGTTCGTTCTGCCAGCTGCGAGGTGCTCTTGCGGTCGCCTTGGTACGGCGCTTCGTGCGAGCAAATGCGGTGGCCTGGGCGAAACCACCCGCCTTGCATGCACCGCTATATAGTATAGAAATTGTCCTACTCATCGAAATTACCTATTAGTTCCATCCTATACATTCAAAGGCAAGATATGCTTTTATAGATAAGCCTTCGCAATATGCTCTTTGATAAACGTTTGAAATGTGTTTCTGAGAGCAATGAAAACAAAAGGTGAGAAATAGGCTAATTTGCCAGGGCTGTCTAGCGTTGTTCCAGGTTTTATTGAAATAGACTGTCAATTCAATCCTTGTTCGTTCAGAAAAGATTAGAAGCAGAAATTTTGACTAGAAAGGCTCACTTCGGAAAGGGCCTGTAACCACCGGTACGATATTTCAAACAGGTTGACCGCACTTAATTAAGGAACGACCAAACGAGTGCGTTTGGCGTTGAAGTTCTTTAAACTCATGGTGAGATATAAAAACTTTTCGGGACTAGAAGACGTTTGCTGTGCCTCAGTATCCGATTTAGTTAGACCCATTCACTAGACATTTTGGAATGCGCCCACTACCTCGCCTTTTTTGATATGTTCATGCACACTGCCTTTGTCGTTCGGGCCCACATTCATGTACACATGAGGCCAGGATGAGTTCATCCCGTTTGCATTGGGTACCACGCATTTGAATCGCGTAAGGTAAACCACGGCCACGAGATCATAGGATTCTCGCATAGTGAAGGCATCACACCGGCAGTGCTGTCGCTGTCACGGGTTCACTGGAAGAAGTATTTTAGATATAAATTACTGAGGTATCCTTCGTCTCTACGAGAAATGGCTCCACAGGCAGTAAAAAAAAATAGGTTATACGCAGCGTCTTTTAACCAGAGAGCTTGGCTAGTTTACAGTCCAGCACATGGGCAAGGTGTAATGGTTCGGGGCAACCACAGACCAAGCCACACTCAATACCTTGAAGGCATGCTCCCCCCTGTGAATTCGTCGAGAGATGCAAGTGCCACCCTGAAGCTTATGCTTGCTTTATTAATTTGCTACTTGTGACATTCATGATTACAAATACGAGATGCCATTGTGGCATGGTATTTATTATATAGCTAAGCTGCTGCTGTCAGGTCCTCGCAAAGTGCCCGTGTTCGAGCACGCGCAGGACTACCCATAGCGTTGTTCCTTTAATTTGGTCCCGGAAAACATGATTACGATACTCGGAATTGTGAAATTTCAGTGTATCGCATTTGACAGCGGTCGCCAGAGACCCCAACCCGCTTATCCGACATACGCTGGAAACGGCATGCTAGCCGACCGGGTGGCTTCCGCTTCGCCACCGACTCTTGAGAGTAAGAGAAGTGCTTTTCTCGCCCTCTTTATCCTCGACGCAAGCGAGCAGCGGCGCTGTTTGCGCCCGTCCATGTCATTACTAGTTCGCGTCTTTTTTAGCGCAGTTCCCTTCCTTAAGAACGACGGTGGCAGCGCCGCGATAGCGGAGCGCAGCTGCTCCCCGGCCATTCCCTGCGGGTTCAAGTTTTTTTACCAAGGCTGTATGTATCAATAGATGGCGCAAACAGCGGGCATAAACCGGAGGAAGCCTGCCGTCATTGCGATTCAGCGTGGTATCATTTAAGGACTGCAGATGCAAACGCGAGGATAGATTACTTTCACTGGATAGCACATGCGCGTTTCCCCAGTCAATATCGCGTCCTTCTGATACAGAATGCTCGGAAAGAGTGTTACAAGAAACTTTTTGTGTTTCCACATCATGAGTGTTCCTTGATGCGTCGTTGAAAATTGCCCGTCTCGCCGATGTAGACGTAACTACAGGCTACACAAAGAAAGTTCTACACAATACCTAGGTACATTTATTTCGGAAGCTTGTCTTTGACATTCACAGGCACGTTTTTCAGCTTCTTCGCTGGCACGTGTGCAACGTGCGCATCAAAAGAATGAAGTATCAGGGCTAGGGACTCGCTAGTACCGGGAGCATAATGTATCGCAGCACGTTTACGAAGAAAAACGTGGCGTTGAGAAGCACTAGGCGGGCGGAATGGTTTGTGAAGGCAGAAATTCACGGTAGGACACACGCATTTGAGCTCATGAACTTTATTCGCACCACGATAACCTGGCCAAGCTTTCAGATTTGCTTCATGAATCCCGGCCCCGGCGGCCGCAGTTCGATGGGGGCGAAATGCGAAAACACCCGTGTACTTAGATTTATGTGCACATTAAAGAACCCCAGGCGGTCAACATTTCCGGTGTGCCTCATAATCAGAAAGTGGTTTTGGCGCGTAACACCCCATAATATAATTTTTTTTAGATATGCTTCATAAGAAGCTTACAGCACTATCCATATTTCGGCTCCTTTCAACTGCACCAAACTATTAAATCAATACAAATATTGGTCATTTTATCACTCGAGTTGAAAAGTTGTTTGCGTAATTAAAGAAGCTACGTTGGATAGATTTTCAATAAATTACTTTAGGTAGCTAAGGGAAATGAGTAATTTTGAACCCGTCCTCGAGATTATTTAGCCGAGCGACGAAATTTTTAAGCCAGTCGGTCAATCCTTGCGAACCGGTAGAGTCAACCTGACCGCACCTAGCCTTTTGCGATATCATCAATAGTATGGCCCCGCAAGCATGTTCCTTGTGACCAGTCCGCTTTCCATTTTTATTCAGGATGTTTTTTTTTTATTCACGCTCTTTCATAGTAGTGAACGTGTGCCGCTGGAAGCTCGCTTGGTCGCTGAAGAGATGCGTGACGCAATGATGGCGTAGATTTAGTGCCTCGCTGGCATCAAGACAATTCGCTGCAGCGGTGGGAAAGAAGGTAACGAAAGTGAACAGCTTGGTCGCTGCTCACAGGGCCATGCCGATGGTGACGGTGCCATCGTGACGAAATCTGGGCCGGCAATATTGACAGATGATGCGTTTTTTTTTTTTTTTTTAACATCGAAGCTCTTAAGGGCTGCTTTCGCCACTATCGTGTCCACGTGTAAAACAAAATTGCGACGATAGTGCAATGACAGGCCGACCCAAGGCCGAGGGGCCGTTCTCCATTAGGGTCCCTCATACACAGCTTCGCTGGCCATATTTCTTCACAGAGGAAGGGAATTGTGTTCTTTTCGCACTGCTTTCGCTTTCACGTAGAGATAATGCTATAAATGCAGTCTCATTGGTGTTTGTCTCGTAGATTGAAATACGGGTTTAATTAAACTCTAGATCCAATTCGTTCCCGAGAATAGTTATAAGCATGGAAATGCTCGCTCGCTCATACAAACACGCACGCTCATGCTCGCACACAAATACACCTAAAGATAGGACACATGTTCGCCCGCATTCACATATGCACGCACACAAAAAATGCACGCATTCACACAGAACTGCACGCACACACACAAGCACACATGGATGCTCGCACACGGATACACCCATATCAAGTAGGTGGACACGAACACGCACGCACACGCAAATGCAAGTACACACGCACGCACGTTGAAGGCCTGCAGACCCGTATACACTCTCCTTCGCTGCTGCCTCACAAGGACATGCGCGTTTTGAATGACACTCACTGAAACTGAATGGCACTCGCTCTGCAATTACCGTTAAAAACTCCAGCTGTAACCGCTTTGCGGTTTAAATTTGGCGCTCCCTCAAGTCAACGTGCCCTCTGCTGAGAGGGTGCAAAACCGTTTGCTCTTGTGTGATATAACCGCCGATCCCCAAACAATACTCTGCTTTAAGGCACCCGTATTGTTTCGCCTAATTGCCATAAATGCACATGTTACAAGGATTTGTTTAAAACATTGCTGATTCAGCTGCGTATCTGCATTGCCGTGATGTTCCACAGGATGGTGAAGGTGCAATGTCTAGAATTCCTTAGTATGCCCATGCTACAAGGCACAATATCTATATCTTAACATAACGCAAAGACATGCGCATGCTCGTTATGTTGTCCAAGTCCAATGTTGTCCAATAAGCAACCCATTGCTACGTTTTAGGAAGTAACAAAACAAAATATAATATTTAAAGAGCACTCCTGAAAAAGCCAAAACGAAATCTTGCCTTGTGCGTTTCGGCCCTGTGGTGGGAGACTGTCAAACTTAGTACTGCTTGGCGTTAAAAAAAAGTTTCATGTTATTTCTGCACAAAGGCTTCCCTCCCTTCGTGGCGCCCAGGCCATTCCCGGAATGAAAGAAAAGAGGCCCGCGGTTAACACTCTTCGCGACACCTCCCCCCTATGCAGAACAGACCCACTCATGACAAAGCATTACTTACAAATTAAAGGGGGCTCGAGAAATTAAACCCGTGCATTAGGGATTGATATCAGAAAACTTAAGTACCCGTAAGGAAAATGGAACGTCATATAAAAACAAAACAAGCCCGTTTTAACAAAATGGAAAACAAAATGCACAAGAAAAGTAACATTAAAGTTCATTCGTGCACGCTACACCACATAATCAACACTAAAGCTTATTCACTTGTACTGTATCGGTGCCCGTGTCGTTCGGAGCGATGGTTCCAGGTTCGGCCTCGCTATGAATTGTCCTCCAGTTAGAGTAAAGTTCAGTCCCGTCCGAGTTCTTGGCTTGTGGCACTCGAGTCGACGTCTCACACACACGATGACACGGCACATGCCTCCGGTCACCACGCGAACTACATTTGTGCACAACGCGAAGAACATAACACATTTTGTTTTTCTTTGGACGTTTATCAGCAGACTCGTCGTTTGCATCGTCATCATCAGAGCACTGTCTGACGTGGCATGGTTTTAACCGCGCAACTTTAGAAACGTCGCGTTTCTTGCCGGTTTGGTCGACTACATTCTGTGGAGGCTCCGTTCGGTGGGCCACTTTCTTGGCGTTCTGGGTGCCGCCTTGCGTGCCTTGGCCTTTGACTAGATGAAGTAGCGGCTCATTTTCGGAGGCCATAAAGGGGGTGACACTGGCTGGCTTGCTAAAGGCGAGCGGTTGTTTCTGGCCGTCAGAGCTGAAGTGGACGTATTTGCTGACACGACAGAACATCTTCGGACAGAATGACGGCGGCGAACGTTCCCCCAGGTGCGCCAGACGTCGAGGGGGCCAGCCGAAATATCGACGTAACAGGGCCATAATACCTCCAACCTCAAACACCCTGGGAGAACGAGTGTCGTGCGACCTTCATGAAAGCTTTTTGCTCTTACGTACAGCACACCGTCGATGAACCGAGCGCCCCGTGCCGCTCTTTTCGTTTTCCTGACAACGAACGCACTCGGCTGCTGTAGGTACTGGATCACTTCTTTCATCCACGGATCCTCCCTCTGCTTTTACCCAATGTGCACGTGATTCAGGGCGAGCAACGGTAAGGGATTTTTTTCGCTTGCTAGTGCGGAATCATGCGGACATTAGGAAAACCTGCCGGAGTTTCCCTGCTCAAAGTTGGAGCGCTGCCGTAGCTCTGTCAGTCCCCTTCACTTGGACAGGCGATGCGAGGGGCTGAGTTTTCGGCAAACTGTCAAATGGTAGGCCAGACGGTTCTCCTACGCCCGGGGGTCCAAGCCGCTCATCCCGAGCGTCGTGCTGCTTCCTCCATTGTCGTCCATCTTTTGGGAACGGTTGGCGGCACTGGGGCGCCATGTGGCCTATGTGGTCACACAGCTGGCAGCGTGGTCGCCCGTCGTCGTCACGGGTACTCCTCGCTGGCCTAGCCACTGGACGACGACGAACATCTTGAGTAGCCTTGAGGCAGTGAGATAATTAGGCTATAGGGTATTCGATCGCCCTCAATTCCCTATCGCAGTGAGTGGCCTCCCACGGGCAATGACTATGCCGCAGCGCAGGTAGCGATACATGTTGGAGGCGACTGCATTGTTGCTTCAGCGGGTGTCACTCCGGCGGGAGGTGCCGAGGCATATGGGTAACACGACTGCGGGTCGGCAGAGAAAAGGGTGCCGATCGGTTTTGGCCTGGACGCATGGACCATCAAAAAAGCTGCCTGATCAATGCGCTGTAAAATTTGCAGGAAGGTGGAGCAGCTGTCCGGGGGGTTGGCAATAAGTATTTCCTTCAGCACGTCCGGACGCAAGCCCCGCATGAGGTGCCGCAACCGCTCCTCTTCCGTCATAGACGGATTGGCTCTGGCGATGTAATGCATCGGTTCTAGTGGACCAGACGGCCACATCAATTGCATCGCACGCTGTTATTTCTAAAGCTGCAGTCGCTGTTACAGATCTGAAGTCCTTGTTACCAAGGAAAGTGCGAAACTACTGGCAACGCTTGTGGTACGTGGAAACAAATAAGCTGCACGTAATAAAGGCACAATTAGATTTCTGGCCGTCTGCAACAAAATTACGCCGAACAGATGTGATATTCTGTCGTTTAAGAATTGGACACATTCGGTACCAATAACTTTTTCCTCACTGGAAATGAGCCTCCCACCATCCGGGAGAGGCTGACCGTCCTCCACGTCCTCCTGGAGCGTCGAGAAACCGAATCTGAAACACTTTCCTTTAGCATACCGGCAGCACATCCCCTTCATCCTGGAATGCTACTTGGTGCAGAACCGCTGTTTGACTCCCACGCAGTCCTAGGTTTCCTGAAAGATGTTGTGTTACATGTTATTAGTCCCATTCGTTCGTAGCGTCTCTTCTCTTAAGAGGTCTGTCCTACCCATAAATAGTGAGTCGGCAGTCACGTCATCTGCCCCCACGGTGGTCGCAGCTGGCGCTGCTCCACCAACCGAGCAGAAGGGACTACCAACCCCGAAGGTGGGCGCAGCCGAGACTGCCCCAACCTCCCCGGCCCCTTCCAGCGCTGGCAACAGCCGGCGCAGCCAAATCCCTCAGGGAGCCCCATCAACCTCCGGGCTGGTGGGCGCAGGGGTCTTGCCCTCCAAGGTGAGACTCTCTCGGGAAATATCTCGCTCGCAAGAGCACGTGTCCGGCGCCTCACAAGAGGCAATGGACACTACACCTGTTCTTAAGGCGCACCAAGCGCCTAAGGAGCGGCGAGGCTCCCTCGAACGCTCCAGAAAGGGCAGAACCGCCGTTACAGGGCCTCGAAAGGGCTTTGTAACCTAAGGCATCACCTCCTTTTCCATACCCACAGCACGTATTTACTTCCAATATGGCTACACAGATAATTCAATGGAACGTCAGAGGTCTTCTTAGAAACCTTGATGATGTGCAGGAACTCATCCACAAACACAATCCAAAAGTGCTGTGTTTACAGGAAAAACACTTAAAATCGAAACACACAAATTTTCTCCTACAGTATGTTACGTTTCGCAGAGATCGCGATGATGCTCTCGCATCGTCGGCCCCTGCGGGGGCGTCTGCGCAAGCAGGCGTTTGGTGTGTGGCGACACCACGGACCCGAGCACATGAGGGTCGGACCCTCCCGCGTGTAGCCGTGCGCGGCTTAGCCGTGTCTGGGGAAAGGGGGATCCTGGGGGTTGAGCTCATGCTGGGTGTTTGGACCTTTAAGGCCCCCCGGCGGAGGCAACACACCTCTTCGGCCTCTGCTTCACATAGACGGCACCCCCGGACTGACCCACCCGGGGGAAATCGGTAGTTGCCTTTCTCTTTCTCCCTCAAATCTTCGTCTTTCTCTCACTTTAATCTTTCCTGTCCTCTCTTTATTTTCGTATTACGTCCAGCTTCGTAGGGTTAACCTTGTGCACTATATCCAGTCTTGGGTATATGGATTTGGTTATAGCGGGGTTGTACCGCTGGCGTGCTCAGAACTGAATATTTCCGTCCTGTGTCGTACCCTGGTTGGGCTCCATGGTGGGCGGCGGCCATCCCTGCCGAAAAAACCATACTTCTAATGGCCACTTCTTTTCCCCGACTACCTGATCGCCCTCCGAAACGAGGGCGCACCGAAGATATTTTCCAATTTCTTGGGAACAAACAGCCAAACTTCCCCCGATTCCATGTAATTCATTCAAACAATCCTGAAAAGACCATGAGAATGATTTCTCCTTTCCTCGTATCTAAGCACCTAACTGAAACTCTTGGTACAGGCTATAAAGCAACGAAAATGGCTAGCGGCGATCTCCTTCTGGAACTCCGCAATCCGAAACAGCATGAAAATCTTCCTAAAGTTCAGTCATTTGGGGAAATCCCAGTAACAGTAACCCCACACCGTACTATGAACACCAGCCGTGGTGTTGTTTCTGACGACGATTTGATAGAGCTCACAGAAGCCGAACTGTTGGAAGGCTGGAGTGAGCAAAACGTGATCAATGTTAAAAGAATCATGCTAAGGCGCGACGGCAAGGAGATAAAAACCAAGCATCTTGTATTGCCTTTCTCCTCAAGCATTCTGCCTGAGACACTCGAGGCCGGCTATGTAATGCTACGGGTCAGGCCGTATGTTCCAAATCCTCTCCGCGGCTTCAAATGCCAGCGTTTCGGCCACAGTTCCCAGAACTGCCGAGGCCGGCAGACATGTGCAAAATGTAGTTCCCGTGACCATGCCTCTGAAACGTGTGAAAACGCTCCACACTGCGTGAACTGTGATGGCGAGCATGCCGCATACTCGCGGTCATGCCCGTCGTGGAAGAAAGAAAAAGAAATAGTCACAATCAAAGTAAAAGAAAACATATCATTCAAAGAGGCACGCAGGCGGGTTGCATACCTTCCTAAGGCCAGCTTTACCGAAGTGGCGCGTCAGGGGGCAGCCTCACAACGGCCTCCGGCGGCTGTCCGACCCACGAGCCGTGAGTCGGCAGTTACGCCATCTGCCCCCGCGGCGGTTGCAGCTAGCGCTGCTCCGTCAACCCAGCAGACGGGGCCACCGTCCCCGAAGGTGGGCGCAGCCGAGGCTGTCCCAACCTCCCCTGCCCCTTCCAGCGCTGGCAACAGCCGCCGCAGCCAAATCCCTCAGGGAGCCCAATCGACCTCCGGGCTGGTGGGCGCAGGGGTCTTGCCCTCCAAGGCGAGACTTTCCCGGGAACCCTCTCGCTCGCAAGAGCACGTGTCCGGCGCCTCACCAGAGGCAATGGACACTACACCTATTTTCAAGGCGCACCAAGCGCCTAAGGAGCGGCGAGGTTCCCTCGAACGCTTCAAAAAGAACAAAACCCCGGTTATAGGGCCTCGAAGGAGCACTGGAACCTAAGCTCTGAAATCTCTGTAATTTATACTTATGTTTCCGTATACACAGCACCTATTTACTACCAATATGGATACACCAATAGTTCAATGGAACGTCAGAGGACTTCTCAGGAAGCTTGATGACGTGCAAGAGCTTATCCAAAACCACAATCCAAAAGTGCTGTGTCTACTGGAAACACACTTAAAACCACAACACACAAACTTTCTCCGACTGTATGTCACGTTTCGCAAAGATCGTGATGGTGCCGTCGCATCATCGGGCGGTGTTGCCATTGCTATCCATAAGAGCATTGCATGTCAACTTTTACAGCTACAAACGCCCCTTGAAGCAGTGTTGGTTCGAGCTGTACTCCTAAACAAACTCATCACCATTAGCTCTCTTGAAAACTCCAGCATGGCCACAGTGCGCATCGTTGTGGAAAGAGGCACCGATTTCTAAGCTTAAGCTGCGGGGAATCACCAGAAGCCACCGACTGCCTTCACGAGCGTAATTGCGGCAGTGGAGCAGCTGGTCACGAATGGCGAAATGAACTGCTTGGCTTTGGAGGCTTCGAAATAGAGGGATGATCGGTGATCCAGATAGAAATTGGAAAAGAGAAGCGATGCATGGGTCACGAGGTTGTGCGGTCGCGAAGGAGTCATCTCGAGAGATAACACGGAGTGTGCGGATGTTTTTCAGCAGGCCGAGTCTGGAGGTAGAGGTGAACGAGACAGGGCGCCTGCTCCTGAGTGTGTGCGCCCGCTGCAGTATCAGACGCGAATATTGTACTCCTGGATGTGTAGTTCTCAACAGGCTTGGCAGCCAGTGGGATCTTTCAAGTCGGCCAGCAAACAAAGCGCATGGTGACTTGTGACAGTCGAATGGGCGCGCGTACAGGTTAAGTCATAACTTGCCATGTGCCCATACTAAAGCCACACACTTCTTCGGTAACGCTATAATTGGCCTCAGGCTTCGTCAGCGTGCGACTCGCATAGGCGACTACGTATTCAGGATAGCCGCGCTTTTGTTGGGCGAGGACGGCGCCCATACCGACCCCGCTGGCGTCTGTATGTACCTCAGTTGCAGCTGGCGGGTCGACATGGCATTATTGGGGTGGGGAGGTTGGTGGGGAGGTGAGAAGACGACGCAGCGTAGCGAAAGCGGAGTCATGCTGGGGACCAGGAGGAGAGGGCGGCGTCACCGCGTAGAAGTTGGATCAATGGCGTAATGATCTATGTGAAATTCCGAACGAAGCGCTGGAAATATAAGCATAGGGCGACAAAGCTTCAAAGTTCTTTGATGGTCTTAGGCTTTGGAAACTCGGCGGCTGCTTGAAGTTTTGCAGGATTGGGTAGAACCCCGTGCTTGGACGTAACGCAGCCTAATATGGTGAGATTCTCGCGCGGAGAAGCGGCACTTTTTCAGGTTGAGTTGGAGGTCATCGTTCATTATACAGATCAAAACATGTCTGAGGCGGAGCAGATGAGTCGGAAAATCAGGCGAAAAAACGACATCGTCGAGGTAACAGACATATAGATCACTTGAGGCCATGCAGCGTGTTGTCCTTGAGTCGTTCAGACGTGGCAGGGGCGTTAAAACGCCCGAAAGGAATCACGATAAATTAATATAAGCCGTCAAGCGTAATGAATGCGGTTTTTTGGCAATCAGCCGCAGCCATCGGGACCTGCCAGTACCATGAACGCAAGTCAATGGACAAGCACAATTGTGCTCCCTGAAGACTGTCGAGAGCGTCGTCGATGCGATGTAAAGGATAGACGTCTTTGCGCGTTACCTTATTTAACCGACGGCAGTCGACGCAATGGCGAATAGACGCATCCTTCTTTCGAACTGGACCGACAGGAGATGCCCACGGAGTGTGCGAAGGTTGAGTAACGTCACATCGCAGCATACCTTCGACTTGAGTGGTAATGACACGACGTTCTGCGGCAGAGACGCGGTACGGTCCTTGACGTAATGGCTGATGTGAACTGGTGACAATGTAGTGCTGCACTTGCGACGTGCGGCCAAGTTGAGCTTGCGAAAGGCCGAATGAAATTCTAAAGTGGCGCAGGAGATTAAGAAGCATACTTTAAAAGAGTTAACTGCGGGGCTAGTTGGTGATCTTGCATACTACTCTGATAATACTTTTACTCTATGATGCCTAGTGCGCGCGCGTGGTGTCGTCGTCTTTCTTATGTGTGTTGATTTGGCGCAAGATCTTTTTAGTATGCGAGATCAAGAAGGTCGGCGCGTTCGGCAGGTGGGAGAGTATCGGCGATGGCATTCGAGAGCGTATCCCTGGGCGTCTCCTCAAGCACTGAAATCGAAGATGGTTGGCTGGAGTCGACATCAAGTCTCCAGGGACGTCAAACACGAAGAGTCGAGGAATTCCGAGACGCCAAGGCATTCACCAACTAGAAACGTAAAAGTCGCACAGACGGGTTTGTAGAAGTATACGTTGCTGCAGATGCAGGCCGATGTAAAGAAACTTCGGCGCGTGCACAGTCGATCACGACTTTATGACGAAATAAGAAGTCCCATCCGAGCATGGCGTCATGCAAGCAGGCGGGAAGAACAATACAATTAACGATTTAAACAATGCCGTGAACAAGCGCATGTGCAGGCTGCGTACGGAGCGACGCGCTGCGCACTTCACGTACGAAGCGACTGTCCAGAAAGCGACATGGTCTCCTTGCGCAGTGACCGGCGCAGTTTGGCGGCTATCACAGAAACGGCTGCGCCAGTATCCATAAGAGCGATTGCAGGAACACCTACACAAATTTCGACCACGTTAGCAGGACCGGGGCGAGGACTTACCCAGTTCGAATGGGCCTCTTCAACGGCGACGTTTAGTTTTCCTGGTCAGGTGGTGCAAGTTGCTGACGCATTGGGCATAGCGAGCGTCTTCGAGGGGATGGCGAGCGACGCGAAGGAAATTCTGGGAGGTCAGAACGAGCAAATGATTGGGGGGAAGGAGCGGCGTATTGGCGAAAGGCTGGCTGTCGAACTGGAAGGGCCGAGAGGCGTCGCCAAGAACTCCACCAAGGATTGGCTCTCGGTGCGGTCCAAGATGCAGCATGGGCTTCCGGTGGCACCGGTTGCGACTGGGTTGAGAAAGACGCCGGCGTAGGCCTGTGCACTGCCTGCCCGTTCGTAAGAGGTGCGGCCACACGTAGGACTAGCTGCGCATAGGTGAGAGGCGTGGCGACAGGCTGTACTGCCAGCGCAGAGTTGAGATTCGCGGGCGCAGGCGGCTGATGGTGAGCGGAAGGGACAACTTGAGCGACCTCTTCGGGAATGAGGTTGCGGAGCGTGTTTGGAAGACGGGAGGTGGGCTCCTGATTGAAGGTGACTAAAGAAAGTTGGCGGACAGTTGGCGGACAGCAGAATAAGGATGGGTCGTACATGCTGTGAAGGCTCGCCAACGAGCCGTCGCTTCCCGGAGCGGGCCGAGTCGAAGCGCGTTACTTTCCTTAAGTCCTCATAGCTTTGGCATAAGCTCGCCAATTTGGAGATGTTGCGTGGATTCTTGGCTAGGAGCATCTGAAATACGCTGTCATCGATGCCTTTCAGTATATGGTGAATTCGCTTAGCTTCGGGTATGGCGGCGTTGACTCGTTTACAAAGGTCCACGACGTCTTCAGTGTAGCTCTTGAAAGTTTGCGCCTTGTGCTGTGCTCGGGCAGTAATAAGGCCGTAATTTTAATGAGTTAGCACATGTGTTGCGTCGAGTAGATTGGAAACTGTGCTACTTCAACATAGTGGTGGCACTGGAATTAAAGCCCCACAAGTATGGGGCTGCAAACACCAGCTTACTACAGTCAGGTAACAGAAGAAGCAGCCACATTGGTAAACACGCAGTGAACTATTTCTCAGCGCTTCTCGTCGCCTTGGCCAATAAGCTGTTAGGGCTGCTGGTTTTGGCCAGTCATCGTCAATGGTTATACATGCAAACACTCCTATCGGCATTTATGTGGCGATTTAGAAAGCAAGGTCTTCCAGTACTGTGCCGTTTCTTGTCAGTGTTTTGCCTCTGCCCCTCTTTACTCGTTTCTTGTACACTGTAACATGTCTTATGAACTGTGTTCCAATACTGACAGTAAATGGCTAAGTAGACAGCTAAGCGAAGAGCTTCGCCAAAACAGCCTCAAAGTCACAAACGACACAGGCTATATTCCTGTGTAACCAAGATGGTGTCCCACTAGAAGGTTCAGAAACATAATGAGAAGATTGTCAGCTCACAGGGAAACAGATTGACACTTTTGACGCGGTTTATGTAAGTAACATTGTTTAGTAGGTTTGCACGCTCAGCGTTAAAGCCATTACAATAAGTGCATTTCTCAGCTTCTCCTTTTTATCACGAGGGGATGTCGTGTTACAGAGACGCCCTCCAGACAGTTCAAGGCGTGTTACATTGCTGCGGCTCACAGTGGTCTTAGTTGTCAACGTAAACTGCCTACAGTACTGGCAAGAATTGGAGCACACCGATTGTATCTACGCAGTCATTGTAGCTTGCTCATGAAGACACGTAATCCACTTGAGTTTGGCTGAGTGTAATGCTCTCTGGTGCAGCTCCACACAAGGAGTGAAGAGTGGATTCTCGTGATGGCTGTCACAAACAGGCCTCAAGATTTGGACGCTGCTGCACTAAGGTGAGTACATTGTCTTATCAGCGACGTCAGCCCAGGCTGTTTGAGCAATGATGGTCTCCAGTTATGTTCAGTACTTGAAACCCGGTGGATTCAAAACGATGATTCCTGCTGGCCAAGACCATAGGAGTGGCGATTTCCAGCAAACACCGGGCCATATTCACATTTCTAGTCATAGTCCACATAACAAGACTGACTTGGAGAGCTTAAGAACCTCCCTTTTTGCTTTGGTTACCTTGTTAGGTGATAACAGTGGTAGTGAAAAATTCTTCTGTACGCTTACTATTGAATCTAACACCGCGATTGTTGCACCGGCAACTACCATGAGGGGAAGAGGATACTGTTACGTGGTATTGACGGTGAAGAAAAAAGCCAAACTGACACGGAGGAAGAAAACTCGGGAGAGGCCTTGACGTCACTCATTGTGAAGTGAAAGTGAAGCCGGAAGTTGGCGTTGCTCATGGCGTTGCTCCGCCTATCGGGCCAGCTCTCCTTTCTTGTTTACATTTTACGCGAAACCACGCCGCGCTGCGCGCAACCGTCCTGCTCAGAACCGCGCGCTCCGCAGCGATACTAAACAATCGTTAGCACGTTAGCATGATTCCGCCAGAGGGCAAAATTTCCAGCGGATATTCCTTCGTCCGTTGTCATTGCCGTGGCGCGGTACATTGCGAACAGCGTTGCATGCGCGTTCATTTCACAAACTTTAGTTCCTCCTGTCCCACCTGGCCACAGGAGGAAGAAGAAGCATGTGCTTGCTGCGGACGCGTCCGCACCGGCTCCCGTTTTCTCGCCAATTTAAATGTGCCTTTTGCCCAGTTTTGTGCCTTTTCTACTCGGAATCGGATTCTTGAAGTTATCTTCTATCTAGGGAGGCCACATTTCGGCAAGTGCATGACCTCTGGACTTTTTTACGAGTGATTTCATCTCTCGCCGCCCCGCCTCTCGCTAGAAGCCTAACGGCGACTACGGCCGCCACCATTAACGCCCGTCTCGACTCCGACCAAGCCGCCGCCGACCCCAGATGTCCCCGCGTCCACCCCGGCTGTGGTGGCCTCCAGCGATCACAACAAACGAGCCTTCCACCCAGGAACGACCCTACAGCGATGGCATACGAAGTCAATCGCCAAGACATGAGCCCGGAAGACTTCACCGCAGACGCAGGGTGGACTATCGTGGCTCCGCGCCCGTCAGTAATCAAGACTGCGTTGAGCCAGCCCAACCTCGTTAACCACCAGCGAAAGGGAGGAAATACGAACGCAACTGTCTCAACAGCCAGAAACTCCTTGATCAAAGCAAGCAGGATGCCCGCGCTGCTTCAACATGACATCAACATCGTGATTCGCATACGTGGCGGTATCAACGTAGCCAAGGTAGGCCAACTTACGGTCACCAAAGCAATTTGCATGGCTGCTTGCATCGAACCTACCGAGCGAAGCGAGGACACGATATGCCCCAATTTGAAGCAGAACATCATGGTGGTCAGCACACCGTCCGAAGCGAACGCAGCAAAATACCTCAGGATCCGCAGCATTTCCACAGGAGAGCAAACGTTTGAAACCACTGCATATAGGACGGCGCCGCACGAAACGTGCAAAGGCGTTATAAGAGGGGTTCCGCTCGATAAGACGCAGGACTCCATAAACCGCAAGATCGTCAACCCACGCAACCCGCTCGCTCTGGCGGCAAAGAGAATCAAGGAAACTGGCACGGTCATCATCGCCTTCGACGGCTTTCGAGTCCCGAACTATGTCAGATACGACAACGTCCTGATCAAGTGTTCTCTTTGCCGCAAGCAGATCGCCATGTGCCATGTGTGCGGCAGACTCGGCCATCGTGCCGACGTATGCCCCTCGCCCGACGACGCAATTTGCAAAGGCTGTGGACTAGCTAATCCTAACGCAGGTCATGTGTGCACCTCGATCAAATGTGCGCTCTGCGAGAGAAATCACGTCACGGCAAGCAATAAATGCACGAACCGCTTCCAACTCCCCTACGTCGTCCGAAGAAGACGAGTTGAAAGAAGAATCGCAGCAAACGCAAGCAAAAGCACCACGAGATCAGGACCAATCGCCCTGAGTCAGCACGACTTCCCACCGCTCAAGGACGCCGAGTGTAGCGCTATGAACGACAACGTGGCCGCCATCGCAGATGCTCGCTTGTCCGGTGAGCGGGGCCGCTCGAGATCGAGAAACCGCGGTCGCCTGTCGACACAATCGCGAGGACGCTCCAGGAACCCGAGCCAGAGATCCTCGTCAAGGGTACGATTCGCCCTCAGCCCATTAGTTGGCGGTGATGATCGGTTGACGTGGGCCCAACGAGTTCAGCAGCACCAACAACAGGAGCGACAAGAACAGCAGCACCAACAGCAGGATAGATCGAACCGAAGTCACATCAGAACCTATGGTAGTGGAAGTACCAGTCGCGGAATCCACGCGCAATCCGCATAAGAGAAAAGCCGTGACAAACACACATCCAACGAGCACGGACAGCGACATTAGAGAAATCAAGGAACTGCTCAGCGGGCTTGCAACTACCGTCGCGTCACTGAAGGACGGGCAAGAC
Organism: Dermacentor andersoni; assembly: GCF_023375885.2. Lineage (NCBI taxonomy): Eukaryota > Metazoa > Arthropoda > Arachnida > Ixodida > Ixodidae > Dermacentor > Dermacentor andersoni. The sequence continues at coordinate 1,113,709 of NW_027314757.1, forward strand.
AAACTTACGACGACAGTAGGGACCCTCAAGGAAGGGTACGACAGGATAACGCTACAGATCAACCACATGATGGAGACGATCAACATCAATGGTGGAAGGCTCAACGCGCTAGAAATGGCAGGCCACCCGTCTGTGACGTCACAGCCTACTATCACCAAGCTACCTCGGGCGTTGTCGCTCGATAGACATAGCAACAACGTGGCCTCACAAAGGCCACCCAACGCCAACAACAAAGATGGCTGTGCAAACTGAAACGTTTCCCCTTTGGCAATGGAATTGTAGGGGATACGTCCGCAAAAAGGCCCCCCTGCAACAATACATTCGAGCCAAAAAAGACAAACCCCAAGTCATTCTCCTACAAGAGACAGATACCGCTACACCCTCGCTACCCGGCTATGACGTGACCGCAACGACACCGCAACACAAATGCAGAAGTATCGCCACGTTGGTCAGCAACAAGCTAGCCCACACGGCACACATTAATCACGACCACAGCAATTGCGAATTCATTCTCATGGAAGTCTTCCCTAGAGCCAAGAACGCCAAGAGCATATTCATCCTAAACGTTTACAGCAGCCCCAAGCACAGAGCACAAAAATTTAAGCAAATACTACAGCTCGCCCGCAACCGTGCCGGCGACAACCCCGTGATCGTGGCCGGGGACTTCAACGCCCCTAACACGGCCTTGGGATACGTCGCCAGCAGAGCCAAGGGCAAGGACTTACTAAACGATGCCGATGAACTTGACCTAAGGCTCATCACGAACGCCGAGTACCTCACAAGAACGGGTAACTCGGTCAACCGCGACACAACGTCAGATCTCACTTTCGTCTGCAATGTTCCAAACTATCAGTGGAACAACCTCTTCGAGGATCTGGGCAGCGATCATCACAATGTTGAGACAACGATTGACACCCCATCCAGAGAACCCAGAAAAATGACGTACGTCGACTGGGACAAGTTCCGCGAGTTCAGACACGAACGCCGAACTGGCAAAGAATCAATGGAACAATGGACGTCGCAACTAAAGGCCGACATTAAGGCGACCACGAAGGAAATAGCGACAGATCTGCCCGTTCAAAGCATGCTCAGCAGACTGGGTCACATGCTCGAAGCCGAGCAATCGCTCACCAGGAGATGGAAAGAACAAAGACACAATCGACGGCTCAGGAAAAGAATTTCTTCCCTCAACCGGCTGATTGCAGAATATTGCACGCAACTATCTAACCAGCAATGGAACGAGGTGTGCGACGCCGCGGACGGCCGCATCAACAGCGGGACGACGTGGCACCTGCTCAAACATCTTTTAGATAGAACCAAAACCAACGCGGACCAGGGTCGTACACTGAACAAGATCATGCACGAGGAACTCAAAATACTACGGAAGATGAGCTCATTGACCGTCTCGCCGACAAGTACCTCCCGCTGGCCAAAAATGCTTGAGGCACGACCGCCGATGCATATCGCGGTAAAGCCAACCCAGAGCTACGCACGGCGCTTCAGAACCTAAACAGCAAGTCAGCGCCGGGGCCGGACGGCGTAACTAACAAGGCACTTAGAAACCTCGACGAAACCTCAATCGAAACCCTCACAGAGGAAGTCAACAAAATCTGGAGGAATGGAGCACTACCAGAAGCCTGGAAAACGGCCATTATAGTGCTCATCCCAAAGCCTGGCAAGGCGCCCAACATCATTAGCCTCATACCTATCTCGCTGACGTCTTGCGTCGGCAAGGTAGCCGAGCACGCGGTCCTAAACAGGCTCTCGAAACATCTCCAAGATAAACACGTCTACCCCGCAGGAATGATCGGCTTTCGACCCGGGCTATCCACCCAAGACGCCATGAAGCTCCTCAAGCATCAGATCATTGACGCAGACACGAGAGACGCGAGAGTAATCCTAGGGCTAGACCTTGAAAAGGCATTCGATAATTTATCACATGACTACATATTCGACACGATCTCCAAACTCGACCTCTGCACGAGACTCTACGCTTATACAAGATCGTTCCTGAGCGACAGAACGGCCACCCTCCGTCTAGGGGAAATCAAGTCCCAGAAATACAAACTCGGAGGCAGCTTCTGTCATCTCTCCGACGCTATTTAACCTTGCGCTAGCCGGCCTAGGCAAGAAACTGGATCAAATCGAGAACGTCAAATACACGATATACGCTGATGACGTAACGCTCTGGGTCCCCGGAGGTAGCCTGGGATCAAATGAAAGCGCTCTGCAGGAAGCGATCGACGTGATCGAGGAATACCTCGCTCCCACCGGCCGGCGAAGTCGGAGCTCCTCGTCTACAAACCGTCGAGGAGCAGTCCCAAACCAAAGAACGAAATCAGTGACACACACGTCATTACTCTCAGAACAAAAGACGGAGGAACCATTCCACACGTCAGCAAAATCGGAGTCCTTGGAATGCTCATGGAGACTAACGGCTCTAACGCCGCGACAGTGGAGAAGATCGTGACAAAGTCGAATAATGCCTTGAATCTCATGCGACGCGTAGCCAACAAACACGGCCTTAAGGAAGAAAATCTCCTGAAGCTAACACACGCCTTTGCGCTATGCCACTTCACCTACGAGGTGGCCATGCACAGATGGAAGGTAGCGGAGAAGGACAAACTTAATGTACAACTGAGGAAGCTAGTCAAACTAGCGCTGGGAATCCCCAAGAATAGCGAGACAGAGCTGCTGCAACTGGGGGTACACAACACACTAGAAGAAATCGCCGAAGCTCAAGAACGGGCTCAACGGACAAGACTCTCTGGAACCAAACCGGCTAGAGAAATCCTAGCCAAACTAGGTCATAACACCAGAGTAATCGAGAATCTATATCAAAGCGTTCCGACGGACACACGCAACTCATACACGGTTCGCCCACTGCCGCGGAACATGAACCCCGCGTACCATCAACCCAGAAGGCTGGCACACGGATCGTTCATCCTGCGCGAAATACGTGATAAGAAGATCCTAGCCTACTTCGTTGATGCGGCACAGTACCCGACCAGGAAGGCCTTCGTTGCCACCACGATCAATAAGCAAGGTCAAGACAGAAACGCTCTCACAGTCAAGACCCACATGTCCGAGATAGCAGAACAGGTTGCCATCGCACTCGCGCTCACAAACCCGATCACCACGCACGTCTACAGCGATTCACGCTCGGCCGTCAAAGCCTTTCAGAAGGAGCAGTTGCAAGCCAAGCACTACAAATAATCAATAGATCCGCACCGCTGCAGCATCACACCATCTGCTGGTTCCCGGCGCACCTCGGAGAGATCGAGGACGCCCCTCGCAATCTTAATGAGATGGCTCACAGGAGCGCGCGAGGCCTAACCCTCCGCGACGCCACCTATTCTGGTCGTGACCATCCCAGCGAGAATTTGGACCCTCCCTCCACATATAACGAGATCATAAAGCACTTTTATCGAGACCGCAGAATATTCAGCACACCTCACAATAAGCTCACCAGGCCTCAAGCCCTGACGTTCAGAATGCTTCAAACCAACACGTACCCCACGCAGAACAGACTACATCACTACATGCCTGACCTATACAAAACATCATATTGCGAAAATTGCCATAGCACACTAGACGTACATCACTTGCTTTGACCGTGTGGTCGGACCCACGCAAACAAGGATCAAGACTCCGCCAGGCTACAAGACGCATTACGCAGCACGGACCTGGCGGAGCAGCTCTGGGCTGTCCAGCGAGCCCACGATGCGTCCAGGGAGTTACAACTCCCGGTCCCAATGTGGGAGTAGCCCGCTCTATGGGACCTTCCGCCCCGTAGCTCGCAGAACCTTTCAATAAGGTTACTCCATCCATCCATCCATCCATCCATCCACCTGGCCACAGCAACATCCGTTAGAGCACGGTCCAGATAACGCAGCGCAACAAAACACTGAGACCAACGCAAACCTGCCCGCACGGCGCCTTTGCCACGCTACGAAACCTACGGAGCAACACGTGTGAGCGCATAGAAGAATAACAGAGCCGCCATTGTAGCCCGAAAGGCGGGGCCACTACACCAAAGAAATAAAAAAAAACAGCAAAACAAAGGAGAACCTACTACATCATTTCCTCCACACTTTTCTCCTAGCGCGCGGAGGGGGTAGGGCCTCTCCTCAGTTTCCTTCCTCCATGCAAACTGAGAAAGACGAAACTAGCGCATAGAGTAACATAGTAAACCACAAGAGCGGACACTCGAGCCGTTTCGCGGCCGAGCTATTGGCCTCGAGCTCCACCACTGGAAAAGCTGGCGCCACTGTCGGCGTGACGTGCTAGGAGGGATCACGTGGACATAGCGGCCGCGTCGGCTGCTTCGGGCGCGCCGAAGCGAGCTGAAAACGAGTTTAAATTCCCTCGTACGCTGCGGTCCTCATTTAGTGGCGAAATTTTCCCGCTTCGAGTGTCTCCTTTACAACGCTTGAAAGCACTACAATAGGTAGTGGCTGCCTTTGAAGGCGCGCAACATGGTAGGCTACTGCTCGGTGCCGCAGGGCCGGACGCACGTAACGGAGGCCGGTGTCAGCCTTATTCACACGTAGCCGCAGGACAAGAAGCTGCGTGAAGCTTGGCTCGCGAAAGATGGAATGGAATGGAAAAACTTTATTTCTCTATATCTCAGAGAGATTAGCGGTGGGCAGGTGTCTTCATGTTTTGAGTCCTGTAAACCGGCAAACAGTCATCGGCTACAACTCGGGTATGCAGCAAGCACAGACGTGAGGAACATTTCTGCTACGGCGCCCGGTCTGCGATGTTCTGAAAACGTGCACTGAGACGCTCGCCCCGAGTCCGCTGCCCGACTAATGTCGTGACGGTTTGGTCTATGAACTTGTCGATGCTATAGATACTGGCAAGTTCAGTGGAGTAGAAAGGCAGCGGTAAGAAGCACATTTAAAGAAAGCATGGCATATGGTCATGTTTGTGCTATGAATTAATGCGCTAAATTACAAAAAAGGAGCAGCGGGAAATTGCACGCTGAGAACACCGATAAACATACAGTGCGAAGCAACTCGAGAAATAGTATTGAAAGGTCAAAGAATTTAGAAGAAAAAAAAAGATTGAATCGTCGCGACGGCACATCACAGTCCCCCGTAGGCGTCGAAGTCTCTACAATGAAATTATTTTTGAACAGCTGTGATAGCGCCCACGCAACAATGGTTGCTTGTATACTGTCAAATGCTCATATTCTGTGGCCTAAAGCTCATGGCACGGTGCGGAAACGCGCGCGCGGTGAAAACGAAACAGTGCGCGGACAAGCATGCAGACGCGACGTCGGTCGCTGCGAATCTGCGCGATCGCTGCATTGAGGCTTCGTTCTATTACACTCCATTTAGCTATACAAACACTATAAGAACATATTTCACATAGTTTGCTCTCAGCGTTTACCTACTTTTCACGCAAGAAGCCGGTTCGGAAGACTTCACCGCGGCGACCGCGCGCAGTGGCGTTCACTGTACGTATTCGGTGAAGAGATAGCGTCTGTAAACGATTGTGTGCTTTCAGTTTGTCCAAGATTATTATTTAGACAGTAATAAACTTCTCTCGTTTCGAAAGTACTTACAGAAATGTCCGGGAGAGCTCGCGCGTGGTGTTGTCAGTGAGCGCTGACAGCAAAACCTATGAGGAGGGCGCCACGTGATCCCTCATAATACGCCAGCGAGGCGCTTCCGATAGATGGCGACTCCGTAACTCCTCGCCGCCAATGGAGCTTTGCCGATTCCGCTAGGTGGCAGAGCCTATCAAGAAAATGTGGCTGTTGCTGCGGCTGCGGCTAGCAGCTAGACAGGCGGCACGACCACTCGGCACGACCCAACGCGTGCGTCTATTTGTCGTAGAAAAATCGCTCACGTGACCTGATCCTAGGTGCCTAGGGACAGCATCGTTTAGGGATTTTGGAGAAGGCGCGATGCTGGCGCCGAGCGACGCCTTGGCGTGTTCGTCCTCGGCGTGATCGTATTCGGCGTGATCGATCGTATTCAATGCAGGAGCACAATGCGGATTCATGCCCCTGCTTTTGGCTGGACTGCACACGCTCTTTGAGAATTGATTCATTTCATTGATTCATTCTTTGATTAAGCGCGAGACCTAGCAATGGGTAGCCCAAATATAGATTTGAGAAAACCAAAACGAATTGAGCAGTAATAAGCTAAAGGGTTGTTTTGGTGTAGACCAGTGGCCAAGTCCGGATATGAAGGAGGAGGAAGAAAAGCCGAGTCTTTCCACTTCAACACTGGGAGGCACAACTCCCACAAATAAATACGACTCTTACTTATTTGACTTTTTTAAGGAGATTACCGACTTGCATCGGGAAGTGTTCAGTTCAACAAACACTGCATGAAGTAAGCTTCCTGCGCATATTTCACCAGCTACTGCATCATTGTTTCACATTATGACTGAAACTGCAATTTTCTTTATGCCACAACTTGCCCAGTTTTGTGTTTAGGATGTTAGCAGTGCTATTAAGGCACTTAAATACTCATGAACAGTAGAGAGAAAAAAATAAAAGTAAGAAAACAGTGGCTTTTTCTGCATAAACTATGCATACACCTGGTGCTCTTGTGGTCATTTTTTCCCTATCCGCTAAACCATTCTAAACAAGAAAAGTTTATATACACACAAGTTTACCACAGGTATCCTTCGTAAGCAAAGTATATTTATTCCGTGACATATTCTGCAGCCCTGCTATTGGGCTTTCCTTCCTTCCTTTTCAGCTGTGCAGGAGAAGTGATGAGACAGTTTGACAATTTTAATCGTTTAAAGACTTAGCGAAACCTTTTTCGGGTTGTTTTTTTCTAGGTTCCAGACTCTGCACATTGCATGTTAAGGCGTGTTCTCTGTGTTAGTTGCTTTTTCTTTATGGGTAGGGCATGTCAACATTTTTTACACCATGTCAAGTATGATACAACCGACAATATGATGTCGGTTGTTTGTGTCCAAGGCCGTTATACAGCGTGATTGTAGCATTTTGCCAAGTTTTGCCTCTGCCACCCAAGCTTCAAAGATTGCTACCCACTGCTGGTGGCATGACACATGTCACATTTCTTTTTCAATGAAAGAAAGTCTGTCACGCATCCTGTGCACTGGTTGTCTTTTATCTCCTTGAATTGCAATTTGTTGCCTATATTTGCTATTTTGTTGCATTTCAGATTAGGAATGGCTATCATAATTGACATTTAACCATATTGCACACAATGTGGATGATATGTGATTACAATATATGGTCACCATAAATATAATAGAAGTTAATAATTCAAGAATAGCACTTTTGCATGGTGGTACAGCCATGAATTGTGGCTATAAGGTACCAGCGCTGCAGGTAGCACTGCTTGTGCAAAACATAGTTCAACTCTACTACTTTCAAACATCATTGTTTTTATATGCATTTGTACAGCTCCAGTTTCTGTGAACAACACACATCTGGTGGAAGAGTGGCTTGCCCCTGATGTTGGGTCCAATGAATAGCCAAATTTCTGCCTGCTTTCATGTCATTAGCATATTAGTAAAGGTAGACGTTTTTATAGTAGCCTGTTTGCCCAGTGTAGAAGCCGCTGCAGGGTGTCAGGATCTCATACACATCTTCAGCTTTGCAGGAGACACAGCATCTGGCGCATAGTTTGTCACAGATCATTTATTCGGGGCAAGTTGAGTTTACTCACTAGCAAAGGGAGAACCAAGCTTGTTGGATATGAAGTAAACCGCCTGTATACTCAGAGGCCTTCTTCATTTCGTGTGACATATGTGGTTATAGCGACCCTTGTTTTAAGCACTTCTTGTCCAGCAGCGGTCGTTTGCTTTTGAAACACTCAGGGTAGCTTTGAGCAAGCTGGACAGGAATAACACTGAAAAAACAGCAGATGTTAATTGTCGCACTTATCCTGCGAAGCTTCGTACAGTATGATGAGGGCGTAAATAAATGAGGGTGTTCCTCAAGGCCTTGTAGCACATGTCACGAGTTTGGAGCAACATGATCTATAGTACTTTTTTGATCGCATGCTATAGGTTTAGCAGGTGACGTAGTAGTTCTGCGGAATCCCGCAAGGTGGAGAGAAGTAATGAATAAAGAGAAAATCAGACATCCACCCGTTCGTAGCAATTGCTACAAAGGAAACCCACACGGGTTCATCGAAAGAAAGGCCTCATAGTTGAAGAAAAATTCGTCCTGGTCCGGGACTCGAACCCGGGACCACCGCCTTTCCGGGGCAGCCGCTCTACCATCTGAGCTAGCCAGGCGGCTAGCAGATGGCAGGGCGAAGTTGAATTTGTCGACAACACGAAGCAAAGGCAAGTGTTTGACGTAGTAGTTCTGCGGCATCCCGCAAGGTGGAGGAACCCTTATGGGTTTCCTTTGTAGCAATTGCTACGAACGGGCGGATGTCTGATTTTCTGTTTATTCAGGTTTAGCAGGTGTGACCATGGTTGAAGTGCAGTGCAAGGTCAAGAAAACATATCTATGAGCAGAACCCTGGTAAAGGAGACCCTGGGAAAACTAGTGGGAAGCCTGTTGAACATCTGGTTGACCCACTTGCTGGCTCCATCAGGCAAAGTATGATAAAGAGAAGGAAGTCCATCATATCAGAAGGTTTTTACATATAAACACTATGCTAAGGTCATAACATGCCAACAAGTCTTAGTGCGCAGGCTATGCACGACCAACTACATATGCCTTCTGTTCGGACATTTGCTCATTGTAACTAACCAGGATGGAGTGGACAAAAAACGAACAGCAGCTCCATTAAATTGGTTTCACGGGTATCAAGTGTTCTGTAAGTGTACTCCCCAATGCCGCCTTGGGTGACATCAGCAAGGACCAGCTAGAGGCAAGGGGTAATAGACATCTTTATAAGCTAAAGATACATGCAAGCATGGAGAGCACATTGTGTCCAAAAAGTAGGCACTTCACGGGGGCACTGGAGAAGGAACAGATTATTTACAGCGGGCAAACACAAGCTACTAAACACCCAACACTGTTGCCATGTAACGACCTCTGAAACAATTCTTTTTAAAGAGGAAATCATCTTTGTGAGTCCATAAAGAGGGCAGATGGGCAAAGCCCCTTCAGTAATGCTGCCAGCTTCAAAAGCCCACTTTGCACATCCTGAATGCTTCCTTCTTACGACTTTGCTGGTTGCAAGCATTCTACTACCCAAAAGCTGTCATTGAGAGCACTGTTGGTTTGGTGGCAATACAGTTCAGAAGCGATTGCAACAAACCTCCCTTCCTAGTTGGCCTGGATACTCACGGTGCTTATGAAGCAGCACCATGAGGCAAGCAAGGTGAACGGATGCCTCCAAGCCCTTGTTCGTTTATCACACTGTTCTGTTAGTAACAACCATGAGACTTGAAACCAACAAGCTCAAGTTCAGCACTCGCGTGGTTACTGCGAGGATCCATAAAAAGCACAAGAACAGAAAACTCAAGGGAAAGCCTAAAGCACCATTTAACACTTAGTATTGCTGCAGCCCACCCCCTTCTTTTATTTTGTCTGGTCGTGCTACATCTTTTTACTATAGATAGGCATCAGCTTAGGCGATGTTCCCAATCAGAGCCCAATTTTTATATACACTATGTGCTGGTTCAAAGAGGCTCGAAAAACTGCAATGGAAGCTTCAAGTAGAAAAGGTGCCTGGAAGAAAAAAAAAGCTGTGCTGCAACCATCTCGGCAAAATCCTGTCCCCTTAATGAAATTTGTGCTTTCATACCAATTTGAGCCCTCCAGTTTAGAGTAAAGTACCAGTGCACTTATGAACAATGTATCAATTCTCAAAGAGCATGTGCAGTCCAGCGAAAAGCAGGGGCAAGAATCTGCATTGTGCTCCTGCGTTGAAGGGTTGAAGGTGAATAACACGTGCCGTAATGGCGAATGTGCTTTAGTAAGCTTCCCTGCAATATGAATTTGTAATGTACAAAGAATTGTCAATGAAGCTTACCACGAGCACAGATGCACTTGCAAATTATGTCGCAATTGAAAATAATGAGCACAGTGTAAACCTATGTGCCAAGCCGAGCCAAGCCGAGCCGAGCCGAGCCAAAGGGCGGAATTTCGCGGTAGCCCAAATGATGGCGAGGCATTCCTTTTCAGCCGTAGAATAATTGCCTTCCGCTTTTGACAGCGACCGGTTAGCATAAGATATCACCCGTTCAAGTCCGTCTTTCCTCTAGACTAGGACCGCACTGAGGCCTAGGCTACTGACGTCAGTGTGCATTTCGGTATGGGCGGTCTCGTCGAAGTGTGCAAATACTAGTGGCGACTACATGCGCCGTTTGAGTTTTTGAAATGCGTCGGCCTGCGGCGCTTCCCACTTGAACTCGATATGACATTTGGTTAGATGTGTTAGCTGCTCTGCGATGCACGAAAAGTCCTTGACAAAGCGCCTAGAGTACGCACACATGCCAAGGAATCTACGCGCTGCCTTCTTGTCGATGGGCTGCGGGAACTGTGCGATGGCAGCTGTCTTCTGCGGGTCGGGCCGGACTCCAGATTTGATGATGGCGTGGCCTAGAAACAGAAGCTCATCGTAAGCGAAGCGACACTTTTCTGGCTTCAGAATAAGCCCTGATGACTTGATGGACTCTAGTACTGTCGCACGCCGCTTAACGTGATGGTCGAAATTTCTGGTGCAGACGACGACGACATCCAAGTAAACAAGACAGGTCTGCCACTTCGATCCTGCTAAAACCGTGTCCACCACGCGCTCGAACGTTGCAGGCGCAGAGCACAGTCCAAATGGCATAACCTTGAACTCATAGAGGCTGTCTGGCGTGATGAAGGCGGTCTTTTCGCGATCTCTTTCGTCGACCTCTATTCGCCAGTAGCCAGACTTGAGGTCCATTAAAGAGAAGTATTTAGCGCTGCAGCGCCGATCCAACGCGGCGTCTATCCGTGGGAGGGGGCATACATCCTTCTTGGTGATCTTGTTCCGTCGACGATAATCGACGCAGAAACCAAGGGTTCTGTCCTTTTTCTTGACTAAAAGAACAGGAGAAGGCGTCGTCATCCTCGTCATCTTGCGGCGGCGGGTCAATGGGGGCGCGTGATAGGCAATCAGCATCTAAGTGTTTTCGTCCAGACTTGTATGTTACAGTGATGTCGTATTTTTGTAGTCTGAGGCTCCACCGTGCCAGCCGTCCTGAAGGGTCCTCTAAGTTAGCTGGCCAACACAACGCGTGATGGTCGCTGACCACTTTGAATGGCCTGCCGTATAGGTAAGGGCGAAATTTCGCTGTAGCCCAAACGATGGCGAGGCATTCTTTTTCGGTTGTAGAATAATTGCCTTCGGCTTTTGACAACGACCGGCTAGCGTAAGCTATAACGTGTTCATGTCCATCTTTTCTCTGGACTAGGACGGCACCGAGGCCTAGGCTACTGGCGTCAGTGTGGATTTCGGTATCGGCGTGCTCGTCGAAGTGCGCAAGTACGGGCGGTGACTGCATGCCTCGTTTTAGTTCTTGAAATGCGTCTGCCTGTGGCGTTTCCCATTTGAATTCGACGTCACATTTAGTTAGCTGCGTCAGCGGCTGAGCGATGCGTGAGAAGTCCTTGACAAATCGCCTGTAGTAGGCACACATGCCAAGAAATCTACGCACTGCCGTCTTGTCGGTGGGCTGCGGGAACTTTGCGATGGCAGCTGTCTTCTGCGGGTCAGGGTGGACTCCAGACTTGCTGATGACGTGGCCTAGGAAAAGAAGCTCATCGTAAGCGAAGCGGCACTTTTCTGGTTTCCGAGTGAGCCCTGATGACTTGATGGCCTCTAGTACTGTGGCAAGCCGCCTAAGGTGATCGTCGAAATTTCCGGCGAATACAACGACGTCATCCAAGTAAACGAGACACGTCTGCCACTTCAATCCTGCTAAAACCGTGTCGATCACGCGCTGGAACGTTGCAGGCGCTGAGCATAGTCCAAATGCCATGACCTTGAACTCGTAGAGGCCGTCTGGGGTGATGAAGGCGGTCTTTTCGCGATCTCTTTCGTCGACTTCTATTTGCCAATAGCCAGACTTGAGGTCCATCGAAGAGAAGTATTTAGCGTTGCAGAGCCGATCCAATGCGTCGTCTGTCCGTGGGAGGGGGTATACGTCCTTCTTCGTGATCTTGTTGAGACCACAATAATCGACGCAGAAACGTAGGGTTCGGTCCTTTTTCTTCACCAGGACAACAGGGGATGCCCACGGGCTTTTCGACGGCTGGATAATGTCGTCGCGTAGCATTTCGTCGACTTGTTCTCTTATAGCTTCACGTTCTCGCAACGAAACTCGGTAAGGGCTCTGGCGGAGTGGTCGAGCGTACTCCTCGGTGATTATGCGATGCTTGGCGACTGGTGTTTGTCGAATCCTCGATGACGTTGAAAAGCAACCTTTGTATCGTCGGAGCAGACTTCTGAGCTGCTGTTGCTTAATCACGGGGAGACTTGGATTAATGTCGTAGTCTGGTTCGGGAATTATGGTCGTCGGGGAAGATACGGCGGAATCCGAGAGGACAAACGCATTGCTGGTTTCCAGAAATTCCTAGATCTACGCGATCGTCGTGCCCTTGTTCATGTGCTTGAACTCCTGGCTGAAGTTTGTCAGCAATACTTCAGTTTTCCCTCGATGCAGTCGAGTGATCCCTCTTACGACGCAAATTTCACGGTCTAGTAGTAGACGTTGGTCGCCTTCGATGACGCCTTCTACGTCAGCGGGCGTTTCGCTGCCGACCGAAATAACAATGCTGGAACGAGGCGGGATGCTTACTTGATCTTCGAGCACACTCAAGGCGTGGTGACTACGAGGGCTCTCCAGCGGTATCGCTTGATTTTCTGACAGCGTTATTGACTTCGACTTCAGGTCTTTGATTGCGCCGTGTTGGTTCAGGAAGTCCATGCCGAGAATGACGTCTAGTGAACACTGTTGTAGGATAACGAAGGTGGCAGGGTAAGTCAGGTCATGAACGTTAATTCTTGCCGTGCAGATTCCAGTCGGTGTCATGAGGTGTCCTCCAACGGTCCATGCAGTCTGAACTTTGTTCAACTGAGCACCCATGGGTCCACTCATGACGGAGTAATCAGCTCCTGTCTCTACTAAAGTAGTGACTGCGTGGCGGTCGAGAAGCACGTCGAGGTCGGTGGTTCTTCGTCCTGCGCGACAGTTAGGCCTTGCCGTCGGATCACGGCTGCGTTGCGTTGACCTCTGGCTGGTACGTGGCGTCGTCAGGGGGTCGTTCGTAAGCGTATTCTTTGCTTCCAGTCTTCGTCGCGACGGCGGCGTGTCGTTGTTATGTCGTCGAGGCAGTCTCTTCGTAGTCTTCGTAAGCGGCGGAGGATCTTCGTCAGTTCGACGAGCAGCAACCGCACCTCCATCGGTTGCTGCTTTTAGTTTTCTGGATATGGACTCATGGATGAGCCCCGGGCTGGGCCAGTGTATGGACGGCGGTGCGGCAACAGGTAGCGGCATGGTGACTGTGAATGGGTCGGTCGTCGGGGCCTCCACTGAGTAGCGGCGAGGTAGTCGGCGATGTCACGAGGGCGTTCACCTTCCCTCGGGCACGGTGCGTTGACGGCGAAGCCTCGAAATCCCAGGTCGCGGTATGGGCATCGGCGGTACGCATGGCCAGCTTCGCCGCAGTGGTAGCAGAGCGGACGGTGGTCGGGGGCGTGCCAAATGTCCGTCTTGCTCGCGTAGGTGCGCTGGGCGACAGGTGGTCGTGCTGGCGGCGGCGGCGGCGGCAAACGACGGAATGGCGGCGTTACAGGGCCCTGGCGCGGTCGCGGAGGGGGACATTGACGGCGTGCGACGGCGGCATAGGTCATCGCTTCTGGCTTCGGATCCAGTAATTGAGGTTTCACCTCAGGAACTCTCGGCGATCGCTGGACCTCTTCTTTCACGATGTCAGTGATCGAGGCTACTTGAGGCTGCGACGAAGGCAAGGCCTTGCGCAGTTCTTCGAGCACAATGGCCCTGATGGTCTCCTGGAGGTCACCGGAGCCCAGTGTTTGGATGGCGCACTGAGGCGCGAGCATTTGGCGGTTATATTGCCTAGTGCGCATTTCTAAAGTTTTCTCAATCATCGTAGCCTCTGTCAGGAACTCAGCTACGGTCTTTGGTGGGTTTCGGATTCATCATCATGAGGAGAAGCAGCAGCATGGTTACGCCCACTGCGGGGCAAAGCCCTCTGCTATACTACTCCAACTACCCCGGTCATGCACTAATTGTGGCCATGTCTTCCCTGCAAACTGATTTCGGATTAGTCCGGCGAAAAGTTCTTGCTTTACGCCTCCATCAAGAAACGCACTTGTTTCTCTTCGGACATTTGCGGGTCGGCGTGCCGCAAAAGACGGGTCGTCTCTTTTGTGAAGATGGCGGTGGTCTCATTGGGTAGTTGGCCTCTGGGTTCCAGCAGAACTTCGGTCGTTTATTCTCGGACAACGCTCGTGAACATACTCAGGAAGTTGCTGCGGAACAGGTCCCATGATGCAAGGGTGGACTCACGGTTCTCGAACCAAGTCCTCGCGGTATCTTCCAAGGAGAAGTACACATGTCGTACCTTATCCGCAGAGATCCAGTTGTTGAAGGACAAGATCCTTTCGAAGGTTTCAAGCCAGGTTTCCGGATCATCCGACGTAGCTCCACAGAAGGTAGGGGGCTCTCTGGGTTGTTGAAGTACGACGGGTGACACTGGAGCCACCATTGTGGTTGTCTTGGCCACAATCATCTAGGTCTTTTTAAGCAAAAGTCCGTGCTCCGGGGGCAGCTGTTGGAGACGGCGGCTTGCTCAATGGTCCGGGACTACGTTGGTCCTCTTTGCGGTCCGGGCTTGGATCACGGCTTGTCGGGCGCATCCGGTACATGGACGAAAAGCATCTCCACCAGATGTCACGTGGCAGTGATGGTAAAGAACACAGTAGCAATACTGTGAAAGACAAAACTAGCTTTTATTGGGCGAACCTGTGCTTACAAAGACAGGCTACACTTAAAGCACAACAATAGCGGCGAACACAGTCGGCGATCGTCGAAAATCTGATCAGCGGGTCAAGCGCGTCGGCTTTTATACATCAGTCGTCAAATGTTCCCGAGTAATCGCTGGGACCCGCGTGCTTACCACAAAGTCCTACATTATTCGCATCGCGCACCCACGCGATCTGATTACACAAGGTTCGGTCACAGACAGCGGATGGAAGCATCGATAACATTACAGAAATTTCCGATACATGCAGGCGCGTTCTGCGCTGTGCGATAACATTTGTTAGGCAGTGAAACGTGTCGCCCGATAAAGACAAACAAGTACACGTGTCAATATAGTCACTAGAGTCGAGGAAGAACTTGGCAAATAGCCAAATAAAGAGTGGGAATATAGTGAGCTTCTAAGTGTAATAACGACAGAAATACGGAAAGAGAAACATGGTGGTTGGAAAAGAAAAAAAGAAAGCAAAAAGCTGGTAGAACAGGGAGATACGAGAAGCGATCGCACAACGACAGAAAGCATCTCGAGAGCGCAGGCAGGCAAAGAAGGCGCAGTTGCCGCAGGATGAAGTAATCAGTAAATGGGAAATATACCGGGAGAAAAAGTCTACGGTTCAAATACTCGTGCAAGCAAAGATAAATAGTGAAAGTGAACGTTGGTTGTCAGAAATACGTGAGAGAAAGAAGGCCGCACCAAGAATATTTTGGAACCACATAAAATTGTTAGTCAGGAAGTCAACAACAACACAAAAACATATCCTAGACGGAGATGAAAGACAGATTGGAAGGAGAAGCGGCAATAAAATACACTAGAAAATAACAGCCGAACCTTTCCAAGGCAATGACGAGGTTATATTTGAAGAAAAAAGACCATGAAAGAGACCCAGGTGGATGAGGAACTGGTGCGGACGAATTTCAACTGGAAGAAAGCCGAAGAGAAAATTGCTAAGCGCACATCTACAGTCAAGGTTCCCGTTATGCTGTATAATGAACTAGGACTCAAAAGTAAGGAAGCTCTGGTGAAAGCAGTAGAAAAAACGTTACAAGATAGACGAATACCAGACAGTTGGCGACAAAGAAAAATCACTGTCATTTATAGAGGTAAGGGGGAGAAATATAGAATTAACTCGTATAGACCATGGACCATTACATCGGTAATATACATGCTCGCAATGCAGAGAATCAAATTAAAGCTGCAAGCATGGGGAGAGAATAATGGCATTTTCGCAGAACTTCAGAATGGCTTCAGTATAGGAAGGCGTTTAGATGATAACTTATTTGTTCTTACTCAGTGTATTTAAACATCAAAAGTAGAAAGTACACCGTTATATGTGGCTTTTTTGGACATTACAGGAGCCTATGACAACGTAGACCGCAACATTTTGTGGCATATTGTGGAAGGGAAAGGTTTAGGTGACGATTGTCTGCAGCTTTGCAGAGATATTTACGTAGAAAATACCTTTTGCATTAAATAGGAAGGGATGAGCAGCGAGGAAAAGGTTTCTATCAACAAGGGACTGAGGCAGGGGTACCCTTTATCCCCACTGCTGTTTATGGTGTCCATGGTGAGGATGGAGGGGGCGTTTGAAGGAAGTAATATCGGGTTTAATCTCTTATACAAACAGACGGGTGCAGTAGTAGAGCAGCAGCTTCCAGGTGTGTTTTATGCGGAGAACATAGTATTGCTAACAAACAAGCAAAGTGATTTGCAATGTCTGGCTAATATCTGTGTACAAGAAGGGAACAATTTAGGTTTGAAATCTAGCGTTCGAAAATGAGGTGTTCTGGTATTTAATGAAAACATTCAACATGCAGTGGCAATACAGGGCCAGGAAATACCTCGGGTAACAGAATATAAATTCCTTCGTCTGTGAATAAAAGAAGGCACTAGATATATGGAAAAGCAGGAAAAGAACAGCAACACTGAAAGGGACGAGAAATGCAGCCAGAATGAAGCACAAAGCGCTATGTGGATACAATAGGTACGAGGTGTTCCGAGGTATGTGGAAAGGTGTAATGGTTCCAGGACTTGCGTTTGGAATTGCGGTTGTTTGCTTTGAATCAGGGGTACAATCAGGGGCCCTATAACGTAAAACTATTCCAATATGTTTCTATTCCAATCTCCTGACGTCAAATTTGCTTAACCACCGACGCAAGCACCGGACGGTCACTCACAGGGTTGTTTGTACAGACCAATAATACTCTCCTCGTCCATAGGAGGTCAGTTTTGTTTGCTTGAAAAACGAATAACATTGCCTACACTGAGCGGCTTGTCGCATCTAATTAATTGGCTGACAAGAGGCGAGGAGAACGCTCAAGGGGAGAGGGATCCGCTGGGGCAGAGCCAGTGCACTGAAAATCGATAACCGGATGAAAAGGGTGGTGCCGGGGTCTGCGATTGGTCGGCTTTCCTTTACTTAGCTTGTGGTGCCTGGTCGAAAATCGCGGCGGCATGCAACGGAAACTTGAATGACGCTAAAAATGACCCTCAGCAAAGAAGAGTTGGCAGAATGAGGCGGTAAACGTGCCGAAAGTGCTCGAAAACGTTACACGGCCACGCAAGAAGCTTTATTATACGCAAATACACCCATGCTTTCCGGCAGGTGCGAGTAGCCAGCGTCTCAACGATCGGCGGCAGCCATCTTTTATTCCTTTCGGAACGGGGCAGCCTGCGGCTATTTCGAAGAAAATTCGGTTTTGTTCGGCATATTAATGCATCTTTATCGCGCACACGTCACTTTGACGCAGTGAGTTTGTGCGGTTTTGTGACGTCGCGTGACAGGCAGGTGAAGTGGGTGCAGCCCGAAAACTTTTACCAATAGCCGAGGGCTAATGGAGAAAAGTTTATAACAGCTGTGTCTTAGCAGTACTCACGTACGGGGCAGAAACCTGGAGGATCACGAACAGAGTTCTACTTAAATTGAGGACGACGCAACGAGCTATGGAAAGAAGAATGATAGGTGTAACGTTAAGGGATAAGAAAAGAGCAGATTGGGTGAGCGAACAAACGCGCGTTAATGACATCTTAGTTGAAATCAAGAAAAAGAAATGGGCATGGGCAGGACATGTAATGAGGAGGGAAGATAACCGATGTTCATTAAGGGTTACGGACTGGATTGCGAGGGAAGGGAAGCGTAGCAGGGGGCGACAGAAAGTTAGGTGGGCAGATGAGATTAGGAAGTCAGGAGGGCCAACATGGCCACAATTAGTACATGACCGGGGCAGTTGGAGAAGTATGGGAGAGGCCTTTGCCCTGCAGTGGGCCTAACCAGGCTGATGATGATGATGATGATGATGATGATGAATGGTGAAAAGGGGTCGAATCAGAAATAACTGTTTTTCTTTTTTCTGCCAAATCATGCATCATCAGTGTGTACACATCATATCAGATGGGGAGCTATCGCGGTTTTCGTGACGTCGCGTGACAGACGCGTGAAGTGGGGGTGGTCGAAAAAAGTTTTTCGCGAATCCCACGTGGAGTGCTGATAGCAGAATTGGAATAGAAAAGTTTGGAATAGTTTTACGTTATAGCGCCCCAGGACTCGATGGGAACCAATGGTTCCCGTGGACGCCACGCATTGGGCGCCCACGGGAAGACTAAAATCAAGCTGTGCAGGGTGATATGGGCTGGACTAGTTTTGAATTGAGGGAAGTTCGCAGCAAAATTGAGTATGAAGAACGACTGAGGAATATGGAAGAAAGTGAATGGGCTCGGAGAGTGTTGAGGTATCTGTACAGAAAAAAAAAACATTGATTCATAGTGGAGGAAAAGAACTGGGAAGCTTACCAGCAAGTATGCGGCCTGTACAGTGGGCAACACAGCAACAAAGAACGTTAAGCGGAACATCAGAGAGACTGAAATAATCTCATGCGTAGCGGCAATGAAAAAGAAACCTGCCATGAGTAACTACTCAAGAGTAAACAACGAAATCAGGAAAGAAACAATTGATGATAACTCAAAAGCAAGCAAGCAAGCAAAGCAAAGCAAAGCAAAGCAAAGCAAAGCAAAGCAAAGCAAGCAGACATAAAACAAGCTGATGATGATGATGATGATTTTTGCATAGCTCTTGTAGCTTCACTGTTTGTCGCCCACTCACCTTTAGTGGCGCTTCAGTCGTGCACCTCTGACACATCTGGCAATACATCTTGGCACGCGTTTCGTTCCCAGCTTCGCGACCTTTCTGCATGAATTATTTGTAGGCTTCCGCAATAGCTCTTTTTCGCCGTTTCAAAGTGCACTGCATTTGGCACGCGCTTCGGTGTGCTTGCAGTAAACGGTAATATATAGGTGCATTGAGTAACTGAGGCTCGATAGCCTAGTTACAGGGTATATAGCAATCCAATAAAAAATTAAACCAAGACAAAACTGTTATCATAGTATTCCTTGTACCTAAATGCGGCGCAGGACGAACAAAAGGCCGTAAGGACGAACAAAACGTACGTTACAATAGTAATGCGATTTGGGCACGTTGGCAATCCTTCATTTCGATATAGACTAGTGCACAAGAACCCGCAGTGCACAACTTCTCATTTCCGCTACATCCTGTTTGTTTAGCGATGACGGTTTAGTTTAGGATCCGTGACAAACTGGATCGAGATTTTTCGCACTCGTTTTGGATTTCATTGGGAACAATACTAAATCTAGCTAGATGTGTGCCATGCATCTGTGTTCCTTCACCTGTCATCAGCACTCTTCCCTCGTCAAGCATGATATGTTACGTGCGCCCTCGTGACATCACTGCGTAGTTGCCTCGCACACTGCGTCCGCCTGATTTAGTGTTTGCATTCCTGCACAACTTGCCAAGTATGCAATGGTCCGCTCTGCGGTGAATAAACATCGCAATACCCTAGCGTGGCATAGGGTAAAAGTAAATAGAATTGTACTGATCGTATTTAGTTTAGGCATTTAATTAGGCGCTTCACTAAAGCTACTGTTCACATTGATTCCAACATGCACTTTTGATCAGCATATTTATTTTTGTTTTCTATCGCGTCTTAGCAGCCGTTTAACATGATGTTGCATCATGAGCACGGCGCAGCTTTCTGGCATAACCAAATAGCGCAGAATACCGGGACAAGCACAAAGATTGCATATGCCGTAAACGGGCCAACGAAAGTTCCTTTTTTTTTCTCTCTATCTCACTGTCTGTGTTTGCTTGTGAGCCAGTGTCTTACAGCATGCTGCCCTTGTTCAATTGGTACAATGGGGTCTCCAAACAGCATGAACTGCGCGCGCGGCGACAAGATGTAAGGCGAGAAAGATTCTTTCCCTCTTTGCTCAGCGTTATCTCCTGCTCTAAGAAATTCTGAGAGAGGGAAGTACGCCTGCGCAGTGTGCGCAGAAGTTGGTTGGGGCATGAAAGAGTGATTGACGGTTTCGAGCTTGGCCAGATGCGGCCGTTATGAGCATTGCACAAAGAAGCGGTGCGGGCAGTGGCTTCTCTCTCCCCTTGTGAGCCACTCTCTCTGCCTCAGGTGAATCAAAGCGCTCGCCCGACGTTCCACCATAGTTCCACAGCCGCTGGATGCCACAGCAGCCGCTGGATGCCGGGAACGAGCGGACGTGTTCTGTTAGTACTGCGGCGCTTGGCAGCCGGCCTCGTGGTCTTGGTGACTGCAGGCTGTGAGCGCCGGACGCTCCGTATTGTGGGTGTACTTGTGGCACGCTCCGCTCCCAGAACCTACACGGCAGTCGCCGAGACCCGTGGCGGAGCTCCATTGTGTCCCCGAACCGCAACCTGCCCAAGCGTCACCAATCAGCGAAGTCAATGCTGCCCACTATATATCTCGTGAGTAGGCACTAAAGCACATTCTAGCGCATTAGATCTAGAGGCATCATTCGGGATTGTTTGTCAGTGAACGAAACAGTACCGCCCCGGAGTGTAAGCTCCGGTGCGTTTCTCTTTTAGTACTTTGCTGACTATCCTAATGCAGCGCTAATTTTGCAGCTTTACGGCTTGGTTCATGGATGCTGCGACACGTTCGCGACTATTCGTGTTCAGCAAAACGTCGTGGCATGTGAGATGCTTGAATGATACGGATACGGGCACGACCGATTTGGTTGTCACCACTGCTTTTGTTATTCCATGGATGGTGTAAACCAACGCAGAGTGATTGCATTTGCGCAAACGCAGCGACAATCGCAGTGACCGCACTCGTCTACGGTTCTCATTAGTCGTCCCAAGTTGTCGCACAGTTTACTGAAGCATTTGAGCTGTTCACGCGAATGTCGAGGTGTTGTGTATACACTCGATGCACGCAAATCGACAACCTTACGGTTAGAAATAGGTCGTTGCAAGCATGTGGGCGCTTGCCTCCAATGTTGCTAATATGTCTAGTGCACTCATAGGACGTCGGCCAAAACCCAAATGAGACCAAGACGTTTCGGCTCCCGTACGGGGACCTCGTTCATAATGAAAGTAAACGAAATGGGCGAGATTATGTACAGTCTTGGTAAAAAAAAACCAACCCGCTGTGAACGGCCGGGGAGCGGCTGCGCTCCGCTGTCGTGGCGCTGCCGCTGCTCGCTTACACCGAGGATAAAGAGGGCGAGGGAAGCATGTCTCTCACTGCTAAGCACGCTTTGACAATAGGGTTAATGAAAAACTAGTGGGACGTTCGTTCTGCCAGCTGCGAGGTGCTCTTGCGGCCGCCTTGGTACGGCGCTTCGTGCGAGCAAATGCGGTGGCCTGGGCGAAACCGCCCGCCTTGCATGCACCGCTATATAGTATAGAAATTGTCCTACTCATCGAAATTACCTATTAGTTCCATCCTATACATTCAAAGGCAAGATATGCTTTTATAGATAAGCCTTCGCTATATGCTCTTTGATAAACGTTTGAAATTTGTTTCTGAGAGCAATGAAAACAAAAGGTGAGAAATAGGCTAATTTGCCAGGGCTGTCTAGCGTTGTTCCAGGTTTTATTGAAATAGACTGTCAATTCAATCCTTGTTCGTTCAGAAAAGATTAGAAGCAGAAATTTTGACTAGAAAGGCTCACTTCGGAAAGGGCCTGTAACCACCGGTACGATATTTCAAACAGGTTGACCGCACTTAATTAAGGAACGACCAAACGAGTGCGTTTGGCGTTGAAGTGAGATATAAAAACTCATGGTGAGATATAAAAACTTTTCGGGACTAGAAGACGTTTGCTGTGCCTCAGTATCCGATTTAGTTACACCCATTCACTAGGCATTTTGGAATGCGCCCACTACCTCGCCTTTTTTGATATCTTCGTGCACACTGCCTTTGTCGTTGGGGCCCACATTCATGTACACATGAGGCCAGGATAAGTTCATCCCGTTTGCATTGGGTACCACGCATTTGAATCGCGTAAGGTAAACCACGGCCACGAGATCATAGGATTCTCGCATAGTGAAGGCATCACACCGGCAGTGCTGTCGCTGTCACGGGTTCACTGGAAGAAGTATTTTAGATATAAATTACTGAGGTATCCTTCGTCTCTACGAGAAATGGCTCCACAGGCAGTAAAAAAAAAAAAATAGGTTATACGCAGCGTCTTTTTAACCAGAGAGCTTGGCTAGTTTACAGTCCAGCACATGGGCAAGGTGTAATGGTTCGGGGCAACCACAGACCAAGCCACACTCAATACCTTGAAGGCATGCTCCCCCCTGTGAATTCGTCGAGAGATGCAAGTGCCACCCTGAAGCTTATGCTTGCTTTATTAATTTGCTACTTGTGACATTCATGATTACAAATACGAGATGCCATTGTGGCATGGTATTTATTATATAGCTAAGCTGCTGCTGTCAGGTCCTCGCAAAGTGCCCGTGTTCGAGCACGCGCAGGACTACCCATAGCGTTGTTCCTTTAATTTGGTCCCGGAAAACATGATTACGATACTCGGAATTGTGAAATTTCAGTGTATCGCATTTGACAGCGGTCGCCAGAGACCCCAACCCGCTTATCCGACATACGCTGGAAACGGCATGCTAGCCGACCGGGTGGCTTCCGCTTCGCCACCGACTCTTGAGAGTAAGTGAAGTGCTTTTCTCGCCCTCTTTATCCTCGACGCAAGCGAGCAGCGGCGCTGTTTGCGCCCGTCCATGTCATTACTAGTTCGCGTCTTTTTTAGCGCAGTTCCCTTCCTTAAGAACGACAGTGGCAGCGCCGCGATAGCGGAGCGCAGCTGCTCCCCGGCCGTTCCCTGCGGGTTCAAGTTTTTTTACCAAGGCTGTATGTATCAATAGATGGCGCAAACAGCGGGCATAAACCGGAGGAAGCCTGCCGTCATTGCGATTCAGCGTGGTATCATTTAAGGACTGCAGATGCAAACGCGAGGTTAGATTACTTTCACTGGATAGCACATGCGCGTTTCCCCAGTCAATATCGCGTCCTTCTGATACAGAATGCTCGGAAAGAGTGTTACAAGAAACTTTTTGTGTTTCCACATCATGAGTGTTCCTTGATGCGTCTTTGAAAATTGCCCGTCTCGCCGATGTAGACGTAACTACAGGCTACACAAAGAAAGTTCTACACAATACCTAGGTACATTTATTTCGGAAGCTTGTCTTTGACATTCACAGGCACGTTTTTCAGCTTCTTCGCTGGCACGTGTGCAACGTGCGCATCAAAAGAATGAAGTATCAGGGCTAGGGACTCGCTAGTACCGGGAGCATAATGTATCGCAGCACGTTTACGAAGAAAAACGTGGCGTTGAGAAGCACTAGGCGGGCGGAATGGTTTGTGAAGGCAGAAATTCACGGTAGGACACACGCATTTGAGCTCATGAACTTTATTCGCACCACGATAACCTGGCCAAGCTTTCAGATTTGCTTCATGAATCCCGGCCCCGGCGGCCCCAGTTCGATGGGGGCGAAATGCGAAAACACCCGTGTACTTAGATTTATGTGCACATTAAAGAACCCCAGGCGGTCAACATTTCCGGTGTGCCTCATAATCAGAAAGTGGTTTTGGCGCGTAAAACCCCATAATATAATTTTTTTTAGATATGCTTCATAAGAAGCTTACAGCACTATCCATATTTCGGCTCCTTTCAACTGCACCAAACTATTAAATCAATACAAATATTGGTCATTTTATCACTCGAGTTGAAAAGTTGTTTGCGTAATTAAAGAAGCTACGTTGGATAGATTTTCAATAAATTATTTAGGTAGCTAAGGGAAATGAGTAATTTGGAACCCGTCCTCGAGATTATTTAGCCGAGCGACGAAATTTTTAAGCCAGTCGGTCAATCCTTGCGAACCGGTAGAGTCAACCTGACCGCACCTAGCCTTTTGCGATATCATCA
This sequence comes from Dermacentor andersoni, assembly GCF_023375885.2. Taxonomy (NCBI): domain Eukaryota; kingdom Metazoa; phylum Arthropoda; class Arachnida; order Ixodida; family Ixodidae; genus Dermacentor; species Dermacentor andersoni. The sequence goes on from NW_027314757.1 coordinate 1,137,923, forward strand.
ATAGTATGGCCCCGCAAGCATGTTCCTTGTGACCAGTCCGCTTTCCATTTTTATTCAGGATGTTTTTTTTTTTATTCACGCTCTTTCATAGTAGTGAACGTGTGCCGCTGGAAGCTCGCTTGGTCGTTGAAGAGATGCGTGACGCAATGATGGCGTAGATTTAGTGCCTCGCTGGCATCAAGACAATTCGCTGCAGTGGTGGGAAAGAAGGTAGCGAAAGTGAACAGCTTGGTCGCTGCTCACAGGGCCATGCCGATGGTGACGGTGCCATCGTGACGAAATCTGGGCCGGCAATATTGACAGATGATGCGTTTTTTTTTTTTTTAACATCGAAGCTCTTAAGGGCTGCTTTCGCCACTATCGTGTCCACGTGTAAAACAAAATTACGACGATAGTGCAATGACAGGCCGACCCAAGGCCGAGGGGCCGTTCTCCATTAGGGTCCCTCATACACAGCTTCGCTGGCCATATTTCTTCACAGAGGAAGGGAATTGTGTTCTTTTCGCACTGCTTTCGCTTTCACGTAGAGATAATGCTATAAATGCAGTCTCATTGGTGTTTGTCTCGTAGATTGAAATACGGGTTTAATTAAACTCTAGATCCAATTCGTTCCCGAGAATAGTTATAAGCATGGAAATGCTCGCTCGCTCATACAAACACGCACGCTCATGCTCGCACACAAATACACCTAAAGATAGGACACATGTTCGCCCGCATTCACATATGCACGCACACAAAAAATGCACGCATTCACACAGAACTGCACGCACACACACAAGCACACATGGATGCTCGCACACGGATACACCCATATCAAGTAGGTGGACACGAACACGCACGCACACGCAAATGCAAGTACACACGCACGCACGTTGAAGGCCTGCAGACCCGTATACACTCTCCTTCGCTGCTGCCTCACAAGGACATGCGCGTTTTGAATGACACTCACTGAAACTGAATGGCACTCGCTCTGCAATTACCGTTAAAAACTCCAGCTGTAACCGCTTTGCGGTTTAAATTTGGCGCTCCCTCAAGTCAATGTGCCCTCTGCTGAGAGGGTGCAAAACCGTTTGCTCTTGTGTGATATAACCGCCGATCCCCAAACAATACACTGCTTTAAGGCACCCGTATTGTTTCGCCTAATTGCCATAAATGCACATGTTACAAGGATTTGTTTAAAACATTGCTGATTCAGCTGCGTATCTGCATTGCCGTGATGTTCCACAGGATGGTGAAGGTGCAATGTCTAGAATTCCTTAGTATGCCCATGCTACAAGGCACAATATCTACATCTTAACATAACGCAAAGACATGCGCATGCTCGTTATGTTGTCCAAGTCCAATGTTGTCCAATAAGCAACCCATTGCTACGTTTTAGGAAGTAACAAAACAAAATATAATATTTAAAGAGCACTCCTGAAAAAGCCAAAACGAAATCTTGCCTTGTGCGTTTCGGCCCTGTGGTGGGAGACTGTCAAACTTAGTACTGCTTGGCGTTAAAAAAAAGTTTCATGTTATTTCTGCACAAAGGCTTCCCTCCCTTCGTGGCGCCCAGGCCATTCCCGGAATGAAAGAAAAGGGGCCCGCGGTTAACACTCTTCGCGACACCTCCCCCCTATGCAGAACAGACCCACTCATGACAAAGCATTACTTACAAATTAAAGGGGGCTCGAGAAATTAAACCCGTGCATTAGGGATTGATATCAGAAAACTTAAGTACCCGTAAGGAAAATGGAACCTCATATAAAAACAAAACAAGCCCGTTTTAACAAAATGGAAAACAAAATGCACAAGAAAAGTAACATTAAAGTTCATTCGTGCACGCTACACCACATAATCAACACTAAAGCTTATTCACTTGTACTGTATCGGTGCCCGTGTCGTTCGGAGCGATGGTTCCAGGTTCGGCCTCGCTATGAGTTGTCCTCCAGTTAGAGTAAAGTTCAGTCCCGTCCGAGTTCTTGGCTTGTGGCACTCGAGTCGACGTCTCACACACACGATGACACGGCACATGCCTCCGGTCACCACGCGAACTACATTTGTGCACAACGCGAAGAACATAACACATTTTGTTTTTTTTTGGACGTTTATCAGCAGACTCGTCGTTTGCATCGTCATCATCAGAGCACTGTCTGACGTGGCATGGTTTTAACCGCGCAACTTTAGAAACGTCGCGTTTCTTGCCGGTTTGGTCGACTACATTCTGTGGAGGCTCCGTTCGGTGGGCCACTTTCTTGGCGTTCTGGGTGCCGCCTTGCGTGCCTTGGCCTTTGACTAGATGAAGTAGCGGCTCATTTTCGGAGGCCATAAAGGGGGTGACACTGGCTTGCTTGCTAAAGGCGAGCGGTTGTTTCTGGCCGTCAGAGCTGAAGTGGACGTATTTGCTGACACGACAGAACATCTTCGGACAGAATGACGGCGGCGAACGTTCCCCCAGGTGCGCCAGACGTCGAGGGGGCCAGCCGAAATATCGACGTAACAGGGCCATAATACCTCCAACCTCAAACACCCTGGGAGAACGAGTGTCGTGCGACCTTCATGAAAGCTTTTTGCTCTTACGTACAGCACACCGTCGATGAACCGAACGCCCCGTGCCGCTCTTTTCGTTTTCCTGACAACGAACGCACTCGGCTGCTGTAGGTGCTGGATCACTTCTTTCATCCACGGATCCTCCCTCTGCTTTTACCCAATGTGCACGTGATTCAGGGCGAGCAACGGTAAGGGATTTTCTTCGCTTGCTAGTGCGGAATCATGCGGACATTAGGAAAACCTGCCGGAGTTTCCCTGCTCAAAGTTGGAGCGCTGCCGTAGCTCTGTCAGTCCCCTTCACTTCGACAGGCGATGCGAGGGGCTGAGTTTTCGGCAAACTGTCAAATGGTAGGCCAGACGGTTCTCCTACGCCCGGGGGTCCAAGCCGCTCATCCCGAGCGTCGTGCTGCTCCCTCCATTGTCGTCCATCTTTTGGGAACGGTTGCCGGCACTGGGGCGCCATGTGGCCTATGTGGTCACACAGCTGGCAGCGTGGTCGCCCGTCGTCGTCACGGGTACTCCTCGCTGGCCTAGCCACTGGACGACGACGAACATCTTGAGTAGCCTTGAGGCAGTCAGATAATTAGGCTATAGGGTATTCGATCGCCCTCAATTCCCTATCGCAGTGAGTGGCCTCCCACGGGCAATGACTCTGCCGCAGCGCAGGTAGCGATACATGTTGGAGGCGACTGCATTGTTGCTTCAGCGGGTGTCACTCCGGCGGGAGGTGCCGAGGCATATGGGTAACACGACTGCGGGTCGGCAGAGAAAAGGGTGCCGATCGGTTTTGGCCTGGACGCATGGACCATCAAAAAAGCTGCCTGATCAATGCGCTGTAAAATTTGCAGGAAGGTGGAGCAGCTGTCCGGGGGGTTGGCAATAAGTATTTCCTTCAGCACGTCCGGACGCAAGCCCCGCATGAGGTGCCGCAACCGCTCCTCTTCCGTCATAGACGGATTGGCTCTGGCGATGTAATGCATCGGTTATAGTGGACCAGACGGCCACATCAATTGCATCGCACGCTGTTATTTCTAAAGCTGCAGTCGCTGTTACAGATCTGAAGTCCTTGTTACCAAGGAAAGTACGAAACTACTGGCAACGCTTGTGGTACGTGGAAACAAATAAGCTGCACGTAATAAAGGCACAATTAGATTTCTGGCCGTCTGCAACAAAATTACGCCGAACAGATGTGATATTCTGTCGTCTAAGAATTGGACACACATTCGGTACCAATAACTTTTTCCTCACTGGAAATGAGCCTCCCACCATCCGGGAGAGGCTGACCGTCCTCCACGTCCTCCTGGAGCGTCGAGAAACCGAATCTGAAACACTTTCCTTTAGCATACCGGCAGCACATCCCCTTCATCCTGGAATGCTACTTGGTGCAGAACCGCTGTTTGACTCCAACGCAGTCCTAGGTTTCCTGAAAGATGTTGTGTTACATGTTATTAGTCCCATTCGTTCGTAGCGTCTCTTCTCTTTAGAGGTCTGTCCTACCCATAAATAGTGAGTCGGCAGTCACGTCATCTGCCCCCACGGTGGTCGCAGCTGGCGCTGCTCCACCAACCGAGCAGAAGGGACTACCAACCCCGAAGGTGGGCGCAGCCGAGACTGCCCCAACCTCCCCGGCCCCTTCCAGCGCTGGCAACAGCCGGCGCAGCCAAATCCCTCAGGGAGCCCCATCAACCTCCGGGCTGGTGGGCGCAGGGGTCTTGCCCTCCAAGGTGAGACTCTCTCGGGAAATATCTCGCTCGCAAGAGCACGTGTCCGGCGCCTCACAAGAGGCAATGGACACTACACCTGTTCTTAAGGCGCACCAAGCGCCTAAGGAGCGGCGAGGCTCCCTCGAACGCTCCAGAAAGGGCAGAACCGCCGTTACAGGGCCTCGAAAGGGCTTTGTAACCTAAGGCATCACCTCCTTTTCCATACCCACAGCACGTATTTACTTCCAATATGGCTACACAGATAATTCAATGGAACGTCAGAGGTCTTCTTAGAAACCTTGATGATGTGCAGGAACTCATCCACAAACACAATCCAAAAGTGCTGTGTTTACAGGAAAAACACTTAAAATCGAAACACACAAATTTTCTCCTACAGTATGTTACGTTTCGCAGAGATCGCGATGATGCTCTCGCATCGTCGGCCCCTGCGGGGGCGTCTGCGCAAGCAGGCGTTTGGTGTGTGGCGACACCACGGACCCGAGCACATGCGGGTCGGACCCTCCCGCGTGTAGCCGTGCGCGGCTTAGCCGTGTCTGGGGAAAGGGGGATCCTGGGGGTTGAGCTCATGCTGTGTGTTTGGACCTTTAAGGCCCCCCGGCGGAGGCAACACACCTCTTCGGCCTCTGCTTCACATAGACGGCACCCCCAGACTGACCCACCCGGGGGAAATCGGTAGTTGCCTTTCTCTTTCTCCCTCAAATCTTCGTCTTTCTCTCACTTTAATCTTTCCTGTCCTCTCTTTATTTTCGTATTACTTCCAGCTTCGTAGGCGGCGAGGGTTAACCTTGTGCACTATATCCAGTCTTGGGTATATGGATTTGGTTATAGCGGGGTTGTACCGCTGGCGTGCTCAGAACTGAATATTTCTGTCCTGTGTCGTACCCTGGTTGGGCTCCATGGTGGGCGGCGGCCATCCCTGCCGAAAAAACTATACTTCTAATGGCCACTTCTTTTCCCCGACTACCTGATCGCCCTCCGAAACGAGGGCGCACCGAAGATATTTTCCAATTTCTTGGGAACAAACAGCCAAACTTCCCCCGATTCCATGTAATTCAATCAAACAATCCTGAAAAGACCATGAGAATGATTTCTCTTTTCCTCGTATCTAAGCACCTAACTGAAACTCTTGGTACAGGCTATAAAGCAACGAAAATGGCTAGCGGCGATCTCCTTCTGGAACACCGCAATCCGAAACAGCATGAAAATCTTCCTAAAGTTCAGTCATTTGGGGAAATCCCAGTAACAGTAACCCCACACCGTACTATGAACACCAGCCGTGGTGTTGTTTCTGACGACGATTTGATAGAGCTCACAGAAGCCGAATTGTTGGAAGGCTGGAGTGAGCAAAACGTGATCAATGTTAAAAGAATCATGCTAAGGCGCGACGGCAAGGAGATAAAAACCAAGCATCTTGTATTGCCTTTCTCCTCAAGCATTCTGCCTGAGACACTCGAGGCCGGGTATGTAATGCTACGGGTCAGGCCGTATGTTCCAAATCCTCTCCGCTGCTTCAAATGCCAGCGTTTCGGCCACAGTTCCCAGAACTGCCGAGGCCGGCAGACATGTGCAAAATGTAGTTCCCGTGACCATGCCTCTGAAACGTGTGAAAACGCTCCACACTGCGTGAACTGTGATGGCGAGCATGCCGCACACTCGCGGTCATGCCCGTCGTGAAAGAAAGAAAAAGAAATAGTCACAATCAAAGTAAAAGAAAACATATCATTCAAAGAGGCACGCAGGCGGGTTAGATACCTTCCTAAGGCCAGCTTTACCGAAGTGGCGCGTCAGGGGGCAGCCTCACAACGGCCTCCGGCGGCTGTCCGACCCACGAGCCGTGAGTCGGCAGTTACGCCATCTGCCCCCGCGGCGGTTGCAGCTAGCGCTGCTCCGTCAACCCAGCAGACGGGGCCACCGTCCCCGAAGGTGGGCGCAGCCGAGGCTGTCCCAACCTCCCCTGCCCCTTCCAGCGCTGGCAACAGCCGCCGCAGCCAAATCCCTCAGGGAGCCCCATCGACCTCCGGGCTGGTGGGCGCAGGGGTCTTGCCCTCCAAGGCGAGACTTTCCCGGGAGCCTTCTCGCTCGCAAGAGCACGTGTCCGGCGCCTCACCAGAGGCAATGGACACTACACCAATTTTCAAGGCGCACCAAGCGCCTAAGGAGCGGCGAGGTTCCCTCGAACGCTTCAAAAAGAACAAAACCCCGGTTACAGGGCCTCGAAAGAGCACTGGAACCTAAGCTCTGAAATCTCTGTAATTTATACTTATGTTTCCGTATACACAGCACTATTTACTACCAATATGGATACACCAATAGTTCAATGGAACGTCAGAGGACTTCTCAGGAACCTTGATGACGTGCAAGAGCTTATCCAAAACCACAATCCAAAAGTGCTGTGTCTACAGGAAACACACTTAAAACCACAACACACAAACTTTCTCCGACTGTATGTCACGTTTCGCAAAGATCGTGATGGTGCCGTCGCATCATCGGGCGGTGTTGCCATTGCTATCCATAAGAGCATTGCATGTCAACTTTTACAGCTACAAACGCCCCTTGAAGCAGTGTTGGTTCGAGCTGTACTCCTAAACAAACTCATCACCATTAGCTCTCTTGAAAACTCCAGCATGGCCACACTGCGCATCGTTGTGAAAAGAGGCACCGATTTCTAAGCTTAAGCTGCGGGGAATCACCAGAAGCCACCGACTGCCTTCACGAGCGTAATTGCGGCAGTGGAGCAGCTGGTCACGAATGGCGAAATGAACTGCTTGGCTTTGGAGGCTTCGAAATAGAGGGATGATCGGTGATCCAGATAGAAATTGGAAAAGAGAAGCGATGCATGGGTCACGACGTTGTGCGGTCGCGAAGGAGTCATCTCGAGAGATAACACGGAGTGTGCGGAAGTTTTTCAGCAGGCCGAGTCTGGAGGTAAAGGTGAACGAGACAGGGCGCCTGCTCCTGAGTGTGTGCGCCCGCTGCAGTATCAGACGCGAATATTGTACTCCTGGATGTGTAGTTCTCAACAGGCTTGGCAGCCAGTGGGATCTTTCAAGTCGGCCAGCAAACAAAGCGCATGGTGACTTGTGACAGTCGAATGGGCGCGCGTACAGGTTAAGTCATAACTTGCCATGTGTCCATACTAAAGCCACACACTTCTTCGGTAACGCTATAATTGGCCTCAGGCTTCGTCAGCGTGCGACTCGCATAGGCGACTACGTATACAGGATAGCCGCGCTTTTGTTGGGCGAGGACGGCGCCCATACCGACCCCGCTGGCGTCTGTATGTACCTCAGTTGCAGCTGGCGGGTCGACATGGCATTATTGGGGTGGGGAGGTTGGTGGGGAGGTGAGAAGACGACGCAGCGTAGCGAAAGCGGAGTCATGCTGGGGACCAGGAGGAGAGGGCGGCGTCACCGCGTAGAAGTTGGATCAATGGCGTAATGATCTATGTGAAATTCCGAACGAAGCGCTGGAAATATAAGCATAGGGCGACAAAGCTTCAAAGTTCTTTGATGGTCTTAGGCTTTGGAAACTCGGCGGCTGCTTGAAGTTTTGCAGGATTGGGTAGAACCCCGTGCTTGGACGTAACGCAGCCTAATATGGTGAGATTCTCGCGCGGAGAAGCGGCACTTTTTCAGGTTGAGTTGGAGGTCATCGTTCATTATACAGATCAAAACATGTCTGAGGCGGAGCAGATGAGTCGGAAAATCAGGCGAAAAAACGACATCGTCGAGGTAACAGACATATAGATCACTTGAGGCCATGCAGCGTGTTGTCCTTGAGTCGTTCAGACGTGGCAGGGGCGTTAAAACGCCCGAAAGGAATCACGATAAATTAATATAAGCCGTCAAGCGTAATGAATGCGGTTTTTTGGCAATCAGCCGCAGCCATCGGGACCTGCCAGTACCATGAACGCAAGTCAATGGACAAGAACAATTGTGCTCCCTGAAGACTGTCGAGAGCGTCGTCGATGCGATGTAAAGGATAGACGTCTTTGCGCGTTACCTTATTTAACCGACGGCAGTCGACGCAATGGCGAATAGACGCATCCTTCTTTCGAACTGGACCGACAGGAGATGCCCACGGAGTGTGCGAAGGTTGAGTAACGTCACATCGCAGCATACCTTCGACTTGAGTGGTAATGACACGACGTTCTGCGGCAGAGACGCGGTACGGTCCTTGACGTAATGGCTGATGTGAACTGGTGACAATGTAGTGCTGCACTTGCGACGTGCGGCCAAGTTGAGCTTGCGAAAGGCCGAATGAAATTCTAAAGTGGCGCAGGAGATTAAGAAGCATACTTTAAAAGAGTTAACTGCGGGGCTAGTTGGTGATCTTGCATACTACTCTGATAATACTTTTACTCTATGATGCCTAGTGCGCGCGCGTGGTGTCGTCGTCTTTCTTATGTGTGTTGATTTTGCGCAAGATCTTTTTAGTATGCGAGATCAAGAAGGTCGGCGCGTTCGGCAGGTGGGAGAGTATCGGCGATGGCATTCGAGAGCGTTTCCCTGGGCGTCTCCTCAAGCACTGAAATCGAAGATGGTTGGCTGGAGTCGACATCAAGTCTCCAGGGACGTCAAACACGAAGAGTCGAGGAATTCCGAGACGCCAAGGCATTCACCAACTAGGAACGTAAAAGTCGCACAGACGGGTTTGTAGAAGTATACGTTGCTGCAGATGCAGGCCGATGTAAAGAAACTTCGGCGCGTGCACAGTCGATCACGACTTTATGACGAAATAAGAAGTCCCATCCGAGCATGGCGTCATGCAAGCAGGCGGGAAGAACAATACAATTAACGATATAAACAATGCCGTGAACAAGCGCATGTGCAGGCTGCGTACGGAGCGACGCGCTGCGCACTTCACGTACGAAGCGACTGTCCAGAAAGCGACATGGTCTCCTTGCGCAGTGACCGGCGCAGTTTGGCGGCTATCACAGAAACGGCTGCGCCGGTATCCATAAGAGCGATTGCAGGAACACCTACACAAATTTCGACCACGTTAGCAGGACCGGGGCGAGGACTTACACAGTTCGAATGGGCCTCTTCAACGGCGACGTTTAGTTTTCCTGGTCAGGTGGTGCAAGTTGCTGACGCATTGGGCATAGCGAGCGTCTTCGAGGGGATGGCGAGCGACGCGAAGGAAATTCTGGGAGGTCAGAACGAGCAAATGATTGGGGGGAAGGAGCGGCGTATTGGCGAAAGGCTGGCTGTCGAACTGGAAGGGCCGAGAGGCGTCGCCAAGAACTCCACCAAGGATTGGCTCTCGGTGCGGTCCAAGATGCAGCATGGGCTTCCGGTGGCACCGGTTGCGACTGGGTTGAGAAAGACGCCGGCGTAGGCCTGTGCACTGCCTGCCCGTTCGTAAGAGGTGCGGCCACACGTAGGACTAGCTGCGCATAGGTGAGAGGCGTGGCGACAGGCTGTACTGCCAGCGCAGAGTTGAGATTCGCGGGCGCAGGCGGCTGATGGTGAGCGGAAGGGACAACTTGAGCGACTTCTTCGGGAATGAGGTTGCGGAGCGTGTTTGGAAGACGGGAGGTGGGCTCCTGATTGAAGGTGACTAAAGAAAGTTGGCGGACAGCTTCGTCACGCACAAAGTCCATGGCCCGCTGAAAGAATAAGGATGGGTCGTACATGCTGTGAAGGCTCGCCAACGAGCCGTCGCTTCCCGGAGCGGGCCGAGTCGAAGCGCGTTACTTTCCTTAAGTCCTCATAGCTTTGGCATAAGCTCGCCAATTTGGAGATGTTGCGTGGATTCTTGGCTAGGAGCATCTGAAATACGCTGTCATCGATGCCTTTCAGTATATGGTGAATTCGCTTAGCTTCGGGTATGGCGGCGTTGACTCGTTTACAAAGGTCCACGACGTCTTCAGTGTTGCTCTTGAAAGTTTGCGCCTTGTGCTGTGCTCGGGCAGTAATAAGGCCGTAATTTTAATGAGTTAGCACATGTGTTGCGTCGAGTAGATTGGAAACTGTGCTACTTCAACATAGTGGTGGCACTGGAATTAAAGCCCCACAAGTATGGGGCTGCAAACACCAGCTTACTACAGTCAGGTAACAGAAGAAGCAGCCACATTGGTTAACACGCAGTGAACTATTTCTCAGCGCTTCTCGTCGCCTTGGCCAATAAGCTGTTAGGGCTGCTGGTTTTGGCCAGTCATCGTCAATGGTTATACATGCAAACACTCCTATCGGCATTTATGTGGCGATTTAGAAAGCAAGGTCTTCCAGTACTGTGCCGTTTCTTGTCAGTGTTTTGCCTCTGCCCCTCTTTACTCGTTTCTTGTACACTGTAACATGTCTTATGAACTGTGTTCCAATACTGACAGTAAATGGCTAAGTAGACAGCTAAGCGAAGAGCTTCGCCAAAACAGCCTCAAAGTCACAAACGACACAGGCTATATTCCTGTGTAACCAAGATGGTGTCCCACTAGAAGGTTCAGAAACATAATGAGAAGATTGTCAGCTCACAGGGAAACAGATTGACACTTTTGACGCGGTTTATGTAAGTAACATTGTTTAGTAGGTTTGCACGCTCAGCGTTAAAGCCATTACAATAAGTGCATTTCTCAGCTTCTCCTTTTTATCACGAGGGGATGTCGTGTTACAGAGACGCCCTCCAGACAGTTCAAGGCGTGTTACATTGCTGCGGCTCACAGTGGTCTTAGTTGTCAACGTAAACTGCCTACAGTACTGGCAAGAATTGGAGCACACCGATTGTATCTACGCAGTCATTGTAGCTTGCTCATGAAGACACGTAATCCACTTGAGTTTGGCTGAGTGTAATGCTCTCTGGTGCAGCTCCACACAAGGAGTGAAGAGTGGATTCTCGTGATGGCTGTCACAAACAGGCCTCAAGAGTTGGACGCTGCTGCACTAAGGTGAGTACATTGTCTTATCAGCGACGTCAGCCCAGGCTGTTTGAGCAATGATGGTCTCCAGTTATGTTCAGTACTTGAAACCCGGTGGATTCAAAACGATGATTCCTGCTGGCCAAGACCATAGGAGTGGCGATTTCCAGCAAACACCGGGCCATATTCACATTTCTAGTCATAGTCCACATAACAAGACTGACTTGGAGAGCTTAAGAACCTCCCTTTTTGCTTTGGTTACCTTGTTAGGTGATAACAGTGGTACTGAAAAATTCTTCTGTACGCTTACTATTGAATCTAACACCGCGATTGTTGTCAAGTTGTTTTTCTTCTATACTTCAGATTGTCTCGAAGCAGTAAATAGGATCGAAAACAAGCGCCACCAAGCAACACAATGCAATACGAAAAAGCATTTTACCGGAAGCAAGCCTGTGCTTTCTTTTTTCAAGCAACACAGCCAGTGAACTGCCGTTGAACTAGATTAACATCTTTACTATATCTTATACATTATTATGGATAAAGTTGGCATGGGTAGCTGCAAAAAACCACGTAACCTTTTGTTTCTCTTCAGAGTTACTTACACGGTGCTGGTGTAAAGCATGGTCCAACTTGATATTTCAGCTGCTCTTAAATATGATATGTAGCAATATTGAGCTTGTGTTTCTGAAATGCTGCTGGCGCGGTACATTCTATGCATCTGTGCATGAAAAGCGATACAATGGGCTTCTATTAATGCGACCCTCATGACACCAAGAAAATTGGTCAAATTACCCATGAGGTCAAATTGAACAAGGTGCAGAAATAGTGCCGTTTCATTTGGCAATATTTTCCCAATTCTAACATGCCCTCGAATCAGACGTGCACGCCGTTTCTGTGTGTCGTAAAATGGCATGTAACATAGAAATAACCATGAAGATTCTATACAATGTACAAATCTAACACACACCCGATTTCTTTCACAAGAAAAATGGACAAGGCTTTACTGTGTGTTGCAACGGAGCTGATCTTAGAAAACTGGTCACATCTTGCAATACTTCCATGTTTCGAGGTGAAACATACAAAATAGTAGGTTTGGTTTGATGGTCATTAGCACTGCGCTGGCAATTTGCAACCCAATATATAAAAAGAGGCACATAATATAACTGGTAAGTACGGCAAACAATCATTGTGACCTATGGTTACCGTTCCAAAAGTTTGCTAGGGCAGTATACGCTGACTAGTCCGGCCAAGGCAAGTTTCAGGATATAAAGAGCAAAAGTTTGGGGCCCATAATATTTCATGGGCACTGCCTAGGACCTTTGGCCGACATCAAATTACCGAAGCATCGAATATACCGGTGTTGAGGTATTGGAAGTCAACTGTTCTGGTTTAGCGATGCAATACCTCTGTTTCAATTCAAGGTGGAATACAAACTGCGTGCTCCCTCTCAGAGGGGAATCTGTGTTGTGAGCTGCAAGTAGCTAAGCGAGATCATTTTATACACAAATCTTTGCAGGCGTTCTACGAAGCGTTTTTATTTCGCCCTACTTGGCCGAACCCGCGGCTCATTATCCCTGAAAAGCTCCTCAGGAAGCAGAACAGCTAGCTGTCTCCAGACAACCTCAAGTATTTGGCCAGGTATGCACTGTGCGGTCATGCTTCTTTTATTTTCGTAGTATTGCACCAGTTTGCAAGGGGTGTCCAAGTATTGTGAGATTTCAAATAACAAAGTGAATAATGCCTTATTCGATTCGTATTTCCCCCTGAATAGTCACTATATCGAAATGAGATTATTTGTTCGAATCCTCATGTGTGCCACATGAAACTTAAATTTTGAACAGAAGTACAATAGGTTTCCTGTCCGTGGGCTGAGACTACTATAGCACACTATAGAACACTATACGCATAAAGCGCGAGAACCTGCATAGTGTCGTGAGCTATGCTTTACCACTATATGGCGATCATTCACGAGAATCATTGGACATATTTTTTGAAAAGAATTTCGTGAGCGAAAATAGGAACACAATGAGAAGAATATAAAGTTCCCATTTGCCCTGTATCAGCTTTGTATGATCGAAGTTTAATAGAAAACGTTATATAATTTCGTAGACTCATTGATTATGTATCCTCGGGTTGTGCTGGGTGGAGTACATTTTCGGGTAGCTTAGGCCATAATGGCCGCATTTCACTTGAAGTGAAATGCGAAAATGCTTGTGTACTGGCATTTTGGCGCATGCCAAAAAGACCCATTTGGTTATAATTGAGTGCCCTACTACAACATGCCTCAGGCAGGTGTTGTGTCGGCAGCGGCAGGCAAACGGGGGGGCCCCGACGGGCGAACGCGCGGCTAGCGCCGGCGCAGTGAAGGAGACTCGGAGCTAACTGCTCCCGATGAAAACCGGAACGAAGACCCGACCGACCCGCGGCCGTTTATTACTTATAAAGGCTTTACACGCTAGATGACACCTCCCGATTGGTCCAAGCTTGTCACATGACAGAAGGGGGGTGCGCCATCTAGCTAAACAACTACAAAACATACATGTACGATGACACAGAGATCTGACAGAGGGCGACACTATACTACAGCAGGTCTCGTGCAACTACCATGTGAAGCAAGTCGAGAGGTCCTTAACACTGCGAGTGCTAATTGCTAATAGGATGATGTTAATTGCGGCTTCCGTGCTTCAATTTTATGTGAAATTGAAGCGGGGGTCACGGATTTACTCAGTAAACGAAGTCGTTTTGACGTCAATGGTGACTTGGACCACTAGCCCTTTGATGCGAAATATTCCACTGTCATGCTTCAACCGTCATATACACATGAACTCAAGGCGTGGCGCGACTAAGATCTGCTGTAAGGAATTAAACTGTGGCAAATGTGGAGTCACCAGCAGTACACGTAATCGCTTGTACCGAACTCAGTCGCGTCTTTATCTTTATCAGCATCTACTTGCACTTGCCGCAGACTCGAAACTCGCCAATGTTCTTGCCAGGCAAAGCAGCGCACTTGCACGATCACCACCTTGTGCCGTCACTTTTCAGACCGTATGCCGTTAATTTCCGAGCGGTCGTTGTCGAACCACAATCGATCACATAGCCGACAGCTTGATCTCAACTGCTGATCCAGGAAGTATCTCTAGAACCTTGCGTATGCGCCGTCGAATCCCGGTTTGAGTTGAGTTTATTGAACGTCGCGTGAGGAGGGGATTACATATGGAGAAAGGTATACGACAAAAGATGCCTCAGTCTGAACATTGCATTGGGACCTCTTGTTAAAATATACATAAATGTAATGCAAAATAACAGAAGCAATTAGCAAAGTGCAGGTATGCAATACAAGGAAATACAATCAATTATGAAATACAAGCAAACAGTGCAGACGCATACAGGGAGTTGGCAATGGCAAGTGACGAATGGAATAATTCAAAATTGAACGATATATGCAAACAGGAGAGTAAATAGGCGAAGGGATAACGAAGTGTCACATATGCAATCAATAAAATTGAACACAAAAAAATCGCCTGACATGACGTAACTGAACGAACATAAACGAGAATACACGAAGTGGACTGGATAGAAGGAAATAAAGACAGCGATCGTCATATAAATCAACTGCTCATGAACAGGAGAACTGAACGTTCGAAAATAATTAATGAGGATGAGGGATTATCCTTCAAGGCTAGCCTATTCCACGCTTGACGGCAGTTAGCGGACCCTGTCCTCGTGGAGTCGCTGAGGATTAGCTGCGTTACCTCTTTTATCAATCGTGGCGTTGCCTTCATTGTGCAAGTCGGCCGTCAGTCTGGTTTATGGACGTTGTCGTTACCCTGCCGAACCTATTTGCACACACCGAGGGGTCATTGCATGGACCTACGTGGGAAAGGACAATGACGCTGAACAACCTTGATCCACGGCAAAACCTGCCCTGCGCATTTACACGAAGTCTCCTTCACTGAACATAGCCACTCAACTCCAATGTCGAATGGCTTCCTGGAGCTCCTTTTGCGCGATCTGCTCCACAGCAGAGGGCGTGACCAGGTCCAGCGTAGTTCTGAGGCATCTCCACCAGAGCGAAAACAGAGGGTGCCTCTGCAGTAGTTGCTTGCGAAGTGTTGCCGTACAACACGAGGAAGCCTTAAAGGTGTGTGGGTGATGTGGATCGGCTGGACTTCAGAGCGCGGCCTTGATCATCTGGACGAACCATTCTGCCAGACTATTGCCTCTTGGATGGTACGGATCCGTTCGGACGTTCTTGGTTCCGACTCGCTGCAGTTACCGCTTGAAATCTGTAGAGCTGAATTGCGTGCTGTTGCCAGACACTAAGATGTGTGGAAATTTCAATGTGCAAGACAGCTTGTGCAGGCATGAAATGGTTGTTTCGGTTGCGGTTGTTCCTAATGGAAATACTTCTGGTCACTTCGAAGGTACATGGACCACTGCAAAGTACGTCACACCGTTTACAGGGCAATCCAAATTGACATGTAACTGTTAACAAGGATGCATAGACCGTACCCAAGTATGCAAAGGCACTTCAGTGCTAATTAGCGGTTAGATGCACTAGTTGTACTAGAGGTGAAGTGCTGAATGTTAGTGTCGATGTTAGGCCACCACATGTAGCTCCTTGCTAGTTTCTTGGTGCAAACTGCCCCTGGATGCGCTTGAAAAACCTTGTCCTGAAATTTTTTAGGAAATTGTAATTAGGAAATTTCATTTTTTAGGAAATTCTCGTATTTAGTAAATTTTAGGAAAGTGTATTCTCGGTGTATGGGCAGTTGTAGTCCCCTGCGAATAAAAGATTTACCTCATCAGGGACGCTGTGTCGCCAGCATGGCAGAATACCCTAAGTCACTGAACACCAAACTGCATCACGTAAGGTCCCTTGAGAAATATCATAGTTTTTATTGGCATCGTAACGAGACATAGACCATCAAAAAAACTATTCCTCCTCCTCGTCGACAGCCGGCTTACTTAACAGAAGCTGGAACTAGCAGTTCGCGTTAGCATTAGGCGCTGGTTATAAGAAGTTTAATGAAAACGAAAAGGATGACGATCCAATTGCCTAACAGTGGAATGTTGCGGCCGAAATCGCCACGATCCCAGTTTTCGGATATAAGATTGTAGGCAAAGGCTTGTGATCCTTCAGCAAAACAAAATCTCTTGCGTTAAGACAATGCAACTTATACAGTTGTGAAAGCGAGAGCTAAGGTTTCTTTTTCTACTGGCCGTACCGTTTCTCAACATGACAATGTGGGTGAACCAATGCATGACAATGTGGGTGAAATAACTCCACAGGCAGAGGCGTTGCAAGGCAGTTGCAGCGACAGGCTTTGGTCGCCAGGATTGGGGCTGAAGAAAGCAGTTGCTTAATGTGCTGAGAGGCATTGTCGCAAGCTGCAACACACTCGCGCAAGATGTTTCCATAGGAGCGTATTAAAATGAGAATGAACAGTGGACAAGTTTAAAGCAAGCTTTCCGTCGTAGTCAAGACATGACTGAAGCAGGTGCCTGTGGATTGGCTATCGCGGCCAGTTTTTCTACCGTTGGGTGAGTGGCGTGCTGATTAATCACACGGCCAAATGCTGAAGCTTGTTGTTAAAACATTCGCATTCGGACTGCTCCGTGCGAATCCCATGTTGGGAGCCTTCTCAAAACCGCGTCAAGGTTACGCAAATGCTCTGGCCTTGAATCTGTCAATCACGATGTCATCGATATACCAAAGCCGAACTTTCAGGTCCTTCAGAACATTGTCCTATATTTTTTTTAATGTATTGTGCACACTGAAGGAATGCCGTCGGGTAGACGACTCACATCGTAAAGGCACTTGTGAACGTTTAGCGTAAGGCACTGCTGCAGCTCACGGTGTAATTGTTTTGTTGTTGTATCCCGTTGAGGTCGATTTCCCGAAAGTACCGTCCGCCAGCAAAGGCCAGAAGGAGCTATGTCGTGTCCGACGAAAAATAACTCAGGGGTAGAGCGTAACTTGATGGCTGTATTTAGCCGAAAAGAGGTAACTTGTCGGCAGCCTGCGACCCCGGGGACTCCTTAGCCAGCAAGACATTTATGGCTGCGTTTCGATGCTGAACGCCACTTGTGAGCAGCGGGAGCAGGACGCAGACACTTGATAACTGCGCATGCAATCTGAAGCATCGCTGTAGGCAGCTTCATTTGTCACTCCAGCCCGACAAGAGTGGCAATTGAAGTTAATAACGTAGTCGTCTTGAGCCGTGCAATTCGTCGCTAAACTGGCAGGCGCAGCGCTGTCTCGGTCGGTTTAACTGGCCTTGCAATGAAGTCGCTCCAGTTTTGATGTACTCGCGAAGTTAAAAAAATGATAGTCCCAAAAGGGCAAACTAAGAGGGGAGCGCAGTGACACAGTTCAGGGGCCACTTTGAAACTTCCGCGTCGACGAGGCCAGCGAGTAAATAAGACCGGCAGTGGCATGAGCGGTCTTGAGTGAGAGGACAAGTATACGCCAAGAAGCAGTTCTTGTCCATACACGAGAATGAACACTCAGGGTCTTCGCAAAGACACAAGTCGGCTCTTACCCAGTTTGCTCTACTCCTAGTGCATGGCCTCTTCCTTCATTTTATTCCCGTTTTTTTTTGTTGGAGAGGGGACGACTGCATCGAGTTTCGGAAGGTGGAAGCAATAGCTTACTGGGGCAAGCGGGAACGGTGGGAGATGGCATGGTTTAGGTAGGTACCTCTGTTTTGCAGTCGCATAACTGCCTGTATTTATTTCCTGTGTAAGAAAGTAGGTGAAGCACGCTATATTACACCACTCCCATAATGGACCAAGAATACAGGGTAGGAACATTCGCGGATGCCTTTCGTGACAATACCATTTCCACGCATAATTAAAAATTTTTGCTCTCCCAAACTGCCTATTAATTTCAGAATGTGCTACTGCACAGCGGTAGAGTATAGAACATTTCCTGAGGGCACCGCACCATTCGCGTTCAGTCCTGGGAGACTACGCGTTGGCGATAATGGGTGGACAGAATGTTCCCTCTCTGGCAAACCACCGTTGTACCTAATACTGCTCGCAAGTGCTGTGGCTTGGCCTACAGCGTCTGCTGCTACTGCGGCATCGGCACTTGCTGGCAGTGTTTGGTGTCCCTTTTTCGCGCTGCTCCACGATTCCTTGCTGGCATGTCATCCAGCCATTACTGAAAGCTTGGTTCACCGCCACAATGTCTTAACAGTTACATTTGCCACATTCCCCTCCGGTTCCTATCCAGTGAACGACTGCACGAGTTAGTGCTTATTCTGTGTGTAAGAAATGGCCTGCAAAAATTTACAATCAGGTAATATTTCATTAATATGCACCAAGGCTGCACTGTGTGGTCTCTTAACCATCGGGCATCTTCTTTGGCGTTTTGTATGGTGGCCCTTGGATGCATTCTTCAGTTACTGTCGGTGCTTTTCATCAGCTTTCTGGAGGACAATATCAAGCTCTACAACAGTGTAACATGCATTAGAGTGGCCTTACAGGTTCTATGAATGTGGCTTTTTCAAAGCATGGCGGCGCATGATCCTTGCCGCACCAGTTCAGTTGTCCAATTTTGTGTTGGGGTCTCTGCGACAAGCGCAGTTTCCCCCTTCCCCTAAAAGAAGAGGAAGCGCACGGATGCACATTGCAGCGATTACTTGTGCCATGCATCATGCTGCAATTCCACCAGTAGTTCGATGCCAGTGGAATGCTGAGAAAATGTACATAACATACGAATGCAACTTCATGTTTAAAACGGAAACAGACCCGTGCTTTCTCCCGACTTTACCGTCAACCACATACAGCTGACTTTCATTGATGGCTAGCAAATTTATTGAAAAAAATATCTGCATTGCAATACGGCGACCCTCAAAAACATCACATTGCTGACTTGTGGCAATGTCGGCTGTCCCTTGCTGGTGGTGGCAGCGTGTGCCTGACTTCAAATAATTTTTGCAGAGGGAAGCGCTAAAGCGTTGGGGGAAAAATGATACGTGGGCGGGAAAGTCGATCGCTTGCAACTAAGTATATTTTCAGAGGCGAACCGCCAGGAACTTCATTGCGCATGCGCTGCTATCCAGAAATTAGTAGAAAGAATTTTATTTTTTTCAAATAAGTCTCCTGACAACGGACCATACATCACTACATCAATAACAGCTTGTGTGGGTGATCGCAAGAACGGCATCTGCAGATTGCCTGGCAGAAATAATTCAAAAAAATCTTCGGCGGGGGTTACAGAAGAGGGGTGCGTAGAAATGTCAGCCGAGGGCGATGAACGTAATTTTATTTCTATCAGATGCACTGGCGGGGCACTAATACATATTGTTTAAAATACGCGGTAACACTGGGTCGGTAGAAGAGGTCGAGGCCAGGGACTGTTCGCCTATGCAGCACAGTGTGTCGCTCAGAACATTTCATCATACATGGATGACACCATACCAGGAGCGCAAATGAAGTTTAAGCAGGTTTCGGTCATGTTTAGCGAAGGTTAGGCCTAGAAGAGTCGTCTAGTTCGTGCACCTGCTACCGACAGAACTAAACTATACTAAAAACGTAAACAGTTACGACGAAGGTAACTGCTGTTATAGTTCAGGTGTGCCCTTTGTGATTTTTCACGGCAGGCAAGAAGCAGGAGACGGCGATACAGTGCTGTACCAAGATCTCTATGACACCATTCCAGAAGGCTGGCCAGACGCCTTAACTACTTAGATGGGTGGATCTCTACGTACTGTCATACTAAGACATTTCTTTAATTCCGGAAATGCTTTTCTTTACCTCTATGTCCATCGGGAAGCAAGTGATGGTGCATTCTGAAAGGCAGCCTAAACAACCGCCTCGGTCAGATAGCCATGGGGTCAGCGATGGCATCCGCATTTTCAAGACAACTACACGGCCAGCAGAACTACGTGCCTTTATTCAGCGTGCAGTCTGTCGCAGGAATAGCACTCTGCTTAGTCTGCAATGCTTTAATATTGTAACGATGTCGAAGAACACAGGTTAAGAAAACGATATTTATCAAGTGCGAAGCCGTGCCCGCAACTAAAAGGCTCTGCTGCCCTTTAGGAATCTCCGGCAGTCGCGCTCTAAAACTTGCCTCGAACAGTCCCGTTCTGTCCTCTCGTATGATACCTCGTGCACGTGGCCGGGTCCAACCAGCTGCCCGTGCCACGAAGGTCGCTGCCTGTTGCTGAACAACACCAGTGTCGAATACGAATGTTGCCAAGCTGTCGTGTCAATATAATTATTTCCTGATAGATTCTCAGTCCCTCATTTCGTCTACGTGCTCAGATGGCTGAAGGGCCCCAGTGGCTGACTGGAGTGCGAGACCTCAGGTGACCCTGGTGAGCGGACGCCCACACGAGCAGCAGTCGTTCCTTGGGTCCCCTCGCTTTTTCTATTATTGCGGCGGATGCCGTAACTCTTGCCGATTCCCACTTTTTAATCGCAGTTTTGGAATTGCTGACCACCTCTACCCTAGGTTGTCTAGCTTCAAAGGCTATGGACATATCTTCGGCCTCTATGGCTGTGACCCCGCTGAGCGTACAGCACATTAGAGAACAGTCTTCGTTGAGTGCTACGGCCACGTGGGCAGTCCTGTATTTATTCCCCGGAGTGCGCGCACGCGTCGTCGTCCCTGCCTTGGTATTTGTCCATTAAGGCCTCTACTTTATCCTTTCTTATACTTTTGTGCAAGGCTGTATTTGTGTTTTGGGTAGTGGAAAATCATTAAATTTGTCCCAGACGTGCTGATCTGTATCCCGCGGGCATCGTTGTTCTTGGGCTGAAATCCCAGTCTCTCCAGTAAGACACGTGTCTTACATTGTCAAAAGCTATGGCAACATGCGATCCCAGGATCACTTTTGTCTCCCTTGAGTTTTTTTTCTTATAGTTGCAGTATTAGATCGCAGGCCGACAACCTTGACCTTTGCATCTGTGTACCGTGTAGTCAGTGATGATGGGCCGTGAGTGCCGTCTCAACACGCTCCTCGACTGTGCCGGATACGAGTCTAGTCCCCGTTCGTTAGAGTCGCTTTGCTATCTCCGAGGAAATCTGACATAGTCGTTCACTTTCTTGCCCACATGAAAGAAACTAAGGTTCACATATACAGACACGTGCCTTACGTTGTCAAAAGCTTTGGCAACATCCAATCCGAGGATCACTCTCGTGTCCCTTGAGTTTTTCTTTTAGTTGCAGTATTAGATCGGAGCCGACACCCTTGACCTAAAGCGAAACATGATGTAAGTTAGAAACATCTGTTCCCCACAGGCGCGTCTGTGTCAGCAGGAGTTTGGTGCGTTGCGACACCACGTACCCCACCCCGCAGGGGCGTCTGCGCAAGCAGGCGTTTGGTGTGTTGCGACACCACGGACCCGAGCACACGAGGGTTTGACCCTCCCGCGTGTAGCCGTGCGCGGCTTAGCCGTGTCCGGGGAAAGGGGGATCCTGGGGGTTGAGCCGATGTCGGGTGTTCGGACCTTTAAGGCCCCCCGGCGGAGGCAACACGCCTCTTTGGCCTCTGCTTCACGTAGACGGCACCCCCGGACTGACCCACCCGGGGGAAATCGGTAGTCGCCTTTTCCTGTCTCTCTCTTCTCAAGCCTTCGTCTTTATCTCTCACTTTACATCTTTCCTGTCTTCTTCTCTCTTCCATTTACTTCCTTTCTCCACGGCGGCAAGGGTTAACCTTGTGTGGATATCCTACCTTGGGTACACCATTTGGGTTATAGTGATGGCGTACGGCTGGCGTCGTGCAGGCTTGTGCACAAGCTCTGCCGCGTCCCCTCGTTGGGCTCCGTGGTGGGCGGTCGGCGCTGTTGCCGAATCTTATATATTCTCATGGAAACTCCCTTCCCCAAACTTCCTGATCGCCCTCCGAAACGAGGGCGCACCGAAGATCTTTTTCAGTTTTTCGGACACCAAATCCAGAATTTTCCCCGGTTCCACGTCATTCACTCTGAAAAACCAAACAAAGCAGTGCGAAACATATCACCATTCCTTGTCTCAAAGTCCTTGACTGATCTTTTTGGACCAGGTTACAAGGTGTCCAGGATGGCAAGCGGTGACCTCCTCTTGGAGCTCCGCGACCAGAAGCAATATGAGCAACTACAGAAACTAGTGTCATTCGGGGAGACCCACATAACAGTAACGCCACACCGTACAATGAACACCACCCGCGGTGTTGTTTCCGATGATGATCTGCTTGAGCTGACTGAGGCGGAGCTCCTGGAGGGCTTCAGTGAGCAAAATGTTATCAATGTTAGAAGAATAAAGATAAGGCGAGATGGTAAAGAGATTCAAACGAAGCACTTAATAATCACCTTTGGTTCAAGTGTCCTGCCCGAGTCAATCGAGGCCGGGTACATCAAGCTCCGCGTTAGGCCGTACGTGCCCAACCCACTCCGCTGTTTCAAGTGCCAGCGCTTCGGCCACAGTTCGCAGAGTTGCCGAGGCCGCCAAACTTGTGCTAAATGTAGTGCCCAAGAACACACCACTGAAACGTGTGAGAACGCTCCCCACTGTGTAAACTGTGATGGGGAGCACGCCGCGTACTCGCGGTCGTGCCCCTCCTGGAAGAAGGAAAAAGAAATTGTGACTATAAAAGTAAAAGAGAATATATCGTTCAAAGAGGCACGAAGGCGGGTAGCATACCTGCCAAAGAAAACCTTTGCCGATGTGGCGCGTCAGGGGGCAGCGTCACAACGGCCTCCGGCGGCTGTCCGACCCACAAACAGTGAGTCGGCAGTTACGCCATCTGCCCCCGCGGCGGTTGCAGCTAGCGCTGCTCCGCCAAACCAGCAGACGGGGCCATCGAACCCGAAGGCGGGCGCAGCCGAGGCTGCCCCAACCTCCGAGGCCCCCTCCAGCGCTGGCAACGGCCGGCGCAGCCAAATCCCTCAGGGAGCCCCATCGACCTCCGGGCTGGGGGGCGCAGGGGTTTTGCCTTCCGGGGCAGGACTCTCGCAGAAAACATCTCGCTCGCAAGAGCGCTTGTCCGGCGTCTCACAGGAGGCAATGGACACTACACCTGTCCTCAAGGCGCACCAAACGCCTAAGGAGCGCCGAGGTTCGCTCGAACGCTTCAGAAAGAGCAAAACCCCTATTACAGGGCCTCGAAAGGGTTCTGTAATCTAAGACATCCCTTCCCTTTCCGTAAACACAGCACTAATTTAATTTAAAATATGGATACACAAATCATTCAATGGAATGTCAGAGGTCTACTTAGGAATCTTGATGATGTACAAGAACTCATCCATAAACACAATCCAAAAGTGCTGTGTTTACAGGAAACACACTTGAAATCAAAATACACAAACTTTCTTCAACAGTATGTCACATTTCGCAAAGATCGCGATGATGCTGTCGCATCATCGGGTGGTGTTGCAATTATAATTCAAAAAAACATAGCCTGTCAACGTGTACAGCTACGAACGGCCCTTGAGGCAGTGGCGGTTCGGGCTATTCTGCTGAAGAAACTTATCACTATTTCCTCGCTTTATATTCCCCCACATTATAAACTAAGCAAACATGAATTTCAGTCCTTTATAGATGAATTGCCAGAACCCTATGTTGTTCTTGGCGATTTCAGTGCGCATAACTACCTGTGGGGCGACCCTCATATAGATGCGCGAGGACGTCTTGTCGAACAATTCCTTTTTTCTTCTGGTGCGTGTCTGTTGAATAAGAAGCAACACACATATTATTCTCTAGCAAACAGAACCTATTCTTCCATAGATCTTAGCATAGTCTCCCCGTCTGTACTGCCTGAACTTGAATGGGAAGTTGTCGACAACCCTTACGGCAGCGACCACTTCCCTATACTGCTAAGATCACCTAAAGAAAATGAATATCCACCACACGCTCCTAGGTGGAATATTGACACAGCAGACTGGGAGAGGTTCCGAAACCTAACTAGTATATCATGGGACGACATGTCTTCTTTACAAATCGATGCTGCTGTGGAGTACTTCATAGCCTTTATAATAGATGCCGCATCTAAATGCATACGTGAATTAAGTGGCTCGGCATGCAAACGGCATGTCCCGTGGTGGAACAATGAATGCAGAATCGCACGTAGGAATCAGAACAAAGCGTGGGAGATGCTACGCGCTTCGCCCACTGCAGAAAATCTTTTCAACTTTAAAAAAGTAAAATCCCAAGGTAGGAGAGCCCGCCGACAGGCCAGAAGAGAAAGCTGGCAAAAGTATCTATCGAGTATTAACTCGTTTAGGGATGAGGCCAAAGCCTGGAACAGAGTAAATAGGATTAGAGGTAGGCAAACATACTCAGTCCCCCTGGTAAACACACAGGGCGATACACTCCAAGACCAGGCCAACTCACTTGGGGAGCACTTTGAGAGTGTATCAAGCTCAAATCATTATTCGCAATCCTTCCTAAAATATAAACAAATAGAAGAATGCAAGCCACTCATCAATAAATGCCGACAGAATGAACCGTACAATTGCCCTTTTAGTGCTGCCGAGTTAAAAGCTGCCTTGAGCGCATGCAAGAGTTCCGCACCAGGATCTGATAGAATCATGTATGAAATGCTCAAAAACTTACACAATGACACGCAACTTACACTACTCACACTTTTCAACACCATCTGGGATGCAGGGTACCTTCCAACCGCGTGGAAGGAAGCCACTGTCATCCCGGTTTTGAAACAAGGCAAAGACCCTTCCTCAGTGGCAAGTTACCGCCCGATAGCCTTGACAAGTTGCCTTTGTAAGGTATTCGAAAAAATGATTAATCGGCGACTCGTTCATTTCCTTGAACAGAGCAAAATGCTTGATCCTTATCAGTGTGGCTTCCGAGAAGGGCGCTCCACAACGGACCATCTCGTACCTGTAGAAGCAAATATCCGAGACGCATTTGTTCACAAACAGTTTTTCTTATCCATATTCCTTGATATGGAGAAGGCGTACGACACGTCGTGGCGTTACGGAATCCTAAGAGACTTGTCAGAAATGGGCATCCACGGTAACATGTTTAATATAATAAAAAGCTATCTGTCAAATCGTACCTTCCGGGTAAAAGTCGGCAATGCACTCTCACGTCGTTTAACGCAAGAAACGGGCGTACCCCAAGGAGGCGTGCTCAGCTGCACGCTATTTATCGTGAAGATGAACACGCTTCGTGCTTCACTACCACCCGCCATCTTTTACTCTGTCTACGTGGACGACATTCAAATAGCTTTCAAATCTTGTAACCTCGCAGTCTGCGAGAGACAGGTACAGCATGGCCTGAACAAAGTGTCAATGTGGGCAGACAAGAATGGGTTTAAGATCAATCCTAACAAAAGCTCTTGTGTTCTTTTTACAAGAAAGAGAGGACTTATCCCAGATCCTTGCATAGAACTGCGTGGACAACAGATACCTGTAAACAAAGAACACAAATTTCTAGGTGTCATACTTGACTACAGACTCACCTTCGTCCCCCACATTAAACATCTCAAAGAAAAGTGTCTAAAAACAATGAACATAATCAAACTTCTATCCCAGACTACGTGGGGTAGTGACAGGAAGTGCTTAATGAATCTCTATAAAAGCCTCATTCGATCACGACTAGACTATGGCGCCGTGATTTACCACTCTGCCGCCCCGAGCGCACTAAGGATGCTAGACCCAGTCCACCATCTAGGAATCCGACTGGCGACTGGCGCTTTCAGAACGAGTCCCATACAAAGTTTATATGTAGAATCAAATGTGTGGTCACTTCATCTGCAGAGAACATACATCAGCCATACATATTTCCTGAAAGTCCACTCAAACCCCCAACATCCCTGTTTTAGTACCATTAATGACATGACATGTGCTACACTCTTTCGCAATCGTCCGTCCGTAAGACAGCCTTTCTCGCTGCGTGTGAGGGAGCTTAGCGAAGAAATGCACGTTCCACTCCTCGAGCTTCGCCTAATGCATCCAGCCAAGCTGCTACCTCCTTGGGAGTGGCAGCTCATACAATGTGATATATCGTTCGTGGAAGTCACAAAGCATGCCCCAGAGATTGAAATCAAGATGCATTTCCGGGAACTCCAGCACAAATACTCCTGCTCGGAGTTCTACACAGACGCATCAAAGTCACACGACGGGGTATCCTATGCAGCCGTCGGTCCATCCTTCTCGGAATCCGACGTACTGCACCCGGAAACTAGTATCTTTACGGCTGAGGCCTACGCACTGCTGTCGGCCGTAAAGCATATAAATAAATCACAACTCCAGAAATCAATTATATATACGGACTCCCTCAGTGTTGTGAAGGCCTTGATGTCTTTCTGTAATCACAAAAATCCAGTATTTATTGAGCTCTACTCCGCACTGTGCAAAGCATATATATCTAACCAACATGTGATCATATGCTGGGTGCCTGGACATAGGGGCATCGAGGGAAACGTTCTAGCCTACCAGATGGCCACATCAATCTCATTGCATGCAGTTAATCCTACTGCTTCGGTCCCTGTCACAGACCTGAAGCCTTTCTTAAGAAGGAAACTACGAAGCCACTGGCAACGCAAGTGGGACGAAGAAATAAACAATAAACTGCATGTAATAAAGCCACAATTAGGTTTCTGGCCTCTTGTACCAAAATGCCGCCGGACAGATGTGCTATACTGCCGCCTAAGAATAGGACACACTTTTGGCACACATAACTGTTTACTCACGGGAAACGAGCCTCCAACCTGTGGTAGATGCGGGGAGAGGCTGACCGTCCTCCACGTCCTACTGGAGTGTCGGGAAGCCGAACCCGAAAGAAAAAAACATTTTCTCTTAGCATACAGGCACCACATCCCCCTTCATCCTGTTATGTTACTTGGTCCAGAACCACTCTTTGACACCAACGCCGTCTTAGGTTTTTTGAAAGATGTTGTGTTGCATGTTATTAGCCCCACACGTTCGTAGCGCTTCCTCTCTTCTGAGGATGTCGCTGCGATAATTATTTTGAATAAGCACATGCCTCTAGGCCCTTGTGGTTCAAGGGCTCTGGCGAGGCTGTAGTGCTGTAAGCAATTTAACGTCTCGCATATTTTAAACAATGCATCATTCTTTTACGATGGATTTTAATCTTCACAGTCTTCGTCATTAATCATCGCCATAATTTTATAGCACGTAGATTTTACGCACTTTACAGCGACTATTTTTAGGCCACTTTACAGCCAAGTCACATCTTCCATAATACATCCTTAACACTACCATTTGTCATGGCGCTCTTTGGCCATACCTGGCCCTTGCGCCATAAAACACTACACATCATCATCATCACACCACGTACCCGAGCACGAGAGGGTTGGACCCTCCCCCCCACGTGTATGTATGCGCGGCTTTGCGCGTGTCCAGCGCCTAGCAAGGGGCCATGTACACAAACACTAGCAAGATGGCGCCACCAGCACCTAAGGAGCGGCGAGGCTCTCTAGAGCGCTCCAAAAAAGACAAAACTGCCATCGCGGCATCTACACAGGTCCCGTGAACTAATCATAATCTCTTAAACACACAGCACCCAACACAATTACAATAATGGACACAAATACTACAATGGACTTTTAGAGGTGTTTTTCATCAACTTGACGACATGAGAGACATCCTACACAAACGTAATCCAAGGTTGCTATGTGTTCAAGAGACACATCTAAAGCCCAAATACACAAATTTTCTTCGTCAGTACATAATCTATCGTAAAGACTGCCCCGCAGGGGCGTCTGCGTAAGCAGGCGTTTGGTGTGTTGCGCCACCACGTACCCGAGCACACGAGGGTTGGACCCTCCCGCGTGTAGCCGTGCGCGGCTTAGCCGTGTCCGGGGAAAGGGGGATCCTGGAGGTTGAGCCGATGCCGGGTGTTCCGACCTTTAAGGCCCCCCGGCGGAGGCAACACACCTCTTTGGCCTCTGCTTCACGTAGACGGCACCCCCGGACTGACCCACCCGGGGGAAATCGGCAGTCGCCTTTTCCTGTCCTCCTCTCTAGTCTTCGTCTTTCTCTCTCGCCTTTTTCATCTTTCCTGTCTTCTCATCACTTCTCCTCACTTCCTAGTTTCCCGGCGGCAAGGGTTAACCTTGTGTAGCTAGCCAGCCTTGGTTATGCTGTATTTGGTTATAGCAGCGATGTACGGCTGGCGTTGGCAGGGTTCCTCTAGCAGGAACTCCTGTCACGTCCCCCTGTTGGGCTCCATGGTGGGTGGTCGGCATCGCGGCCGAAAACCCTACTGTACTCATGGAAAATGCTTTTCCTAAACTCCCTGATCGCCCTCAGAAACGAGGGCGCACCGAAGAGGTCTTTCAGTTTTTCGGACGCCAAGTCCACAACTTTCCCCGTTTTCATGTGATCCACGCAGAAAAACCAGCCAAACAAGTGCGAACAATCTCCCCGTTCCTTGTATCTAAGTCTCTTACCGAAGTTTTTGGACAAGGATATAAGGTGTCGAGGATGGCTAGCAGTGACCTCCTCTTGGAGCTCCGCGATCAGAAGCAATTTGAGAAACTGCCTCAGCTAGTATCATTTGGGGAGACCCAAATAGTAGTAACCCCGCACCGCACGATGAATACCTCCGCGGCGTTGTTTCGGACGATGATTTGCTGGAGCTCACCGAGGCTGAGCTGTTAGAGGGCTTCAGCGAACAGAATGTTTTAAATGTCAAAAGAATTAAGATTAGGCGCGATGGTAAAGAAACTGCAACCAAACACCTAATACTTTCCTTTCAATTCAAGTGTCCTGCCCGAGTCAATCGAGGCCGCGTACATCAAGCTCCGCGTAAGACCGTACGTGCCAAATCCCCTCCGATGTTTCAAGTGCCAGCGTTTTGACCACAGTTCGCAGAGCAGCCGAGGCCGCCAAACTTGTGCGAAATGCAGCGCGCATGAACACTCCTCTGAAGCTTGTGAGAATTCTCTCCACTGTGTAAATTGTGATGGGGAGCACGCCGCGTACTCGCGGTCGTGCCCATCCTGGAAAAAAGAAAAAGAAATAGTGACGATCAAAGTGAAAGAAAATATCTCATTCAAGGAGGCACGCAGGCGGGTAGCATACCTGCCAAAGAAAAGCTTTGCCGAAGTGGCGCGTCAGGGGGCAGCGCCACAACGGCCTCCGGCGGCTGTCCGACCCACAAACAGTGAGTCGGCAGTTACGCCATCTGCCCCCACGGCGGTTGCAGCTAGCGCTGCTCCGCCAACCCAGCAGACGGGGCCATCGACCCCGAAGGTGGGCGCAGCCGAGGCTGCCCCAACCTCCGAGGCCCCTTCCAGCGCTGGCAACGGCCAGCGCAGCCAAATCCCTCGGGGAGCTCCATCAACCTCCGGGCTGGTGGGCGCAGGGTGAGACTCTCCCGAAAAACTTCTCGCTCGCAAGAGCGCGTGTCCGGCGCCTCACAAGAGGCAATGGACACAACACCTATCCCCACAGTGCACCAAGCGCCTAAGGAGCGGCGAGGCTCCCTCGAACGCTCCAAGAAAGGCAAAACCCCGCTTACGGGGTCTCGCAAGAGCTCTGTAATCTAATTAATCATTTCTGTTTCCGTATACAAAGCAGCGATTTACATTAAATATGGATACACAAATCATACAATGAAACATCAGAGGTCTTCTGAGAAACCTTGATGATGTACAAGAACTCATCCACCAACACAATCCAAAAGTGCTGTGTTTACAGGAAACACACCTGAAATCAAAACACACAAACTTTCTCCGACAGTACATAACGTTTCGAAAAGATCGCGATGATGGTGTCGCATCATCGGGCGGTGTTGCCATTGTCATCCATAAAAGCATTGCGTGTCAGCATTTACAGCTACAAACGCCTCTTGAAGCAGTGGCGGTTCGAGCTGTTCTCCTGAACAAACTCATCACTATTAGCTCTCTCTACATACCCCCCATTACAAATTAACTAAACATGAATTCCAATCCTTTAAAGATCAATTGCCAGAACCTTATGTTGTTCTTCGCGACTTCAATGCACAGAACTACCTGTGGGGCGACCCTCATATAGATGCGCGAGGACGTCTTGTTGAACAGTTCCTTCTCTCTTCTGGTGCTTGTCTTCTGAATAAGAAGGAAGCGACATACTATTCTCTTGAAACAGAACATTTTCTTCAATAGATCTTAGCCTAGTCTCCACGGCACTACTGTCTGAACTTGAAAGGGAAGTAAACGACAATCCTTACGGGAGCGACCACTTCCCTATACTACTAAGAACATATAAAGAAAATGAATGGCTCCCAGGTGGAAAATCGACACAGCTGACTTGGAGAAATTCAGAACTCTCACCAGGATCTCATGGAATGACATGTCCTCTTAAGAAATTCATGCTGCCCTTTAGTATTTTACAGCCTTCATTATAGATGCCACTTTTTCATGCATATCTAATGTAAGTGGTTTCGCATGGAACGACGAATGTAGGACCACCCGCAAGAAACAAAACAAAGCGTGGGGGTTGCTACGCGCCTCTCCCACTGCGGAGAATCTTATTAACTTTAAAAAAGCAAAATCCGAAGGAAGGAGAACGCGCCGACAGACCAGAAGAGAGAGTTGGCAGAAGTTTTTATCGGGTATCAACACTTACACAGAGGAGGAGAATTTCTGGAAAAGGGTTAACAGGATAAAACGACGACAAACTTATTCACTCCACCTGGTAAACACTCAAGGCGATACCCGGCTTGAAGAAGCAGACTCACTTGGGAGCACTTTCAGAGCGTGTCAAGTTCCAACAATTATTGAAAACCCTTTCTCAAATATAAACAAATAGAAGAATGCAAGCCACTCATAACAAAGTGTCGCCAGAATGAGCCGTTCAACCGCCCCTTTAGTATTGCAGAGTTGAGAGCTGGCTTGAGCGCATGCAAGAGCTCTGCACCGGGATCTGACAGAATCATGTATGAAATGCTGAAAAACTTACACAATGACACGCAAGTTACACTACTTACACTTTTCAACACTATCTGGGACGCAGGGTACCTTCCGACCACATGGAAAGAAGCCATTGTGGTCACTCTTTTAAAACAAGACAAAGATCCTTCCTCAGTGGCAAGCTACCGCCCGATAGCCCTCACAAGTTGCATGTGTAAGGTATTTGAAAAAATTATAAATCGGCGACTGATTCATTTCCTTGAACAGAACAAAATGCTTGATCCCTATCAGTGTGGCTTCCGAGAAGGGCGCTCCACAACCGACCATCGTGTTCGTATTGAAGGAAATATCCGGGACGCATTCATACATAAACAGTTCTTCCTCTCGATATTTCTTGATATGGAAAATGCGTATGACACAACGTGGCGATACGGGATCTTGCGAGACTTATCGGAAATGGGCATTCATGGTAATATGCTAAACATAATAAAAAGCTACTTGTCCAATCGTACCTTCCGGATGAAAGTCGGCAATGTGCTGTCACGTCCTTTTACACAAGAAACTGGTGTACCCCAGGGAGGCGTGCCCAGTTGCACACTTTTTATTGTTAAAATGACAACGCTTCGTGCTTCCATACCACCAGCCATTTTGTATTCCGTCTATGTGAACGACATTCAAATAGGCTTCAAATCCTGTAACCTCACAGTATGCGAGAGACAGGTACAGCATGGTTTGAACAAGGTGTCAGGGTGGGCAGAGAAAAATGGTTTTAAAATCAATCCTCAAAAGAGTTCTTGTGTGCTGTTTACAAGGAAGAGAGGCCTTATTCCGGATTCTTGCTTACAAATGTGTGGAGAACAGATACCTGTAAACAAAGAGCACAAATTTCTAGGTGTTGTACTTGACAATAGACTCACTTTCGTCTCACACATTAAACAACTCAAAGAAAAGTGTCCGAAAACAATGAACCTAATGAAACTTCAATCCCAGGCTACGTGGGGTAGTGACAGGAAGTGCCTAATGAATCTGTATAAGAGCCTCATCCGGTCACGATTAGATTATGGCGCCGTGGTATATAACTCTGCCGCCCCAAGCGCGCTAAAGATGCTAGACCCGGTTCACCATCTAGGCATCCGTTTAGCCACGGGCGCTTTCAGAACAAGCCCGATTGAAAGTTTATATGCCGAATCAAATGAATGGTCTCTCCACCTACAGAGATCATACAACAGCTTTACATCTTTCCCTAAAGTACGCTCAAATCCTGAACATCCATGTTTTGATACCGTTACCGACATGCCGTGCGCTACACTTTTCAGCAATCGCCCCTCTATAAGACAGCCTTTCTCGCTGCGTGTGAAGGAGTTTAGCAATGAAATGCATGTCCCACTCCTCGAGCATCGCTTAATGCAGACAATCGAGCTCTTACCTCCTTGGGAGTGGCAGGTGATACAATGTGACATATCCTTTATAAAAGTTACAAAGCAGGCTCCTGAGGACGAAATCAGAATGCATTTCCTAGAACTTCAGTACAAACACTCCTGCGCAGATTTCTACACAGACGCTTCAAAGTCAAATTCCGGGGTATCCTATGCAGCCGTCAGCCCATCCTTCTCGGAATCCGATGCACTACATCCGGAAAGAAGCATCTTTACGGCCGAGGCCTACGCATTACTCTCTGCCGTGAAGCACATAAGAAGATCAAAACTTTCAAAAGCAGCGATGTATACAGACTCTCTAAGCGTCGTGAAGGCCTTAATGTCACTCTACAAACATGAAAATCCCGTATTCAATGAACTGTATTCGGTATTATGTAAAGCGTGCTCATCTAACCAGAATATCATAATATGCTGGGTCCCTGGCCATAGGGGAATCGAAGGTAACGTTCTCGCGGACGAGATGGCCACGTCTATCACATCGCAAGTTGTAAACCCTACCGCTGATGTGCCTGTCACAGACCTGAGGCCTTTCTTACGAAATAAACTGCGAAATCACTGGCAGTGCACGTGGGACGCGCAAACAAATAACAAACTGCACGTCATAAAGCTCCAGTTAGGTTTTTGGCCCTCCCCAACGAAATGTTGGCGAACAGATGTCCTATTCTGTCGCCTCAGCATAGGACACACATTTGGGACCCATCATTTTCTACTTACTGGAAGTGAACCTCCAACCTGTGGTAGATGGAGGACGGTCAGCCTCTCATCGCATGTCCTTTTGGAGTGTCGGAAAGCCGAACCTGAAAGAATGAAACATTTTCCGCTTGCATACCGTAATTACATCCCTCTACACCCGGCTATGTTTATTGGTAAGGAACCGCTTTTTAACACCAAGGCAGTCCTCGACTTCTTAACGGATGTAGTTCTACGCGTTATAAGCCCATTAAATTCGTAGAGCATCCTCGCTCCAGAGGATGCCGCTGCGATGATTGTTTTGAATAGTACATGCCTCCAGGCCCTTGTGCTTCAAGGGCTCTAAGGAGGTAGTAGTTTCTTATAATCTGATATATTTTACCTATCGCATCATTTTTTTTATATGCATCTATATGTTCATAGTACAAGTCATACGTCATCGCCATAATTTTATTACACATATTTTACGCACTTTAGAGCGTATATTTTAAGGCCCCTTTACAGCCACGTCACACCAATTTCATAGCAATCATAGTTACACTGCACACCCACTACCACAGACATGGCGCTCTTTGGCCACACCTGGCCCTTGCGCCATAAAACCCCATACATCATCCTCATCACATTTCACATGGTCGTGACGTCAAAGAACACGGTAGCAATACTGTGAAACACAAAACTAACTTTTATCTACACCCTGAGACCCACAAAACACTACTGACACTCTTCAACTCTGTGTTCTCTGCCGGGTACATTCCATCCGCCTGGAAGGAAGCAATAATTGTTCCAATACTAAAAGACGGCAAGGACCCAACTTCAGTCAACAGCTATAGGCCTATAGCCTTGACAAGTTGCCTATGTAAACTCTTTGGAAAAATGGTTAACCGGCTTCTCCTTCATTTTCTTGAAAGTAACAAACTATTAGATCCCCTACTGTGTGGTTTCAGGGAAGGTAGATCCACAACTGATCACCTTGTCCGCATCGAGACGAACATTCGCGATGCTTTTGTACACAAGCAGTTCTTTTTGTCAGTATTTATTGACATGGAGAAGGCTTACGACACCACGTGGCGGTTCGGAATTCTCCGTGATCTGGCCGAAATGCGAGTCCGAGGTAATTTGCTGAATGTCATCCAAAGTTACCTGTCTAACCGCACGTTCCGCGTCAGAGTTGGTAATGTGCTATCTCGTCTATTTACACAGGAAACAGGCGTACCACAAGGTGGCGTGCTTAGCTGCACTCTATTCGTTATAAAAATGAACTCACTTTATACTATCATACCACGTACAATGTTTTATTCTGTGTATGTAGATGACGTACAAATAGGTTTTAAATCATGTAGTCTTTCCATCTGTGAGCGACATGTGCAGCTTGGGCTAAACAAAATGTCAATGTGGGCTGACGAGAATGGGTTTAAATTAAACCCGCAAAAAAGCACGTGTGTTCTCTTTTCGAACAAAAGAGGTATATTACCTGAACCCGCTATTTATCTTAATCGACAACAGCTCCCAGTGAGCCATGAACATAAATTTTTGGGCCTCATATTAGACACTAAATTAACATTTATCCCCCACTTGAAATATCTTAAGGCGAAGTGCATGAAGACAATGAATCTTCTGAAGCTCTTGTCCCGTACATCCTGCGGAAGTGACAGAAGATGCCTTTTGAGCCTGTATAAAAGTCTGATAAGGTCACGCCTTGACTATGGTGCTATAGTGTATAGTTCTGCTACGCCTAGTGCCTTGAAGATGTTAGATTCGATTCACCACTTGGGTATCCGTCTTGCTACAGGTGCCTTCAGGACTAGTCCTGTAGAGAGCCTGCACGTTGAATCCAACGAATGGTCTCTTCATCTACAAAGAGCATATTTATCTTTTTCTTACGCCTTGAAAGTTAAATCAGATATTCAGCATCCATGTCATTTTGCAATAAGCGACTTGTCCACTGCCAGGCTATCCCGTAACCGCCCAGCCATCAGGCCTCCTCTGTCCCTCCGAGTGGAAGCACTGTCAGAAGAAACAGGCGTCCATTTTGTAGAAAATATCCTAATGGCTCCTATTCGGTTCCCACCGCCTTGGGACTGGCAAACTATCCAATGTGACATATCTTTTCTAGAAATATCGAAACGAGCGCATGAGGCTCACATAAAATCACATTTTCTTGAACTAAAAGAGAAGTATTCCTGTGCTGAATTCTACACGGATGCTTCGAAGTCTGCTGATGGTGTTGCTTACGCAGCTCTTGGACCATCATTTTCAATATCTGGGACACTAAACCCGCACACAAGCATCTTTACAGCGGAAGCATACGCTATACTCACGGCTATTAAACACATCAGGCTCACAAACATCGCTAAGGCTGTTCTCTTCACAGACTCGTCAAGTGTCGTGAGAGCACTAATTAGTTTACAAAAACATAAGATTTCCGTTTTGAATGAGCTGTATAACTTATTGTGCGCCCTATATATGTGCAATCAAGTGACTGTCATATGCTGGGTACCCGGTCACAAAGGTACAAAAGGGAACGAAGCAGCTGACGAAAGCGCTACATCCGTAACTTTTAGCGACAGAGATGGAAATATTCCCATCCCTGCGACAGACCTAAAGCCTTTTCTACGCCGTAAATTAAGGAATCATTGGCAAGGCAAGTGGGATACACAAGTAATGAATAAGCTTCACATAATAAAACCAAAACTGGGGAACTGGATCAGTGGGAAAACAGCACGTTACAAGGAAGTAATTCTTTGCCGACTAAGGATAGGCCACACATACGGTACTCACTCTTACCACAAGTCGGGGGATCGCCTCCAGTCAAGAGATAAGTGCGGCAAGAGTCTCACAGTACTCCATGTTCTTATTCAATGCCCTGCAATAGAAACAGAGAGGAAAAAGTATTTTCCTTCTGCATATCGTGAAAATACACCTCTTCACCCGGCATTTTTTCTTAGTGATGAACCGCTTTTTAACATGAAATTAGTCTTACAGTTTTTATTGGAAACGGATACTCTCAAAATCATTTGGACAGGAAATGTTTAGCAGACGACTAACAGCCCTTCTAATAAAAGGGCTCTCTTGAGGTTCTACTATCATTGTTATGTGTTGCCTTGTTCCATCATGTTTTTTACCGAAACCCAATTGCCATCGTCCATGCCCTAATCAGTGTCATCATTTTAGTACCTATTTATTTTACGCCATTTACAGCGACAGTTTTTAGGCCTTTTTACAGCCATGTCACATTTACCATAATAAATCCACTATCCACTGCATTCACAATACATTGTTAAAATTACCTTTTGGCATGGCGCTCTTTTGTCATACTTGGCCCTTGCGCCATTAAACACCACATATCATCATCATTGATTTTGAAAAGGCATATGATACCACATGGCGATACGGAATTTTGAGACCTGGCTGACATGGGAATTCGCGGAAGAATGCTGAATTGTCTATGCGATTTCATGTCAAACCGAACATTTCAAGTACGTCTCGGCACAATACTCTCGCGCACATTCACACAAGAAAATGGCGTTCCACAAGGTTGCATTCTGAGCACAACGCTCTTCATAGTCAAAATGAACTCTGTGAATAAGATCATCCCATCATCTGTTATGCACTCAATATATGTCGACTATTTGCAAATGGCTTGCCGCGCCTCAAGCCTACCCACCTGTGAACGACAACTACAAATAACGATAAATAATCTTACACAATGGGCTAACAAAAATGGTTTCCGGTTCTCAACACACAAAACTGTTACAGTTCTCTTTTCCCAGAAGCGAGGGTTACACTGTACTCCAGGTCTCACATTGCATGGTATAACGCTACCGGTCAAAGAACACCATAAATTTCTAGGCGTAACGTTTGACACTAAACTGAACTTCCTGGCCCACATTAACGCAACCAAAATTAAAGCAAATAAAGCACTAAATATCCTCAAGGTTTTATCACATAAGCACTGGGGATCTGACCGTACATGTCTGCTACGTATATACCGATCCCTTGTACGTAGTATCCTCGACTACGGTAGTGTAGTTTATGGTGCAGCTAGGCAGTCCTACATTAAGCGACTTGATCCAGTTCACAATCTTGGCCTACGACTGGCGAGTGGTGCCTACAGGACATCGCCTGTACAAAGTTTATTCGTTGACGCTAATGAGCCTTCATTACAGCACCGCAGAGCACAACTTACACTTTGCTATGTACTAAGAATTCGGTGATCGCCACAACATATATGCTACAACATCGTAACACAGTGCCAATCACGAATACACTACACAAATAAACCAAACATGATTCGGCCACTCATCTTAAGACACGAACAATACTGTCAGACTTATGATATCCCTCCTGAAGCCCTGCAGCTTGCCGAAAGGCCACCAAGATTGCCCCCATGGTGCAATTTTACACAGCTGTGTGACTGGACGTTAACACATATAAAGAAAAAAGACATTCCACAAGAGCACATAATACAAGAGTTCCGAGCTATCCAAGAAAAATATAAAAATTACACAGAATTTTACACTGACGGCTCTAAAACACAAGAATACGTAGGTGTCGGGATCGTAACAAAAAATTGGGAAAATAGCATGCGCATAAATAATTTTTCTTCAGTCTTTACCGCCGAAGTTTATGCGATTTGGATGGCAGTTAAGAAAATCACTTCCGACAAGCAGAAGAATGCTATTATTTATGCCGACTCGTTAAGTGCCCTAAGAGCCCTTAACTTAAACTCCGCGTCTGAACCCCTGCTTGGCGATATATTAAACATAGTATTTAACAAGAAATACGAAGGAACCATACGATTCTGCTGGGTCCCAAGCCATATAGGGATAGCAGGGAATGAAGCTGCCGATAGAAGCGCATCCATGGCAGCGCACAAAAGCATAACACACATAGCACTTCCATACAAAGACAGCATCAGAGCGGTTCGTAAGGCCCTAGCAACAAAATGGCAACAAGAATGAAACTCATGCGTAAATAACAAGTTACATATAACTAAACCCCTGCTTCGCGAGTGGAAATCATGCACTCACCAAGAACGGTTCTATGAGGTAATGTTATGTCGACTTCGAATTGGACACACGCATCTAACACACAATTTTTCACTTCGAAACGAAAGTCCACCAACATGCGAGAAATGTCACGAAACGCTCACAGTAACCCACATCATTATATCATGCCCACACACTGAAACACAGAGGCAGAAACATTTCAAAAACTTGTATCACTTACATATACCTCTGCACCCTGCCTTAATATTGGGCGATGACCCACTAGTGCCATTCACTAACCTGTTCCAGTTTTTAGGTGAAACCGATTATCTACATCGACTTTAAGGTAACACAGCTGTAACTACCTTAACATCGGATCTTATACTGTCCTGTGACTGGCGCAGCATAGCCTTAGTCGCTTTTGCGCCATTAAACCCGAATTAACTAACTAACTAACATATTCGTGTCATACCAAATCATATGACACGATTAATACTTAAACACCTGCACATACATGACACTTCTGGCAATTTTCAACTCTATGTGGGCTGCCGCATACCTCCCATCCTCATGGAAGGAAGCTATTTTTACTCCCGTCTGGAAGCCGTCCTGAGACCTTTCCTTGGCGGCAAGTTATCGTGCAATAGCTCTTACAAGTTACCTGTGTAAACTATTCGAAAAAATGATTAATCGTCGACTCGTACATTTCCTTGAAGTGCGATCTACGAGCCTACAAACATTCTACGAACTACGAGATCTACGATCATTGTTTAGCCGGTTTCTTTATTGGAACGTTTACACTATACGTTTACAATATTAGGGCTGGTGTGTGCGCGCAGGTAAAATCGAGTGGGTGAAATACGGGCTTTGCTATAGCTTCCATCATCCCCAAAGTCAAAGCGCATTGTGTATCAAGAAAAACTAGAATTTTTCGCCTTTATTTTTGGCCACGAACACTACGTGGATTTGAACGACACCAAAAATCTACATAATTTAAAGGTTAGGGGTAATAAAGGTTAATCTTGTACTGCGTGTTTCAACTCTGCACAACTGAAACGTCGCTCTAGAATATCTGTTACACTACTTTGCGCATTGCACTGTGTTTCCCGCAGTATATAGCAAAATATAAAGTTTGAGGCAACAGCTCAGTAACTATGACGTTGCGCTGCTGAGTACCGATGTCGCCGGTTCGATCCCAGCAGCAGCGGCGGCTGTATTACATTAGGGGCGCAATGCAATAACAATCGTGTGCTGCGTCTTCGGTGCTTGAAATTAACGCCTAATTTCTGGACGGAAGCGGTACACTACAGTCAATGACAAACGGATTCCTATAGAAACCCCAGACTCATGCACTCCATGTATCCAGACATGTAGACTACAAACAGATGAACATCCTGTGGCGAGGTAGTGGCACTTAATCACATGGTATAGAAGTGCCAGGCCTTAAAAAGAAGTCTGAAAGTGCCGGCTCCGCCATGTCTTCCCCCGCCAGCTACCGCTCGCACTGGAAGACCGCACTGCTCAGCTCGAACCTGCCAGCAGCACTCTGGGCCGTACAGCGAGCCGAGGAAGCCGCTTCGAGGCAAGGTCTCGGAACCCCGTCCGCGGCGGGCGCCCAGACCCACTAAAAAGACGGCGGACTTGAAAAATTGATTTTGAAAATTTTACGTCCTCCTCCACTACGGCATGTCACATATTCAGGTTGTGGTTGTGACCAGTAAAATCCCAAAAATATTATTTTCCTCAATGAGGTAGTGGGATCAAAACCAGGCCGAGGCGGACGTGTTTTTAAGGGGGCGAAATGCAAAAACAACCGTGCATCAAGGCACGTTTAAGGTCCCGTCGTGGTCAAAATTATTGCGGTGTCCCCCACTCTGGCGTGCATCAATATCAAACCGTGTTTTGGCACGTAAATCGCCATAATTCAGTTCAGTATTATGGAGGGTAAACAGCAAGCGGAAGCACCTAAAATTTCCAACACGCATAATGCAACTTGGACACAAAATAATGAAGGATGAAGGACAATATGATCGTGCGCAATATGATCAAGCTGCCACAATGTGATCTCCAAATGACCTAACAATATCGAGTGTTGTGACGTAATGCAATCGCGGATGTAGTACCAGATAAGAGCGGGTACAGTTTGCTATTATACAATATTTAATAACCTGAGAACAAACTGTTTTTCATAGAAACGCAAGAAAATTACAACTTACGTCGTGTCCTTTTTTGTTTGTAAGGTAATTTGCAGACAGTTTGGGCGAGTTTTCGTAATGGTTCCCAAAGTATGCCTCTTCTATGTGCATGCAGATAGACCGCATCTGCGAACATTTAATCATCTCATGTACATACATATGTGCAGATGCCTCTGTTTTTATGATGCAAGTAGCACATTAAAATGTTACTGAGTACTAAGGGACAGGAAAGTGCAGCGAATGAAGCCGCAGCTATTCAATCTACGACTGCAAGTTTGAATAGCGTCTGAGATGAACGTCTCAAAACGAAGACCTGATACGAAGACCTGATAGTGCCAGCGCGTCGATGACCTGCATGATGCAGCGTGTACGCTGGACGATAACGACAGCCAAAAGGGAGGCCGCGATGGAAGACAAAACGAAGGGTGGAGAACCTGTGCTGCTCGGGCTAACTCAGCGCGGTCGCCTAGGAAACGGTGGCGATAGCGCTAAGGCAACTGGCATGGGTGTGACAGAACGCTGTGGGAGCATGGCTGCGGTCGACGTGGCTGCGAGTGCGGTGAGTGGCACTGACATTTTTTTTCACTAATAAGCCGCAGATTGCGTTGCGAGCATGGTTACTCTATTGTGATCGTCCAAAGAGTAACTACACATTGGTTGAAAGCAATGCCACACTATAATTTTGCTTAGAAAAGCTGAAAAACGTTTTCGCTTCCTCTTGCTAAAACTAACGATAGCATCGCCATTGAAAAACATACGCTCTTTGTCGCAAGCTCTTAATGCGACACTTGCCTTGCGTCACAGAAAGTTTGAGTGTAGCCTCTGAATGAAAGGATTTTAGGAAACTAATCTGAGTGTGTCCGTTTCTGTGATAACAGCGGTTTATGAAGACTGACACCTACAATTACAATTCACGGCCGTTGCCATATTTAGGGCTTGCGTTGCGGCTAGTTGAAATACCACAAGTTTAACACAGTGCTGTTATATGTTATGTTATACTCAAGCTGCGGACAAGCTTTACTCTAAATATGGATACACAAATTATTCAATGGAACGTCAGAGGTCTTCTTAGAAACCTGGATGACGTACAAGAACTCATACACAAACACAATCCAAAAGTGCTGTGTTTACAGGAAACACACCTAAAATCAAAACACACAAACTTTCTCCGACAGTATATAACTTTTCGCAAAGATCGCGATGATGCTATCGCATCATCGGGAGGTGTAGCTATAGTTATCCACAAAAGCATTGCGTGTCAACATTTACAGCTCCAAAGGCCTCTTGAAGCAGTGGCAGTTCGAGCTGTCCTCCTAAACAAACTCATCACCATTAGCTCGCTTTACGTACCCCCACACTACAAGTTAAACAGACATGAATTCCAGTCATTTATAGACGAATTG
Source organism: Dermacentor andersoni (assembly GCF_023375885.2). NCBI lineage: Eukaryota > Metazoa > Arthropoda > Arachnida > Ixodida > Ixodidae > Dermacentor > Dermacentor andersoni. The sequence goes on from NW_027314757.1 coordinate 1,179,564, forward strand.
CCAGAACCTTATGTTGTTCTTGGCGATCTCAATGCGCACAGCTCCCTGTGGGGTGACTGTCGTATAGATGCGCGAGGTCGTCTTTTTGAACAGTTCCTTTTTTCTTCTGGTGCGTGCCTTTTGAATAAGAAGAAACCCACTTATTACTGTCTTGCAAATAATACCTTTTCTTCAATTGATCTCAGCATAGTTTCCTCGTCTATACTGCCTGAACTGGAGTGGGAAGTTGCGAACAATCCTTACGGAAGTGACCACTTCCCCATACTATTAAGAACACTTAAAGAAAACGAATATCTACCATAGGCTCCTAGGTGGCAGGTTGACACAGCCGACTGGGAGAAATTCCGAACCATAACTAGCATATCATGGGATGACATGTCCTCGTTACAAATTGATGCTGCTGTGGATTACCTTACAGCTTTTATTATAGATGCCGCATCTAAATGCATACGTGAAGTAAGTGGCTTGGCATGCAAACGGCATGTCCCGTGGTGGAACGATGAATGTAGAGTCGCACGTAGGAATCAAAACAAAGCGTGGGGGTTGCTACGCGCTTCGCCCACTGCAGAGAATCTTGTTAACTTTAAGAAAGTTAAGTCTCAAGGCAGGAGAACCCGCCGACAGGCCAGAAGAGAGAGCTGGCAAAAGTTTTTATCGAACATCAACTCGTTTACAGATGAGGCGAAAGTTTGGAACCGCGTAAATAGAATTAGAGGGAGACAAACATATTCACTCCCTCTGGTAAACACACAGGGTGATACGCTGCAACATCAGGCAGACTCACTTGGGGAGCACTTTGAGAGTGTGTCAAGTTCAAAACATTTTTCGAAATCCTTCCTGAAATATAAGCAAATAGAAGAATGTAAGCCACTCAAAAGAAAATGTCGAGAGAATGAGCCTTACAACCGTCCATTTAGTATTGCCGAATTAAGAGCTGCCCTGAGCGCATGCAAGAGCTCCGCACCAGGATCTGATAGAGTCATGTATGAAATGCTCAAAAACTTACACAATGACACACAACTTACACTACTCACACTTTTCAACACCATCTGGAATGCAGGGTACCTTCCAACCGCGTGGAAGGAAGCCATTGTGGTCCCTGTTTTGAAACAAGGCAAAGACCCTTCCTCAGTGGCAAGTTACCGCCCGATAGCCCTCACAAGTTGCATTTGTAAAGTGTTTGAAAAAATGATAAACCGGCGACTCATTCATTTCCTTGAACAGAGCAAAATGCTTGATCCTTATCAGTGCGGCTTCCGAGAAGGGCGCTCCACAACTGACCATCTTGTACGTGTAGAAGCAAATATTCGGGACGCATTTGTACACAAACACTTTTTGCTATCCATATTCCTAGATATGGAGAAGGCGTATGATACGACGGGGCGTTACGGAATCTTAAGAGACTTGTCGGAAATGGGCATCCATGGTAATATGCTAAACCTGATAGAAAGCTATTTGTGCAGTCGTACATTCCGGGTAAAAGTCGGTAATGTACTTTCGCGTCCTTTTACGCAAGAAACGGGTGTACCCCAAGGAGGCGTGCTCAGCTGCACACTCTTCATCGTGAAGATGAACACGCTTCGCGCTTCGTTACCACCGGCAATCTTTTATTCTGTCTACGTGGACGACATTCAGATAGCTTTCAAATCCTGTAACCTCGCAGTGTGCGAGAGACAGGTACAGCATGGCCTGAACAAAGTCTCAATGTGGGCAGACAAGAATGGATTTAAGATCAACCCTAACAAAAGCTCTTGTGTTGTTTTTACAAGAAAGAGAGGCCTGGTTCCGGATCCTTCCTTAGAACTGTGTGGACAACGAATACCTATCAGCAAAGAGCACAAATTCCTAGGTATCATACTTGACTACAGACTCACTTTCGTCTCCCACATTAAACATCTTAAAGAAAAATGTCTAAAAACAATGAACATAATGAAACTTCTATCCCACACTACGTGGGGCAGTGACAGGAAGTGTTTATTGAAACTCTATAAAAGCCTCATTCGATCACGATTAGACGATGGTGCCGTGATTTATCACTCTGCCGCCCCGAGCGCACTAAAGATGCTGGACCCAGTCCACCATCTAGGAATCCGGCTGGCCACTGGTGCTTTCAGAACGAGTCCCATACAAAGTTTATATGCAGAATCGAATGATTGGTCACTTCATATCCAGAGAACATACATCAGCCAAACATATTTTTTGAAAGTCCACTCTAATCCTGAACATCCCTGTTTTAACACCATTAATGATATGACATATGCTACACTGTTTCGTAATCGTCCCTCCGTAAGACAGCCTTTCTCACTGCGTGTGAGGGAGCTTAGTCATGAAATGCGTGTTCCACTCCTCGAACTTCGCCTAATGCATCCAGCCAAGCTGCTACCTCCTTGGGAGTGGCAGCTCATACAATGCGATATATCTTTCATGCAAGTTACGAAACACGCTTCAGACATTGAAATCCAAATGCATTTCCGGGAACTCCAGCACAAACACTCCTGCACGGAGTTCTACACAGACGCATCGAAGTCACACGACGGGGTGTCCTACGCAGCCGTCGGGCCATCCTTCTCGGAAACCGATGTACTACATGCGGAAACTAGTATCTTTACGGCTGAGGCCTACGCACTATTGTCGGCTGTGAAGCATATCAGAAAATCAAAACTCCAGAAAGCAGTCATATATACGGATTCCCTTAGTGTTGTGAAGGCCCTGATGGCATTCTCTAACCACAAAAATCCGGTAATTAACGAACTCTATTCTGCTCTGTGTAAAGCGTATATAGGTAATCAGCATGTCATCATATGCTGGGTGCCAGGTCATAGGGGCATCGAAGGTAACGTTCTGGCGGACCAGATGGCCACGTCAGTTGCATCACATTCTGCTAATCACACCGCTGCAGTTCCTGTCACAGACCTGAAGCCCTTCTTACGGAGGAAACTACGGAACCAGTGGCAACGCCTATGGGACGCGGAAACAAATAATAAGCTCCACGTGATAAAGCCACAGTTACGATTCTGGCCTTCCGTAACAAAATCACGCCGGACAGATGTCCTATTCTGTCGTCTAAGAATAGGACACACATTTGGCACACATAACTATTTACTCACCGGAAACGAGCCTCCAACCTGCGGTAGATGCGGGGAGAGGCTCACCGTCCTCCACGTCCTTCTGGAGTGTCGGAAAGCCGAATATGAAAGAAAGAAACATTTTCCCATAGCATACCAGCAGCAGATCCCCCTTCATCCAGTAATGTTACTCGGCCCAGAACCGCTATTTGACACTGTCGCAGTTCTAAGTTATCTGAAAGATGTTGTGTTTCATGTTTTTAGCCCCACATGTTCGTAGCGTCTCCTCTCTTCAGAGGACGGCGCTATGATATTTACTTTGAATAGCACATGCCTCTAGGCCCTTGTGGTTCAAGGGCTCTGGCGAGGCAGCAGTGCTCCAAGTAATTTTACCATCTTATATATTTTATAATTTGCATCATCCTTCTACGATGGATTTTAATGTTCATAGTACTCGTCATTAATCATCGCCATAATTTTATAGCACATAGATTTTACGCACTTTACAGCGACTATTCTTAGGCCACTTTACAGCCAAGTCACATCTTCCATAGTACATCAACATTAACACTTGTCATGGCGCTCTTTGGCCAAACCTGGCCCTTGCGCCACTAAACACAACACATCATCATCATCACAAGTACTCGTGCACAGAGTTTTACACAGACGCTTCTAAGTCGCATGCCGGGGTCTCCTACGCAGCCATTGGTCCATCCTTCTCGGAATCCGGTGTACTACACCCTGAAACAAGTATATTTACGGCTGAGGCCCATGCACTATTATCGGCTGTGAAACATATCAGAAGATCAAATATTCAAAAAACAATTTTATTTACAGACTCCCTAAGCGTCGTGAAAGCCTTGAAGTCACACTGTAAACACAGAAACCCCGTAATTACTGAGCTCTATTCTATTCTCTGTAGAGCGTATATGTCTAACCAGCATGTCATTATATGCTGGGTGCCTGGACATAGGGGCATCGAGGGTAACGTTCTAGCAGACCAGATGGCCACATCAATTTCATTGCATATCTATAATTGCATTTATCTATAAATTTAGTAAATCTAGAGTGCAAAATTTTTTCTAGTGCTTTGGAGAAGACAGGTAGTACGGACACAGGTCTATAATTGCCGAAATCATTTCTATCTCCCTTTTTAAATAAATCAGTTACTTTTGCAATTTGCATTTGTTCTGGAAATATCGACGTAGCTAAACAAAGGTTAAAAATATGTGTGATGGTTGGCGCTATGATATCTGCAACATATTTTACAGGCTTTATCTGAGTGTCGTCGATATCTCGACATCTACTATTTTTTGGGCTGAGTATAACACTTAGTATTTCATCCGTTGTCACAGGATCTAAAAACATTGTATTATCATTAATAAAGTTTATGTACTCATATATTTCCGACAACGACCCATTAGTTTTTGTATTTGTAAAATAATTATTGAAGGCGTTTGCGAGTTCAGTTCCCGTTAGCTCTTTACCACCAATATTTAAATTATGCACATGGTTTTGTGACTGATTACGATGTAGCAGTGAGTTTAGACGGGTCCCAGTCACATCATGGCGGCCCTTCACGTCTAGATATGTGGAGTAATATTCCGTTCGAGCTGATCGCAGTGTCTTTGTTAACCTATTTCGAAACTGTTTAAATAAATGCAGATCTTCTGCCGCACGTGTCATTATAAACCTTCTGTATAGCTTATTTTTATACTTAATTTCATTCCGCAACTCAGGGGTAATCCACGGTTTGCGAATTTTTCGAGATTGTTTACATGTTTTAGAGGGAAAGTAGGTGTGGTATAGCTCTTTAAAGAGATAAATAAACTTATCATAGGCTTCATTGGCATTATTAAGGCGAGCAATATGCGTAAAATCAACTTGCTTAACAGCATCCCGAAAATTATCAAGAGCAACATTGGTTATACGTTGGTATGTAATACCTTTTGGCTGTTTTAGTGTTTGGGTTACCGTCTCCATGCACAAGAACACTGGTAGATGGTCACTGATAGGGCATGATAAAGCACCAGTCTCGAATTTAGGATGGGAGAAATTAGTAATGAACAAATCTAAAGTAGACTGACTTTCAACTGTTATTCTAGTAGGTGTTTCGAGCACATTCATAAAACCATTCGAAGCCAATAACATCTGAAATTCTCTAGTACAATGATTATCACTGCTCAAGTCGATGTTGAAATCACCTCCAACAATAAGCGTGTAACCACCGTCTGCTACATAACACAAAAAATTGTCGTAGAATTTAAAAAAAGAAGCTACATTTCCGCTTGGTGGGCGGTAACAGAAAGAGTAAAGAAATTTACCCAAACACAATGACATTATCTCATAATCCGGTGTAATTGTACTGAATGGGCTCAAAATTTCACAATTTTCATTCACATGCAGCAGTAGTGCTACTCCCCCGCCACGACCAACAGGTCTGTTAAGGTAGTATGTTCTATAATTTGCCATTCTATAGACATTATCTGCGCTAGTGCTCCATGTCTCACTCAACATTATCACAGAGAACTTAAATTGAAATTCACTGAAGAATTCTTCTAGCAATTCTGCTTTATTTTTTACTGATCGTGCATTGATATCTGCCGCTTTAATGGATGCAGATGAAAAAGACGAAGCAATGCGGTTCAGGTCATTTGGAAGGTGATACGGACACTGTATCATTTTTTCTTTCTTTACGTACTGTTCTTACGTAGTACTTATTTAAGATCGTCCAGGTCGTTTGCTCCTTTGATAAGAATTACATTCATTCCTTCATCTTTGCAGACGAGGATCTTCCCATTCGTATGCCAGACAAAACGATAACCGCTATCTTTTGCCCTTTCTTTCGCAGTTCGAAGCAAGTCTCTGTTATATCGAGTCATGTTTTCCTGGATGATGATGCGCGGTTCACCATTTTTGGCTTTGTTCTTAGCTTTCAGCCATGAGTCTCTTGTTGTTTGTCTGGCGAAACGTGCGATTATTCCCGGCGTCCTACCCTGTCGAGCAGGCAATCTGTGTATCGCTTGAATGTCTTCTGCCGTTAAGAGCGGGACGGCAATAGCGGGACGGTTCAAATAGTATATACAACAAACAGTACAAGTCATTTCATAACAAATGCAACATAATTTACGGCACAACATATACATCCTGAGAAACGCAACTTCAGTCATTAGCAGAATAAGTTATATTAATGAAGAAAACGAAAGATACATTGTTAGGCAGCATTGATCCTGACAGCACAACTTCATTCATCAAAAGAACATGTTATAATAAGGAAGAAAAAAATGCATCATTAGACAGAATTGTTACAGAGTCCTGCGGTAACCTGTTCCAGTTCGAAATCGTCCTGGGGAAAGAGGACATTCTTAGAATTTCGGTTTTGCATTTTATTTCTCTTACCTTATTCACATGATCTAGACGCAACGATACATAATCGGGCTTAAATATGTACTTATCCTGTTCAATACCAGTTCTAGAATGAAATATGTTATGAAAGAACTTTAACCTGAGTGATTTTCTTCGTTCCTCTAATAGTTCCCAGCCAAGATTCTCTTTGGCACGTGATAAGCTGAAATGCCTAGAGTAATTACGGAACACAAAAGGAGCCACTAAATTTTGCACTCTTTCTAACTTTTGTATATCAACCTTTAGCCAAGGGTCCCATACAGTACAAGCATAATCGAGGACAGATCTAACATTCATAATATACAGGAGTTGCTTAGTTTCCGAAGGAAAATGTTTTGCATTTCATCGCAAGAAACCTAGTACCTTACACGCCTTGGCTGAAACGTATTCAATATGACGGTGCCATGACAGATTGGAGGTAAAAAAAACACCAAGATATTTGAGCTCGGATACAGGAGACAGCCGTTGAGTGCCTATTTTGTATTTAAATTGATCAGGAGTATGTTTTCTTGTAAAAAGCAGGTGAACAGTTTTCTGCAAATTTATACGCATGCCCCAGCTTTTGCTCCAATCCGTAACCTTGTTCAGATCCTCTTGCAAGGCAAGACAATCATTTTCATTATGAATAACTCTATATAACACACAATCGTCTGCGAATAAACGTACTGGAGATGAAATATCAACACATATGTCATTCATGTAGATTTAAAATAGGAGAGGGCCCAGGACGGATTCTTGTGGTACTCCTGATGTTACCTCAATGTCATCCGAGTGTTGGCTGTTTAAAACTACTTTCTGGTGCCTTGAGCTTAAATATTCCTTAGTCCAAGCAATAACTGATGTATTTAAATGATACCATAATAACTTCTCTACCAATAAATAGTGAGGAACAACATCAAAAGCTTTCTGAAAATCGAGAAAAACCGAATCGATAGAGCAGCCGTTATCTAATGCATTTGCTATATCATGTGTTAGTACTGTTAGCTGAGTAACGCAGGAAAAACCCGCACGAAATCCGTGTTGCCGACGACTTAGCAGTGAGTATCTGTTTAAGTGGTTTATAATGCTAGTAAAAACGATATGTTCAAACACTTTGCAAACAATACATGTCAAAGAAATGGGTCGATAATTGAATACACTGTGACGGGGTCTAGACTTGTGCACAGGGACAACATTTGCAGATTTCCAATCATCAGGTAATGCACTCTTCGCACGGGATAAGCACTGCAGACATTTTCTGCTCCTGACTGGAGGAAGCTTACCATTATCATTGAAAAGTAAGGTGTAGAATCAGTGCATTTTACCAGTGCTGATATATGGGGCAGAGACATGGAGACTGACAAAGAAGCTTGAGAACTGGTTAAGGACCGCGCAAAGAACGATGAAAAGAAGGTTGCTAGGCATAACGTTAAGAGACAGAAAGAGAGCGGTTTGCATTAGAGGGGAAACGGGAATAAATCATATTCTAATTCACATCAGGTTGTGTAATGCGCTGGTTAGATAATCGTTGGACAACTAGGTTTAGAGAATGGGTACTAAGAGATAGGAAACAAAGTCGAGGACAGCAGAAGACTAGGTAGAGCGATGAAATTAGGAAATTTGCGGGCGCTAGTTGGAATCAGTAGGCGCAGGACAGAGGTAATTAGAGATCGCGGGGAGAGGCCTTTTCCATGCAGTGGACATAAAACAGGCTGATGATGGTGCTGATGATGATGATGATCAATTTTCATGTGCGTGCGTACGTATATTTTTCTGCGTGTGTACATGCGTGCACGCGTGTAAATGTGCATGGAGGTGGACGTGCGTGTTATTTGTGCGTCTGTATGCGTGAGAGAGAGAAAGAGGTTTTATGTTTATATGTGTTTGAGAGCGAGCGAGCATTTCTTTGCTTGCGCCTACTCTCGGAGTAGATGGAAAATTACAATCTCATTATGAGGCACGCTGTGGTGGGGGACTCCGAATCAATTTGGACCACTTGGGGCTCTTTAACTTGCCCTTAAATCTAAGTACACGGGTGTTTTCGCATTCCGCCCCCATCGAAATGCGGCCGCCGTGGCCGGGATTTGATCCCGCAACCACATGCTTAGCAACCCAAAACCACAGCCACTAAGCAACCACGGCGCGGATATAGAGCCTACTTGAACCGTTATTTATATCCACAAAGACAAGCACGAATGACCCTACCTGTATAGCATTATCGGTTTCTTAAAGCGAAACCGAAGCAAAAAGAAAAGAAAGTATTTGGGAGCCATTCCACTCTTTGAAGATGGATGACCAGTTAAGCTGTTGTACATCACACAGGATTAGACAAGGGGACATGTATTTATTTTCATGATTTGGTAATGGTAGTGACGATAGCTTCTTGATTACTGTGATATATATGGATTGGTCCGATTTGTAACCTTAGAGAGAATCTTGGCCAACGTTGAACCTATACACGACACGTTGTTGCTTAACTGAGGAAGTTGGATTGGTGTAGCAGTTCAAAGAAAATTCTTGCACAAATTCAGTGAAACATTTCTTGTCTGGTTTGGAAGTGCCAACATTGAAGTCTCCAATGGTGATCACAGGGGTAGTGTCATCGCGGCTAACCTATGCAAAGTCGTAATCATGAACTTCTCGCTATCACACTTGGGTGTGCCAGAACATATATAGACAGTGGATATCATAATTCCGTTTTACGTTTGTACGGCAAAGGCATCCCCACAGTCAGTGTTCCTGTTCTCTTGCAAGTCTAAGTTCTACGATTTTACACACATTTCCTCCTCTGCATATACCGTATTTACTCGATTCTAAGCGATCGCTTTTTCTCACGATCGCGATGCCCAAACTGAGGTGGGGTTAGATTCGAAAAATCTAGAATTGACTACCCCTCCCTCTTTTCGCTGCGACATCACGACGAGACAGGTGTGAGAAAGAACATTTTATTTCGCAAACATTCAAAAGAAAAATTGGTGCACACAGTGAACCCACCGCTTGTGTCGGCTCCTCAGTTACTACCACTGCCACTCGAGTTCGTCGCACCGCTTGAACCGCCGCTCTTGGTATCCCACAGCAGGTCGTCTTCCGTTGCATTGAAGTGGTTTGTGATCGAGCAGTTCTTAAATGATTGGACCACAACGTCTACTTGGACCCGCTTCCAAGCGTCCGAAATATACTTTGCGATGGTTGCTGGGGACGCTTTTTGTAGCTTTCGTCATACATCCGTACAGTCCGGCTGTACAGCGTACTCGCGCCGCGGACGCCGTGCCACCTCGGGACTCCGTGGCTCCGGCTCGATAACAGAGTGAGCAAGCGCGCTTGGCCGCCTTGGCTACGCGCGCTTCCTAACAAATAGGGGGGTGCTTTTTTCCCAATTTTTTCGGGAAAATTGAGGGAGGTGCTTAGAATCGCGAAAATTCGGTATGAGAATGCCTTCTGCTCTTGAGTCTGTGCTGTTCATAAACGATTGCAGCATACCCATCGACTTGAAACATTGCATCTTTATTATTATTATTATTAATATTATTATTATTATTATTATTAATATTATTATTTGGGGCGGAGCACTTGAAGCGTGCTTCACCTCCGCGCGTGACGGTCCGATATTCCACAATCTCCGTGATCGGCCCTCATTTTTGCCCACTTACGCGACCAATCCATTTCGGCGTAGAGGCAGACAACTTCGCTGTGAAAGCGCCTGTACAGTAAACATTGCCGTCTTGTATTTTATCTCGATGACACCATCACCATCCGCACGGTCCCGGCCGCGAGGAGCTGCTAGCGGATCGCCTTCTTTATCTTCCTTGCCTCGGCGGCAGCCTATTCCGTTGACCGCGATCACGCTCTAAACTGCACCATCATTGCGTCGTGCATCCCTTCAAGCAAGATTTCGACGGCACACGTTCGCTGCTGTATTAACATTAGACAGTTTTAGAATCGCGTTTGTTGCCTTACGCACGTTAAAGGTGAGCACCTTTGCCGGACGTTACGGTGCGTGTCCCATCAAGTCTTTGAGTTCACCTTACGGAAACACAAACGTAAAGAAAACGTTAGAAAACAGGGCGCCGTCTGGCGCCTCGTGCCAAACGTACCCAAGCCAAGACGATCCATGAGCAACCATCCTACTGTTGCTATGTGGACACGTCTCGTTAGGCGTACGGGCGCCAGAATCGCCGGGCGATCTTAGAAAATGGGCGCGCCATCCGCTCATAACTAACCTCTCAGGTGAGTCTAGATAAAGCGAAAGCTCATTACAATAGTTACTGACGATAAACGCGAGTGAGAGCGTAGCCATCACGAGAATTGACGCTGAAGCGGGAGCCGTGGCTGCCGCCATGTTCGACAACGCTATTTCTTAGCGTCCGTAAACATTACGGACGTTAAACTCGCCAAATAAGGTGCTGTCAGCGTCAAATGAAACGCGACCAGCAGAGCGCGTGGCCCAAGGATAAAGTGAAGGTGTAGTGTGCGCCGTCCGTTAATCGCCAATGACAGACAACCGATTTGGGTGCTCGTTCGGGAGTCGGACGGCCAAACGCGTTCAGCACGCCGGCGACCATCGCGGCTGCTAGCGATACCGCGCTGCGCAAGTTTGCCAATTGAAAGAATGATGTGGCGCACACGCGGCACACCACATGAGCGAATCTATAATAATGACGGTGCAAACTGCTGCACGCGCACCGCTGTTCGCGAACGGTGCGACAATACTCGCTGCAAACTTTAGCTTCCGTTGTCTTTTATTTTTGTTTTCCACCTTTGGAACGTAAGAACCAGATCACAGACGAAAATACTTCACTATTGGGGGATCGCGCGGGGCGGCCAAATCGGCAAATGTGTTCCTGTCAATGGTGATGACTGGAGGGCACGCACTATACCTTCACTTATAGTTCAAGTAGCTGAGGAGTTCTATATCGATTTATACAGTACCAGTGGCACCCACGACGATAATGGAAGAGAGAATAGTCTAGAGGAATTAGAAATCCCACAGGTAACACCGGAAGAAGTAAAGAAAGCATTGGAAGCTATGCAAAGGGGGAAGGCAGCTGGGGAGGATCAGGTAACCGCAGATTTGTTGAAGGATGGTGGGCAGATTGTTCTAGAGAAGCTGGCTACCCTGTATAAGTAATGCCTCATGACTTAGAGCGTACCGGATTCTTGGAAGAACGCTAACGTAATCCTCATCCATAAGAAAGGGGACGCCAAAGACTTGAAAAATTATAGACCGGTCAGTTTACTGTCCGTTGCCTACAAAGTATTTACTAAGGTAATTGCAAATAGAATCAGGAACACCTTCGACTTCCGTCAACCAAAGGACCTGGCAGGATTCCGTAAAGGCTACTCAACAATAGACCATATTCACACTATCAATCAGGTGATAGAAAAATGTGCGGAATATAACCAACCTTTATATATAGCTTTCATTGATTACGAGAAACCGTTTGATTCTGTCGAAACCTCAGCAGTCGTGGAGGCATTGCGGAATCAGGGTGTAGACGAGCCGTACGTAAAAAAACTGAAAGATATCTATAGCGGCTCCACAGCCACCGTAGTCCTCCATAAAGAAAGTAACAAAATCCCAATAAAGAAAGGTGTCAGGCAGGGAGATACGATCTTTCCGATGCTATTCACAGCGTGTTTACAGGAGGTATTCAGAGACCTGGATTGGGAAGAATTGGGGATAAGAGTTAATGGAGAATACCTTAGTAACTTGCGATTCGCTGATGATATTGCCATGCTTAGTAACTCAGGGGACCAACTGCAATGCATGCTCACTGACCTGGAGAGGCAAAGGCGAAGGGTGGGTCTAAAAATTTATCTGCAGAAAACTAAAGTAATGTTTAACAGTCTCGGAAGGGAACAACAGTTTACAATAGGTAGTGAAGCACTGGAAGTGGTAAGGGAATACATCTACTTAGGACAGGTAGTGACTGCGGATCCGGATCATGAGACTGAAATAATCAGAAGAATAAGAGTGGGCTGGGGTGCGTTTGGCAAGCATTCTCAGATCATGAACAGCAGGTTGCCATTATCCCTCAAGAGAAAAGTTTATAACAGCTGTGTCTTACCAGTACTCACGTACGGGGCAGAAACCTGGAGGCTTACGAAAAGGGCTCTACTTAAATTGAGAACGACGCAACGAGCTATGGAAAGAAGAATGATAGGTGTAACGTTAAGGGATAAGAAAAGAGCAGATTGGGTGAGGGAACAAACGCGAGTTAATGATATCCAAGCTGAAATCAAGAAAAAAAATGGGCATGGGCAGGACACGTAATGAGGAGGGACGATAACCGATGGTCATTAAGAGTTACGGAATGGATTCCAAGGGAAGGAATGCGCAGCAGAGGGTGGCAGAAAGTTAGGTGGGCGGATGAGATTAAGAAGTTTTCAGGGACAACGTGGCCACAATTAGTACATGACCGGGGTAGTTGGAGAAGAATGGGAGGGGCCTTTGCCCTGCAGTGGGCATAACCAGGCTGATGATGATGATGATGATGATGATGATGATGCATGGGCAGCGCGCTCCGCTGTTCACGTTTCATTTTACGCTGATAGTACATTATCGTAGCGCACTTAAACAGCAGAAACCCAAATACGTTCCGAGCATGCGCAGAGAGGTCGGCGCTATTTCTTTACGAAGGTAATGCTTTTAGTTCAGTTGCAAACGATAAACTAAAACTTTCTATTCAAACTAAAAATTGAAGCCTTGGAAAAAAAACAACGTGAAGATATATCGAAAGCGCTCTAGCCGCAAGAAACTTGCTCACGCAGCGATGTCATCCATGACAATATCACAAGCGGCTGGACTCGGTAAGGTCAGCCTTAAAGACGTTCTTTTTCACCATCAGTTATGCTTTCAAAGATTTTATCTGCAAGACATTTGTGCAAAACGGAAGCATGTTTAATGTTTATTGGCTCAGCTATAGATAATCTCGAAGAATGGCTCCAAAGTACTCATTTCCGTTAGCCGCCTAAGATCAGTTATTGAAAGTTTACTTATCGTGGCTTAGGATAGGATAGGAATAACTTCAATAAAGTGCCGGGAAACGACAATTTAACGAGTCGTGACGCTGGCCAAGCGTCGACCCGGGGTAATACCGTACTCTGCACTAGCCAAGTTGGGCCCGTTTGTAGTGGGTCATGAGGCTTGTGCTTTTCGACCGCACCTCGGGCCTGCTGGACGGCCCATAGTTGTGAGTCCTTGTCTGCAGACTGCAGTGCACTTTGAAGTTTTGGAGGGTAAGTCCTGGAGGTAGCTGCCGTCGGGAACCTGGCACAGTCCCACATGATGTGCCATTGCTCCGCCGGACCCGCTGCACAAACCCCGCACAGCCCACTCGGATAGAGCTCTGGGTGAAGCACGTGCAGCATTGCGGGGGCGAGGAGTGACGCGGTCTGTATTTTTCTTAGGATTACGCCCTCCTCCCAACTGAGTGCCGGGTGGGGAGGCGGCATTGTCCGTCGAGCTAAGTGGTAACACTTGGTTACTTCGGCATAACTAGTCAATCTGTCCTTGGTTTCGAACCACCACACGGAACGGTCACTCTCAGGGGCGCGGAAGGTAAGCGCTCGCGCCGCCGAATGGGCCGTCTCGTTGTGGTTCGGTGAGGATGCACACTCGCCGGCGTACGCCGGGAACCACTTGATACGGACGGTTCTGCCGCGGTCTCTAAGTTGGAGCTTGCCGATGATGGCGGCCGCCGGCGCGCATATTCGCCCCTTGGCAAAGTTGCGCACGGCATTCCTCGAGTCGCTGAGCATGGTGCGACACTCGGTCTCGGTGATCGCCAGAGCGATGGCAACCTCCTCAGCGACTGTGGCGTTCGTGCACCGCACGCTCGCTGCCGTTGTCTTGGTGCCGGTACCCCGCAGGGGCGTCTGCGTCAGCAGACGTTTGGTGTGTTGCGACACCACGGACCCGAGCACACGATGGTTGGACCCTCCCGCGTGTAGCCGTGCGCGGCTTAGCCGTGTCTGGGGAAAAGGGGATCCTGGGGGTTGAGCCGATGCTGGGTGTTGGACCTTTAAGGCCCCCCGGCGGAGGCAACACACCTCTTCGGCCTCGGCTTCACATAGACGGCACCTCCAGACTGACCCACCTGGAGGACATCGGCAGTCGCCTTTTCCTGTCTCTCCCTCCTCAAATCTTCGTCTTTATCTCTCACTTTTTGACCTTTCCTGTCTCCTTCTCTCTTCTTTTTACTTCCTTTCTCCTGGCGGCAAGGGTTAACCCTGTGTGGCTATCCAACCTTGGGTACACCATATTCGGTTATAGTGACGGCGTACGACTGGCGTCGTGCAGACTTGTACGCAAGCTCTGCCGCGTCCCCTCGTTGGGCTCCGTGGTGGGCGGTCGGCGCTGTTGCCGAATGCATACATCTTTCATGGAAACTTCTTTCCCCTCCCTTACTGATCGCCCTCAGAAACGAGGGCGCACCGAAGATGTCTTCAAGTTTTTTGGACGCCAAACCCAGAACTTTCCCCGCTTCCATGTTATTCATTCCGAAAAGCCAAACAAAGCAGTGCGAAACATCTCACCATTCCTTGTTTCAAAGTCCCTAACTGATATTTTTGGTCAAGGTTACAAAGTGTCGAGGATGGCAAGCGGCGACCTCCTCTTGGAGCTCCGCGATGCAAAACAGTATGAGAAACTACCGCAACTAGTGTCATTTGGAGAGACCCCCATAACAGTAACCCCGCACCGTACAATGAACACCACCCGTGGTGTTGTGTCAGATGATGATTTGCTTGAGCTGACTGAAGCGGAACTACTGGAGGGCTTCAGCGAACAAAATGTGATCAATGTCAGAAGAATTAAGATGAGGCGGGATGGAAAAGAGTTTCAGACGAAGCACCTAATAATTACTTTTGGATCAAGTATCTTGCCCGAATCAATCGAGGCCGGGTACATCAAGCTCCGTGTCAGGCCGTACGTGCCAAACCCACTCCGATGTTTCAAATGCCAGCGCTTTGGCCACAGCTCGCAGAGCTGCCGAGGCCGCCAAACATGTGCAAAATGCAGTGCCCACGAACACACATCTGAAGCTTGTGAGAATACTCTCCACTGTGTAAACTGTGATGGGGAGCACGCCGCGTACTCGCGGGCGTGCCCATCCTGGAAAAAAGAAAAGGAAATTGTAACAGTTAAAGTAAAGGAAAATATAAGTTTCAAGGAGGCACGCAGGCGGGTATCGTACCTGCCCAAGAAAACCTTTGCCGATGTGGCGCGTCAGGGGGCAGCGTCACAACGGCCTCCGGCGGCTGTCCGACCCACAGGCAGTGAGTCGGCAGTTACGCCATCTGCCCCCGCGGCGGTTGCAGCTAGCGCTGCTCCGTCGACGCAGAATGAGGGACCACCGACCCCGAAGGTGGCCGCCGCCGAGGCTGTCCCAACCTCCCCGGCCCCTTCCAGCGCTGGCAACAGCCGGCGCAGCCAGATCCCTCAGGGAGCCCCATCGACCTCCGGGCTGGTGGGCGCAGGGGTCTTGCCCTCCAAGGCGGGACTCTCTCGGGAAACATCTCGCTCGCAAGAGCACGTGTCCGGCGCCTCACAAGAGGCAATGGACACTACACCCATCCTCAAGGCGCACCAAGCGCCTAAGGAGCGTCGAGGTTCTCTCGAACGCTTCAAAAAGAGTAAAACCCCGGTTACAGGGCCTCGAAAGAGCTCTGGAACCTAAGCTCTGAAATCTCTGTAATTAATACATCTGTTTCCGTATACACAGCACTTATTTACTACCAACATGGATACACCAATAATTCAATGGAACGTCAGAGGACTTCTCAGGAACCTTGATGACGTGCAAGAGCTTATCCAAAAACACAATCCAAAAGTGCTGTGTCTACAGGAAACACACTTAAAACCACAACACACAAACTTTCTCCGACCGTATGTCACGTTCCGCAAAGATCGCGATGATGCTGTCGTATCATCAGGCGGTGTTGCCATTTTGGTTCATAAAAATATTTCCTGTCAGCGTTTACAGCTACTAACGCCCCTTGAAGCAGTGTTGGTTCGAGCTGTACTCCTAAACAAACTCATCACCATTAGCTCTCTTGAAAACTCCAGCATGGCCACACTGCGCATCGTTGTGGAAAGAGGCACCGATTTCTAAGCTTAAGCTGCGGGGAATCACCAGAAGCCACCGACTGCCTTCACGAGCGTAATTGCGGCAGTGGAGCAGCTGGTCACGAATGGCGAAATGAACTGCTTGGCTTTGGAGGCTTCGAAATAGAGGGATGATCGGTGATCCAGATAGAAATTGGAAAAGAGAAGCGATGCATGGGTCACGACGTTGTGCGGTCGCGAAGGAGTCATCTCGAGAGATAACACGGAGTGTGCGGAAGTTTTTCAGCAGGCCGAGTCTGGAGGTAAAGGTGAACGAGACAGGGCGCCTGCTCCTGAGTGTGTGCGCCCGCTGCAGTATCAGACGCGAATATTGTACTCCTGGATGTGTAGTTCTCAACAGGCTTGGCAGCCAGTGGGATCTTTCAAGTCGGCCAGCAAACAAAGCGCATGGTGACTTGTGACAGTCGAATGGGCGCGCGTACAGGTTAAGTCATAACTTGCCATGTGCCCATACTAAAGCCACACACTTCTTCGGTAACGCTATAATTGGCCTCAGGCTTCGTCAGCGTGCGACTCGCATAGGCGACTACGTATTCAGGATAGCCGCGCTTTTGTTGGGCGAGGACGGCGCCCATACCGACCCCGCTGGCGTCTGTATGTACCTCAGTTGCAGCTGGCGGGTCGACATGGCATTATTGGGGTGGGGAGGTTGGTGGGGAGGTGAGAAGACGACGCAGCGTAGCGAAAGCGGAGTCATGCTGGGGACCAGGAGGAGAGGGCGGCGTCACCGCGTAGAAGTTGGATCAATGGCGTAATGATCTATGTGAAATTCCGAACGAAGCGCTGGAAATATAAGCATAGGGCGACAAAGCTTCAAAGTTCTTTGATGGTCTTAGGCTTTGGAAACTCGGCGGCTGCTTGAAGTTTTGCAGGATTGGGTAGAACCCCGTGCTTGGACGTAACGCAGCCTAATATGGTGAGATTCTCGCGCGGAGAAGCGGCACTTTTTCAGGTTGAGTTGGAGGTCATCGTTCATTATACAGATCAAAACATGTCTGAGGCGGAGCAGATGAGTCGGAAAATCAGGCGAAAAAACGACATCGTCGAGGTAACAGACATATAGATCACTTGAGGCCATGCAGCGTGTTGTCCTTGAGTCGTTCAGACGTGGCAGGGGCGTTAAAACGCCCGAAAGGAATCACGATAAATTAATATAAGCCGTCAAGCGTAATGAATGCGGTTTTTTGGCAATCAGCCGCAGCCATCGGGACCTGCCAGTACCATGAACGCAAGTCAATGGACAAGAACAATTGTGCTCCCTGAAGACTGTCGAGAGCGTCGTCGATGCGATGTAAAGGATAGACGTCTTTGCGCGTTACCTTATTTAACCGACGGCAGTCGACGCAATGGCGAATAGACGCATCCTTCTTTCGAACTGGACCGACAGGAGATGCCCACGGAGTGTGCGAAGGTTGAGTAACGTCACATCGCAGCATACCTTCGACTTGAGTGGTAATGACACGACGTTCTGCGGCAGAGACGCGGTACGGTCCTTGACGTAATGGCTGATGTGAACTGGTGACAATGTAGTGCTGCACTTGCGACGTGCGGCCAAGTTGAGCTTGCGAAAGGCCGAATGAAATTCTAAAGTGGCGCAGGAGATTAAGAAGCATACTTTAAAAGAGTTAACTGCGGGGCTAGTTGGTGATCTTGCATACTACTCTGATAATACTTTTACTCTATGATGCCTAGTGCGCGCGCGTGGTGTCGTCGTCTTTCTTATGTGTGTTGATTTGGCGCAAGATCTTTTTAGTATGCGAGATCAAGAAGGTCGGCGCGTTCGGCAGGTGGGAGAGTATCGGCGATGGCATTCGAGAGCGTATCCCTGGGCGTCTCCTCAAGCACTGAAATCGAAGATGGTTGGCTGGAGTCGACATCAAGTCTCCAGGGACGTCAAACACGAAGAGTCGAGGAATTCCGAGACGCCAAGGCATTCACCAACTAGAAACGTAAAAGTCGCACAGACGGGTTTGTAGAAGTATACGTTGCTGCAGATGCAGGCCGATGTAAAGAAACTTCGGCGCGTGCACAGTCGATCACGACTTTATGACGAAATAAGAAGTCCCATCCGAGCATGGCGTCATGCAAGCAGGCGGGAAGAACAATACAATTAACGATATAAACAATGCCGTGAACAAGCGCATGTGCAGGCTGCGTACGGAGCGACGCGCTGCGCACTTCACGTACGAAGCGACTGTCCAGAAAGCGACATGGTCTCCTTGCGCAGTGACCGGCGCAGTTTGGCGGCTATCACAGAAACGGCTGCGCCGGTATCCATAAGAGCGATTGCAGGAACACCTACACAAATTTCGACCACGTTAGCAGGACCGGGGCGAGGACTTACACAGTTCGAATGGGCCTCTTCAACGGCGACGTTTAGTTTTCCTGGTCAGGTGGTGCAAGTTGCTGACGCATTGGGCATAGCGAGCGTCTTCGAGGGGATGGCGAGCGACGCGAAGGAAATTCTGGGAGGTCAGAACGAGCAAATGATTGGGGGGAAGGAGCGGCGTATTGGCGAAAGGCTGGCTGTCGAACTGGAAGGGCCGAGAGGCGTCGCCAAGAACTCCACCAAGGATTGGCTCTCGGTGCGGTCCAAGATGCAGCATGGGCTTCCGGTGGCACCGGTTGCGACTGGGTTGAGAAAGACGCCGGCGTAGGCCTGTGCACTGCCTGCCCGTTCGTAAGAGGTGCGGCCACACGTAGGACTAGCTGCGCATAGGTGAGAGGCGTGGCGACAGGCTGTACTGCCAGCGCAGAGTTGAGATTCGCGGGCGCAGGCGGCTGATGGTGAGCGGAAGGGACAACTTGAGCGACTTCTTCGGGAATGAGGTTGCGGAGCGTGTTTGGAAGACGGGAGGTGGGCTCCTGATTGAAGGTGACTAAAGAAAGTTGGCGGACAGCTTCGTCACGCACAAAGTCCATGGCCCGCTGAAAGAATAAGGATGGGTCGTACATGCTGTGAAGGCTCGCCAACGAGCCGTCGCTTCCCGGAGCGGGCCGAGTCGAAGCGCGTTACTTTCCTTAAGTCCTCATAGCTTTGGCATAAGCTCGCCAATTTGGAGATGTTGCGTGGATTCTTGGCTAGGAGCATCTGAAATACGCTGTCATCGATGCCTTTCAGTATATGGTGAATTCGCTTAGCTTCGGGTATGGCGGCGTTGACTCGTTTACAAAGGTCCACGACGTCTTCAGTGTTGCTCTTGAAAGTTTGCGCCTTGTGCTGTGCTCGGGCAGTAATAAGGCCGTAATTTTAATGAGTTAGCACATGTGTTGCGTCGAGTAGATTGGAAACTGTGCTACTTCAACATAGTGGTGGCACTGGAATTAAAGCCCCACAAGTATGGGGCTGCAAACACCAGCTTACTACAGTCAGGTAACAGAAGAAGCAGCCACATTGGTTAACACGCAGTGAACTATTTCTCAGCGCTTCTCGTCGCCTTGGCCAATAAGCTGTTAGGGCTGCTGGTTTTGGCCAGTCATCGTCAATGGTTATACATGCAAACACTCCTATCGGCATTTATGTGGCGATTTAGAAAGCAAGGTCTTCCAGTACTGTGCCGTTTCTTGTCAGTGTTTTGCCTCTGCCCCTCTTTACTCGTTTCTTGTACACTGTAACATGTCTTATGAACTGTGTTCCAATACTGACAGTAAATGGCTAAGTAGACAGCTAAGCGAAGAGCTTCGCCAAAACAGCCTCAAAGTCACAAACGACACAGGCTATATTCCTGTGTAACCAAGATGGTGTCCCACTAGAAGGTTCAGAAACATAATGAGAAGATTGTCAGCTCACAGGGAAACAGATTGACACTTTTGACGCGGTTTATGTAAGTAACATTGTTTAGTAGGTTTGCACGCTCAGCGTTAAAGCCATTACAATAAGTGCATTTCTCAGCTTCTCCTTTTTATCACGAGGGGATGTCGTGTTACAGAGACGCCCTCCAGACAGTTCAAGGCGTGTTACATTGCTGCGGCTCACAGTGGTCTTAGTTGTCAACGTAAACTGCCTACAGTACTGGCAAGAATTGGAGCACACCGATTGTATCTACGCAGTCATTGTAGTTTGCTCATGAAGACACGTAATCCACTTGAGTTTGGCTGAGTGTAATGCTCTCTGGTGCAGCTCCACACAAGGAGTGAAGAGTGGATTCTCGTGATGGCTGTCACAAACAGGCCTCAAGAGTTGGACGCTGCTGCACTAAGGTGAGTACATTGTCTTATCAGCGACGTCAGCCCAGGCTGTTTGACCAATGATGGTCTCCAGTTATGTTCAGTACTTGAAACCCGGTGGATTCAAAACGATGATTCCTGCTGGCCAAGACCATAGGAGTGGCGATTTCCAGCAAACACCGGGCCATATTCACATTTCTAGTCATAGTCCACATAACAAGACTGACTTGGAGAGCTTAAGAACCTCCCTTTTTGCTTTGGTTACCTTGTTAGGTGATAACAGTGGTAGTGAAAAATTCTTCTGTACGCTTACTATTGAATCTAACACCGCGATTGTTGTCAAGTTGTTTTTCTTCTATACTTCAGATTGTCTCGCAGCAGTAAATAGGATCGAAAACAAGCGCCACCAAGCAACACAATGCAATACGAAAAAGCATTTTACCGGAAGCAAGCCTGTGCTTTCTTTTTTCAAGCAACACAGCCAGTGAACTGCCGTTGAACTAGATTAACATCTTTACTATATCTTATACATTATTATGGATAAGGTTGGCATGGGTAGCTGCAAAAAACCACGTAACCTTTTGTTTCTCTTCAGAGTTACTTACACGGTGCTGGTGTAAAGCATGGTCCAACTTGATATTTCAGCTGCTCTTAAATATGATATGTAGCAATATTGAGCTTGTGTTTCTGAAATGCTGCTGGCGCGGTACATTCTATGCATCTGTGCATGAAAAGCGATACAATGGGCTTCTATTAATGCGACCCTCATGACACCAAGAAAATTGGTCAAATTACCCATGAGGTCAAATTGAACAAGGTGCAGAAATAGTGCCGCTTCATTTGGCAATATTTTCCCAATTCTAACATGCCCTCGAATCAGACGTGCACGCCGTTTCTGTGTGTCGTAAAATGGCATGTAACATAGAAATAACCATGAAGATTCTATACAATGTACAAATCTAACACACACCCGATTTCTTTCACAAGAAAAATGGACAAGGCTTTACTGTGTGTTGCAACGGAGCTGATCTTAGAAAACTGGTCACATCTTGCAATACTTCCATGTTTCGAGGTGAAACATACAAAATAGTAGGTTTGGTTTGATGGTCATTAGCACTGCGCTGGCAATTTGCAACCCAATATATAAAAAGAGGCACATAATATAACTGGTAAGTACGGCAAACAATCATTGTGACCTATGGTTACCGTTCCAAAAGTTTGCTAGGGCAGTATACGCTGACTAGTCCGGCCAAGGCAAGTTTCAGGATATAAAGAGCAAAAGTTTGGGGCCCATAATATTTCATGGGCACTGCCTAGGACCTTTGGCCGACATCAAATTACCGAAGCATCGAATATACCGGTGTTGAGGTATTGGAAGTCAACTGTTCTGGTTTAGCGATGCAATACCTCTGTTTCAATTCAAGGTGGAATACAAACTGCGTGCTCCCTCTCAGAGGGGAATCTGTGTTGTGAGCTGCAAGTAGCTAAGCGAGATCATTTTATACACAAATCTTTGCAGGCGTTCTACGAAGCGTTTTTATTTCGCCCTACTTGGCCGAACCCGCGGCTCATTATCCCTGAAAAGCTCCTCAGGAAGCAGAACAGCTAGCTGTCTCCAGACAACCTCAAGTATTTGGCCAGGTATGCACTGTGCGGTCATGCCTCTTTTATTTTCGTAGTATTGCACCAGTTTGCAAGGGGTGTCCAAGTATTGTGAGATTTCAAATAACAAAGTGAATAATGCCTTATTCGATTCGTATTTCCCCCTGAATAGTCACTATATCGAAATGAGATTATTTGTTCGAATCCTGATGTGTGCCACATGAATCTTAAATTTGGAACAGAAGTACAATAGGTTTCCTGTCCGTGGGCTGAGACTACTATAGCACACTATAGAACACTATACGCATAAAGCGCGAGAACCTGCATAGTGTCGTGAGCTATGCTTTACCACTATATGGCGATCATTCACGAGAATCATTGGACATATTTTTTGAAAAGAATTTCGTGAGCGAAAATAGGAACACAATGAGAAGAATATAAAGTTCCCATTTGCCCTGTATCAGCTTTGTATGATCGAAGTTTAATAGAAAACGTTATATAATTTCGTAGACTCATTGATTATGTATCCTCGGGTTGTGCTGGGTGGAGTACATTTTCGGGTAGCTTAGGCCATAATGGCCGCATTTCACTTGAAGTGAAATGCGAAAATGCTTGTGTACTGGCATTTTGGCGCATGCCAAAAAGACCCATTTGGTCATAATTGAGTGCCCTACTACAACATGCCTCAGGCAGGTGTTGTGTCGGCAGCGGCAGGCAAACGGGGGGGCCCCGACGGGCGAACGCGCGGCTAGCGCCGGCGCAGTGAAGGAGACTCGGAGCTAACTGCTCCCGATGAAAACCGGAACGAAGACCCGACCGACCCGCGGCCGTTTATTACTTATAAAGGCTTTACACGCTAGATGACACCTCCCGATTGGTCCAAGCTTGTCACATAACAGAAGGGGGGTGCGCCATCTAGCTAAACAACTACAAAACATACATGTACGATGACACAGAGATCTGACAGGGGGCGACACTATACTACAGCAGGTCTCGTGCAACTACCATGTGAAGCAAGTCGAGAGGTCCTTAACACTGCGAGTGCTAATTGCTAATAGGATGATGTTAATTGCGGCTTCCGTGCTTCAATTTTATGTGAAATTGAAGCGGGGGTCACGGATTTACTCAGTAAACGAAGTCGTTTTGACGTCAATGGTGACTTGGACCACTAGCCCTTTGATGCGAAATATTCCACTGTCATGCTTCAACCGTCATATACACATGAACTCAAGGCGTGGCGCGACTAAGATCTGCTGTAAGGAATTAAACTGTGGCAAATGTGGAGTCACCAGCAGTACACGTAATCGCTTGTACCGAACTCAGTCGCGTCTTTATCTTTATCAGCATCTACTTGCACTTGCCGCAGACTCGAAACTCGCCAATGTTCTTGCCAGGCAAAGCAGCGCACTTGCACGATCACCACCTTGTGCCGTCACTTTTCAGACCGTATGCCGTTAATTTCCGAGCGGTCGTTGTCGAACCACAATCGATCACATAGCCGACAGCTTGATCTCAACTGCTGATCCAGGAAGTATCTCTAGAACCTTGCGTATGCGCCGTCGAATCCCGGTTTGAGTTGAGTTTATTGAACGTCGCGTGAGGAGGGGATTACATATGGAGAAAGGTATACGACAAAAGATGCCTCAGTCTGAACATTGCATTGGGACCTCTTGTTAAAATATACATAAATGTAATGCAAAATAACAGAAGCAATTAGCAAAGTGCAGGTATGCAATACAAGGAAATACAATCAATTATGAAATACAAGCAAACAGTGCAGACGCATACAGGGAGTTGGCAATGGCAAGTGACGAATGGAATAATTCAAAATTGAATGATATATGCAAACAGGAGAGTAAATAGGCGAAGGGATAACGAAGTGTCACATATGCAATCAATAAAATTGAACACAAAAAAATCGCCTGACATGACGTAACTGAACGAACATAAACGAGAATACACGAAGTGGACTGGATAGAAGGAAGTAAAGACAGCGATCGTCATATAAATCAACTGCTCATGAACAGGAGAACTGAACGTTCGAAAATAATTAATGAGGATGAGGGATTATCCTTCAAGGCTAGCCTATTCCACGCTTGACGGCAGTTAGCGGACCCTGTCCTCGTGGAGTCGCTGAGGATTAGCTGCGTTACCTCTTTTATCAATCGTGGCGTTGCCTTCATTGTGCAAGTCGGCCGTCAGTCTGGTTTATGGACGTTGTCGTTACCCTGCCGAACCTATTTGCACACACCGAGGGGTCATTGCATGGACCTACGTGGGAAAGGACAATGACGCTGAACAACCTTGATCCACGGCAAAACCTGCCCTGCGCATTTACACGAAGTCTCCTTCACTGAACATAGCCACTCAACTCCAATGTCGAATGGCTTCCTGGAGCTCCTTTTGCGCGATCTGCTCCACAGCAGAGGGCGTGACCAGGTCCAGCGTAGTTCTGAGGCATCTCCACCAGAGCGAAAACAGAGGGTGCCTCTGCAGTAGTTGCTTGCGAAGTGTTGCCGTACAACACGAGGAAGCCTTAAAGGTGTGTGGGTGATGTGGATCGGCTGGACTTCAGAGCGCGGCCTTGATCATCTGGACGAACCATTCTGCCAGACTATTGCCTCTTGGATGGTACGGATCCGTTCGGACGTTCTTGGTTCCGACTCGCTGCAGTTACCGCTTGAAATCTGTAGAGCTGAATTGCGTGCTGTTGCCAGACACTAAGATGTGTGGAAATTTCAATGTGCAAGACAGCTTGTGCAGGCATGAAATGGTTGTTTCGGTTGCGGTTGTTCCTAATGGAAATACTTCTGGTCACTTCGAAGGTACATGGACCACTGCAAAGTACGTCACACCGTTTACAGGGCAATCCAAATTGACATGTAACTGTTAACAAGGATGCATAGACCGTACCCAAGTATGCAAAGGCACTTCAGTGCTAATTAGCGGTTAGATGCACTAGTTGTACTAGAGGTGAAGTGCTGAATGTTAGTGTCGATGTTAGGCCACCACATGTAGCTCCTTGCTAGTTTCTTGGTGCAAACTGCCCCTGGATGCGCTTGAAAAACCTTGTCCTGAAATTTTTTAGGAAATTGTAATTAGGAAATTTCATTTTTTAGGAAATTCTCGTATTTAGTAAATTTTAGGAAAGTGTATTCTCGGTGTATGGGCAGTTGTAGTCCCCTGCGAATAAAAGATTTACCTCATCAGGGACGCTGTGTCGCCAGCATGGCAGAATACCCTAAGTCACTGAACACCAAACTGCATCACGTAAGGTCCCTTGAGAAATATCATAGTTTTTATTGGCATCGTAACGAGACATAGACCATCAAAAAAACTATTCCTCCTCCTCGTCGACAGCCGGCTTACTTAACAGAAGCTGGAACTAGCAGTTCGCGTTAGCATTAGGCGCTGGTTATAAGAAGTTTAATGAAAACGAAAAGGATGACGATCCAATTGCCTAACAGTGGAATGTTGCGGCCGAAATCGCCACGATCCCAGTTTTCGGATATAAGATTGTAGGCAAAGGCTTGTGATCCTTCAGCAAAACAAAATCTCTTGCGTTAAGACAATGCAACTTATACAGTTGTGAAAGCGAGAGCTAAGGTTTCTTTTTCTACTGGCCGTACCGTTTCTCAACATGACAATGTGGGTGAACCAATGCATGACAATGTGGGTGAAATAACTCCACAGGCAGAGGCGTTGCAAGGCAGTTGCAGCGACAGGCTTTGGTCGCCAGGATTGGGGCTGAAGAAAGCAGTTGCTTAATGTGCTGAGAGGCATTGTCGCAAGCTGCAACACACTCGCGCAAGATGTTTCCATAGGAGCGTATTAAAATGAGAATGAACAGTGGACAAGTTTAAAGCAAGCTTTCCGTCGTAGTCAAGACATGACTGAAGCAGGTGCCTGTGGATTGGCTATCGCGGCCAGTTTTTCTACCGTTGGGTGAGTGGCGTGCTGATTAATCACACGGCCAAATGCTGAAGCTTGTTGTTAAAACATTCGCATTCGGACTGCTCCGTGCGAATCCCATGTTGGGAGCCTTCTCAAAACCGCGTCAAGGTTACGCAAATGCTCTGGCCTTGAATCTGTCAATCACGATGTCATCGATATACCAAAGCCGAACTTTCAGGTCCTTCAGAACATTGTCCTATATTTTTTTTAAAGTATTGTGCACACTGAAGGAATGCCGTCGGGTAGACGACTCACATCGTAAAGGCACTTGTGAACGTTTAGCGTAAGGCACTGCTGCAGCTCACGGTGTAATTGTTTTGTTGTTGTATCCCGTTGAGGTCGATTTCCCGAAAGTAGCGTCCGCCAGCAAAGGCCAGAAGGAGCTATGTCGTGTCCGACGAAAAATAACTCAGGGGTAGAGCGTAACTTGATGGCTGTATTTAGCCGAAAAGAGGTAACTTGTCGGCAGCCTGCGACCCCGGGGACTCCTTAGCCAGCAAGACATTTATGGCTGCGTTTCGATGCTGAACGCCACTTATGAGCAGCGGGAGCAGGACGCAGACACTTGATAACTGCGCATGCAATCTGAAGCATCGCTGTAGGCAGCTTCATTTGTCACTCCAGCCCGACAAGAGTGGCAATTGAAGTTAATAACGTAGTCGTCTTGAGCCGTGCAATTCGTCGCTAAACTGGCAGGCGCAGCGCTGTCTCGGTCGGTTTAACTGGCCTTGCAATGAAGTCGCTCCAGTTTTGATGTACTCGCGAAGTTAAAAAAATGATAGTCCCAAAAGGGCAAACTAAGAGGGGAGCGCAGTGACACAGTTCAGGGGCCACTTTGAAACTTCCGCGTCGACGAGGCCAGCGAGTAAATAAGACCGGCAGTGGCATGAGCGGTCTTGAGTGAGAGGACAAGTATACGCCAAGAAGCAGTTCTTGTCCATACACGAGAATGAACACTCAGGGTCTTCGCAAAGACACAAGTCGGCTCTTACCCAGTTTGCTCTACTCCTAGTGCATGGCCTCTTCCTTCATTTTATTCCCGTTTTTTTTTGTTGGAGAGGGGACGACTGCATCGAGTTTCGGAAGGTGGAAGCAATAGCTTACTGGGGCAAGCGGGAACGGTGGGAGATGGCATGGTTTAGGTAGGTACCTCTGTTTTGCAGTCGCATAACTGCCTGTATTTATTTCCTGTGTAAGAACGTAGGTGAAGCACGCTATATTACACCACTCCCATAATGGACCAAGAATACAGGGTAGGAACATTCGCGGATGCCTTTCGTGACAATACCATTTCCACGCATAATTAAAAATTTTTGCTCTCCCAAACTGCCTATTAATTTCAGAATGTGCTACTGCACAGCGGTAGAGTATAGAACATTTCCTGAGGGCACCGCACCATTCGCGTTCAGTCCTGGGAGACTACGCGTTGGCGATAATGGGTGGACAGAATGTTCCCTCTCTGGCAAACCACCGTTGTACCTAATACTGCTCGCAAGTGCTGTGGCTTGGCCTACAGCGTCTGCTGCTACTGCGGCATCGGCACTTGCTGGCAGTGTTTGGTGTCCCTTTTTCGCGCTGCTCCACGATTCCTTGCTGGCATGTCATCCAGCCATTACTGAAAGCTTGGTTCACCGCCACAATGTCTTAACAGTTACATTTGCCACATTCCCCTCCGGTTCCTATCCAGTGAACGACTGCACGAGTTAGTGCTTATTCTGTGTGTAAGAAATGGCCTGCAAAAATTTACAATCAGGTGATATTTCATTAATATGCACCAAGGCTGCACTGTGTGGTCTCTTAACCATCGGGCATCTTCTTTGGCGTTTTGTATGGTGGCCCTTGGATGCATTCTTCAGTTACTGTCGGTGCTTTTCATCAGCTTTCTGGAGGACAATATCAAGCTCTACAACAGTGTAACATGCATTAGAGTGGCCTTACAGGTTCTATGAATGTGGCTTTTTCAAAGCATGGCGGCGCATGATCCTTGCCGCACCAGTTCAGTTGTCCAATTTTGTGTTGGGGTCTCTGCGACAAGCGCAGTTTCCCCCTTCCCCTAAAAGAAGAGGAAGCGCACGGATGCACATTGCAGCGATTACTTGTGCCATGCATCATGCTGCAATTCCACCAGTAGTTCGATGCCAGTGGAATGCTGAGAAAATGTACATAACATACGAATGCAACTTCATGTTTAAAACGGAAACAGACCCGTGCTTTCTCCCGACTTTACCGTCAACCACATACAGCTGACTTTCATTGATGGCTAGCAAATTTATTGAAAAAAATATCTGCATTGCAATACGGCGACCCTCAAAAACATCACATTGCTGACTTGTGGCAATGTCGGCTGTCCCTTGCTGGTGGTGGCAGCGTGTGCCTGACTTCAAATAATTTTTGCAGAGGGAAGCGCTAAAGCGTTGGGGGAAAAATGATACGTGGGCGGGAAAGTCGATCGCTTGCAACTAAGTATATTTTCAGAGGCGAACCGCCAGGAACTTCATTGCGCATGCGCTGCTATCCAGAAATTAGTAGAAAGAATTTTATTTTTTTCAAATAAGTCTCCTGACAACGGACCATACATCACTACATCAATAACAGCTTGTGTGGGTGATCGCAAGAACGGCATCTGCAGATTGCCTGGCAGAAATAATTCAAAAAAATCTTCGGCGGGGGTTACAGAAGAGGGGTGCGTAGAAATGTCAGCCGAGGGCGATGAACGTAATTTTATTTCTATCAGATGCACTGGCGGGGCACTAATACATATTGTTTAAAATACGCGGTAACACTGGGTCGGTAGAAGAGGTCGAGGCCAGGGACTGTTCGCCTATGCAGCACAGTGTGTCGCTCAGAACATTTCATCATACATGGATGACACCATACCAGGAGCGCAAATGAAGTTTAAGCAGGTTTCGGTCATGTTTAGCGAAGGTTAGGCCTAGAAGAGTCGTCTAGTTCGTGCACCTGCTACCGACAGAACTAAACTATACTAAAAACGTAAACAGTTACGACGAAGGTAACTGCTGTTATAGTTCAGGTGTGCCCTTTGTGATTTTTCACGGCAGGCAAGAAGCAGGAGACGGCGATACAGTGCTGTACCAAGATCTCTATGACACCATTCCAGAAGGCTGGCCAGACGCCTTAACTACTTAGATGGGTGGATCTCTACGTACTGTCATACTAAGACATTTCTTTAATTCCGGAAATGCTTTTCTTTACCTCTATGTCCATCGGGAAGCAAGTGATGGTGCATTCTGAAAGGCAGCCTAAACAACCGCCTCGGTCAGTTAGCCATGGGGTCAGCGATGGCATCCGCATTTTCAAGACAACTACACGGCCAGCAGAACTACGTGCCTTTATTCAGCGTGCAGTCTGTCGCAGGAATAGCACTCTGCTTAGTCTGCAATGCTTTAATATTGTAACGATGTCGAAGAACACAGGTTAAGAAAACGATATTTATCAAGTGCGAAGCCGTGCCCGCAACTAAAAGGCTCTGCTGCCCTTTAGGAATCTCCGGCAGTCGCGCTCTAAAACTTGCCTCGAACAGTCCCGTTCTGTCCTCTCGTATGATACCTCGTGCACGTGGCCGGGTCCAACCAGCTGCCCGTGCCACGAAGGTCGCTGCCTGTTGCTGAACAACACCAGTGTCGAATACGAATGTTGCCAAGCTGTCGTGTCAATATAATTATTTCCTGATAGATTCTCAGTCCCTCATTTCGTCTACGTGCTCAGATGGCTGAAGGGCCCCAGTGGCTGACTGGAGTGCGAGACCTCAGGTGACCCTGGTGAGCGGACGCCCACACGAGCAGCAGTCGTTCCTTGGGTCCCCTCGCTTTTTCTATTATTGCGGCGGATGCCGTAACTCTTGCCGATTCCCACTTTTTAATCGCAGTTTTGGAATTGCTGACCACCTCTACCCTAGGTTGTCTAGCTTCAAAGGCTATGGACATATCTTCGGCCTCTATGGCTGTGACCCCGCTGAGCGTACAGCACATTAGAGAACAGTCTTCGTTGAGTGCTACGGCCACGTGGGCAGTCCTGTATTTATTCCCCGGAGTGCGCGCACGCGTCGTCGTCCCTGCCTTGGTATTTGTCCATTAAGGCCTCTACTTTATCCTTTCTTATACTTTTGTGCAAGGCTGTATTTGTGTTTTGGGTAGTGGAAAATCATTAAATTTGTCCCAGACGTGCTGATCTGTATCCCGCGGGCATCGTTGTTCTTGGGCTGAAATCCCAGTCTCTCCAGTAAGACACGTGTCTTACATTGTCAAAAGCTATGGCAACATGCGATCCCAGGATCACTTTTGTCTCCCTTGAGTTTTTTTTCTTATAGTTGCAGTATTAGATCGCAGGCCGACAACCTTGACCTTTGCATCTGTGTACCGTGTAGTCAGTGATGATGGGCCGTGAGTGCCGTCTCAACACGCTCCTCGACTGTGCCGGATACGAGTCTAGTCCCCGTTCGTTAGAGTCGCTTTGCTATCTCCGAGGAAATCTGACATAGTCGTTCACTTTCTTGCCCACATGAAAGAAACTAAGGTTCACATATACAGACACGTGCCTTACGTTGTCAAAAGCTTTGGCAACATCCAATCCGAGGATCACTCTCGTGTCCCTTGAGTTTTTCTTTTAGTTGCAGTATTAGATCGGAGCCGACACCCTTGACCTAAAGCGAAACATGATGTAAGTTAGAAACATCTGTTCCCCACAGGCGCGTCTGTGTCAGCAGGAGTTTGGTGCGTTGCGACACCACGTACCCCACCCCGCAGGGGCGTCTGCGCAAGCAGGCGTTTGGTGTGTTGCGACACCACGGACCCGAGCACACGAGGGTTTGACCCTCCCGCGTGTAGCCGTGCGCGGCTTAGCCGTGTCCGGGGAAAGGGGGATCCTGGGGGTTGAGCCGATGTCGGGTGTTCGGACCTTTAAGGCCCCCCGGCGGAGGCAACACGCCTCTTTGGCCTCTGCTTCACGTAGACGGCACCCCCGGACTGACCCACCCGGGGGAAATCGGTAGTCGCCTTTTCCTGTCTCTCTCTTCTCAAGCCTTCGTCTTTATCTCTCACTTTACATCTTTCCTGTCTTCTTCTCTCTTCCATTTACTTCCTTTCTCCACGGCGGCAAGGGTTAACCTTGTGTGGATATCCTACCTTGGGTACACCATTTGGGTTATAGTGATGGCGTACGGCTGGCGTCGTGCAGGCTTGTGCACAAGCTCTGCCGCGTCCCCTCGTTGGGCTCCGTGGTGGGCGGTCGGCGCTGTTGCCGAATCTTATATATTCTCATGGAAACTCCCTTCCCCAAACTTCCTGATCGCCCTCCGAAACGAGGGCGCACCGAAGATCTTTTTCAGTTTTTCGGACACCAAATCCAGAATTTTCCCCGGTTCCACGTCATTCACTCTGAAAAACCAAACAAAGCAGTGCGAAACATATCACCATTCCTTGTCTCAAAGTCCTTGACTGATCTTTTTGGACCAGGTTACAAGGTGTCCAGGATGGCAAGCGGTGACCTCCTCTTGGAGCTCCGCGACCAGAAGCAATATGAGCAACTACAGAAACTGGGGCTCCCTGAGGGATTTGGCTGCGCCGGCCGTTGCCAGCGCTGGAGGGGGCCTCGGAGGTTGGGGTAGCCTCGGCTGCGCCCGCCTTCGGGTTCGATGGCCCCGTCTGCTGGTTTGGCGGAGCAGCGCTAGCTGCAACCGCCGCGGGGGCAGATGGCGTAACTGCCGACTCACTGTTTGTGGGTCGGACAGCCGCCGGAGGCCGTTGTGACGCTGCCCCCTGACGCGCCACATCGGCAAAGGTTTTCTTTGGCAGGTATGCTACCCGCCTTCGTGCCTCTTTGAACGATATATTCTCTTTTACTTTTATAGTCACAATTTCTTTTTCCTTCTTCCAGGAGGGGCACGACCGCGAGTACGCGGCGTGCTCCCCATCACAGTTTACACAGTGGGGAGCGTTCTCACACGTTTCAGTGGTGTGTTCTTGGGCACTACATTTAGCACAAGTTTGGCGGCCTCGGCAACTCTGCGAACTGTGGCCGAAGCGCTGGCACTTGAAACAGCGGAGTGGGTTGGGCACGTACGGCCTAACGCGGAGCTTGATGTACCCGGCCTCGATTGACTCGGGCAGGACACTTGAACCAAAGGTGATTATTAAGTGCTTCGTTTGAATCTCTTTACCATCTCGCCTTATCTTTATTCTTCTAACATTGATAACATTTTGCTCACTGAAGCCCTCCAGGAGCTCCGCCTCAGTCAGCTCAAGCAGATCATCATCGGAAACAACACCGCGGGTGGTGTTCATTGTACGGTGTGGCGTTACTGTTATGTGGGTCTCCCCGAATGACACTAGTTTCTGTAGTTGCTCATATTGCTTCTGGTCGCGGAGCTCCAAGAGGAGGTCACCGCTTGCCATCCTGGACGCCTTGTAACCTGGTCCAAAAAGATCAGTCAAGGACTTTGAGACAAGGAATGGTGATATGTTTCGCACTGCTTTGTTTGGTTTTTCAGAGTGAATGACGTGGAACCGGGGAAAATTCTGGATTTGGTGTCCGAAAAACTGAAAAAGATCTTCGGTGCGCCCTCGTTTCGGAGGGCGATCAGGAAGTTTGGGGAAGGGAGTTTCCATGAGAATATATAAGATTCGGCAACAGCGCCGACCGCCCACCACGGAGCCCAACGAGGGGACGCGGCAGAGCTTGTGCACAAGCCTGCACGACGCCAGCCGTACGCCATCACTATAACCCAAATGGTGTACCCAAGGTAGGATATCCACACAAGGTTAACCCTTGCCGCCGTGGAGAAAGGAAGTAAATGGAAGAGAGAAGAAGACAGGAAAGATGTAAAGTGAGAGATAAAGACGAAGGCTTGAGAAGAGAGAGACAGGAAAAGGCGACTACCGATTTCCCCCGGGTGGGTCAGTCCGGGGGTGCCGTCTACGTGAAGCAGAGGCCAAAGAGGCGTGTTGCCTCCGCCGGGGGGCCTTAAAGGTCCGAACACCCGACATCGGCTCAACCCCCAGGATCCCCCTTTCCCCGGACACGGCTAAGCCGCGCACGGCTACACGCGGGAGGGTCAAACCCTCGTGTGCTCGGGTCCGTGGTGTCGCAACACACCAAACGCCTGCTTGCGCAGACGCCCCTGCGGGGTGGGGTACGTGGTGTCGCAACGCACCAAACTCCTGCTGACACAGACGCGCCTGTGGGGAACAGATGTTTCTAACTTACATCATGTTTCGCTTTAGGTCAAGGGTGTCGGCTCCGATCTAATACTGCAACTAAAAGAAAAACTCAAGGGACACGAGAGTGATCCTCGGATTGGATGTTGCCAAAGCTTTTGACAACGTAAGGCACGTGTCTGTATATGTGAACCTTAGTTTCTTTCATGTGGGCAAGAAAGTGAACGACTATGTCAGATTTCCTCGGAGATAGCAAAGCGACTCTAACGAACGGGGACTAGACTCGTATCCGGTACAGTCGAGGAGCGTGTTGAGACGGCACTCACGGCCCATCATCACTGACTACACGGTACACAGATGCAAAGGTCAAGGTTGTCGGCCTGCGATCTAATACTGCAACTATAAGAAAAAAAACTCAAGGGAGACAAAAGTGATCCTGGGATCGCATGTTGCCATAGCTTTTGACAATGTAAGACACGTGTCTTACTGGAGAGACTGGGATTTCAGCCCAAGAACAACGATGCCCGCGGGATACAGATCAGCACGTCTGGGACAAATTTAATGATTTTCCACTACCCAAAACACAAATACAGCCTTGCACAAAAGTATAAGAAAGGATAAAGTAGAGGCCTTAATGGACAAATACCAAGGCAGGGACGACGACGCGTGCGCGCACTCCGGGGAATAAATACAGGACTGCCCACGTGGCCGTAGCACTCAACGAAGACTGTTCTCTAATGTGCTGTACGCTCAGCGGGGTCACAGCCATAGAGGCCGAAGATATGTCCATAGCCTTTGAAGCTAGACAACCTAGGGTAGAGGTGGTCAGCAATTCCAAAACTGCGATTAAAAAGTGGGAATCGGCAAGAGTTACGGCATCCGCCGCAATAATAGAAAAAGCGAGGGGACCCAAGGAACGACTGCTGCTCGTGTGGGCGTCCGCTCACCAGGGTCACCTGAGGTCTCGCACTCCAGTCAGCCACTGGGGCCCTTCAGCCATCTGAGCACGTAGACGAAATGAGGGACTGAGAATCTATCAGGAAATAATTATATTGACACGACAGCTTGGCAACATTCGTATTCGACACTGGTGTTGTTCAGCAACAGGCAGCGACCTTCGTGGCACGGGCAGCTGGTTGGACCCGGCCACGTGCACGAGGTATCATACGAGAGGACAGAACGGGACTGTTCGAGGCAAGTTTTAGAGCGCGACTGCCGGAGATTCCTAAAGGGCAGCAGAGCCTTTTAGTTGCGGGCACGGCTTCGCACTTGATAAATATCGTTTTCTTAACCTGTGTTCTTCGACATCGTTACAATATTAAAGCATTGCAGACTAAGCAGAGTGCTATTCCTGCGACAGACTGCACGCTGAATAAAGGCACGTAGTTCTGCTGGCCGTGTAGTTGTCTTGAAAATGCGGATGCCATCGCTGACCCCATGGCTAACTGACCGAGGCGGTTGTTTAGGCTGCCTTTCAGAATGCACCATCACTTGCTTCCCGATGGACATAGAGGTAAAGAAAAGCATTTCCGGAATTAAAGAAATGTCTTAGTATGACAGTACGTAGAGATCCACCCATCTAAGTAGTTAAGGCGTCTGGCCAGCCTTCTGGAATGGTGTCATAGAGATCTTGGTACAGCACTGTATCGCCGTCTCCTGCTTCTTGCCTGCCGTGAAAAATCACAAAGGGCACACCTGAACTATAACAGCAGTTACCTTCGTCGTAACTGTTTACGTTTTTAGTATAGTTTAGTTCTGTCGGTAGCAGGTGCACGAACTAGACGACTCTTCTAGGCCTAACCTTCGCTAAACATGACCGAAACCTGCTTAAACTTCATTTGCGCTCCTGGTATGGTGTCATCCATGTATGATGAAATGTTCTGAGCGACACACTGTGCTGCATAGGCGAACAGTCCCTGGCCTCGACCTCTTCTACCGACCCAGTGTTACCGCGTATTTTAAACAATATGTATTAGTGCCCCGCCAGTGCATCTGATAGAAATAAAATTACGTTCATCGCCCTCGGCTGACATTTCTACGCACCCCTCTTCTGTAACCCCCGCCGAAGATTTTTTTGAATTATTTCTGCCAGGCAATCTGCAGATGCCGTTCTTGCGATCACCCACACAAGCTGTTATTGATGTAGTGATGTATGGTCCGTTGTCAGGAGACTTATTTGAAAAAAATAAAATTCTTTCTACTAATTTCTGGATAGCAGCGCATGCGCAATGAAGTTCCTGGCGGTTCGCCTCTGAAAATATACTTAGTTGCAAGCGATCGACTTTCCCGCCCACGTATCATTTTTCCCCCAACGCTTTAGCGCTTCCCTCTGCAAAAATTATTTGAAGTCAGGCACACGCTGCCACCACCAGCAAGGGACAGCCGACATTGCCACAAGTCAGCAATGTGATGTTTTTGAGGGTCGCCGTATTGCAATGCAGATATTTTTTTCAATAAATTTGCTAGCCATCAATGAAAGTCAGCTGTATGTGGTTGACGGTAAAGTCGGGAGAAAGCACGGGTCTGTTTCCGTTTTAAACATGAAGTTGCATTCGTATGTTATGTACATTTTCTCAGCATTCCACTGGCATCGAACTACTGGTGGAATTGCAGCATGATGCATGGCACAAGTAATCGCTGCAATGTGCATCCGTGCGCTTCCTCTTCTTTTAGGGGAAGGGGGAAACTGCGCTTGTCGCAGAGACCCCAACACAAAATTGGACAACTGAACTGGTGCGGCAAGGATCATGCGCCGCCATGCTTTGAAAAAGCCACATTCATAGAACCTGTAAGGCCACTCTAATGCATGTTACACTGTTGTAGAGCTTGATATTGTCCTCCAGAAAGCTGATGAAAAGCACCGACAGTAACTGAAGAATGCATCCAAGGGCCACCATACAAAACGCCAAAGAAGATGCCCGATGGTTAAGAGACCACACAGTGCAGCCTTGGTGCATATTAATGAAATATCACCTGATTGTAAATTTTTGCAGGCCATTTCTTACACACAGAATAAGCACTAACTCGTGCAGTCGTTCACTGGATAGGAACCGGAGGGGAATGTGGCAAATGTAACTGTTAAGACATTGTGGCGGTGAACCAAGCTTTCAGTAATGGCTGGATGACATGCCAGCAAGGAATCGTGGAGCAGCGCGAAAAAGGGACACCAAACACTGCCAGCAAGTGCCGATGCCGCAGTAGCAGCAGACGCTGTAGGCCAAGCCACAGCACTTGCGAGCAGTATTAGGTACAACGGTGGTTTGCCAGAGAGGGAACATTCTGTCCACCCATTATCGCCAACGCGTAGTCTCCCAGGACTGAACGCGAATGGTGCGGTGCCCTCAGGAAATGTTCTATACTCTACCGCTGTGCAGTAGCACATTCTGAAATTAATAGGCAGTTTGGGAGAGCAAAAATTTTTAATTATGCGTGGAAATGGTATTGTCACGAAAGGCATCCGCGAATGTTCCTACCCTGTATTCTTGGTCCATTATGGGAGTGGTGTAATATAGCGTGCTTCACCTACGTTCTTACACAGGAAATAAATACAGGCAGTTATGCGACTGCAAAACAGAGGTACCTACCTAAACCATGCCATCTCCCACCGTTCCCGCTTGCCCCAGTAAGCTATTGCTTCCACCTTCCGAAACTCGATGCAGTCGTCCCCTCTCCAACAAAAAAAAACGGGAATAAAATGAAGGAAGAGGCCATGCACTAGGAGTAGAGCAAACTGGGTAAGAGCCGACTTGTGTCTTTGCGAAGACCCTGAGTGTTCATTCTCGTGTATGGACAAGAACTGCTTCTTGGCGTATACTTGTCCTCTCACTCAAGACCGCTCATGCCACTGCCGGTCTTATTTACTCGCTGGCCTCGTCGACGCGGAAGTTTCAAAGTGGCCCCTGAACTGTGTCACTGCGCTCCCCTCTTAGTTTGCCCTTTTGGGACTATCATTTTTTTAACTTCGCGAGTACATCAAAACTGGAGCGACTTCATTGCAAGGCCAGTTAAACCGACCGAGACAGCGCTGCGCCTGCCAGTTTAGCGACGAATTGCACGGCTCAAGACGACTACGTTATTAACTTCAATTGCCACTCTTGTCGGGCTGGAGTGACAAATGAAGCTGCCTACAGCGATGCTTCAGATTGCATGCGCAGTTATCAAGTGTCTGCGTCCTGCTCCCGCTGCTCATAAGTGGCGTTCAGCATCGAAACGCAGCCATAAATGTCTTGCTGGCTAAGGAGTCCCCGGGGTCGCAGGCTGCCGACAAGTTACCTCTTTTCGGCTAAATACAGCCATCAAGTTACGCTCTACCCCTGAGTTATTTTTCGTCGGACACGACATAGCTCCTTCTGGCCTTTGCTGGCGGACGCTACTTTCGGGAAATCGACCTCAACGGGATACAACAACAAAACAATTACACCGTGAGCTGCAGCAGTGCCTTACGCTAAACGTTCACAAGTGCCTTTACGATGTGAGTCGTCTACCCGACGGCATTCCTTCAGTGTGCACAATACTTTAAAAAAAATATAGGACAATGTTCTGAAGGACCTGAAAGTTCGGCTTTGGTATATCGATGACATCGTGATTGACAGATTCAAGGCCAGAGCATTTGCGTAACCTTGACGCGGTTTTGAGAAGGCTCCCAACATGGGATTCGCACGGAGCAGTCCGAATGCGAATGTTTTAACAACAAGCTTCAGCATTTGGCCGTGTGATTAATCAGCACGCCACTCACCCAACGGTAGAAAAACTGGCCGCGATAGCCAATCCACAGGCACCTGCTTCAGTCATGTCTTGACTACGACGGAAAGCTTGCTTTAAACTTGTCCACTGTTCATTCTCATTTTAATACGCTCCTATGGAAACATCTTGCGCGAGTGTGTTGCAGCTTGCGACAATGCCTCTCAGCACATTAAGCAACTGCTTTCTTCAGCCCCAATCCTGGCGACCAAAGCCTGTCGCTGCAACTGCCTTGCAACGCCTCTGCCTGTGGAGTTATTTCACCCACATTGTCATGCATTGGTTCACCCACATTGTCATGTTGAGAAACGGTACGGCCAGTAGAAAAAGAAACCTTAGCTCTCGCTTTCACAACTGTATAAGTTGCATTGTCTTAACGCAAGAGATTTTGTTTTGCTGAAGGATCACAAGCCTTTGCCTACAATCTTATATCCGAAAACTGGGATCGTGGCGATTTCGGCCGCAACATTCCACTGTTAGGCAATTGGATCGTCATCCTTTTCGTTTTCATTAAACTTCTTATAACCAGCGCCTAATGCTAACGCGAACTGCTAGTTCCAGCTTCTGTTAAGTAAGCCGGCTGTCGACGAGGAGGAGGAATAGTTTTTTTGATGGTCGATGTCTCGTTACGATGCCAATAAAAACTATGATATTTCTCAAGGGACCTTACGTGATGCAGTTTGGTGTTCAGTGACTTAGGGTATTCTGCCATGCTGGCGACACAGCGTCCCTGATGAGGTAAATCTTTTATTCGCAGGGGACTACAACTGCCCATACACCGAGAATACACTTTCCTAAAATTTACTAAATACGAGAATTTCCTAAAAAATGAAATTTCCTAATAACAATTTCCTAAAAAATTTCAGGACAAGGTTTTTCAAGCGCATCCAGGGGCAGTTTGCACCAAGAAACTAGCAAGGAGCTACATGTGGTGGCCTAACATCGACACTAACATTCAGCACTTCACCTCTAGTACAACTAGTGCATCTAACCGCTAATTAGCACTGAAGTGCCTTT
This sequence comes from Dermacentor andersoni, assembly GCF_023375885.2. NCBI lineage: Eukaryota > Metazoa > Arthropoda > Arachnida > Ixodida > Ixodidae > Dermacentor > Dermacentor andersoni. The sequence goes on from NW_027314757.1 coordinate 1,218,794, forward strand.
GCATACTTGGGTACGGTCTATGCATCCTTGTTAACAGTTACATGTCAATTTGGATTGCCCTGTAAACGGTGTGACGTACTTTGCAGTGGTCCATGTACCTTCGAAGTGACCAGAAGTATTTCCATTAGGAACAACCGCAACCGAAACAACCATTTCATGCCTGCACAAGCTGTCTTGCACATTGAAATTTCCACACATCTTAGTGTCTGGCAACAGCACGCAATTCAGCTCTACAGATTTCAAGCGGTAACTGCAGCGAGTCGGAACCAAGAACGTCCGAACGGATCCGTACCATCCAAGAGGCAATAGTCTGGCAGAATGGTTCGTCCAGATGATCAAGGCCGCGCTCTGAAGTCCAGCCGATCCACATCACCCACACACCTTTAAGGCTTCCTCGTGTTGTACGGCAACACTTCGCAAGCAACTACTGCAGAGGCACCCTCTGTTTTCGCTCTGGTGGAGATGCCTCAGAACTACGCTGGACCTGGTCACGCCCTCTGCTGTGGAGCAGATCGCGCAAAAGGAGCTCCAGGAAGCCATTCGACATTGGAGTTGAGTGGCTATGTTCAGTGAAGGAGACTTCGTGTAAATGCGCAGGGCAGGTTTTGCCGTGGATCAAGGTTGTTCAGCGTCATTGTCCTTTCCCACGTAGGTCCATGCAATGACCCCTCCGTGTGTGCAAATAGGTTCGGCAGGGTAACGACAACGTCCATAAACCAGACTGACGGCCGACTTGCACAATGAAGGCAACGCCACGATTGATAAAAGAGGTAACGCAGCTAATCCTCAGCGACTCCACGAGGACAGGGTCCGCTAACTGCCGTCAAGCGTGGAATAGGCTAGCCTTGAAGGATAATCCCTCATCCTCATTAATTATTTTCGAACGTTCAGTTCTCCTGTTCATGAGCAGTTGATTTATATGACGATCGCTGTCTTTACTTCCTTCTATCCAGTCCACTTCGTGTATTCTCGTTTATGTTCGTTCAGTTACGTCATGTCAGGCGATTTTTTTGTGTTCAATTTTATTGATTGCATATGTGACACTTCGTTATCCCTTCGCCTATTTACTCTCCTGTTTGCATATATCATTCAATTTTGAATTATTCCATTCGTCACTTGCCATTGCCAACTCCCTGTATGCGTCTGCACTGTTTGCTTGTATTTCATAATTGATTGTATTTCCTTGTATTGCATACCTGCACTTTGCTAATTGCTTCTGTTATTTTGCATTACATTTATGTATATTTTAACAAGAGGTCCCAATGCAATGTTCAGACTGAGGCATCTTTTGTCGTATACCTTTCTCCATATGTAATCCCCTCCTCACGCGACGTTCAATAAACTCAACTCAAACCGGGATTCGACGGCGCATACGCAAGGTTCTAGAGATACTTCCTGGATCAGCAGTTGAGATCAAGCTGTCGGCTATGTGATCGATTGTGGTTCGACAACGACCGCTCGGAAATTAACGGCATACGGTCTGAAAAGTGACGGCACAAGGTGGTGATCGTGCAAGTGCGCTGCTTTGCCTGGCAAGAACATTGGCGAGTTTCGAGTCTGCGGCAAGTGCAAGTAGATGCTGATAAAGATAAAGACGCGACTGAGTTCGGTACAAGCGATTACGTGTACTGCTGGTGACTCCACATTTGCCACAGTTTAATTCCTTACAGCAGATCTTAGTCGCGCCACGCCTTGAGTTCATGTGTATATGACGGTTGAAGCATGACAGTGGAATATTTCGCATCAAAGGGCTAGTGGTCCAAGTCACCATTGACGTCAAAACGACTTCGTTTACTGAGTAAATCCGTGACCCCCGCTTCAATTTCACATAAAATTGAAGCACGGAAGCCGCAATTAACATCATCCTATTAGCAATTAGCACTCGCAGTGTTAAGGACCTCTCGACTTGCTTCACATGGTAGTTGCACGAGACCTGCTGTAGTATAGTGTCGCCCCCTGTCAGATCTCTGTGTCATCGTACATGTATGTTTTGTAGTTGTTTAGCTAGATGGCGCACCCCCCTTCTGTCATGTGACAAGCTTGGACCAATCGGGAGGTGTCATCTAGCGTGTAAAGCCTTTATAAGTAATAAACGGCCGCGGGTTGGTCGGGTCTTCGTTCCGGTTTTCATCGGGAGCAGTTAGCTCCGAGTCTCCTTCACTGCGCCGGCGCTAGCCGCGCGTTCGCCCGTCGGGGCCCCCCCGTTTGCCTGCCGCTGCCGACACAACACCTGCCTGAGGCATGTTGTAGTAGGGCACTCAATTATGACCAAATGGGTCTTTTTGGCATGCGCCAAAATGCCAGTACACAAGCATTTTCGCATTTCACTTCAAGTGAAATGCGGCCATTATGGCCTAAGCTACCCGAAAATGTACTCCACCCAGCACAACCCGAGGATACATAATCAATGAGTCTACGAAATTATATAACGTTTTCTATTAAACTTCGATCATACAAAGCTGATACAGGGCAAATGGGAACTTTATATTCTTCTCATTGTGTTCCTATTTTCGCTCACGAAATTCTTTTCAAAAAATATGTCCAATGATTCTCGTGAATGATCGCCATATAGTGGTAAAGCATAGCTCACGACACTATGCAGGTTCTCGCGCTTTATGCGTATAGTGTTCTATAGTGTGCTATAGTAGTCTCAGCCCACGGACAGGAAACCTATTGTACTTCTGTTCCAAATTTAAGTTTCATGTGGCACACATGAGGATTCGAACAAATAATCTCATTTCGATATAGTGACTATTCAGGGGGAAATACGAATCGAATAAGGCATTATTCACTTTGTTATTTGAAATCTCACAATACTTGGACACCCCTTGCAAACTGGTGCAATACTACGAAAATAAAAGAAACATGACCGCACAGTGCATACCTGGCCAAATACTTGAGGTTGTCTGGAGACAGCTAGCTGTTCTGCTTCCTGAGGAGCTTTTCAGGGATAATGAGCCGCGGGTTCGGCCAAGTAGGGCGAAATAAAAACGCTTCGTAGAACGCCTGCAAAGATTTGTGTATAAAATGATCTCGCTTAGCTACTTGCAGCTCACAACACAGATTCCCCTCTGAGAGGGAGCACGCAGTTTGTATTCCACCTTGAATTGAAACAGAGGTATTGCATCGCTAAACCAGAACAGTTGACTTCCAATACCTCAACACCGGTATATTCGATGCTTCGGTAATTTGATGTCGGCCAAAGGTCCTAGGCAGTGCCCATGAAATATTATGGGCCCCAAACTTTTGCTCTTTATATCCTGAAACTTGCCTTGGCCGGACTAGTCAGCGTATACTGCCCTAGCAAACTTTTGGAACGGTAACCATAGGTCACAATGATTGTTTGCCGTACTTACCAGTTATATTATGTGCCTCTTTTTATATATTGGGTTGCAAATTGCCAGCGCAGTGCTAATGACCATCAAACCAAACCTACTATTTTGTATGTTTCACCTCGAAACATGGAAGTATTGCAAGATGTGACCAGTTTTCTAAGATCAGCTCCGTTGCAACACACAGTAAAGCCTTGTCCATTTTTCTTGTGAAAGAAATCGGGTGTGTGTTAGATTTGTACATTGTATAGAATCTTCATGGTTATTTCTATGTTACATGCCATTTTACGACACACAGAAACGGCGTGCACGTCTGATTCGAGGGCATGTTAGAATTGGGAAAATATTGCCAAATGAAACGGCACTATTTCTGCACCTTGTTCAATTTGACCTCATGGGTAATTTGACCAATTTTCTTGGTGTCATGAGGGTCGCATTAATAGAAGCCCATTGTATCGCTTTTCATGCACAGATGCATAGAATGTACCGCGCCAGCAGCATTTCAGAAACACAAGCTCAATATTGCTACATATCATATTTAAGAGCAGCTGAAATATCAAGTTGGACCATGCTTTACACCAGCACCGTGTAAGTAACTCTGAAGAGAAACAAAAGGTTACGTGGTTTTTTGCAGCTACCCATGCCAACCTTATCCATAATAATGTATAAGATATAGTAAAGATGTTAATCTAGTTCAACGGCAGTTCACTGGCTGTGTTGCTTGAAAAAAGAAAGCACAGGCTTGCTTCCGGTAAAATGCTTTTTCGTATTGCATTGTGTTGCTTGGTGGCGCTTGTTTTCGATCCTATTTACTGCTGCGAGACAATCTGAAGTATAGAAGAAAAACAACTTGACAACAATCGCGGTGTTAGATTCAATAGTAAGCGTACAGAAGAATTTTTCACTACCACTGTTATCACCTAACAAGGTAACCAAAGCAAAAAGGGAGGTTCTTAAGCTCTCCAAGTCAGTCTTGTTATGTGGACTATGACTAGAAATGTGAATATGGCCCGGTGTTTGCTGGAAATCGCCACTCCTATGGTCTTGGCCAGCAGGAATCATCGTTTTGAATCCACCGGGTTTCAAGTACTGAACATAACTGGAGACCATCATTGGTCAAACAGCCTGGGCTGACGTCGCTGATAAGACAATGTACTCACCTTAGTGCAGCAGCGTCCAACTCTTGAGGCCTGTTTGTGACAGCCATCACGAGAATCCACTCTTCACTCCTTGTGTGGAGCTGCACCAGAGAGCATTACACTCAGCCAAACTCAAGTGGATTACGTGTCTTCATGAGCAAGCTACAATGACTGCGTAGATACAATCGGTGTGCTCCAATTCTTGCCAGTACTGTAGGCAGTTTACGTTGACAACTAAGACCACTGTGAGCCGCAGCAATGTAACACGCCTTGAACTGTCTGGAGGGCGTCTCTGTAACACGACATCCCCTCGTGATAAAAAGGAGAAGCTGAGAAATGCACTTATTGTAATGGCTTTAACGCTGAGCGTGCAAACCTACTAAACAATGTTACTTACATAAACCGCGTCAAAAGTGTCAATCTGTTTCCCTGTGAGCTGACAATCTTCTCATTATGTTTCTGAACCTTCTAGTGGGACACCATCTTGGTTACACAGGAATATAGCCTGTGTCGTTTGTGACTTTGAGGCTGTTTTGGCGAAGCTCTTCGCTTAGCTGTCTACTTAGCCATTTACTGTCAGTATTGGAACACAGTTCATAAGACATGTTACAGTGTACAAGAAACGAGTAAAGAGGGGCAGAGGCAAAACACTGACAAGAAACGGCACAGTACTGGAAGACCTTGCTTTCTAAATCGCCACATAAATGCCGATAGGAGTGTTTGCATGTATAACCATTGACGATGACTGGCCAAAACCAGCAGCCCTAACAGCTTATTGGCCAAGGCGACGAGAAGCGCTGAGAAATAGTTCACTGCGTGTTAACCAATGTGGCTGCTTCTTCTGTTACCTGACTGTAGTAAGCTGGTGTTTGCAGCCCCATACTTGTGGGGCTTTAATTCCAGTGCCACCACTATGTTGAAGTAGCACAGTTTCCAATCTACTCGACGCAACACATGTGCTAACTCATTAAAATTACGGCCTTATTACTGCCCGAGCACAGCACAAGGCGCAAACTTTCAAGAGCAACACTGAAGACGTCGTGGACCTTTGTAAACGAGTCAACGCCGCCATACCCGAAGCTAAGCGAATTCACCATATACTGAAAGGCATCGATGACAGCGTATTTCAGATGCTCCTAGCCAAGAATCCACGCAACATCTCCAAATTGGCGAGCTTATGCCAAAGCTATGAGGACTTAAGGAAAGTAACGCGCTTCGACTCGGCCCGCTCCGGGAAGCGACGGCTCGTTGGCGAGCCTTCACAGCATGTACGACCCATCCTTATTCTTTCAGCGGGCCATGGACTTTGTGCGTGACGAAGCTGTCCGCCAACTTTCTTTAGTCACCTTCAATCAGGAGCCCACCTCCCGTCTTCCAAACACGCTCCGCAACCTCATTCCCGAAGAAGTCGCTCAAGTTGTCCCTTCCGCTCACCATCAGCCGCCTGCGCCCGCGAATCTCAACTCTGCGCTGGCAGTACAGCCTGTCGCCACGCCTCTCACCTATGCGCAGCTAGTCCTACGTGTGGCCGCACCTCTTACGAACGGGCAGGCAGTGCACAGGCCTACGCCGGCGTCTTTCTCAGCCCAGTCGCAACCGGTGCCACCGGAAGCCCATGCTGCATCTTGGACCGCACCGAGAGCCAATCCTTGGTGGAGTTCTTGGCGACGCCTCTCGGCCCTTCCAGTTCGACAGCCAGCCTTTCGCCAATACGCCGCTCCTTCCCCCCAATCATTTGCTCGTTCTGACCTCCCAGAATTTCCTTCGCGTCGCTCGCCATCCCCTCGAAGACGCTCGCTATGCCCAATGCGTCAGCAACTTGCACCACCTGACCAGGAAAACTAAACGTCGCCGTTGAAGAGGCCCATTCGAACTGTGTAAGTCCTCGCCCCGGTCCTGCTAACGTGGTCGAAATTTGTGTAGGTGTTCCTGCAATCGCTCTTATGGATACCGGCGCAGCCGTTTCTGTGATAGCCGCCAAACTGCGCCGGTCACTGCGCAAGGAGACCATGTCGCTTTCTGGACAGTCGCTTCGTACGTGAAGTGCGCAGCGCGTCGCTCCGTACGCAGCCTGCACATGCGCTTGTTCACGGCATTGTTTATATCGTTAATTGTATTGTTCTTCCCGCCTGCTTGCATGACGCCATGCTCGGATGGGACTTCTTATTTCGTCATAAAGTCGTGATCGACTGTGCACGCGCCGAAGTTTCTTTACATCGGCCTGCATCTGCAGCAACGTATACTTCTACAAACCCGTCTGTGCGACTTTTACGTTTCTAGTTGGTGAATGCCTTGGCGTCTCGGAATTCCTCGACTCTTCGTGTTTGACGTCCCTGGAGACTTGATGTCGACTCCAGCCAACCATCTTCGATTTCAGTGCTTGAGGAGACGCCCAGGGATACGCTCTCGAATGCCATCGCCGATACTCTCCCACCTGCCGAACGCGCCGACCTTCTTGATCTCGCATACTAAAAAGATCTTGCGCCAAATCAACACACATAAGAAAGACGACGACACCACGCGCGCGCACTAGGCATCATAGAGTAAAAGTATTATCAGAGTAGTATGCAAGATCACCAACTAGCCCCGCAGTTAACTCTTTTAAAGTATGCTTCTTAATCTCCTGCGCCACTTTAGAATTTCATTCGGCCTTTCGCAAGCTCAACTTGGCCGCACGTCGCAAGTGCAGCACTACATTGTCACCAGTTCACATCAGCCATTACGTCAAGGACCGTACCGCGTCTCTGCCGCAGAACGTCGTGTCATTACCACTCAAGTCGAAGGTATGCTGCGATGTGACGTTACTCAACCTTCGCACACTCCGTGGGCATCTCCTGTCGGTCCAGTTCGAAAGAAGGATGCGTCTATTCGCCATTGCGTCGACTGCCGTCGGTTAAATAAGGTAACGCGCAAAGACGTCTATCCTTTACATCGCATCGACGACGCTCTCGACAGTCTTCAGGGAGCACAATTGTTCTTGTCCATTGACTTGCGTTCATGGTACTGGCAGGTCCCGATGGCTGCGGCTGATTGCCAAAAAACCGCATTCATTACGCTTGACGGCTTATATTAATTTATCGTGATTCCTTTCGGGCGTTTTAACGCCCCTGCCACGTCTGAACGACTCAAGGACAACACGCTGCATGGCCTCAAGTGATCTATATGTCTGTTACCTCGACGATGTCGTTTTTTCGCCTGATTTTCCGACTCATCTGCTCCGCCTCAGACATGTTTTGATCTGTATAATGAACGATGACCTCCAACTCAACCTGAAAAAGTGCCGCTTCTCCGCGCGAGAATCTCACCATATTAGGCTGCGTTACGTCCAAGCACGGGGTTCTACCCAATCCTGCAAAACTTCAAGCAGCCGCCGAGTTTCCAAAGCCTAAGACCATCAAAGAACTTTGAAGCTTTGTCGCCCTATGCTTATATTTCCAGCGCTTCGTTCGGAATTTCACATAGATCATTACGCCATTGATCCAACTTCTACGCGGTGACGCCGCCCTCTCCTCCTGGTCCCCAGCATGACTCCGCTTTCGCTACGCTGCGTCGTCTTCTCACCTCCCCACCAACCTCCCCACCCCAATAATGCCATGTCGACCCGCCAGCTGCAACTGAGGTACATACAGACGCCAGCGGGGTCGGTATGGGCGCCGTCCTCGCCCAACAAAAGCGCGGCTATCCTGAATACGTAGTCGCCTATGCGAGTCGCACGCTGACGAAGCCTGAGGCCAATTATAGCGTTACCGAAGAAGTGTGTGGCTTTAGTATGGGCACATGGCAAGTTATGACTTAACCTGTACGCGCGCCCATTCGACTGTCACAAGTCACCATGCGCTTTGTTTGCTGGCCGACTTGAAAGATCCCACTGGCTGCCAAGCCTGTTGAGAACTACACATCCAGGAGTACAATATTCGCGTCTGATACTGCAGCGGGCGCACACACTCAGGAGCAGGCGCCCTGTCTCGTTCACCTTTACCTCCAGACTCGGCCTGCTGAAAAACTTCCGCACACTCCGTGTTATCTCTCGAGATGACTCCTTCGCGGCCGCACAACGTCGTGACCCATGCATCGCTTCTCTTTTCCAATTTCTATCTGGATCACCGATCATCCCTCTATTTCGAAGCCTCCAAAGCCAAGCAGTTCATTTCGCCATTCGTGACCAGCTGCTCCACTGCCGCAATTACGCTCGTGAAGGCAGTCGGTGGCTTCTGGTGATTCCCCGCAGCTTAAGCTTAGAAATCGGTGCCTCTTTCCACAACGATGCGCAGTGTGGCCATGCTGGAGTTTTCAAGAGAGCTAATGGTGATGAGTTTGTTTAGGAGTACAGCTCGAACCAACACTGCTTCAAGGGGCGTTTGTAGCTGTAAAAGTTGACATGCAATGCTCTTATGGATAGCAATGGCAACACCGCCCGATGATGCGACGGCACCATCACGATCTTTGCGAAACGTGACATACAGTCGGAGAAAGTTTGTGTGTTGTGGTTTTAAGTGTGTTTCCTGTAGACACAGCACTTTTGGATTGTGGTTTTGGATAAGCTCTTGCACGTCATCAAGGTTCCTGAGAAGTCCTCTGACGTTCCATTGAACTATTGGTGTATCCATATTGGTAGTAAATAGGTGCTGTGTATACGGAAACATAAGTATAAATTACAGAGATTTCAGAGCTTAGGTTCCAGTGCTCTTTCGAGGCCCTGTAACCGGGGTTTTGTTCTTTTTGAAGCGTTCGAGGGAACCTCGCCGCTCCTTAGGCGCTTGGTGCGCCTTGAAAATTGGTGTAGTGTCCATTGCCTCTGGTGAGGCGCCGGACACGTGCTCTTGCGAGCGAGAAGGCTCCCGGGAAAGTCTCGCCTTGGAGGGCAAGACCCCTGCGCCCACCAGCCCGGAGGTCGATGGGGCTCCCTGAGGGATTTGGCTGCGGCGGCTGTTGCCAGCGCTGGAAGGGGCAGGGGAGGTTGGGACAGCCTCGGCTGCGCCCACCTTCGGGGACGGTGGCCCCGTCTGCTGGGTTGACGGAGCAGCGCTAGCTGCAACCGCCGCGGGGGCAGATGGCGTAACTGCCGACTCACGGCTCGTGGGTCGGACAGCCGCCGGAGGCCGTTGTGAGGCTGCCCCCTGACGCGCCACTTCGGTAAAGCTGGCCTTAGGAAGGTATCTAACCCGCCTGCGTGCCTCTTTGAATGATATGTTTTCTTTTACTTTGATTGTGACTATTTCTTTTTCTTTCTTTCACGACGGGCATCACCGCGAGTGTGCGGCATGCTCGCCATCACAGTTCACGCAGTGTGGAGCGTTTTCACACGTTTCAGAGGCATGGTCACGGGAACTACATTTTGCACATGTCTGCCGGCCTCGGCAGTTCTGGGAACTGTGGCCGAAACGCTGGCATTTGAAGCCGCGGAGAGGATTTGGAACATACGGCCTGACCCGTAGCATTACATACCCGGCCTCGAGTGTCTCAGGCAGAATGCTTGAGGAGAAAGGCAATACAAGATGCTTGGTTTTTATCTCCTTGCCGTCGCGCCTTAGCATGATTCTTTTAACATTGATCACGTTTTGCTCACTCCAGCCTTCCAACAATTCGGCTTCTGTGAGCTCTATCAAATCGTCGTCAGAAACAACACCACGGCTGGTGTTCATAGTACGGTGTGGGGTTACTGTTACTGGGATTTCCCCAAATGACTGAACTTTAGGAAGATTTTCATGCTGTTTCGGATTGCGGTGTTCCAGAAGGAGATCGCCGCTAGCCATTTTCGTTGCTTTATAGCCTGTACCAAGAGTTTCAGTTAGGTGCTTAGATACGAGGAAAAGAGAAATCATTCTCATGGTCTTTTCAGGATTGTTTGATTGAATTACATGGAATCGGGGGAAGTTTGGCTGTTTGTTCCCAAGAAATTGGAAAATATCTTCGGTGCGCCCTCGTTTCGGAGGGCGATCAGGTAGTCGGGGAAAAGAAGTGGCCATTAGAAGTATGGTTTTTTCGGCAGGGATGGCCGCCGCCCACCATGGAGCCCAACCAGGGTACGACACAGGACAGAAATATTCAGTTCTGAGCACGCCAGCGGTACAACCCCGCTATAACCAAATCCATATACCCAAGACTGGATATAGTGCACAAGGTTAACCCTCGCCGCCTACGAAGCTGGAAGTAATACGAAAATAAAGAGAGGACAGGAAAGATTAAAGTGAGAGAAAGACGAAGATTTGAGGGAGAAAGAGAATGGCAACTACCGATTTCCCCCGGGTGGGTCAGTCTGGGGGTGCCGTCTATGTGAAGCAGAGGCCGAAGAGGTGTGTTGCCTCCGCCGGGGGGCCTTAAAGGTCCAAACACACAGCATGAGCTCAACCCCCAGGATCCCCCTTTCCCCAGACACGGCTAAGCCGCGCACGGCTACACGCGGGAGGGTCCGACCCGCATGTGCTCGGGTCCGTGGTGTCGCCACACACCAAACGCCTGCTTGCGCAGACGCCCCCGCAGGGGCCGACGATGCGAGAGCATCATCGCGATCTCTGCGAAACGTAACATACTGTAGGAGAAAATTTGTGTGTTTCGATTTTAAGTGTTTTTCCTGTAAACACAGCACTTTTGGATTGTGTTTGTGGATGAGTTCCTGCACATCATCAAGGTTTCTAAGAAGACCTCTGACGTTCCATTGAATTATCTGTGTAGCCATATTGGAAGTAAATACGTGCTGTGGGTATGGAAAAGGAGGTGATGCCTTAGGTTACAAAGCCCTTTCGAGGCCCTGTAACGGCGGTTCTGCCCTTTCTGGAGCGTTCGAGGGAGCCTCGCCGCTCCTTAGGCGCTTGGTGCGCCTTAAGAACAGGTGTAGTGTCCATTGCCTCTTGTGAGGCGCCGGACACGTGCTCTTGCGAGCGAGATATTTCCCGAGAGAGTCTCACCTTGGAGGGCAAGACCCCTGCGCCCACCAGCCCGGAGGTTGATGGGGCTCCCTGAGGGATTTGGCTGCACCGGCTGTTGCCAGCGCTGGAAGGGGCCGGGGAGGTTGGGGCAGTCTCGGCTGCGCCCACCTTCGGGGTTGGTAGTCCCTTCTGCTCGGTTGGTGGAGCAGCGCCAGCTGCGACCACCGTGGGGGCAGATGACGTGACTGCCGACTCACTATTTATGGGTAGGACAGACCTCTAAAGAGAAGAGACGCTACGAACGAATGGGACTAATAACATGTAACACAACATCTTTCAGGAAACCTAGGACTGCGTTGGAGTCAAACAGCGGTTCTGCACCAAGTAGCATTCCAGGATGAAGGGGATGTGCTGCCGGTATGCTAAAGGAAAGTGTTTCAGATTCGGTTTCTCGACGCTCCAGGAGGACGTGGAGGACGGTCAGCCTCTCCCGGATGGTGGGAGGCTCATTTCCAGTGAGGAAAAAGTTATTGGTACCGAATGTGTGTCCAATTCTTAGACGACAGAATATCACATCTGTTCGGCGTAATTTTGTTGCAGACGGCCAGAAATCTAATTGTGCCTTTATTACGTGCAGCTTATTTGTTTCCACGTACCACAAGCGTTGCCAGTAGTTTCGTACTTTCCTTGGTAACAAGGACTTCAGATCTGTAACAGCGACTGCAGCTTTAGAAATAACAGCGTGCGATGCAATTGATGTGGCCGTCTGGTCCACTATAACCGATGCATTACATCGCCAGAGCCAATCCGTCTATGACGGAAGAGGAGCGGTTGCGGCACCTCATGCGGGGCTTGCGTCCGGACGTGCTGAAGGAAATACTTATTGCCAACCCCCCGGACAGCTGCTCCACCTTCCTGCAAATTTTACAGCGCATTGATCAGGCAGCTTTTTTGATGGTCCATGCGTCCAGGCCAAAACCGATCGGCACCCTTTTCTCTGCCGACCCGCAGTCGTGTTACCCATATGCCTCGGCACCTCCCGCCGGAGTGACACCCGCTGAAGCAACAATGCAGTCGCCTCCAACATGTATCGCTACCTGCGCTGCGGCAGAGTCATTGCCCGTGGGAGGCCACTCACTGCGATAGGGAATTGAGGGCGATCGAATACCCTATAGCCTAATTATCTGACTGCCTCAAGGCTACTCAAGATGTTCGTCGTCGTCCAGTGGCTAGGCCAGCGAGGAGTACCCGTGACGACGACGGGCGACCACGCTGCCAGCTGTGTGACCACATAGGCCACATGGCGCCCCAGTGCCGGCAACCGTTCCCAAAAGATGGACGACAATGGAGGGAGCAGCACGACGCTCGGGATGAGCGGCTTGGACCCCCGGGCGTAGGAGAACCGTCTGGCCTACCATTTGACAGTTTGCCGAAAACTCAGCCCCTCGCATCGCCTGTCGAAGTGAAGGGGACTGACAGAGCTACGGCAGCGCTCCAACTTTGAGCAGGGAAACTCCGGCAGGTTTTCCTAATGTCCGCATGATTCCGCACTAGCAAGCGAAGAAAATCCCTTACCGTTGCTCGCCCTGAATCACGTGCACATTGGGTAAAAGCAGAGGGAGGATCCGTGGATGAAAGAAGTGATCCAGCACCTACAGCAGCCGAGTGCGTTCGTTGTCAGGAAAACGAAAAGAGCGGCACGGGGCGTTCGGTTCATCGACGGTGTGCTGTACGTAAGAGCAAAAAGCTTTCATGAAGGTCGCACGACACTCGTTCTCCCAGGGTGTTTGAGGTTGGAGGTATTATGGCCCTGTTACGTCGATATTTCGGCTGGCCCCCTCGACGTCTGGCGCACCTGGGGGAACGTTCGCCGCCGTCATTCTGTCCGAAGATGTTCTGTCGTGTCAGCAAATACGTCCACTTCAGCTCTGACGGCCAGAAACAACCGCTCGCCTTTAGCAAGCCAGCCAGTGTCACCCCCTTTATGGCCTCCGAAAATGAGCCGCTACTTCATCTAGTCAAAGGCCAAGGCACGCAAGGCGGCACCCAGAACGCCAAGAAAGTGGCCCACCGAACGGAGCCTCCACAGAATGTAGTCGACCCAACCGGCAAGAAACGCGACGTTTCTAAAGTTGCGCGGTTAAAACCATGCCACGTCAGACAGTGCTCTGATGATGACGATGCAAACGACGAGTCTGCTGATAAACGTCCAAAAAAAAACAAAATGTGTTATGTTCTTCGCGTTGTGCACAAATGTAGTTCGCGTGGTGACCGGAGGCATGTGCCGTGTCATCGTGTGTGTGAGACGTCGACTCGAGTGCCACAAGCCAAGAACTCGGACGGGACTGAACTTTACTCTAACTGGAGGACAACTCATAGCGAGGCCGAACCTGGAACCATCGCTCCGAACGACACGGGCACCGATACAGTACAAGTGAATAAGCTTTAGTGTTGATTATGTGGTGTAGCGTGCACGAATGAACTTTAATGTTACTTTTCTTGTGCATTTTGTTTTCCATTTTGTTAAAACGGGCTTGTTTTGTTTTTATATGAGGTTCCATTTTCCTTACGGGTACTTAAGTTTTCTGATATCAATCCCTAATGCACGGGTTTAATTTCTCGAGCCCCCTTTAATTTGTAAGTAATGCTTTGTCATGAGTGGGTCTGTTCTGCATAGGGGGGAGGTGTCGCGAAGAGTGTTAACCGCGGGCCCCTTTTCTTTCATTCCGGGAATGGCCTGGGCGCCTCGAAGGGAGGGAAGCCTTTGTGCAGAAATAACATGAAACTTTTTTTTAACGCCAAGCAGTACTAAGTTTGACAGTCTCCCACCACAGGGCCGAAACGCACAAGGCAAGATTTCGTTTTGGCTTTTTCAGGAGTGCTCTTTAAATATTATATTTTGTTTTGTTACTTCCTAAAACGTAGCAATGGGTTGCTTATTGGACAACATTGGACTTGGACAACATAACGAGCATGCGCATGTCTTTGCGTTATGTTAAGATGTAGATATTGTGCCTTGTAGCATGGGCATACTAAGGAATTCTAGACATTGCACCTTCACCATCCTGTGGAACATCACGGCAATGCAGATACGCAGCTGAATCAGCAATGTTTTAAACAAATCCTTGTAACATGTGCATTTATGGCAATTAGGCGAAACAATACGGGTGCCTTAAAGCAGTGTATTGTTTGGGGATCGGCGGTTATATCACACAAGAGCAAACGGTTTTGCACCCTCTCAGCAGAGGGCACATTGACTTGAGGGAGCGCCAAATTTAAACCGCAAAGCGGTTACAGCTGGAGTTTTTAACGGTAATTGCAGAGCGAGTGCCATTCAGTTTCAGTGAGTGTCATTCAAAACGCGCATGTCCTTGTGAGGCAGCAGCGAAGGAGAGTGTATACGGGTCTGCAGGCCTTCAACGTGCGTGCGTGTGTACTTGCATTTGCGTGTGCGTGCGTGTTCGTGTCCACCTACTTGATATGGGTGTATCCGTGTGCGAGCATCCATGTGTGCTTGTGTGTGTGCGTGCAGTTCTGTGTGAATGCGTGCATTTTTTGTGTGCGTGCATATGTGAATGCGGGCGAACATGTGTCCTATCTTTAGGTGTATTTGTGTGCGAGCATGAGCGTGCGTGTTTGTATGAGCGAGCGAGCATTTCCATGCTTATAACTATTCTCGGGAACGAATTGGATCTAGAGTTTAAATAAACCCGTATTTCAATCTACGAGACAAACACCAATGAGACTGCATTTATAGCATTATCTCTACGTGAAAGCGAAAGCAGTGCGAAAAAAACACAATTCCCTTCCTCTGTGAAGAAATATGGCCAGCGAAGCTGTGTATGAGGGACCCTAATGGAGAACGGCCCCTCGGCCTTGGGTCGGCCTGTCATTGCACTATCGTCGTAATTTTGTTTTACACGTGGACACGATAGTGGCGAAAGCAGCCCTTAAGAGCTTCGATGTTAAAAAAAAAAAAAACGCATCATCTGTCAATATTGCCGGCCCAGATTTCGTCACGATGGCACCGTCACCATCGGCATGGCCCTGTGAGCAGCGACCAAGCTGTTCACTTTCGCTACCTTCTTTCCCACCACTGCAGCGAATTGTCTTGATGCCAGCGAGGCACTAAATCTACGCCATCATTGCGTCACGCATCTCTTCAACGACCAAGCGAGCTTCCAGCGGCACACGTTCACTACTATGAAAGAGCGTGAATAAAAAAAAAACATCCTGAATAAAAATGGAAAGCGGACTGGTCACAAGGAACATGCTTGCGGGGCCATACTATTGATGATATCGCAAAAGGCTAGGTGCGGTTAGGTTGACTCTACCGGTTCGCAAGGATTGACCGACTGGCTTAAAAATTTCGTCGCTCGGCTAAATAATCTCGAGGACGGGTTCCAAATTACTCATTTCCCTTAGCTACCTAAATAATTTATTGAAAATCTATCCAACGTAGCTTCTTTAATTACGCAAACAACTTTTCAACTCGAGTGATAAAATGACCAATATTTGTATTGATTTAATAGTTTGGTGCAGTTGAAAGGAGCCGAAATATGGATAGTGCTGTAAGCTTCTTATGAAGCATATCTAAAAAAAATTATATTATGGGCTTTTACGGGCCAAAACCACTTTCTGATTATGAGGCACACCGGAAATGTTGACCGCCTGGGGTTCTTTAATGTGCACATAAATCTCAGTACACGGGTGTTTTCGCATTTCGCCCCCATCGAACTGGGGCCGCCGGGGCCGGGATTCATGAAGCAAATCTGAAAGCTTGGCCAGGTTATCGTGGTGCGAATAAAGTTCATGAGCTCAAATGCGTGTGTCCTACCGTGAATTTCTGCCTTCACAAACCATTCCGCCCGCCTAGTGCTTCTCAACGCCACGTTTTTCTTCGTAAACGTGCTGCGATACATTATGCTCCCGGTACTAGCGAGTCCCTAGCCCTGATACTTCATTCTTTTGATGCGCACGTTGCACACGTGCCAGCGAAGAAGCTGAAAAACGTGCCTGTGAATGTCAAAGACAAGCTTCCGAAATAAATGTACCTAGGTATTGTGTAGAACTTTCTTTGTGTAGCCTGTAGTTACGTCTACATCGGCGAGACGGGCAATTTTCAAAGACGCATCAAGGAACACTCATGATGTGGAAACACAAAAAGTTTCTTGTAACACTCTTTCCGAGCATTCTGTATCAGAAGGACGCGATATTGACTGGGGAAACGCGCATGTGCTATCCAGTGAAAGTAATCTAACCTCGCGTTTGCATCTGCAGTCCTTAAATGATACCACGCTGAATCGCAATGACGGCAGGCTACCTCCGGTTTATGCCCGCTGTTTGCGCCATCTATTGATACATACAGCCTTGGTAAAAAAACTTGAACCCGCAGGGAACGGCCGGGGAGCAGCTGCGCTCCGCTATCGCGGTGCTGCCACTGTCGTTCTTAAGGAAGGGAACTGCGCTAAAAAAGACGCGAACTAGTAATGACATGGACGGGCGCAAACAGCGCCGCTGCTCGCTTGCGTCGAGGATAAAGAGGGCGAGAAAAGCACTTCACTTACTCTCAAGAGTCGGTGGCGAAGCGGAAGCCACCCGGTCGGCTAGCATGCCGTTTCCAGCGCATGTCGGATAAGCGGGTTGGGGTCTCTGGCGACCGCTGTCAAATGCGATACACTGAAATTTCACAATTCCGAGTATCGTAATCATGTTTTCCGGGACCAAATTAAAGGAACAACGCTATGGGTAGTCCTGCGCGTGCTCGAACACGGGCACTTTGCGAGGACCTGACAGCAGCAGCTTAGCTATATAATAAATACCATGCCACAATGGCATCTCGTATTTGTAATCATGAATGTCACAAGTAGCAAATTAATAAAGCAAGCATAAGCTTCAGGGTGGCACTTGCATCTCTCGACGAATTCACAGGGGGGAGCATGCCTTCAAGGTATTGAGTGTGGCTTGGTCTGTGGTTGCCCCGAACCATTACACCTTGCCCATGTGCTGGACTGTAAACTAGCCAAGCTCTCTGGTTAAAAAGACGCTGCGTATAACCTATTTTTTTTTTACTGCCTGTGGAGCCATTTCTCGTAGAGACGAAGGATACCTCAGTAATTTATATCTAAAATACTTCTTCCAGTGAACCCGTGACAGCGACAGCACTGCCGGTGTGATGCCTTCACTATGCGAGAATCCTATGATCTCGTGGCCGTGGTTTACCTTACGCGATTCAAATGCGTGGTACCCAATGCAAACGGGATGAACTTATCCTGGCCTCATGTGTACATGAATGTGGGCCCCAACGACAAAGGCAGTGTGCACGAAGATATCAAAAAAGGCGAGGTAGTGGGCGCATTCCAAAATGCCTAGTGAATGGGTGTAACTAAATCGGATACTGAGGCACAGCAAACGTCTTCTAGTCCCGAAAAGTTTTTATATCTCACCATGAGTTTTTATATCTCACTTCAACGCCAAACGCACTCGTTTGGTCGTTCCTTAATTAAGTGCGGTCAACCTGTTTGAAATATCGTACCGGTGGTTACAGGCCCTTTCCGAAGTGAGCCTTTCTAGTCAAAATTTCTGCTTCTAATCTTTTCTGAACGAACAAGGATTGAATTGACAGTCTATTTCAATAAAACCTGGAACAACGCTAGACAGCCCTGGCAAATTAGCCTATTTCTCACCTTTTGTTTTCATTGCTCTCAGAAACACATTTCAAACGTTTATCAAAGAGCATATAGCGAAGGCTTATCTATAAAAGCATATCTTGCCTTTGAATGTATAGGATGGAACTAATAGGTAATTTCGATGAGTAGGACAATTTCTATACTATATAGCGGTGCATGCAAGGCGGGCGGTTTCGCCCAGGCCACCGCATTTGCTCGCACGAAGCGCCGTACCAAGGCGGCCGCAAGAGCACCTCGCAGCTGGCAGAACGAACGTCCCACTAGTTTTTCATTAACCCTATTGTCAAAGCGTGCTTAGCAGTGAGAGACATGCTTCCCTCGCCCTCTTTATCCTCGGTGTAAGCGAGCAGCGGCAGCGCCACGACAGCGGAGCGCAGCCGCTCCCCGGCCGTTCACAGCGGGTTGGTTTTTTTTTTTTTTTTACCAAGACTGTACATAATCTCGCCCATTTCGTTTACTTTCATTATGAACGAGGTCCCCGTACGGGAGCCGAAACGTCTTGGTCTCATTTGGGCTTTGGCCGACGTCCTATGAGTGCACTAGACATATTAGCAACATTGGAGGCAAGCGCCCACATGCTTGCAACGACCTATTTCTAACCGTAAGGTTGTCGATTTGCGTGCATCGAGTGTATACACAACACCTCGACATTCGCGTGAACAGCTCAAATGCTTCAGTAAACTGTGCGACAACTTGGGACGACTAATGAGAACCGTAGACGAGTGCGGTCACTGCGATTGTCGCTGCGTTTGCGCAAATGCAATCACTCTGCGTTGGTTTACACCATCCATGGAATAACAAAAGCAGTGGTGACAACCAAATCGGTCGTGCCCGTATCCGTATCATTCAAGCATCTCACATGCCACGACGTTTTGCTGAACACGAATAGTCGCGAACGTGTCGCAGCATCCATGAACCAAGCCGTAAAGCTGCAAAATTAGCGCTGCATTAGGATAGTCAGCAAAGTACTAAAAGAGAAACGCACCGGAGCTTACACTCCGGGGCGGTACTGTTTCGTTCACTGACAAACAATCCCGAATGATGCCTCTAGATCTAATGCGCTAGAATGTGCTTTAGTGCCTACTCACGAGATATATAGTGGGCAGCATTGACTTCGCTGATTGGTGACGCTTGGGCAGGTTGCGGTTCGGGGACACAATGGAGCTCCGCCACGGGTCTCGGCGACTGCCGTGTAGGTTCTGGGAGCGGAGCGTGCCACAAGTACACCTACAATACGGAGCGTCCGGCGCTCACAGCCTGCAGTCACCAAGACCACGAGGCCGGCTGCCAAGCGCCGCAGTACTAACAGAACACGTCCGCTCGTTCCCGGCATCCAGCGGCTGCTGTGGCATCCAGCGGCTGTGGAACTATGGTGGAACGTCGGGCGAGCGCTTTGATTCACCTGAGGCAGAGAGAGCGGCTCACAAGGGGAGAGAGAAGCCACTGCCCGCACCGCTTCTTTGTGCAATGCTCATAACGGCCGCATCTGGCCAAGCTCGAAACCGTCAATCACTCTTTCATGCCCCAACCAACTTCTGCGCACACTGCGCAGGCGTACTTCCCTCTCTCAGAATTTCTTAGAGCAGGAGATAACGCTGAGCAAAGAGGGAAAGAATCTTTCTCGCCTTACATCTTGTCGCCGCGCGCGCAGTTCATGCTGTTTGGAGACCCCATTGTACCAATTGAACAAGGGCAGCATGCTGTAAGACACTGGCTCACAAGCAAACACAGACAGTGAGATAGAGAGAAAAAAAAAGGAACTTTCGTTGGCCCGTTTACGGCATATGCAATCTTTGTGCTTGTCCCGGTATTCTGCGCTATTTGGTTATGCCAGAAAGCTGCGCCGTGCTCATGATGCAACATCATGTTAAACGGCTGCTAAGACGCGATAGAAAACAAAAATAAATATGCTGATCAAAAGTGCATGTTGGAATCAATGTGAACAGTAGCTTTAGTGAAGCGCCTAATTAAATGCCTAAACTAAATACGATCAGTACAATTCTATTTACTTTTACCCTATGCCACGCTAGGGTATTGCGATGTTTATTCACCGCAGAGCGGACCATTGCATACTTGGCAAGTTGTGCAGGAATGCAAACACTAAATCAGGCGGACGCAGTGTGCGAGGCAACTACGCAGTGATGTCACGAGGGCGCACGTAACATATCATGCTTGACGAGGGAAGAGTGCTGATGACAGGTGAAGGAACACAGATGCATGGCACACATCTAGCTAGATTTAGTATTGTTCCCAATGAAATCCAAAACGAGTGCGAAAAATCTCGATCCAGTTTGTCACGGATCCTAAACTAAACCGTCATCGCTAAACAAACAGGATGTAGCGGAAATGAGAAGTTGTGCACTGCGGGTTCTTGTGCACTAGTCTATATCGAAATGAAGGATTGCCAACGTGCCCAAATCGCATTACTATTGTAACGTACGTTTTGTTCGTCCTTACGGCCTTTTGTTCGTCCTGCGCCGCATTTAGGTACAAGGAATACTATGATAACAGTTTTGTCTTGGTTTAATTTTTTATTGGATTGCTATATACCCTGTAACTAGGCTATCGAGCCTCAGTTACTCGATGCACCTATATATTACCGTTTACTGCAAGCACACCGAAGCGCGTGCCAAATGCAGTGCACTTTGAAACGGCGAAAAAGAGCTATTGCGGAAGCCTACAAATAATTCATGCAGAAAGGTCGCGAAGCTGGGAACGAAACGCGTGCCAAGATGTATTGCCAGATGTGTCAGAGGTGCACGACTGAAGCGCCACTAAAGGTGAGTGGGCGACAAACAGTGAAGCTACAAGAGCTATGCAAAAATCATCATCATCATCATCAGCTTGTTTTATGTCTGCTTGCTTTGCTTTGCTTTGCTTTGCTTTGCTTGCTTGCTTGCTTTTGAGTTATCATCAATTGTTTCTTTCCTGATTTCGTTGTTTACTCTTGAGTAGTTACTCATGGCAGGTTTCTTTTTCATTGCCGCTACGCATGAGATTATTTCAGTCTCTCTGATGTTCCGCTTAACGTTCTTTGTTGCTGTGTTGCCCACTGTACAGGCCGCATACTTGCTGGTAAGCTTCCCAGTTCTTTTCCTCCACTATGAATCAATGTTTTTTTTTTCTGTACAGATACCTCAACACTCTCCGAGCCCATTGACTTTCTTCCATATTCCTCAGTCGTTCTTCATACTCAATTTTGCTGCGAACTTCCCTCAATTCAAAACTAGTCCAGCCCATATCACCCTGCACAGCTTGATTTTAGTCTTCCCGTGGGCGCCCAATGCGTGGCGTCCACGGGAACCATTGGTTCCCATCGAGTCCTGGGGCGCTATAACGTAAAACTATTCCAAACTTTTCTATTCCAATTCTGCTATCAGCACTCCACGTGGGATTCGCGAAAAACTTTTTTCGACCACCCCCACTTCACGCGTCTGTCACGCGACGTCACGAAAACCGCGATAGCTCCCCATCTGATATGATGTGTACACACTGATGATGCATGATTTGGCAGAAAAAAGAAAAACATTTATTTCTGATTCGACCCCTTTTCACCATTCATCATCATCATCATCATCATCATCATCATCAGCCTGGTTAGGCCCACTGCAGGGCAAAGGCCTCTCCCATACTTCTCCAACTGCCCCGGTCATGTACTAATTGTGGCCATGTTGGCCCTCCTGACTTCCTAATCTCATCTGCCCACCTAACTTTCTGTCGCCCCCTGCTACGCTTCCCTTCCCTCGCAATCCAGTCCGTAACCCTTAATGAACATCGGTTATCTTCCCTCCTCATTACATGTCCTGCCCATGCCCATTTCTTTTTCTTGATTTCAACTAAGATGTCATTAACGCGCGTTTGTTCGCTCACCCAATCTGCTCTTTTCTTATCCCTTAACGTTACACCTATCATTCTTCTTTCCATAGCTCGTTGCGTCGTCCTCAATTTAAGTAGAACTCTGTTCGTGATCCTCCAGGTTTCTGCCCCGTACGTGAGTACTGCTAAGACACAGCTGTTATAAACTTTTCTCCATTAGCCCTCGGCTATTGGTAAAAGTTTTCGGGCTGCACCCACTTCACCTGCCTGTCACGCGACGTCACAAAACCGCACAAACTCACTGCGTCAAAGTGACGTGTTCGCGATAAAGATGCATTAATATGCCGAACAAAACCGAATTTTCTTCGAAATAGCCGCAGGCTGCCCCGTTCCGAAAGGAATAAAAGATGGCTGCCGCCGATCGTTGAGACGCTGGCTACTCGCACCTGCCGGAAAGCATGGGTGTATTTGCGTATAATAAAGCTTCTTGCGTGGCCGTGTAACGTTTTCGAGCACTTTCGGCACGTTTACCGCCTCATTCTGCCAACTCTTCTTTGCTGAGGGTCATTTTTAGCGTCATTCAAGTTTCCGTTGCATGCCGCCGCGATTTTCGACCAGGCACCACAAGCTAAGTAAAGGAAAGCCGACCAATCGCAGACCCCGGCACCACCCTTTTCATCCGGTTATCGATTTTCAGTGCACTGGCTCTGCCCCAGCGGATCCCTCTCCCCTTGAGCGTTCTCCTCGCCTCTTGTCAGCCAATTAATTAGATGCGACAAGCCGCTCAGTGTAGGCAATGTTATTCGTTTTTCAAGCAAACAAAACTGACCTCCTATGGACGAGGAGAGTATTATTGGTCTGTACAAACAACCCTGTGAGTGACCGTCCGGTGCTTGCGTCGGTGGTTAAGCAAATTTGACGTCAGGAGATTGGAATAGAAACATATTGGAATAGTTTTACGTTATAGGGCCCCTGATTGTACCCCTGATTCAAAGCAAACAACCGCAATTCCAAACGCAAGTCCTGGAACCATTACACCTTTCCACATACCTCGGAACACCTCGTACCTATTGTATCCACATAGCGCTTTGTGCTTCATTCTGGCTGCATTTCTCGTCCCTTTCAGTGTTGCTGTTCTTTTCCTGCTTTTCCATATATCTAGTGCCTTCTTTTATTCACAGACGAAGGAATTTATATTCTGTTACCCGAGGTATTTCCTGGCCCTGTATTGCCACTGCATGTTGAATGTTTTCATTAAATACCAGAACACCTCATTTTCGAACGCTAGATTTCAAACCTAAATTGTTCCCTTCTTGTACACAGATATTAGCCAGACATTGCAAATCACTTTGCTTGTTTGTTAGCAATACTATGTTCTCCGCATAAAACACACCTGGAAGCTGCTGCTCTACTACTGCACCCGTCTGTTTGTATAAGAGATTAAACCCGATATTACTTCCTTCAAACGCCCCCTCCATCCTCACCATGGACACCATAAACAGCAGTGGGGATAAAGGGTACCCCTGCCTCAGTCCCTTGTTGATAGAAACCTTTTCCTCGCTGCTCATCCCTTCCTATTTAATGCAAAAGGTATTTTCTACGTAAATATCTCTGCAAAGCTGCAGACAATCGTCACCTAAACCTTTCCCTTCCACAATATGCCACAAAATGTTGCGGTCTACGTTGTCATAGGCTCCTGTAATGTCCAAAAAAGCCACATATAACGGTGTACTTTCTACTTTTGATGTTTAAATACACTGAGTAAGAACAAATAAGTTATCATCTAAACGCCTTCCTATACTGAAGCCATTCTGAAGTTCTGCGAAAATGCCATTATTCTCTCCCCATGCTTGCAGCTTTAATTTGATTCTCTGCATTGCGAGCATGTATATTACCGATGTAATGGTCCATGGTCTATACGAGTTAATTCTATATTTCTCCCCCTTACCTCTATAAATGACAGTGATTTTTCTTTGTCGCCAACTGTCTGGTATTCGTCTATCTTGTAACGTTTTTTCTACTGCTTTCACCAGAGCTTCCTTACTTTTGAGTCCTAGTTCATTATACAGCATAACGGGAACCTTGACTGTAGATGTGCGCTTAGCAATTTTCTCTTCGGCTTTCTTCCAGTTGAAATTCGTCCGCACCAGTTCCTCATCCACCTGGGTCTCTTTCATGGTCTTTTTTCTTCAAATATAACCTCGTCATTGCCTTGGAAAGGTTCGGCTGTTATTTTCTAGTGTATTTTATTGCCGCTTCTCCTTCCAATCTGTCTTTCATCTCCGTCTAGGATATGTTTTTGTGTTGTTGTTGACTTCCTGACTAACAATTTTATGTGGTTCCAAAATATTCTTGGTGCGGCCTTCTTTCTCTCACGTATTTCTGACAACCAACGTTCACTTTCACTATTTATCTTTGCTTGCACGAGTATTTGAACCGTAGACTTTTTCTCCCGGTATATTTCCCATTTACTGATTACTTCATCCTGCGGCAACTGCGCCTTCTTTGCCTGCCTGCGCTCTCGAGATGCTTTCTGTCGTTGTGCGATCGCTTCTCGTATCTCCCTGTTCTACCAGCTTTTTGCTTTCTTTTTTTCTTTTCCAACCACCATGTTTCTCTTTCCGTATTTCTGTCGTTATTACACTTAGAAGCTCACTATATTCCCACTCTTTATTTGGCTATTTGCCAAGTTCTTCCTCGACTCTAGTGACTATATTGACACGTGTACTTGTTTGTCTTTATCGGGCGACACGTTTCACTGCCTAACAAATGTTATCGCACAGCGCAGAACGCGCCTGCATGTATCGGAAATTTCTGTAATGTTATCGATGCTTCCATCCGCTGTCTGTGACCGAACCTTGTGTAATCAGATCGCGTGGGTGCGCGATGCGAATAATGTAGGACTTTGTGGTAAGCACGCGGGTCCCAGCGATTACTCGGGAACATTTGACGACTGATGTATAAAAGCCGACGCGCTTGACCCGCTGATCAGATTTTCGACGATCGCCGACTGTGTTCGCCGCTATTGTTGTGCTTTAAGTGTAGCCTGTCTTTGTAAGCACAGGTTCGCCCAATAAAAGCTAGTTTTGTCTTTCACAGTATTGCTACTGTGTTCTTTACCATCACTGCCACGTGACATCTGGTGGAGATGCTTTTCGTCCATGTACCGGATGCGCCCGACAAGCCGTGATCCAAGCCCGGACCGCAAAGAGGACCAACGTAGTCCCGGACCATTGAGCAAGCCGCCGTCTCCAACAGCTGCCCCCGGAGCACGGACTTTTGCTTAAAAAGACCTAGATGATTGTGGCCAAGACAACCACAATGGTGGCTCCAGTGTCACCCGTCGTACTTCAACAACCCAGAGAGCCCCCTACCTTCTGTGGAGCTACGTCGGATGATCCGGAAACCTGGCTTGAAACCTTCGAAAGGATCTTGTCCTTCAACAACTGGATCTCTGCGGATAAGGTACGACATGTGTACTTCTCCTTGGAAGATACCGCGAGGACTTGGTTCGAGAACCGTGAGTCCACCCTTGCATCATGGGACCTGTTCCGCAGCAACTTCCTGAGTATGTTCACGAGCGTTGTCCGAGAATAAACGACCGAAGTTCTGCTGGAACCCAGAGGCCAACTACCCAATGAGACCACCGCCATCTTCACAAAAGAGACGACCCGTCTTTTGCGGCACGCCGACCCGCAAATGTCCGAAGAGAAACAAGTGCGTTTCTTGATGGAGGCGTAAAGCAAGAACTTTTCGCCGGACTAATCCGAAATCAGTTTGCAGGGAAGACATGGCCACAATTAGTGCATGACCGGGGTAGTTGGAGTAGTATAGCAGAGGGCTTTGCCCCGCAGTGGGCGTAACCATGCTGCTGCTTCTCCTCATGATGATGAATCCGAAACCCACCAAAGACCGTAGCTGAGTTCCTGACAGAGGCTACGATGATTGAGAAAACTTTAGAAATGCGCACTAGGCAATATAACCGCCAAATGCTCGCGCCTCAGTGCGCCATCCAAACACTGGGCTCCGGTGACCTCCAGGAGACCATCAGGGCCATTGTGCTCGAAGAACTGCGCAAGGCCTTGCCTTCGTCGCAGCCTCAAGTAGCCTCGATCACTGACATCGTGAAAGAAGAGGTCCAGCGATCGCCGAGAGTTCCTGAGGTGAAACCTCAATTACTGGATCCGAAGCCAGAAGCGATGACCTATGCCGCCGTCGCACGCCGTCAATGTCCCCCTCCGCGACCGCGCCAGGGCCCTGTAACGCCGCCATTCCGTCGTTTGCCGCCGCCGCCGCCGCCAGCACGACCACCTGTCGCCCAGCGCACCTACGCGAGCAAGACGGACATTTGGCACGCCCCCGACCACCGTCCGCTCTGCTACCACTGCGGCGAAGCTGGCCATGCGTACCGCCGATGCCCATACCGCGACCTGGGATTTCGAGGCTTCGCCGTCAACGCACCGTGCCCGAGGGAAGGTGAACGCCCTCGTGACATCGCCGACTACCTCGCCGCTACTCAGTGGAGGCCCCGACGACCGACCCATTCACAGTCACCATGCCGCTACCTGTTGCCGCACCGCCGTCCATACACTGGCCCAGCCCGGGGCTCATCCATGAGTCCATATCCAGAAAACTAAAAGCAGCAACCGATGGAGGTGCGGTTGCTGCTCGTCGAACTGACGAAGATCCTCCGCCGCTTACGAAGACTACGAAGAGACTGCCTCGACGACATAACAACGACACGCCGCCGTCGCGACGAAGACTGGAAGCAAAGAATACGCTTACGAACGACCCCCTGACGACGCCACGTACCAGCCAGAGGTCAACGCAACGCAGCCGTGATCCGACGGCAAGGCCTAACTGTCGCGCAGGACGAAGAACCACCGACCTCGACGTGCTTCTCGACCGCCACGCAGTCACTACTTTAGTAGAGACAGGAGCTGATTACTCCGTCATGAGTGGACCCATGGGTGCTCAGTTGAACAAAGTTCAGACTGCATGGACCGTTGGAGGACACCTCATGACACCGACTGGAATCTGCACGGCAAGAATTAACGTTCATGACCTGACTTACCCTGCCACCTTCGTTATCCTACAACAGTGTTCACTAGACGTCATTCTCGGCATGGACTTCCTGAACCAACACGGCGCAATCAAAGACCTGAAGTCGAAGTCAATAACGCTGTCAGAAAATCAAGCGATACCGCTGGAGAGCCCTCGTAGTCACCACGCCTTGAGTGTGCTCGAAGATCAAGTAAGCATCCCGCCTCGTTCCAGCATTGTTATTTCGGTCGGCAGCGAAACGCCCGCTGACGTAGAAGGCGTCATCGAAGGCGACCAACGTCTACTACTAGACCGTGAAATTTGCGTCGTAAGAGGGATCACTCGACTGCATCGAGGGAAAACTGAAGTATTGCTGACAAACTTCAGCCAGGAGTTCAAGCACATGAACAAGGGCACGACGATCGCGTAGATCTAGGAATTTCTGGAAACCAGCAATGCGTTTGTCCTCTCGGATTCCGCCGTATCTTCCCCGACGACCATAATTCCCGAACCAGACTACGACATTAATCCAAGTCTCCCCGTGATTAAGCAACAGCAGCTCAGAAGTCTGCTCCGACGATACAAAGGTTGCTTTTCAACGTCATCGAGGATTCGACAAACACCAGTCGCCAAGCATCGCATAATCACCGAGGAGTACGCTCGACCACTCCGCCAGAGCCCTTACCGAGTTTCGTTGCGAGAACGTGAAGCTATAAGAGAACAAGTCGACGAAATGCTACGCGACGACATTATCCAGCCGTCGAAAAGCCCGTGGGCATCCCCTGTTGTCCTGGTGAAGAAAAAGGACCGAACCCTACGTTTCTGCGTCGATTATTGTGGTCTCAACAAGATCACGAAGAAGGACGTATACCCCCTCCCACGGACAGACGACGCATTGGATCGGCTCTGCAACGCTAAATACTTCTCTTCGATGGACCTCAAGTCTGGCTATTGGCAAATAGAAGTCGACGAAAGAGATCGCGAAAAGACCGCCTTCATCACCCCAGACGGCCTCTACGAGTTCAAGGTCATGGCATTTGGACTATGCTCAGCGCCTGCAACGTTCCAGCGCGTGATCGACACGGTTTTAGCAGGATTGAAGTGGCAGACGTGTCTCGTTTACTTGGATGACGTCGTTGTATTCGCCGGAAATTTCGACGATCACCTTAGGCGGCTTGCCACAGTACTAGAGGCCATCAAGTCATCAGGGCTCACTCGGAAACCAGAAAAGTGCCGCTTCGCTTACGATGAGCTTCTTTTCCTAGGCCACGTCATCAGCAAGTCTGGAGTCCACCCTGACCCGCAGAAGACAGCTGCCATCGCAAAGTTCCCGCAGCCCACCGACAAGACGGCAGTGCGTAGATTTCTTGGCATGTGTGCCTACTACAGGCGATTTGTCAAGGACTTCTCACGCATCGCTCAGCCGCTGACGCAGCTAACTAAATGTGACGTCGAATTCAAATGGGAAACGCCACAGGCAGACGCATTTCAAGAACTAAAACGAGGCATGCAGTCACCGCCCGTACTTGCGCACTTCGACGAGCACGCCGATACCGAAATCCACACTGACGCCAGTAGCCTAGGCCTCGGTGCCGTCCTAGTCCAGAGAAAAGATGGACATGAACACGTTATAGCTTACGCTAGCCGGTCGTTGTCAAAAGCCGAAGGCAATTATTCTACAACCGAAAAAGAATGCCTCGCCATCGTTTGGGCTACAGCGAAATTTCGCCCTTACCTATACGGCAGGCCATTCAAAGTGGTCAGCGACCATCACGCGTTGTGTTGGCCAGCTAACTTAGAGGACCCTTCAGGACGGCTGGCACGGTGGAGCCTCAGACTACAAAAATACGACATCACTGTAACATACAAGTCTGGACGAAAACACTTAGATGCTGATTGCCTATCACGCGCCCCCATTGACCCGCCGCCGCAAGATGACGAGGATGACGACGCCTTCTCCTGTTCTTTTAGTCAAGAAAAAGGACGGAACCCTTGGTTTCTGCGTCGATTATCGTCGACGGAACAAGATCACCAAGAAGGATGTATGCCCCCTCCCACGGATAGACGCCGCGTTGGATCGGCGCTGCAGCGCTAAATACTTCTCTTTAATGGACCTCAAGTCTGGCTACTGGCGAATAGAGGTCGACGAAAGAGATCGCGAAAAGACCGCCTTCATCACGCCAGACAGCCTCTATGAGTTCAAGGTTATGCCATTTGGACTGTGCTCTGCGCCTGCAACGTTCGAGCGCGTGGTGGACACGGTTTTAGCAGGATCGAAGTGGCAGACCTGTCTTGTTTACTTGGATGTCGTCGTCGTCTGCACCAGAAATTTCGACCATCACGTTAAGCGGCGTGCGACAGTACTAGAGTCCATCAAGTCATCAGGGCTTATTCTGAAGCCAGAAAAGTGTCGCTTCGCTTACGATGAGCTTCTGTTTCTAGGCCACGCCATCATCAAATCTGGAGTCCGGCCCGACCCGCAGAAGACAGCTGCCATCGCACAGTTCCCGCAGCCCATCGACAAGAAGGCAGCGCGTAGATTCCTTGGCATGTGTGCGTACTCTAGGCGCTTTGTCAAGGACTTTTCGTGCATCGCAGAGCAGCTAACACATCTAACCAAATGTCATATCGAGTTCAAGTGGGAAGCGCCGCAGGCCGACGCATTTCAAAAACTCAAACGGCGCATGTAGTCGCCACCAGTATTTGCACACTTCGACGAGACCGCCCATACCGAAATGCACACTGACGTCAGTAGCCTAGGCCTCAGTGCGGTCCTAGTCTAGAGGAAAGACGGACTTGAACGGGTGATATCTTATGCTAACCGGTCGCTGTCAAAAGCGGAAGGCAATTATTCTACGGCTGAAAAGGAATGCCTCGCCATCATTTGGGCTACCGCGAAATTCCGCCCTTTGGCTCGGCTCGGCTCGGCTTGGCTCGGCTTGGCACATAGGTTTACACTGTGCTCATTATTTTCAATTGCGACATAATTTGCAAGTGCATCTGTGCTCGTGGTAAGCTTCATTGACAATTCTTTGTACATTACAAATTCATATTGCAGGGAAGCTTACTAAAGCACATTCGCCATTACGGCACGTGTTATTCACCTTCAACCCTTCAACGCAGGAGCACAATGCAGATTCTTGCCCCTGCTTTTCGCTGGACTGCACATGCTCTTTGAGAATTGATACATTGTTCATAAGTGCACTGGTACTTTACTCTAAACTGGAGGGCTCAAATTGGTATGAAAGCACAAATTTCATTAAGGGGACAGGATTTTGCCGAGATGGTTGCAGCACAGCTTTTTTTTTCTTCCAGGCACCTTTTCTACTTGAAGCTTCCATTGCAGTTTTTCGAGCCTCTTTGAACCAGCACATAGTGTATATAAAAATTGGGCTCTGATTGGGAACATCGCCTAAGCTGATGCCTATCTATAGTAAAAAGATGTAGCACGACCAGACAAAATAAAAGAAGGGGGTGGGCTGCAGCAATACTAAGTGTTAAATGGTGCTTTAGGCTTTCCCTTGAGTTTTCTGTTCTTGTGCTTTTTATGGATCCTCGCAGTAACCACGCGAGTGCTGAACTTGAGCTTGTTGGTTTCAAGTCTCATGGTTGTTACTAACAGAACAGTGTGATAAACGAACAAGGGCTTGGAGGCATCCGTTCACCTTGCTTGCCTCATGGTGCTGCTTCATAAGCACCGTGAGTATCCAGGCCAACTAGGAAGGGAGGTTTGTTGCAATCGCTTCTGAACTGTATTGCCACCAAACCAACAGTGCTCTCAATGACAGCTTTTGGGTAGTAGAATGCTTGCAACCAGCAAAGTCGTAAGAAGGAAGCATTCAGGATGTGCAAAGTGGGCTTTTGAAGCTGGCAGCATTACTGAAGGGGCTTTGCCCATCTGCCCTCTTTATGGACTCACAAAGATGATTTCCTCTTTAAAAAGAATTGTTTCAGAGGTCGTTACATGGCAACAGTGTTGGGTGTTTAGTAGCTTGTGTTTGCCCGCTGTAAATAATCTGTTCCTTCTCCAGTGCCCCCGTGAAGTGCCTACTTTTTGGACACAATGTGCTCTCCATGCTTGCATGTATCTTTAGCTTATAAAGATGTCTATTACCCCTTGCCTCTAGCTGGTCCTTGCTGATGTCACCCAAGGCGGCATTGGGGAGTACACTTACAGAACACTTGATACCCGTGAAACCAATTTAATGGAGCTGCTGTTCGTTTTTTGTCCACTCCATCCTGGTTAGTTACAATGAGCAAATGTCCGAACAGAAGGCATATGTAGTTGGTCGTGCATAGCCTGCGCACTAAGACTTGTTGGCATGTTATGACCTTAGCATAGTGTTTATATGTAAAAACCTTCTGATATGATGGACTTCCTTCTCTTTATCATACTTTGCCTGATGGAGCCAGCAAGTGGGTCAACCAGATGTTCAACAGGCTTCCCACTAGTTTTCCCAGGGTCTCCTTTACCAGGGTTCTGCTCATAGATATGTTTTCTTGACCTTGCACTGCACTTCAACCATGGTCACACCTGCTAAACCTGAATAAACAGAAAATCAGACATCCGCCCGTTCGTAGCAATTGCTACAAAGGAAACCCATAAGGGTTCCTCCACCTTGCGGGATGCCGCAGAACTACTACGTCAAACACTTGCCTTTGCTTCGTGTTGTCGACAAATTCAACTTCGCCCTGCCATCTGCTAGCCGCCTGGCTAGCTCAGATGGTAGAGCGGCTGCCCCGGAAAGGCGGTGGTCCCGGGTTCGAGTCCCGGACCAGGACGAATTTTTCTTCAACTATGAGGCCTTTCTTTCGATGAACCCGTGTGGGTTTCCTTTGTAGCAATTGCTACGAACGGGTGGATGTCTGATTTTCTCTTTATTCATTACTTCTCTCCACCTTGCGGGATTCCGCAGAACTACTACGTCACCTGCTAAACCTATAGCATGCGATCAAAAAAGTACTATAGATCATGTTGCTCCAAACTCGTGACATGTGCTACAAGGCCTTGAGGAACACCCTCATTTATTTACGCCCTCATCATACTGTACGAAGCTTCGCAGGATAAGTGCGACAATTAACATCTGCTGTTTTTTCAGTGTTATTCCTGTCCAGCTTGCTCAAAGCTACCCTGAGTGTTTCAAAAGCAAACGACCGCTGCTGGACAAGAAGTGCTTAAAACAAGGGTCGCTATAACCACATATGTCACACGAAATGAAGAAGGCCTCTGAGTATACAGGCGGTTTACTTCATATCCAACAAGCTTGGTTCTCCCTTTGCTAGTGAGTAAACTCAACTTGCCCCGAATAAATGATCTGTGACAAACTATGCGCCAGATGCTGTGTCTCCTGCAAAGCTGAAGATGTGTATGAGATCCTGACACCCTGCAGCGGCTTCTACACTGGGCAAACAGGCTACTATAAAAACGTCTACCTTTACTAATATGCTAATGACATGAAAGCAGGCAGAAATTTGGCTATTCATTGGACCCAACTTCAGGGGCAAGCCACTCTTCCACCAGATGTGTGTTGTTCACAGAAACTGGAGCTGTACAAATGCATATAAAAACAATGATGTTTGAAAGTAGTAGAGTTGAACTATGTTTTGCACAAGCAGTGCTACCTGCAGCGCTGGTACCTTATAGCCACAATTCATGGCTGTACCACCATGCAAAAGTGCTATTCTTGAATTATTAACTTCTATTATATTTATGGTGACCATATATTGTAATCACATATCATCCACATTGTGTGCAATATGGTTAAATGTCAATTATGATAGCCATTCCTAACCTGAAATGCAACAAAATAGCAAATATAGGCAACAAATTGCAATTCAAGGAGATAAAAGACAACCAGTGCACAGGATGCGTGACAGACTTTCTTTCATTGAAAAAGAAATGTGACGTGTCATGCCACCAGCAGTGGGTAGCAATCTTTGAAGCTTGGGTGGCAGAGGCAAAACTTGGCAAAATGCTACAATCACGCTGTATAACGGCCTTGGACACAAACAACCGACATCATATTGTCGGTTGTATCATACTTGACATGGTGTAAAAAATGTTGACATGCCCTACCCATAAAGAAAAAGCAACTAATACAGAGAACACGCCTTAACATGCAATGTGCAGAGTCTGAAACATAGAAAAAAACAACCCGAAAAAGGTTTCGCTAAGTCTTTAAACGATTAAAATTGTCAAACTGTCTCATCACTTCTCCTGCACAGCTGAAAAGGAAGGAAGGAAAGCCCAATAGCAGGGCTGCAGAATATGTCACGGAATAAATATACTTTGCTTACGAAGGATACCGGTGGTAAACTTGTGTGTATATAAACTTTTCTTGTTTAGAATGGTTTAGCGGATAGGGAAAAAATGACCACAAGAGCACCAGGTGTATGCATAGTTTATGCAGAAAAAGCCACTGTTTTCTTACTTTTATTTTTTTCTCTCTACTGTTCATGAGTATTTAAGTGCCTTAATAGCACTGCTAACATCCTAAACACAAAACTGGGCAAGTTGTGGCATAAAGAAAATTGCAGTTTCAGTCATAATGTGAAACAATGATGCAGTAGCTGGTGAAATATGCGCAGGAAGCTTACTTCATGCAGTGTTTGTTGAACTGAACACTTCCCGATGCAAGTCGGTAATCTCCTTAAAAAAGTCAAATAAGTAAGAGTCGTATTTATTTGTGGGAGTTGTGCCTCCCAGTGTTGAAGTGGAAAGACTCGGCTTTTCTTCCTCCTCCTTCATATCCGGACTTGGCCACTGGTCTACACCAAAACAACCCTTTAGCTTATTACTGCTCAATTCGTTTTGGTTTTCTCAAATCTATATTTGGGCTACCCATTGCTAGGTCTCGCGCTTAATCAAAGAATGAATCAATGAAATGAATCAATTCTCAAAGAGCGTGTGCAGTACAGCCAAAAGCAGGGGCATGAATCCGCATTGTGCTCCTGCATTGAATACGATCGATCACGCCGAATACGATCACGCCGAGGACGAACACGCCAAGGCGTCGCTCGGCGCCAGCATCGCGCCTTCTCCAAAATCCCTAAACGATGCTGTCCCTAGGCACCTAGGATCAGGTCACGTGAGCGATTTTTCTACGACAAATAGATGCACGCGTTGGGTCGTGCCGAGTGGTCGTGCCGCCTGTCTAGCTGCTAGCCGCAGCCGCAGCAACAGCCACATTTTCTTGATAGGCTCTGCCACCTAGCGGAATCGGCAAAGCTCCATTGGCGGCGAGGAGTTACGGAGTCGCCATCTATCGGAAGCGCCTCGCTGGCGTATTATGAGGGATCACGTGGCGCCCTCCTCATAGGTTTTGCTGTCAGCGCTCACTGACAACACCACGCGCGAGCTCTCCCGGACATTTCTGTAAGTACTTTCGAAACGAGAGAAGTTTATTACTGTCTAAATAATAATCTTGGACAAACTGAAAGCACACAATCGTTTACAGACGCTATCTCTTCACCGAATACGTACAGTGAACGCCACTGCGCGCGGTCGCCGCGGTGAAGTCTTCCGAACCGGCTTCTTGCGTGAAAAGTAGGTAAACGCTGAGAGCAAACTATGTGAAATATGTTCTTATAGTGTTTGTATAGCTAAATGGAGTGTAATAGAACGAAGCCTCAATGCAGCGATCGCGCAGATTCGCAGCGACCGACGTCGCGTCTGCATGCTTGTCCGCGCACTGTTTCGTTTTCACCGCGCGCGCGTTTCCGCACCGTGCCATGAGCTTTAGGCCACAGAATATGAGCATTTGACAGTATACAAGCAACCATTGTTGCGTGGGCGCTATCACAGCTGTTCAAAAATAATTTCATTGTAGAGACTTCGACGCCTACGGGGGACTGTGATGTGCCGTCGCGACGATTCAATCTTTTTTTTTTCTTCTAAATTCTTTGACCTTTCAATACTATTTCTCGAGTTGCTTCGCACTGTATGTTTATCGGTGTTCTCAGCGTGCAATTTCCCGCTGCTCCTTTTTTGTAATTTAGCGCATTAATTCATAGCACAAACATGACCATATGCCATGCTTTCTTTAAATGTGCTTCTTACCGCTGCCTTTCTACTCCACTGAACTTGCCAGTATCTATAGCATCGACAAGTTCATAGACCAAACCGTCACGACATTAGTCGGGCAGCGGACTCGGGGCGAGCGTCTCAGTGCACGTTTTCAGAACATCGCAGACCGGGCGCCGTAGCAGAAATGTTCCTCACGTCTGTGCTTGCTGCATACCCGAGTTGTAGCCGATGACTGTTTGCCGGTTTACAGGACTCAAAACATGAAGACACCTGCCCACCGCTAATCTCTCTGAGATATAGAGAAATAAAGTTTTTCCATTCCATTCCATCTTTCGCGAGCCAAGCTTCACGCAGCTTCTTGTCCTGCGGCTACGTGTGAATAAGGCTGACACCGGCCTCCGTTACGTGCGTCCGGCCCTGCGGCACCGAGCAGTAGCCTACCATGTTGCGCGCCTTCAAAGGCAGCCACTACCTATTGTAGTGCTTTCAAGCGTTGTAAAGGAGACACTCGAAGCGGGAAAATTTCGCCACTAAATGAGGACCGCAGCGTACGAGGGAATTTAAACTCGTTTTCAGCTCGCTTCGGCGCGCCCGAAGCAGCCGACGCGGCCGCTATGTCCACGTGATCCCTCCTAGCACGTCACGCCGACAGTGGCGCCAGCTTTTCCAGTGGTGGAGCTCGAGGCCAATAGCTCGGCCGCGAAACGGCTCGAGTGTCCGCTCTTGTGGTTTACTATGTTACTCTATGCGCTAGTTTCGTCTTTCTCAGTTTGCATGGAGGAAGGAAACTGAGGAGAGGCCCTACCCCCTCCGCGCGCTAGGAGAAAAGTGTGGAGGAAATGATGTAGTAGGTTCTCCTTTGTTTTGCTGTTTTTTTTTATTTCTTTGGTGTAGTGGCCCCGCCTTTCGGGCTACAATGGCGGCTCTGTTATTCTTCTATGCGCTCACACGTGTTGCTCCGTAGGTTTCGTAGCGTGGCAAAGGCGCCGTGCGGGCAGGTTTGCGTTGGTCTCAGTGTTTTGTTGCGCTGCGTTATCTGGACCGTGCTCTAACGGATGTTGCTGTGGCCAGGTGGATGGATGGATGGATGGATGGATGGAGTAACCTTATTGAAAGGTTCTGCGAGCTACGGGGCGGAAGGTCCCATAGAGCGGGCTACTCCCACATTGGGACCGGGAGTTGTAACTCCCTGGACGCATCGTGGGCTCGCTGGACAGCCCAGAGCTGCTCCGCCAGGTCCGTGCTGCGTAATGCGTCTTGTAGCCTGGCGGAGTCTTGATCCTTGTTTGCGTGGGTCCGACCACACGGTCAGAGCAAGTGATGTACGTCTAGTGTGCTATGGCAATTTTCGCAATATGATGTTTTGTATAGGTCAGGCATGTAGTGATGTAGTCTGTTCTGCGTGGGGTACGTGTTGGTTTGAAGCATTCTGAACGTCAGGGCTTGAGGCCTGGTGAGCTTATTGTGAGGTGTGCTGAATATTCTGCGGTCTCGATAAAAGTGCTTTATGATCTCGTTATATGTGGAGGGAGGGTCCAAATTCTCGCTGGGATGGTCACGACCAGAATAGGTGGCGTCGCGGAGGGTTAGGCCTCGCGCGCTCCTGTGAGCCATCTCATTAAGATTGCGAGGGGCGTCCTCGATCTCTCCGAGGTGCGCCGGGAACCAGCAGATGGTGTGATGCTGCAGCGGTGCGGATCTATTGATTATTTGTAGTGCTTGGCTTGCAACTGCTCCTTCTGAAAGGCTTTGACGGCCGAGCGTGAATCGCTGTAGACGTGCGTGGTGATCGGGTTTGTGAGCGCGAGTGCGATGGCAACCTGTTCTGCTATCTCGGACATGTGGGTCTTGACTGTGAGAGCGTTTCTGTCTTGACCTTGCTTATTGATCGTGGTGGCAACGAAGGCCTTCCTGGTCGGGTACTGTGCCGCATCAACGAAGTAGGCTAGGATCTTCTTATCACGTATTTCGCGCAGGATGAACGATCCGTGTGCCAGCCTTCTGGGTTGATGGTACGCGGGGTTCATGTTCCGCGGCAGTGGGCGAACCGTGTATGAGTTGCGTGTGTCCGTCGGAACGCTTTGATATAGATTCTCGATTACTCTGGTGTTATGACCTAGTTTGGCTAGGATTTCTCTAGCCGGTTTGGTTCCAGAGAGTCTTGTCCGTTGAGCCCGTTCTTGAGCTTC
Organism: Dermacentor andersoni; assembly: GCF_023375885.2. NCBI lineage: Eukaryota > Metazoa > Arthropoda > Arachnida > Ixodida > Ixodidae > Dermacentor > Dermacentor andersoni. Next base: position 1,255,894 of record NW_027314757.1, read on the forward strand.
GGCGATTTCTTCTAGTGTGTTGTGTACCCCCAGTTGCAGCAGGAGCTCTGTCTCGCTATTCTTGGGGATTCCCAGCGCTAGTTTGACTAGCTTCCTCAGTTGTACATTAAGTTTGTCCTTCTCCGCTACCTTCCATCTGTGCATGGCCACCTCGTAGGTGAAGTGGCATAGCGCAAAGGCGTGTGTTAGCTTCAGGAGATTTTCTTCCTTAAGGCCGTGTTTGTTGGCTACGCGTCGCATGAGATTCAAGGCATTATTCGACTTTGTCACGATCTTCTCCACTGTCGCGGCGTTAGAGCCGTTAGTCTCCATGAGCATTCCAAGGACTCCGATTTTGCTGACGTGTGGAATGGTTCCTCCGTCTTTTGTTCTGAGAGTAATGACGTGTGTGTCACTGATTTCGTTCTTTGGTTTGGGACTGCTCCTCGACGGTTTGTAGACGAGGAGCTCCGACTTCGCCGGCCGGTGGGAGCGAGGTATTCCTCGATCACGTCGATCGCTTCCTGCAGAGCGCTTTCAATTGATCCCAGGCTACCTCCGGGGACCCAGAGCGTTACGTCATCAGCGTATATCGTGTATTTGACGTTCTCGATTTGATCCAGTTTCTTGCCTAGGCCGGCTAGCGCAAGGTTAAATAGCGTCGGAGAGATGACAGAAGCTGCCTCCGAGTTTGTATTTCTGGGACTTGATTTCCCCTAGACGGAGGGTGGCCGTTCTGTCGCTCAGGAACGATCTTGTATAAGCGTAGAGTCTCGTGCAGAGGTCGAGTTTGGAGATCGTGTCGAATATGTAGTCATGTGATAAATTATCGAATGCCTTTTCAAGGTCTAGCCCTAGGATTACTCTCGCGTCTCTCGTGTCTGCGTCAATGATCTGATGCTTGAGGAGCTTCATGGCGTCTTGGGTGGATAGCCCGGGTCGAAAGCCGATCATTGCTGCGGGGTAGACGTGTTTATCTTGGAGATGTTTCGAGAGCCTGTTTAGGACCGCGTGCTCGGCTACCTTGCCGACGCAAGACGTCAGCGAGATAGGTATGAGGCTAATGATGTTGGGCGCCTTGCCAGGCTTTGGGATGAGCACTATAATGGCCGTTTTCCAGGCTTCTGGTAGTGCTCCATTCCTCCAGATTTTGTTGACTTCCTCTGTGAGGGTTTCGATTGAGGTTTCGTCGAGGTTTCTAAGTGCCTTGTTAGTTACGCCGTCCGGCCCCGGCGCTGACTTGCTGTTTAGGTTCTGAAGCGCCGTGCGTAGCTCTGGGTTGGCTTTACCGCGATATGCATCGGCGGTCGTGCCTCAAGCATTTTTGGCCAGCGGGAGGTACTTGTCGGCGAGACGGTCAATGAGCTCATCTTCCGTAGTATTTTGAGTTCCTCGTGCATGATCTTGTTCAGTGTACGACCCTGGTCCGCTTTGGTTTTGGTTCTATCTAAAAGATGTTTGAGCAGGTGCCACGTCGTCCCGCTGTTGATGCGGCCGTCCGCGGCGTCGCACACCTCGTTCCATTGCTGGTTAGATAGTTGCGTGCAATATTCTGCAATCAGCCGGTTGAGGGAAGAAATTCTTTTCCTGAGCCGTCGATTGTGTCTTTGTTCTTTCCATCTCCTGGTGAGCGATTGCTCGGCTTCGAGCATGTGAGCCAGTCTGCTGAGCATGCTTTGAACGGGCAGATCTGTCGCTATTTCCTTCGTGGTCGCCTTAATGTCGGCCTTTAGTTGCGACGTCCATTGTTCCATTGATTCTTTGCCAGTTCGGCGTTCGTGTCTGAACTCGCGGAACTTGTCCCAGTCGACGTACGTCATTTTTCTGGGTTCTCTGGATGGGGTGTCAATCGTTGTCTCAACATTGTGATGATCGCTGCCCAGATCCTCGAAGAGGTTGTTCCACTGATAGTTTGGAACATTGCAGACGAAAGTGAGATCTGACGTTGTGTCGCGGTTGACCGAGTTACCCGTTCTTGTGAGGTACTCGGCGTTCGTGATGAGCCTTAGGTCAAGTTCATCGGCATCGTTTAGTAAGTCCTTGCCCTTGGCTCTGCTGGCGACGTATCCCAAGGCCGTGTTAGGGGCGTTGAAGTCCCCGGCCACGATCACGGGGTTGTCGCCGGCACGGTTGCGGGCGAGCTGTAGTATTTGCTTAAATTTTTGTGCTCTGTGCTTGGGGCTGCTGTAAACGTTTAGGATGAATATGCTCTTGGCGTTCTTGGCTCTAGGGAAGACTTCCATGAGAATGAATTCGCAATTGCTGTGGTCGTGATTAATGTGTGCCGTGTGGGCTAGCTTGTTGCTGACCAACGTGGCGATACTTCTGCATTTGTGTTGCGGTGTCGTTGCGGTCACGTCATAGCCGGGTAGCGAGGGTGTAGCGGTATCTGTCTCTTGTAGGAGAATGACTTGGGGTTTGTCTTTTTTGGCTCGAATGTATTGTTGCAGGGGGGCCTTTTTGCGGACGTATCCCCTACAATTCCATTGCCAAAGGGGAAACGTTTCAGTTTGCACAGCCATCTTTGTTGTTGGCGTTGGGTGGCCTTTGTGAGGCCACGTTGTTGCTATGTCTATCGAGCGACAACGCCCGAGGTAGCTTGGTGATAGTAGGCTGTGACGTCACAGACGGGTGGCCTGCCATTTCTAGCGCGTTGAGCCTTCCACCATTGATGTTGATCGTCTCCATCATGTGGTTGATCTGTAGCGTTATCCTGTCGTACCCTTCCTTGAGGGTCCCTACTGTCGTCGTAAGTTTGTCTTGCCCGTCCTTCAGTGACGCGACGGTAGTTGCAAGCCCGCTGAGCAGTTCCTTGATTTCTCTAATGTCGCTGTCCGTGCTCGTTGGATGTGTGTTTGTCACGGCTTTTCTCTTATGCGGATTGCGCGTGGATTCCGCGACTGGTACTTCCACTACCATAGGTTCTGATGTGACTTCGGTTCGATCTATCCTGCTGTTGGTGCTGCTGTTCTTGTCGCTCCTGTTGTTGGTGCTGCTGAACTCGTTGGGCCCACGTCAACCGATCATCACCGCCAACTAATGGGCTGAGGGCGAATCGTACCCTTGACGAGGATCTCTGGCTCGGGTTCCTGGAGCGTCCTCGCGATTGTGTCGACAGGCGACCGCGGTTTCTCGATCTCGAGCGGCCCCGCTCACCGGACAAGCGAGCATCTGCGTTGGCGGCCACGTTGTCGTTCATAGCGCTACACTCGGCGTCCTTGAGCGGTGGGACGTCGTGCTGACTCAGGGCAATTGGTCCTGATCTCGTGGTGCTTTTGCTTGCGTTTGCTGCGATTCTTCTTTCAACTCGTCTTCTTCGGACGACGTAGGGGAGTTGGAAGCGGTTCGTGCATTTATTGCTTGCCGTGACGTGATTTCTCTCGCAGAGCGCACATTTGATCGAGGTGCACACATGACCTGCGTTAGGATTAGCTAGTCCACAGCCTTTGCAAATTGCGTCGTCGGGCGAGGGGCATACGTCGGCACGATGGCCGAGTCTGCCGCACACATGGCACATGGCGATCTGCTTGCGGCAAAGAGAACACTTGATCAGGACGTTGTCGTATCTGACATAGTTCGGGACTCGAAAGCCGTCGAAGGCGATGATGACCGTGCCAGTTTCCTTGATTCTCTTTGCCGCCAGAGCGAGCGGGTTGCGTGGGTTGACGATCTTGCGGTTTATGGAGTCCTGCGTCTTATCGAGCGGAACCCCTCTTATAACGCCTTTGCACGTTTCGTGCGGCGCCGTCCTATATGCAGTGGTTTCAAACGTTTGCTCTCCTGTGGAAATGCTGCGGATCCTGAGGTATTTTGCTGCGTTCGCTTCGGACGGTGTGCTGACCACCATGATGTTCTGCTTCAAATTGGGGCATATCGTGTCCTCGCTTCGCTCGGTAGGTTCGATGCAAGCAGCCATGCAAATTGCTTTGGTGACCGTAAGTTGGCCTACCTTGGCTACGTTGATACCGCCACGTATGCGAATCACGATGTTGATGTCATGTTGAAGCAGCGCGGGCATCCTGCTTGCTTTGATCAAGGAGTTTCTGGCTGTTGAGACAGTTGCGTTCGTATTTCCTCCCTTTCGCTGGTGGTTAACGAGGTTGGGCTGGCTCAACGCAGTCTTGATTACTGACGGGCGCGGAGCCACGATAGTCCACCCTGCGTCTGCGGTGAAGTCTTCCGGGCTCATGTCTTGGCGATTGACTTCGTATGCCATCGCTGTAGGGTCGTTCCTGGGTGGAAGGCTCGTTTGTTGTGATCGCTGGAGGCCACCACAGCCGGGGTGGACGCGGGGACATCTGGGGTCGGCGGCGGCTTGGTCGGAGTCGAGACGGGCGTTAATGGTGGCGGCCGTAGTCGCCGTTAGGCTTCTAGCGAGAGGCGGGGCGGCGAGAGATGAAATCACTCGTAAAAAAGTCCAGAGGTCATGCACTTGCCGAAATGTGGCCTCCCTAGATAGAAGATAACTTCAAGAATCCGATTCCGAGTAGAAAAGGCACAAAACTGGGCAAAAGGCACATTTAAATTGGCGAGAAAACGGGAGCCGGTGCGGACGCGTCCGCAGCAAGCACATGCTTCTTCTTCCTCCTGTGGCCAGGTGGGACAGGAGGAACTAAAGTTTGTGAAATGAACGCGCATGCAACGCTGTTCGCAATGTACCGCGCCACGGCAATGACAACGGACGAAGGAATATCCGCTGGAAATTTTGCCCTCTGGCGGAATCATGCTAACGTGCTAACGATTGTTTAGTATCGCTGCGGAGCGCGCGGTTCCGAGCAGGACGGTTGCGCGCAGCGCGGCGTGGTTTCGCGTAAAATGTAAACAAGAAAGGAGAGCTGGCCCGATAGGCGGAGCAACGCCATGAGCAACGCCAACTTCCGGCTTCACTTTCACTTCACAATGAGTGACGTCAAGGCCTCTCCCGAGTTTTCTTCCTCCGTGTCAGTTTGGCTTTTTTCTTCACCGTCAATACCACGTAACAGTATCCTCTTCCCCTCATGGTAGTTGCCGGTGCAACAATCGCGGTGTTAGATTCAATAGTAAGCGTACAGAAGAATTTTTCACTACCACTGTTATCACCTAACAAGGTAACCAAAGCAAAAAGGGAGGTTCTTAAGCTCTCCAAGTCAGTCTTGTTATGTGGACTATGACTAGAAATGTGAATATGGCCCGGTGTTTGCTGGAAATCGCCACTCCTATGGTCTTGGCCAGCAGGAATCATCGTTTTGAATCCACCGGGTTTCAAGTACTGAACATAACTGGAGACCATCATTGCTCAAACAGCCTGGGCTGACGTCGCTGATAAGACGATGTACTCACCTTAGTGCAGCAGCGTCCAACTCTTGAGGCCTGTTTGTGACAGCCATCACGAGAATCCACTCTTCACTCCTTGTGTGGAGCTGCACCAGAGAGCATTACACTCAGCCAAACTCAAGTGGATTACGTGTCTTCATGAGCAAGCTACAATGACTGCGTAGATACAATCGGTGTGCTCCAATTCTTGCCAGTACTGTAGGCAGTTTACGTTGACAACTAAGACCACTGTGAGCCGCAGCAATGTAACACGCCTTGAACTGTCTGGAGGGCGTCTCTGTAACACGACATCCCCTCGTGATAAAAAGGAGAAGCTGAGAAATGCACTTATTGTAATGGCTTTAACGCTGAGCGTGCAAACCTACTAAACAATGTTACTTACATAAACCGCGTCAAAAGTGTCAATCTGTTTCCCTGTGAGCTGACAATCTTCTCATTATGTTTCTGAACCTTCTAGTGGGACACCATCTTGGTTACACAGGAATATAGCCTGTGTCGTTTGTGACTTTGAGGCTGTTTTGGCGAAGCTCTTCGCTTAGCTGTCTACTTAGCCATTTACTGTCAGTATTGGAACACAGTTCATAAGACATGTTACAGTGTACAAGAAACGAGTAAAGAGGGGCAGAGGCAAAACACTGACAAGAAACGGCACAGTACTGGAAGACCTTGCTTTCTAAATCGCCACATAAATGCCGATAGGAGTGTTTGCATGTATAACCATTGACGATGACTGGCCAAAACCAGCAGCCCTAACAGCTTATTGGCCAAGGCGACGAGAAGCGCTGAGAAATAGTTCACTGCGTGTTTACCAATGTGGCTGCTTCTTCTGTTACCTGACTGTAGTAAGCTGGTGTTTGCAGCCCCATACTTGTGGGGCTTTAATTCCAGTGCCACCACTATGTTGAAGTAGCACAGTTTCCAATCTACTCGACGCAACACATGTGCTAACTCATTAAAATTACGGCCTTATTACTGCCCGAGCACAGCACAAGGCGCAAACTTTCAAGAGCTACACTGAAGACGTCGTGGACCTTTGTAAACGAGTCAACGCCGCCATACCCGAAGCTAAGCGAATTCACCATATACTGAAAGGCATCGATGACAGCGTATTTCAGATGCTCCTAGCCAAGAATCCACGCAACATCTCCAAATTGGCGAGCTTATGCCAAAGCTATGAGGACTTAAGGAAAGTAACGCGCTTCGACTCGGCCCGCTCCGGGAAGCGACGGCTCGTTGGCGAGCCTTCACAGCATGTACGACCCATCCTTATTCTTTCAGCGGGCCATGGACTTTGTGCGTGACGAAGCTGTCCGCCAACTTTCTTTAGTCACCTTCAATCAGGAGCCCACCTCCCGTCTTCCAAACACGCTCCGCAACCTCATTCCCGAAGAGGTCGCTCAAGTTGTCCCTTCCGCTCACCATCAGCCGCCTGCGCCCGCGAATCTCAACTCTGCGCTGGCAGTACAGCCTGTCGCCACGCCTCTCACCTATGCGCAGCTAGTCCTACGTGTGGCCGCACCTCTTACGAACGGGCAGGCAGTGCACAGGCCTACGCCGGCGTCTTTCTCAACCCAGTCGCAACCGGTGCCACCGGAAGCCCATGCTGCATCTTGGACCGCACCGAGAGCCAATCCTTGGTGGAGTTCTTGGCGACGCCTCTCGGCCCTTCCAGTTCGACAGCCAGCCTTTCGCCAATACGCCGCTCCTTCCCCCCAATCATTTGCTCGTTCTGACCTCCCAGAATTTCCTTCGCGTCGCTCGCCATCCCCTCGAAGACGCTCGCTATGCCCAATGCGTCAGCAACTTGCACCACCTGACCAGGAAAACTAAACGTCGCCGTTGAAGAGGCCCATTCGAACTGGGTAAGTCCTCGCCCCGGTCCTGCTAACGTGGTCGAAATTTGTGTAGGTGTTCCTGCAATCGCTCTTATGGATACTGGCGCAGCCGTTTCTGTGATAGCCGCCAAACTGCGCCGGTCACTGCGCAAGGAGACCATGTCGCTTTCTGGACAGTCGCTTCGTACGTGAAGTGCGCAGCGCGTCGCTCCGTACGCAGCCTGCACATGCGCTTGTTCACGGCATTGTTTATATCGTTAATTGTATTGTTCTTCCCGCCTGCTTGCATGACGCCATGCTCGGATGGGACTTCTTATTTCGTCATAAAGTCGTGATCGACTGTGCACGCGCCGAAGTTTCTTTACATCGGCCTGCATCTGCAGCAACGTATACTTCTACAAACCCGTCTGTGCGACTTTTACGTTTCTAGTTGGTGAATGTCTTGGCGTCTCGGAATTCCTCGACTCTTCGTGTTTGACGTCCCTGGAGACTTGATGTCGACTCCAGCCAACCATCTTCGATTTCAGTGCTTGAGGAGACGCCCAGGGATACGCTCTCGAATGCCATCGCCGATACTCTCCCACCTGCCGAACGCGCCGACCTTCTTGATCTCGCATACTAAAAAGATCTTGCGCCAAATCAACACACATAAGAAAGACGACGACACCACGCGCGCGCACTAGGCATCATAGAGTAAAAGTATTATCAGAGTAGTATGCAAGATCACCAACTAGCCCCGCAGTTAACTCTTTTAAAGTATGCTTCTTAATCTCCTGCGCCACTTTAGAATTTCATTCGGCCTTTCGCAAGCTCAACTTGGCCGCACGTCGCAAGTGCAGCACTACATTGTCACCAGTTCACATCAGCCATTACGTCAAGGACCGTACCGCGTCTCTGCCGCAGAACGTCGTGTCATTACCACTCAAGTCGAAGGTATGCTGCGATGTGACGTTACTCAACCTTCGCACACTCCGTGGGCATCTCCTGTCGGTCCAGTTCGAAAGAAGGATGCGTCTATTCGCCATTGCGTCGACTGCCGTCGGTTAAATAAGGTAACGCGCAAAGACGTCTATCCTTTACATCGCATCGACGACGCTCTCGACAGTCTTCAGGGAGCACAATTGTGCTTGTCCATTGACTTGCGTTCATGGTACTGGCAGGTCCCGATGGCTGCGGCTGATTGCCAAAAAACCGCATTCATTACGCTTGACGGCTTATATTAATTTATCGTGATTCCTTTCGGGCGTTTTAACGCCCCTGCCACGTCTGAACGACTCAAGGACAACACGCTGCATGGCCTCAAGTGATCTATATGTCTGTTACCTCGACGATGTCGTTTTTTCGCCTGATTTTCCGACTCATCTGCTCCGCCTCAGACATGTTTTGATCTGTATAATGAACGATGACCTCCAACTCAACCTGAAAAAGTGACGCTTCTCCGCGCGAGAATCTCACCATATTAGGCTGCGTTACGTCCAAGCACGGGGTTCTACCCAATCCTGCAAAACTTCAAGCAGCCGCCGAGTTTCCAAAGCCTAAGACCATCAAAGAACTTTGAAGCTTTGTCGCCCTATGCTTATATTTCCAGCGCTTCGTTCGGAATTTCACATAGATCATTACGCCATTGATCCAACTTCTACGCGGTGACGCCGCCCTCTCCTCCTGGTCCCCAGCATGACTCCGCTTTCGCTACGCTGCGTCGTCTTCTCACCTCCCCACCAACCTCCCCACCCCAATAATGCCATGTCGACCCGCCAGCTGCAACTGAGGTACATACAGACGCCAGCGGGGTCGGTATGGGCGCCGTCCTCGCCCAACAAAAGCGCGGCTATCCTGAATACGTAGTCGCCTATGCGAGTCGCACGCTGACGAAGCCTGAGGCCAATTATAGCGTTACCGAAGAAGTGTGTGGCTTTAGTATGGGCACATGGCAAGTTATGACTTAACCTGTACGCGCGCCCATTCGACTGTCACAAGTCACCATGCGCTTTGTTTGCTGGCCGACTTGAAAGATCCCACTGGCTGCCAAGCCTGTTGAGAACTACACATCCAGGAGTACAATATTCGCGTCTGATACTGCAGCGGGCGCACACACTCAGGAGCAGGCGCCCTGTCTCGTTCACCTCTACCTCCAGACTCGGCCTGCTGAAAAACATCCGCACACTCCGTGTTATCTCTCGAGATGACTCCTTCGCGACCGCACAACCTCGTGACCCATGCATCGCTTCTCTTTTCCAATTTCTATCTGGATCACCGATCATCCCTCTATTTCGAAGCCTCCAAAGCCAAGCAGTTCATTTCGCCATTCGTGACCAGCTGCTCCACTGCCGCAATTACGCTCGTGAAGGCAGTCGGTGGCTTCTGGTGATTCCCCGCAGCTTAAGCTTAGAAATCGGTGCCTCTTTCCACAACGATGCGCACTGTGGCCATGCTGGAGTTTTCAAGAGAGCTAATGGTGATGAGTTTGTTTAGGAGTACAGCTCGAACCAACACTGCTTCAAGGGGCGTTTGTAGCTGTAAAAGTTGACATGCAATGCTCTTATGGATAGCAATGGCAACACCGCCCGATGATGCGACGGCACCATCACGATCTTTGCGAAACGTGACATACAGTCGGAGAAAGTTTGTGTGTTGTGGTTTTAAGTGTGTTTCCTGTAGACACAGCACTTTTGGATTGTGGTTTTGGATAAGCTCTTGCACGTCATCAAGCTTCCTGAGAAGTCCTCTGACGTTCCATTGAACTATTGGTGTATCCATATTGGTAGTAAATAGGTGCTGTGTATACGGAAACATAAGTATAAATTACAGAGATTTCAGAGCTTAGGTTCCAGTGCTCTTTCGAGGCCCTATAACCGGGGTTTTGTTCTTTTTGAAGCGTTCGAGGGAACCTCGCCGCTCCTTAGGCGCTTGGTGCGCCTTGAAAATAGGTGTAGTGTCCATTGCCTCTGGTGAGGCGCCGGACACGTGCTCTTGCGAGCGAGAGGGTTCCCGGGAAAGTCTCGCCTTGGAGGGCAAGACCCCTGCGCCCACCAGCCCGGAGGTCGATTGGGCTCCCTGAGGGATTTGGCTGCGGCGGCTGTTGCCAGCGCTGGAAGGGGCAGGGGAGGTTGGGACAGCCTCGGCTGCGCCCACCTTCGGGGACGGTGGCCCCGTCTGCTGGGTTGACGGAGCAGCGCTAGCTGCAACCGCCGCGGGGGCAGATGGCGTAACTGCCGACTCACGGCTCGTGGGTCGGACAGCCGCCGGAGGCCGTTGTGAGGCTGCCCCCTGACGCGCCACTTCGGTAAAGCTGGCCTTAGGAAGGTATGCAACCCGCCTGCGTGCCTCTTTGAATGATATGTTTTCTTTTACTTTGATTGTGACTATTTCTTTTTCTTTCTTCCACGACGGGCATGACCGCGAGTATGCGGCATGCTCGCCATCACAGTTCACGCAGTGTGGAGCGTTTTCACACGTTTCAGAGGCATGGTCACGGGAACTACATTTTGCACATGTCTGCCGGCCTCGGCAGTTCTGGGAACTGTGGCCGAAACGCTGGCATTTGAAGCCGCGGAGAGGATTTGGAACATACGGCCTGACCCGTAGCATTACATAGCCGGCCTCGAGTGTCTCAGGCAGAATGCTTGAGGAGAAAGGCAATACAAGATGCTTGGTTTTTATCTCCTTGCCGTCGCGCCTTAGCATGATTCTTTTAACATTGATCACGTTTTGCTCACTCCAGCCTTCCAACAGTTCGGCTTCTGTGAGCTCTATCAAATCGTCGTCAGAAACAACACCACGGCTGGTGTTCATAGTACGGTGTGGGGTTACTGTTACTGGGATTTCCCCAAATGACTGAACTTTAGGAAGATTTTCATGCTGTTTCGGATTGCGGAGTTCCAGAAGGAGATCGCCGCTAGCCATTTTCGTTGCTTTATAGCCTGTACCAAGAGTTTCAGTTAGGTGCTTAGATACGAGGAAAGGAGAAATCATTCTCATGGTCTTTTCAGGATTGTTTGAATGAATTACATGGAATCGGGGGAAGTTTGGCTGTTTGTTCCCAAGAAATTGGAAAATATCTTCGGTGCGCCCTCGTTTCGGAGGGCGATCAGGTAGTCGGGGAAAAGAAGTGGCCATTAGAAGTATGGTTTTTTCGGCAGGGATGGCCGCCGCCCACCATGGAGCCCAACCAGGGTACGACACAGGACGGAAATATTCAGTTCTGAGCACGCCAGCGGTACAACCCCGCTATAACCAAATCCATATACCCAAGACTGGATATAGTGCACAAGGTTAACCCTACGAAGCTGGACGTAATACGAAAATAAAGAGAGGACAGGAAAGATTAAAGTGAGAGAAAGACGAAGATTTGAGGGAGAAAGAGAAAGGCAACTACCGATTTCCCCCGGGTGGGTCAGTCCGGGGGTGCCGTCTATGTGAAGCAGAGGCCGAAGAGGTGTGTTGCCTCCGCCGGGGGGCCTTAAAGGTCCAAACACCCAGCATGAGCTCAACCCCCAGGATCCCCCTTTCCCCAGACACGGCTAAGCCGCGCACGGCTACACGCGGGAGGGTCCGACCCTCATGTGCTCGGGTCCGTGGTGTCGCCACACACCAAACGCCTGCTTGCGCAGACGCCCCCGCAGGGGCCGACGATGCGAGAGCATCATCGCGATCTCTGCGAAACGTAACATACTGTAGGAGAAAATTTGTGTGTTTCGATTTTAAGTGTTTTTCCTGTAAACACAGCACTTTTGGATTGTGTTTGTGGATGAGTTCCTGCACATCATCAAGGTTTCTAAGAAGACCTCTGACGTTCCATTGAATTATCTGTGTAGCCATATTGGAAGTAAATACGTGCTGTGGGTATGGAAAAGGAGGTGATGCCTTAGGTTACAAAGCCCTTTCGAGGCCCTGTAACGGCGGTTCTGCCCTTTCTGGAGCGTTCGAGGGAGCCTCGCCGCTCCTTAGGCGCTTGGTGCGCCTTAAGAACAGGTGTAGTGTCCATTGCCTCTTGTGAGGCGCCGGACACGTGCTCTTGCGAGCGAGATATTTCCCGAGAGAGTCTCACCTTGGAGGGCAACACCCCTGCGCCCACCAGCCCGGAGGTTGATGGGGCTCCCTGAGGGATTTGGCTGCGCCGGCTGTTGCCAGCGCTGGAAGGGGCCGGGGAGGTTGGGGCAGTCTCGGCTGCGCCCACCTTCGGGGTTGGTAGTCCCTTCTGCTCGGTTGGTGGAGCAGCGCCAGCTGCGACCACCGTGGGGGCAGATGACGTGACTGCCGACTCACTATTTATGGGTAGGACAGACCTCTTAAGAGAAGAGATGCTACGAACGAATGGGACTAATAACATGTAACACAACATCTTTCAGGAAACCTAGGACTGCGTGGGAGTCAAACAGCGGTTCTGCACCAAGTAGCATTCCAGGATGAAGGGGATGTGCTGCCGGTATGCTAAAGGAAAGTGTTTCAGATTCGGTTTCTCGACGCTCCAGGAGGACGTGGAGGACGGTCAGCCTCTCCCGGATGGTGGGAGGCTCATTTCCAGTGAGGAAAAAGTTATTGGTACCGAATGTGTCCAATTCTTAAACGACAGAATATCACATCTGTTCGGCGTAATTTTGTTGCAGACGGCCAGAAATCTAATTGTGCCTTTATTACGTGCAGCTTATTTGTTTCCACGTACCACAAGCGTTGCCAGTAGTTTCGCACTTTCCTTGGTAACAAGGACTTCAGATCTGTAACAGCGACTGCAGCTTTAGAAATAACAGCGTGCGATGCAATTGATGTGGCCGTCTGGTCCACTAGAACCGATGCATTACATCGCCAGAGCCAATCCGTCTATGACGGAAGAGGAGCGGTTGCGGCACCTCATGCGGGGCTTGCGTCCGGACGTGCTGAAGGAAATACTTATTGCCAACCCCCCGGACAGCTGCTCCACCTTCCTGCAAATTTTACAGCGCATTGATCAGGCAGCTTTTTTGATGGTCCATGCGTCCAGGCCAAAACCGATCGGCACCCTTTTCTCTGCCGACCCGCAGTCGTGTTACCCATATGCCTCGGCACCTCCCGCCGGAGTGACACCCGCTGAAGCAACAATGCAGTCGCCTCCAACATGTATCGCTACCTGCGCTGCGGCATAGTCATTGCCCGTGGGAGGCCACTCACTGCGATAGGGAATTGAGGGCGATCGAATACCCTATAGCCTAATTATCTCACTGCCTCAAGGCTACTCAAGATGTTCGTCGTCGTCCAGTGGCTAGGCCAGAGAGGAGTACCCGTGACGACGACGGGCGACCACGCTGCCAGCTGTGTGACCACATAGGCCACATGGCGCCCCAGTGCCGGCAACCGTTCCCAAAAGATGGACGACAATGGAGGGAGCAGCACGACGCTCGGGATGAGCGGCTTGGACCCCCTACCATTTGACAGTTTGCCGAAAACTCAGCCCCTCGCATCGCCTGTCCAAGTGAAGGGGACTGACAGAGCTACGGCAGCGCTCCAACTTTGAGCAGGGAAACTCCGGCAGGTTTTCCTAATGTCCGCATGATTCCGCACTAGCAAGCGAAGAAAATCCCTTACCGTTGCTCGCCCTGAATCACGTGCACATTGGGTAAAAGCAGAGGGAGGATCCGTGGATGAAAGAAGTGATCCAGCACCTACAGCAGCCGAGTGCGTTCGTTGTCAGGAAAACGAAAAGAGCGGCACGAGGCGCTCGGTTCATCGACGGTGTGCTGTACGTAAGAGCAAAAAGCTTTCATGAAGGTCGCACGACACTCGTTCTCCCAGGGTGTTTGAGGTTGGAGGTATTATGGCCCTGTTACGTCGATATTTCGGCTGGCCCCCTCGACGTCTGGCGCACCTGGGGGAACGTTCGCCGCCGTCATTCTGTCCGAAGATGTTCTGTCGTGTCAGCAAATACGTCCACTTCAGCTCTGACGGCCAGAAACAACCGCTCGCCTTTAGCAAGCCAGCCAGTGTCACCCCCTTTATGGCCTCCGAAAATGAGCCGCTACTTCATCTAGTCAAAGGCCAAGGCACGCAAGGCGGCACCCAGAACGCCAAGAAAGTGGCCCACCGAACGGAGCCTCCACAGAATGTAGTCGACCAAACCGGCAAGAAACGCGACGTTTCTAAAGTTGCGCGGTTAAAACCATGCCACGTCAGACAGTGCTCTGATGATGACGATGCAAACGACGAGTCTGCTGATAAACGTCCAAAGAAAAACAAAATGTGTTATGTTCTTCGCGTTGTGCACAAATGTAGTTCGCGTGGTGACCGGAGGCATGTGCCGTGTCATCGTGTGTGTGAGACGTCGACTCGAGTGCCACAAGCCAAGAACTCGGACGGGACTGAACTTTACTCTAACTGGAGGACAATTCATAGCGAGGCCGAACCTGGAACCATCGCTCCGAACGACACGGGCACCGATACAGTACAAGTGAATAAGCTTTAGTGTTGATTATGTGGTGTAGCGTGCACGAATGAACTTTAATGTTACTTTTCTTGTGCATTTTGTTTTCCATTTTGTTAAAACGGGCTTGTTTTGTTTTTATATGACGTTCCATTTTCCTTACGGGTACTTAAGTTTTCTGATATCAATCCCTAATGCACGGGTTTAATTTCTCGAGCCCCCTTTAATTTGTAAGTAATGCTTTGTCATGAGTGGGTCTGTTCTGCATAGGGGGGAGGTGTCGCGAAGAGTGTTAACCGCGGGCCTCTTTTCTTTCATTCCGGGAATGGCCTGGGCGCCACGAAGGGAGGGAAGCCTTTGTGCAGAAATAACATGAAACTTTTTTTTAACGCCAAGCAGTACTAAGTTTGACAGTCTCCCACCACAGGGCCGAAACGCACAAGGCAAGATTTTGTTTTGGCTTTTTCAGGAGTGCTCTTTAAATATTATATTTTGTTTTGTTACTTCCTAAAACGTAGCAATGGGTTGCTTATTGGACAACATTGGACTTGGACAACATAACGAGCATGCGCATGTCTTTGCGTTATGTTAAGATATAGATATTGTGCCTTGTAGCATGGGCATACTAAGGAATTCTAGACATTGCACCTTCACCATCCTGTGGAACATCACGGCAATGCAGATACGCAGCTGAATCAGCAATGTTTTAAACAAATCCTTGTAACATGTGCATTTATGGCAATTAGGCGAAACAATACGGGTGCCTTAAAGCAGTGTATTGTTTGGGGATCGGCGGTTATATCACACAAGAGCAAACGGTTTTGCACCCTCTCAGCAGAGGGCACGTTGACTTGAGGGAGCGCCAAATTTAAACCGCAAAGCGGTTACAGCTGGAGTTTTTAACGGTAATTGCAGAGCGAGTGCCATTCAGTTTCAGTGAGTGTCATTCAAAACGCGCATGTCCTTGTGAGGCAGCAGCGAAGGAGAGTGTATACGGGTCTGCAGGCCTTCAACGTGCGTGCGTGTGTACTTGCATTTGCGTGTGCGTGCGTGTTCGTGTCCACCTACTTGATATGGGTGTATCCGTGTGCGAGCATCCATGTGTGCTTGTGTGTGTGCGTGCAGTTCTGTGTGAATGCGTGCATTTTTTGTGTGCGTGCATATGTGAATGCGGGCGAACATGTGTCCTATCTTTAGGTGTATTTGTGTGCGAGCATGAGCGTGCGTGTTTGTATGAGCGAGCGAGCATTTCCATGCTTATAACTATTCTCGGGAACGAATTGGATCTAGAGTTTAATTAAACCCGTATTTCAATCTACGAGACAAACACCAATGAGACTGCATTTATAGCATTATCTCTACGTGAAAGCGAAAGCAGTGCGAAAAGAACACAATTCCCTTCCTCTGTGAAGAAATATGGCCAGCGAAGCTGTGTATGAGGGACCCTAATGGAGAACGGCCCCTCGGCCTTGGGTCGGCCTGTCATTGCACTATCGTCGCAATTTTGCTTTACACGTGGACACGATAGTGGCGAAAGCAGCCCTTAAGAGCTTCGATGTTAAAAAAAAAAAAAAAACGCATCATCTGTCAATATTGCCGGCCCAGATTTCGTCACGATGGCACCGTCACCATCGGCATGGCCCTGTGAGCAGCGACCAAGCTGTTCACTTTCGTTACCTTCTTTCCCACCGCTGCAGCGAATTGTCTTGATGCCAGCGAGGCACTAAATCTACGCCATCATTGCGTCACGCATCTCTTCAGCGACCAAGCGAGCTTCCAGCGGCACACGTTCACTACTATGAAAGAGCGTGAATAAAAAAAAAAAACATCCTGAATAAAAATGGAAAGCGGACTGGTCACAAGGAACATGCTTGCGGGGCCATACTATTGATGATATCGCAAAAGGCTAGGTGCGGTCAGGTTGACTCTACCGGTTCGCAAGGATTGACCGACTGGCTTAAAAATTTCGTCGCTCGGCTAAATAATCTCGAGGACGGGTTCAAAATTACTCATTTCCCTTAGCTACCTAAAGTAATTTATTGAAAATCTATCCAACGTAGCTTCTTTAATTACGCAAACAACTTTTCAACTCGAGTGATAAAATGACCAATATTTGTATTGATTTAATAGTTTGGTGCAGTTGAAAGGAGCCGAAATATGGATAGTGCTGTAAGCTTCTTATGAAGCATATCTAAAAAAAATTATATTATGGGGTTTTACGCGCCAAAACCACTTTCTGATTATGAGACACACCGGAAATGTTGACCGCCTGGGGTTCTTTAATGTGCACATAAATCTAAGTACACGGGTGTTTTCGCATTTCGCCCCCATCGAACTGCGGCCGCCGGGGCCGGGATTCATGAAGCAAATCTGAAAGCTTGGCCAGGTTATCGTGGTGCGAATAAAGTTCATGAGCTCAAATGCGTGTGTCCTACCGTGAATTTCTGCCTTCACAAACCATTCCGCCCGCCTAGTGCTTCTCAACGCCACGTTTTTCTTCGTAAACGTGCTGCGATACATTATGCTCCCGGTACTAGCGAGTCCCTAGCCCTGATACTTCATTCTTTTGATGCGCACGTTGCACACGTGCCAGCGAAGAAGCTGAAAAACGTGCCTGTGAATGTCAAAGACAAGCTTCCGAAATAAATGTACAGGCGCCGACAAAAGTGGTATACTCCACGCAGCGGGAGCCGGAGCAACGGCAAACTGCATCGCAACGCCGTCTACAGGCAGCATCTGGGATCGAGACAGCCAATGGGTGCCCTTTATTATTTGCAGGCATGTCGCTTGACTCGTGTCAATGTTTCGTGCTTCAGCTCGCCAAAATGCCGAACGGCGCCGCCGCAGTAGCAATCTGGTGGCCCTCTTTTCGTTTTGTGTCTTCATTTTACCCACGCGCGTTCGAGATATGGCTCCAGAGCCGGCGCGCGCACCGGCATGATGCGATAAAATGCCCCCGCGTGCGTGGCTGACTTGCTGTGGAAGCAGCTCATATTTAGAACGATATTTGCGACGGACAATGAGTGTTACGATTACTATCTCGACGCGACCTTACGACTGGACGAATTTAACTTTTAGAACGTCGCAGCGGTCTCTCTGCTGTGTCCGCTTTCGTACTCGATTAAGATGGCACCGATGGTACCAGTGAGCGAGAGAAGGCGGATTGTTGAGCTGAGCATAGAAAGGATGTCACAACGAACGATTTGTCGTCTAACTGGAAGAAGCCGTAAAGCTGTCGGGCGAATTATAAGGGCATACAGGGATGAAGAAGGAAGGTTACATGATGCCGAGCGTAGCGGACGGCCAAGATCGAGCAACGACGAGACGGATCGCCTGATTGTCGCGGCGGCGGTGGCAGATCCATTCATCAGTGCCCAAGAAATACGTTGCGCGCTAGCTTTGAAAATTTCCTGCCGTACAATTCAACGAAGGCTGAGAGAGGCAGGACTCAGCAGCTGCGTGGCTGCGCAGAAGCCACGTTTGACAGACTCGCAAAGACGCCAACGATTAGAGTTTGCGCGCGCTGTGCACGACTGGACATTGGAGGACTGGAATGAAGTCGTCTTCACGGACGAGTGCACTTTTTCAAGTAGATGGGACCAGAGGCAACGTGTGTGGCGCCCCGTAAGCTGCAGGTATGCAAAAAAGCGAACGAAATCTCATTGTTGTTCAGCTTCTTTTTTTATCTTTTGCAGCGTAGGTCATATCTGTCTTTTGGTTGTCAGATTTTTATCATTTCAGATTAATTTCATGAATTACAAACTTATTCAATGCTAAGTTTTTTGCAGAAAGGTCCATTATTTCAAGCATGTTTGCCATATCTCTGAGTAAATTCATATTAATATGTTCTTGCGTGCTTCGCAAGCACCTCGCACCCGTAATTTTACGGCACATCGGCAGAACACTGCCATTGCTAATACAGAAATTCTGGTTAGACCACCAAAAACATGAAAAGAGGATGCATGATGGGCCTGTACAGTGAATTATCACTTTGAAAAATCAACTGCCCGAATTCGCACAGCTGATGAATGCTTAGCCATTAAGGCATTGAACTTGAGTAAATTAAGTCGTCAATACGTTGCTTGCTGTAATTCTCGATGTATTTTCCCAGAAGACATGTTGCCCGTCGTTGTCATGCTGTAATTAATCAGCGTAATAATTACGCAAGCCGATATTTTCATCCACTCTTGAGGAAAGAAGAAAACTCCGCGGCCATATTAAGCTAAGATGCAGACGTAGAACCCGGGTATATTAATGTACGGGTCTACTAAATTTTCTAAACTGCCCAAATTTAGAATTGCAGCGCGCCTTGTTTTGCGCCAGAAAGTACCCGCATGCTTGCTGAAATGGGGCGTTCTTAATTTCAAGCAGCAAGTGGTACAGCTTCTGAGAATCTTCGCAGAAATGATAGTTACACGACAGGGAAATTCATTCAAACGAGACAGACTTGTTTTGTTTAAATTTCGTTCCACATGCGCTTCCAAAAGCTTCTGAATACCGTTATCTTACCTCACTATTCTAGGTAAAAGATATTTAGTACATTGTTTTGTTTTTAATTTTATTAACAGGTATTTGCCACCGTGGATACACGACGTCCTCTCAAGCGGACGCTGCGCAGTCAGCCTGTGGGGCGCAATAACAAAAAACGGACTGGGCCCACTCGTGAGGATTGAGGGAAGCTTTGTGGCTGAGACATACTGCGCGATACTGCGTGATACGCTTCTTCCATACATGCTGGATGGACCATTCAAGGATGGTTGCTTTTTGCTGCAGCATGATAGAAGCCCGGTGCACAGAGCGCGCTCAGTTACCAAACTGCTCGAGGGAATGTGCATTAGGACGCTGGAATGGCCGCCCGTGGGTGCCGACCTTAACCCAATTGAAAATATTTGGGGCATCATGAAGACTCGTTTGGCAGCACGCCACCTGGGATGCTCAAGCGCCGATGACCTGTGGAACGTTATCAGGACAGAATGGGAGGAACTTCGGACGCGAACAGACCTTGTCCCCGCCCTCTACGGGTCAATGCCGACACGTGCCTCCCGAGTTATCGAAGTTGGGGGAAATTTTTCAAAGCATTAATACTCGCTTTGACAACAGCAAACGTTGTCAATTTTGCAGATGTATTTTCAGTGCGAATAAATTCGTACACTGTGATCATTGTATACGAGTTTGGGAAATCAACCGGCCTCTTTATTGAACAAGCAAAATGTGAAACTCCGCAAGTTATTTCCTTCACTTACCAACGTGATTTTGTCTGAGAAAGTTTTCCGTCATGAATAATGAAAATACGCAACGAACATCGAAATGAGTATATGAGTGCCGCTGGCAAAATTTCTCTTAGTGAAATATTTTTTTCAAGTGGTCTACACAGAAGTATACGATCAAAAGGGACGACATAGGAAGTATTTTTGCGACTAGTTGCGTACCCACGCACAACCATATTTACGGTAGCGCACTGCTGACTCGGTCGACTGCCTTAAGATTTCTTCCACTGAGATGACAAACGATCTGTTGCGACATCCCTTGTTTAGTTAGCTCGGCAATCCGCTATCTGTCGTTCACTGGTACCATAGGTGCCGTTTTAATCGAGTACGAAAGCGGACACAGCAGGGAGACCGCTGCGCCATTCTAAAGGTAAATTCGTCCAGTCGTAAGGTCGCGGCGAGATAGTAATCCTAACACTGATTCTCCGTTGCGAATATCGTTCTAATTATGAGCTGCTTCCACAGCAAGTCAGCCACGCACGCGGGGGCATTGTATCGCATCATGCTGGTGCGCGCGCCGGCTCTCGAGCCATATCTCGAACGCGCGTGGGTAAAAAGAAGACACAAAACGAAAAGAGGGCCACCAGATTGCTACTGCGGCGGCGCCGTTCGGCATTTTGGCGAGTTGAAGCACGAAACATTGACACGAGTCAAGCGACATGCTTGCAGATAATAAAGGGCACCCATTGGCTGTCTCGATCCCAGATGCTGCCTGTAGACGGCGTTGCGATGCAGTTTGCCGTTGCTCTGGCTCCCGCTGCGTGGAGTATACCACTTTTGTCGGCGCCTGTACCTAGGTATTGTGTAGAACTTTCTTTGTGTAGCCTGTAGTTACGTCTACATCGGCGAGACGGGCAATTTTCAAAGACGCATCAAGGAACACTCATGATGTGGAAACACAAAAAGTTTCTTGTAACACTCTTTCCGAGCATTCTGTATCAGAAGGACGCGATATTGACTGGGGAAACGCGCATGTGCTATCCAGTGAAAGTAATCTAACCTCGCGTTTGCATCTGCAGTCCTTAAATGATACCACGCTGAATCGCAATGACGGCAGGCTTCCTCCGGTTTATGCCCGCTGTTTGCGCCATCTATTGATACATACAGCCTTGGTAAAAAAACTTGAACCCGCAGGGAATGGCCGGGGAGCAGCTGCGCTCCGCTATCGCGGCGCTGCCACCGTCGTTCTTAAGGAAGGGAACTGCGCTAAAAAAGACGCGAACTAGTAATGACATGGACGGGCGCAAACAGCGCCACTGCTCGCTTGCGTCGAGGATAAAGAGGGCGAGAAAAGCACTTCTCTTACTCTCAAGAGTCGGTGGCGAAGCGGAAGCCACCCGGTCGGCTAGCATGCCGTTTCCAGCGTATGTCGGATAAGCGGGTTGGGGTCTCTGGCGACCGCTGTCAAATGCGATACACTGAAATTTCACAATTCCGAGTATCGTAATCATGTTTTCCGGGACCAAATTAAAAGAACAACGCTATGGGTAGTCCTGCGCGTGCTCGAACACGGGCACTTTGCGAGGACCTGACAGCAGCAGCTTAGCTATATAATAAATACCATGCCACAATGGCATCTCGTATTTGTAATCATGAATGTCACAAGTAGCAAATTAATAAAGCAAGCATAAGCTTCAGGGTGGCACTTGCATCTCTCGACGAATTCACAGGGGGGAGCATGCCTTCAAGGTATTGAGTGTGGCTTGGTCTGTGGTTGCCCCGAACCATTACACCTTGCCCATGTGCTGGACTGTAAACTAGCCAAGCTCTCTGGTTAAAAGACGCTGCGTATAACCTATTTTTTTTTACTGCCTGTGGAGCCATTTCTCGTAGAGACGAAGGATACCTCAGTAATTTATATCTAAAATACTTCTTCCAGTGAACCCGTGACAGCGACAGCACTGCCGGTGTGATGCCTTCACTATGCGAGAATCCTATGATCTCGTGGCCGTGGTTTACCTTACGCGATTCAAATGCGTGGTACCCAATGCAAACGGGATGAACTCATCCTGGCCTCATGTGTACATGAATGTGGGCCCGAACGACAAAGGCAGTGTGCACGAACATATCAAAAAAGGCGAGGTAGTGGGCGCATTCCAAAATGCCTAGTGAATGGGTCTAACTAAATCGGATACTGAGGCACAGCAAACGTCTTCTAGTCCCGAAAAGTTTTTATATCTCACCATGAGTTTAAAGAACTTCAACGCCAAACGCACTCGTTTGGTCGTTCCTTAATTAAGTGCGGTCAACCTGTTTGAAATATCGTACCGGTGGTTACAGGCCCTTTCCGAAGTGAGCCTTTCTAGTCAAAATTTCTGCTTCTAATCTTTTCTGAACGAACAAGGATTGAATTGACAGTCTATTTCAATAAAACCTGGAACAACGCTAGACAGCCCTGGCAAATTAGCCTATTTCTCACCTTTTGTTTTCATTGCTCTCAGAAACACATTTCAAACGTTTATCAAAGAGCATATTGCGAAGGCTTATCTATAAAAGCATATCTTGCCTTTGAATGTATAGGATGGAACTAATAGGTAATTTCGATGAGTAGGACAATTTCTATACTATATAGCGGTGCATGCAAGGCGGGTGGTTTCGCCCAGGCCACCGCATTTGCTCGCACGAAGCGCCGTACCAAGGCGACCGCAAGAGCACCTTGCAGCTGGCAGAACGAACGTCCCACTAGTTTTTCATTAACCCTATTGTCAAAGCGTGCTTAGCAGTGAGAGACATGCTTCCCTCGCCCTCTTTATCCTCGGTGTAAGCGAGCAGCGGCAGCGCCACGACAGCGGAGCGCAGCCGCTCCCCGGCCGTTCACAGCGGGTTGGTTTTTTTTTTTTTTTTTTACCAAGACTGTACATAATCTCGCCCATTTCGTTTACTTTCATTATGAGCGAGGTCCCCGTACGGGAGCCGAAACGTCTTGGTCTCATTTGGGTTTTGGCCGACGTCCTATGAGTGCACTAGACATATTAGCAACATTGGAGGCAAGCGCCCACATGCTTGCAACGACCTATTTCTAACCGTAAGGTTGTCGATTTGCGTGCATCGAGTGTATACACAACACCTCGACATTCGCGTGAACAGCTCAAATGCTTCAGTAAACTGTGCGACAACTTGGGACGACTAATGAGAACCGTAGACGAGTGCGGTCACTGCGATTGTCGCTGCGTTTGCGCAAATGCAATCACTCTGCGTTGGTTTACACCATCCATGGAATAACAAAAGCAGTGGTGACAACCAAATCGGTCGTGCCCGTATCCGTATCATTCAAGCATCTCACATGCCACGACGTTTTGCTGAACGCGAATAGTCGCGAACGTGTCGCAGCATCCATGAACCAAGCCGTAAAGCTGCAAAATTAGCGCTGCATTAGGATAGTCAGCAAAGTACTAAAAGAGAAACGCACCGGAGCTTACACTCCGGGGCGGTACTGTTTCGTTCACTGACAAACAATCCCGAATGATGCCTCTAGATCTAATGCGCTAGAATGTGCTTTAGTGCCTACTCACGAGATATACAGTGGGCAGCATTGACTTCGCTGATTGGTGACGCTTGGGCAGGTTGCGGTTCGGGGACACAATGGAGCTCCGCCATGGGTCTCGGCGACTGCCGTGTAGGTTCTGGGAGCGGAGCGTGCCACAAGTACACCCACAATACGGAGCGTCCGGCGCTCACAGCCTGCAGTCACCAAGACCACGAGGCCGGCTGCCAAGCGCCGCAGTACTAACACAACACGTCCGCTCGTTCCCGGCATCCAGCGGCTGCTGTGGCATCCAGCGGCTGTGGAACTATGGTGGAACGTCGGGCGAGCGCTTTGATTCACCTGAGGCAGAGAGAGTGGCTCACAAGGGGAGAGAGAAGCCACTGCCCGCACCGCTTCTTTGTGCAATGCTGATAACGGCCGCATCTGGCCAAGCTCGAAACCGTCAATCACTCTTTCATGCCCCAACCAACTTCTGCGCACACTGCGCAGGCGTACTTCCCTCTCTCAGAATTTCTTAGAGCAGGAGATAACGCTGAGCAAAGAGGGAAAGAATCTTTCTCGCCTTACATCTTGTCGCCGCGCGCGCAGTTCATGCTGTTTGGAGACCCCATTGTACCAATTGAACAAGGGCAGCATGCTGTGAGACACTGGCTCACAAGCAAACACAGACAGTGAGATAGAGAGAAAAAAAAAAGGAACTTTCGTTGGCCCGTTTACGGCATATGCAATCGTTGTGCTTGTCCCGGTATTCTGCGCTATTTGGTTATGCCAGAAAGCTGCGCCGTGCTCATGATGCAACATCATGTTAAACGGCTGCTAAGACGCGATAGAAAACAAAAATAAATATGCTGATCAAAAGTGCATGTTGGAATCAATGTGAACAGTAGCTTTAGTGAAGCGCCTAATTAAATGCCTAAACTAAATACGATCAGTACAATTCTATTTACTTTTACCCTATGCCACGCTAGGGTATTGCGATGTTTATTCACCGCAGAGCGGACCATTGCATACTTGGCAAGTTGTGCAGGAATGCAAACACTAAATCAGGCGGACGCAGTGTGCGAGGCAACTACGCAGTGATGTCACGAGGGCGCACGCAACATATCATGCTTGACGAGGGAAGAGTGCTGATGACAGGTGAAGGAACACAGATGCATGGCACACATCTAGCTAGATTTAGTATTGTTCCCAATGAAATCCAAAACGAGTGCGAAAAATCTCGATCCAGTTTGTCACGTATCCTAAGCTAAACCGTCATCGCTAAACAAACAGGATGTAGCGGAAATGAGAAGTTGTGCACTGCGGGTTCTTGTGCGCTAGTCTATATCGAAATGAAGGATTGCCAACGTGCCCAAATCGCATTACTATTGTAACGTACGTTTTGTTCGTCCTTACGGCCTTTTGTTCGTCCTGCGCCGCATTTAGGTACAAGGAATACTATGATAACAGTTTTGTCTTGGTTTAATTTTTTATTGGATTGCTATATACCCTGTAACTAGGCTATCGAGCCTCAGTTACTCGATGCACCTATATATTACCGTTTACTGCAAGCACACCGAAGCGCGTGCCAAATGCAGTGCACTTTGAAACGGCGAAAAAGAGCTATTGCGGAAGCCTACAAATAATTCATGCAGAAAGGTCGCGAAGCTGGGAACGAAACGCGTGCCAAGATGTATTGCCAGATGTGTCAGAGGTGCACGACTGAAGCGCCACTAAAGGTGAGTGGGCGACAAACAGTGAAGCTACAAGAGCTATGCAAAAATCATCATCATCATCATCAGCTTGTTTTATGTCCGCTGCAGCACAAAGGCCTCTGCCTGCGATCTCCAATTACCCCTGTCGCCCAACCGATTGCAACTAGCGCCCAAATATTTCCTAATTTCATCGCCCCACCTAGTCTTTTGCCGTCCTCGACGGCGCTTCTCTTCTCTTCGCACCCATCCTGTAACCCTAATGGTCCCCTGGCTATTTTACCTGCGCATTTCACGATCTGCCCAGCTCCATTTTTTTTCTCTTAATGACAATTAGAATACCGGCTATACCCGTTTGCTCTATTATCCAAACTGCTATGTTTCTGTCTCCTAACGGTATGCCATGAATGCTTCGTTCGATCGCTCTTTGCGCGGTCCTCAACTTGTCGAGCTTCTTTGTTAGTCTCGAATTTTCTGCGCCATATGTTAACACCGGTAGGATGGATTGATTGGACACCATGTAAAAAGTAATGTTCGAAATTTTTTTTGTAATACTGTCATACGAGAAAATATATATTCGGTTCCAAACATTTTAGTTGTGCTAACAACTGTAAAAAAAAAATGGAAAAAGAACGTGGCTGCCTTTTCGGAAGCCTCTGAAAAGCACCGTATCAATCATCACTGGGTTTGCCTCGTCGCGATTTAATGCTCTTGGAATGATAAGTCATTTTCACCCGGCGAGCGGCTACGCTTTAGCAAAAACAGTCATAACGCCGGCAGGTCAAGCTTTGTGGTGAAGTTCAGCGCGCATGAATAGCTTTTTAGTTATTTCATTTCTGTTTCGCTGCCGTCATAATTACGTCTCCGTGGAAAATTTAAAAAGTTTCTGGTCAACGAGCCACGGGCTGGCACTCCCGCGAACTATGTTTGCAAATTTACAGAAACTTCCGAACGGCATGAACACGCGTATGCGATACGACCCGCGTGCCTTCCAGAGCCCAATCTATCGTAGCTCATAGGCGCTCCTTTCATCGCCGTTCCCTTTGTTGGGTATAAGAATTGTTTCGATTGGAGTTGACCTGGAAGATTCTTGTGTGAAGACAGGTGTGCCTCACAACCAGATTGTGGTTTCGCCACCTAAAAACTCCACAATAACATTTTTTTTCGTACCTAAACCAACTGACTGCCCTGGTAAGGCTGCGTGCAATGCGTCGACCTCGGCCGAGTATTTCACCACATATGGAAAAAATAGGCTAGTAGATAATCGAGTCGCGAACTGCATTTTTTGAATGTTCACAAATCGATTTCTATAGTTGAGTACAGTCAACGTCCAACTTGTGGACTCCCTAGGGGCCACGAAAACGTCCATATCCATGCCTTTTACTGCCTCCAGGGGCTCAAATCGCCAAAGGCACTTTCGATACAACCCTGAAAGCCTGTCAGTACACTTATTAGGCATATCGGCGCTCGTAGTGAGACAGGAGACGCCGTGTGCACGATTGTATAATTAAGAACTACATAATGTGTACCGTACCAACCGCCTCTTCCCGCCCTCGATATCCTGTTTCATGACCTACATGGCACGTATATCACGACATTCAGGTCACGACCTATCACTTATGTTCTACATGCACTATTGCAATATACTATGCCGATTTTGGTACATTCCAATTTAACGAAACGACCATGAGAGCACCAAGACTTAAGCGGCTAAAGAGCTAGATACTGTCAAAGGGACAAACTATTCCCATTCCTTTTTCTATTAATACCCGGCATGGCGGCGTAGTGGCTTTCTCATTGCGCTGCTGATCTCCAGAGCGCAGCATCGAATCTCGGCCGCAGGGTCCGCATTTCGATGGGGGCCAAGTGCAACCCACGAGTCGTGCATCCGTAGCGCATCACAGAACCACAGGTGGCCGAGATCAATCCCTAGTGCCGCACCAACGCGTGTCACGAATTTTCGTATGATGAGTTTGGCATTTAAAACCCCCAAATTTATTTACCACGCACGGAAAATACGAGACGCAGAAAACGCAACACCAAAACGAAACTTCCGGTATATGCAAAAACAATAGGGAGCAACCAACAGAAACTAAAGAATTAAAGTTTTTGAGCATTTCATACATGATTCTATCAGATCCTGGTGCGGAGCTGTTGCATACGCTCATGGAAGCCCTCAATTCAGCAATACAAAAAGGACGGTTGTAAGGCTCATTCTCTCGACGTTTTCTTGTTAATGGCTTACGATGATGGGTAGTGTTTTGTGGCGCAAGGGCCAGGTTTGGCCAAAGAGCGCCATGACAAGTGGTAAAGTTGACGATGTATTATGGAAGATGTGATTTAGCTCTAAAGTGGCTTAAAATAGTCGCTGTAAAGTGCGTAAAATCTACTTGCTATAAAATTATGGCGATGACTAATGACGTATACTATGAACAATAAAATCCATCGTAAAAGAATCACACAGAATAGAAAATATATGAGATAATAAAAAATACCTGGAGCACGGGTGCCTCACCTGAGCCCTTGAAACACAAGTGCCTAGAGGCACGTGCTATACAAGAGAACTATCACAGCGCCATCCTCCGAAGTGTGTGTGTTGTGTTGGGTTTAATGGCGCATAAGCAACTGAGGCTATCATGCGCCAAACGCAAGGTCAAATTTCTTTTTGAAAAGTTGGGTCACCTCAGCGACGGTCCTTGTCTGGGCAAGGATTTCGAGGATCCCAACAAACTAAAGACCTCAGTCTTCTTCTCATATATGATAAGGTGGGTGAGGTGTATACCAAGATGAAGTTGGGAATAGGCTCATTTATAGTTTTTCAATGATACCTGCTTCTCTTAAGAAGCTAATAACATGTGTGGTATCCACAAGTGCATCTTCGCCTAAAATCAATGCTGGGTGAAAGGGAATGTGCTGATTATAAAACGAAGTAAAGTATTTTTTCCTTAGTGTTTCGAGTTTTACGCATGTTAGTAAGATGTGGGTTACAGTAAGTTCATTGCCGCATTTTTCACAGCAAGGCTTGTCTTGTTTTGTCAGGAGGAAGTTGTGTGTAAGGTGCGTGTGTCCTATGCGAAGACGACATAAAATTACTTCGATGAAGCGTTCTTGGTGTGAGCATGTCTTCCATTCTTTTATTACAGGTTTTACTAGGTGTAGTTTATTGGTTTCTTCATTATTCCATGTAGTCTGCCATTTATTCCTCAGTTTATGGTTCACTAATTTTATACAGTCCTTGTAAGGGATTCTTGTTTGGGTGATTTTTTTATGTCGAGCTTTCGCTGCGCATTCATCTGCTTTTTCGTTGCCACCGATTCCGACGTGACTGGGCACCCAGCAAAATTTTATGTTGTGTCCCTTTCTAATGGTTTTTCTTATGTTATGTAGGATGTCGCCGATTAATGGTGTAATTGCATTTCTAGGGTGAAGTGCTGTTAGTACGCTTAGTGAATCTGTGTAAATTATGCTGTTTTCAATGTTCTCATTTAATATTTTTTCTACAGCTAGAGAAATTGCGTAGCACTCTGCAGTAAAAATGGATGCACACTGAGGTAGGCGTACCGTTTTTTCCCAACTGTTTTGTATCGCGGCACTGCCAACGTATCCTGCCGATTTAGAGCCATCAGTATAAAACGCTGTGTATTCCACGTATTTTTCGTTTAGTGCTAAAAATTCTTGTATTATGTGTTCATGTGGTGTTTGTTTTTTTTTGAAGATGTGTTAATGTGAAGTCACACACTGAAGGCTGGCAATACCAAGGTGGGAGTGGATCGGGTTTTCGGGCTATCTGAGGCAGCCTGTCCCTTATATCTAGTTCTTGGCATCTTTCCTCGAAGCGGAGAAGAAGTGGTCTTATTGCTTGGGGTTTGTTTGTAAATAGTATTCGTGATGGGCACCTTGTAACTATTGGGTAGCAGATGTGTTTCGGCTGTGAACAAATTTTTAGGATGTATGAGCATGTAAGCATGGTTCTTCTGTCGGAAAGGGGTGGTTCATTTGTTTCTACATATAGACTGTGTATAGGAGACGTCCTGTATGCACCAGTTGAAAGACGTAAACCTAAATTATGTACTGGGTCAAGGCGGTTCAAGTACGACTTCCTTGCTGAGCCATACACTATTGACCCATAGTCTAAGCAGGAGCGTATAACAGAACGGTAGATGTGTAGCAGGCATACCCTATCAGAACCCCAGTGTTTGCGTGAAAGGACCTTAAGTATGTTCAGGGATCGAGATGCTTTCTTTTTCAGCTCGTTGATGTGCGGAATGAAGGTGAGTTTTTTGTCAAAAATTATGCCTAGAAATTTGTGCTCGTTTTGGACAGGTAATGTGGCTTCGTTAAGGTGTAGGGTGGGGTCTGTCTGTACTCCTCGTTTAAGTGAAAAGAGAATGACCACGGTTTTCTGTGGAGAAAAGCGGAAACCATTTCTGTCTGCCCATGTTGCTAGTTTATTTATTGTAAGCTGTACCTGTCTTTCGCATGTTGATATGTTTGATGATGTGCAGGCAATCTGAAGATCATCGACGTATACTGAATACATAATGGACTTGGGGATTATTTTACTAATGGAATTCATTTTGATAATAAAAAGTGTTGTGCTTAAAATACACCCCTGAGGTATTCCATTTTCCTGAACGAAATTTTTGGACAGGGTTGAGCCTAGGCGCACATGGAACGAACGGTTAGACAAAAAATCTTTTATGCAGTTCAACATCCTGCTGTGGATGCCAAGATCGGCCAGATCTTTAAGAATTCCGAACCTCCAGGTTGTGTCATATGCCTTCTCTAAATCGAAAAAAACAGCAAGGCAGTGTTGTTTGTGTATAAATGCTTCTCGTACTGTGTTTTCAAGACGAACTAGATGGTCATTAGTGGATGATCCCTTTTTAAAACCACATTGATGGATATCGAGCAGCTCACGGATTTCTAGCACGAAGGTTAATCTAATATTCAGGACATTTTCGAAGGACTTCGCAAGGCAGCTGGTAAGGGCTATAGGCCTATACCTACTGGGGGAGGTTGGTGGTTTTCCGGGTTTCAAAAATGGAACAATTATAGCTTTCTTCCATGCTTCAGGTATCTTCCCCGATATCCAAATCTTGTTAAAAAAAATTTAAAAAGGCTTTTACGGCATGTTCAGAGAGGTGGCCTAGCATTTGGTAATGTATTCTATCGGGGCCAGGTGCAGTTTTTTTACCAGCGGACAGTACCCTATGGATTTCTTGAATTTTAATTAAAGTATTGTATGGTTCATTTCTGCTGCTATTTATCGGCAGTCTTTGTTTCTCAGCTGTCTTTTTGATTTTTAGAAATGATTCTGTATAGTGTGATGAACTGGAAGCTGCTGAGAAATATTCACCCAGTATATCTGCCTGTTCTTCTATGCTTGTCTGTATACCGGGGGCTGTGAGAAGTGGAACTGTAAATGGGGAATAGCTGTTATTTAGCTTTCGTACCTTCTCCCACATTTGTTTTGATGTGGTTGAGCTGTTTATAGAGGACACGTAACTTTTCCATGAATTTTTTTCAGCACTGCGGCGGATATATCGAGCTTTTGCTCTCGCTTTTTTAAAGGATATAAAGTTTTCTGCCGTTGGGTATCTGTGAAATATTCCCCAAGCTTTGTTTTGTTCTTTTTTCGCTTCTCTACATTCTTGTGTATACCAAATTTTCTGATATTGTTTTACTATTCCAGACGACTGAGGTATAGCTATGGTTGCAGCATCAATAATACAGTTTGTAAAAGCTTCATTTAGTTCGTCTATGGTGAGGTTATCTGGCACAATTTTTTCTAGGCTGGCTTTCTCTTCGAAAAGGGCCCAGTCGGCTAAATGGAGCTTCCACCGTTGTGGTTTTGTCGGGATTACTTCCGGTGAGGATTTTAAGCTGATTAGTACAGGTAGGTGATCACTTCCATATGGGTTGTCTAGTACGTCCCATTCTAATTCAGTGAAAATAGAGGGTGAACAAAAGGAGAGATCGATGCAGCTCATTTTTCCTGAGCTAGGTGAACAATAGGTTTGTTTTCCAGTGTTTAGTAAACATAGGTTATTACTCAGTATAAGATCCTCAATAATTTGGCCTCTTTTATCGGTTTTGTCACTACCCCAAAAGCTTGAGTGCGCGTTAAAATCTCCGACTATCAAATATGGCTCGGGTAACTGTTCTATAAGGTGCTCCAGTTCATCTATAGTTAATCCTAGATGTGGCTCCAGGTATAGACAGCATAATGTAATTGTTTTAAATGTGTGCAGGATGGCTGCCACAGCTTCTACTTTAGTGTTAAGATGGTGTTCTTTAGCTGCGATCCCCTCTTTAACTATAATAGCAACGCCACCTGAGAGCCTGTTCGCGTGATCTCGGTCGCGGCGGAAGACTTGATACTTTTTGAGTATGTTTTTATGTTTGGAACCTAAGTTTGTTTCTTGGAGACATAGGGCCACGGGTGAGAGGGTGGTCAGTATGTCTGTTTAGGTGTCATTTATGTTATGTAAAAGTCCCCTGCAATTCCAGTGTACGAAAGCCATTTTGTATTATATGTGTGGGGTGAAAGAGGATCTAAGTTTTGTTTTCAGGCCACTTGATTGGGAGCCTATCTTTATGGTGGCGATCCAAGGAGCCCCGCCGTTCACCCGACGTCGACGGTACAGGGTTTCCTTGACTTGTGTCCATTGTATCCTCAGATACGCTGGACGCCCGTGCCGGACGCACGGTTTCGTTCAAGTTGGGCCTCGCCGTGCGGGGAGGGACCCTAGAGCCTGCTGACCTGGGGGTCCGCACGGCTTGTTTTTGAGGTAGCGGCGCAACGCTAGTTGCGTCCACTGTGGGCGCTGTAGTCTCTGCCCGAGCCTCACTCTGTGTGACCTGGGCAGGCTGGGAAGGCCGCTGTGTTGCCGCGCCCTGTTGCAGCACAACGGAATAGCTTTTTTTTTGCACCAATGAAAGTCGCTTTCGCGCTTCCCTAAAAGTGATATTTTCTTTTACTTTGAGTGTGATGATCTCTTTTTCTTGTTTCCATGTTGGGCAGGCACGCGAGTAGGCAGGATGATTGCCGTCGCAGTTTATACAATGGTGTAATTCAACTTCACAGTTGTCTGAAGGGTGATCATGGGAAGCACACTTAGCGCATGTCGTTTGGCCCCGGCAGCTCTGTGAGCCATGGCCGTACCTTTGGCATTTGAAACAGCGTCGCGGGTTGGGTATATACGGTCGGAGTTTCAGATTGGTGTAGCCTACCTCCACAGATTCAGGCAGTGTGCTCAATGCGAACGTTAGGACGAAGTGCTTTGTTTCGATTTCCTTGTTTTCCCGTCTGATCTTTATTCTGTACACATCTGTGACATTTTGTTCTTTTAGTCCATTAAGGAGTTCTTCTTCGGTCATATACTTAAGGTCATCGTCAGAAATGACGCCACGAACGGTATTCAGTGATCGGTGAGGGCTGATTGCTACGGGAATGTCACCAAAGGCTGTTACTCCTGAAAGTTTCTCGTACTGATGTTGGTACAACAATTCCAAAAGAAGGTCCCCATTTGCTAGTTTCTTTATTTTATATCCTTGTCCAATGGTGTCGGTTAGGGTCCTTGTAACATTGAAGGGAGAGACATATCGTGCAGAAATTTCCGAATGCTCGCTATGAACCACGTGGAATTTGGGAAAGTTGCTTTTGGTTTTCGTGAAGAACTGGGCAGTGACATCGGTGCGCCCTCTCTTGTTAGGAGGGCGATCGCTTGAAGCAACAGAGTTGGCCATAAAAATTGTATTTTTCGGTCGCGGTACCAGCCGCCCACCACGGAGCCCAACGAGGGGACGGGACAGGAGCTTGCAAGCAAGCCCTGCCTACGCCAGCTGTATACTGCGGCTATAACCCAATATGGCGTAACTCAGGGTAGTTAGCCACACAAAGGTTAACCCTAGCCACCAGGAAAGGAAGGAACAAGAAGTGAAAAGAAGACAGGAAAGATGGGAAAGTGGAAGAGAAAGACGAAGAGTGGAGAGGAGGACAGGAAAAGGCGACTGCCGATTTCCCCCGGGTGGGTCAGTCCGGGGGTGCCGTCTATGCGAAGCAGAGGCCAAAGAGGCGTGCTGCCTCCGCCGGGGGGCCTTAAAGGTCCAAACACCCTGCATCGGCTCAACCTCCAGGATCCCCTTTTCCCCAGACACGGCTAAGCCGCGCACGGCTACACGCGGGAGGGTCCAACCCTCGTGTGCTCGGGTCCGTGGTGTCGCAGCACACCAAACGCCTGCTTGCGCAGACGCCCCCGCAGGGGCCGACGATGCGAGAGCATCATCGCGATCTCTGCGAAACGTAACATACTGTAGGAGAAAATTTGTGTGTTTCGATTTTAAGTGTTTTTCCTGTAAACACAGCACTTTTGGATTGTGTTTGTGGATGAGTTCCTGCACATCATCAAGGTTTCTAAGAAGACCTCTGACGTTCCATTGAATTATCTGTGTAGCCATATTGGAAGTAAATACGTGCTGTGGGTATGGAAAAGGAGGTGATGCCTTAGGTTACAAAGCCCTTTCGAGGCCCTGTAACGGCGGTTCTGCCCTTTCTGGAGCGTTCGAGGGAGCCTCGCCGCTCCTTAGGCGCTTGGTGCGCCTTAAGAACAGGTGTAGTGTCCATTGCCTCTTGTGAGGCGCCGGACACGTGCTCTTGCGAGCGAGATATTTCCCGAGAGAGTCTCACCTTGGAGGGCAAGACCCCTGCGCCCACCAGCCCGGAGGTTGATGGGGCTCCCTGAGGGATTTGGCTGCGCCGGCTGTTGCCAGCGCTGGAAGGGGCCGGGGAGGTTGGGGCAGTCTCGGCTGCGCCCACCTTCGGGGTTGGTAGTCCCTTCTGCTCGGTTGGTGGAGCAGCGCCAGCTGCGACCACCGTGGGGGCAGATGACGTGACTGCCGACTCACTATTTATGGGTAGGACAGACCTCTAAAGAGAAGAGACGCTACGAACGAATGGGACTAATAACATGTAACACAACATCTTTCAGGAAACCTAGACTGCGTTGGAGTCAAACAGCGGTTCTGCACCAAGTAGCATTCCAGGATGAAGGGGATGTGCTGCCGGTATGCTAAAGGAAAGTGTTTCAGATTCGGTTTCTCGACGCTCCAGGAGGACGTGGAGGACGGTCAGCCTCTCCCGGATGGTGGGAGGCTCATTTCCAGTGAGGAAAAAGTTATTGGTACCGAATGTGTGTCCAATTCTTAGACGACAGAATATCACATCGTGCGCTTGGGGATTGATTGCGAGGGATCTAGAAACGGCTTCAATTCCTTCACTCATCGGAATGTTGTTGTAAAGGGCAGAAACATCCAAAGTGACTAGAATAGCGCGGTCGGAAAGGATTTGGTTGGCGTTGATGCCGTCGATAATTCGAAGGAAGGGTGGCGTGTCTTGAAAGAAAGATGGGAGGGTGGTGGGTATGTTTGACAGGTGGTTATTTAAAAAATTACTCAGTTAAACTCAGTACTCAATTACTACTCAATTACTTAATTAATACACAGTAGGTGTGTTGTTATTAGACACAATAGGCCGACCTGGGATTTCCGCTGTAAATATTTCTTCGACCGGAACTTTACGTAGTTTAGGAAGAAGGTAAAAGCGGCCTGTTGTTTTGTTTTGGGGCATCATGAAGCGATATTCAGATTGCATGATTAGTTCCCTGGACAGCAGCTCCGCTATTGTGCTTATCACAGAATTGCTGTAATCTGAAGTTGGGTTAGAGTCGAGTTTTCTGTAATGGGTGTGGTTGCTCAGTTGTTTAGAGGCCTCATTCTTGTACTTTTCTATAGGCCAGATTACGATACTGCCGCCTTTGTCTGCTGGTTTTATTACAATATCATTCCTTTTCGCAAGTTCTTTAAGGATTTGGTGTTGAGCGGGGGTCATATTTTTGCGTTTCCGGCAATGCCACGTTGACCCTAGAATTTCTTAATATATCAGTTTTAAGTATAAATCGAGGTCTGGGCACTGTTCGGTTTCCGGTGACCACGTGCTAGGTGGTCTAAGAGAGTCTCTATCTTCTTGTCCTACATTTGGTCTACCGAAAAAGAACTCCTTGATGCGCATGCGTCGTCAAAACTCTCTTATATCTTTGTGGAGTTCGTATTCGTTTACTGCATTGTTCGTCGGACAAAACGTTAGACCACGTTTCAGGAGATAAACTACTTCGGAGCTTAGACTCCGGGATATGTCTACTACATTGCTGCAGTGCTCGGGATGCTCGCCTGTAGGACTGTCCGTGGAGCTACGTGCTGCAGGGGTTACATTAGTTTCTTTCGGTGGATCTGCAGCTTTAATATCATTGCGCTGGTATTTATCTAGTAATTTTTTCTCCTTAGTTTGGACGAATTGTTTAAGTTCTCTTCTTTCCGGTTCAGTTAACTTTATGCAATCGAGTTGATCAGAGATTATCATAAGTTGTTCCTTGCAGTGTTCTTCGAGAATGTCAATAAGGGAGAGCGATGCATTTTCTAGAACAGCATTCCACTTTAATGATAGCCTGGAGGGTAGAGAATCGAGGGCGCATATAACCTTAATTCTGAGACCTTTTGGGGATTTTCCTCTGTTTAATGCAGCTAGTGTAAGCTTTTAGGTGAAATCTGTAATTTGTTTGTTTGGCGACGAGTTTGCGGGATTGGAGGAAAGGGCTGGATTTGTTGTTGCGTGTGCTATCCCTAGTGCGTGGTAGTCATTTCTGTTTGGTTCGGGCTGACCTCCGGGGCAAAAAATCTTCATGTGGCGTCTTTTTACGCTTAATTTTCTTGTCGAGGCCTGCACCAATGTCTGTCTGCGTATCGGTTTGTTTGTTAATGTATGTAGCTGTTTGCGTGAAGGCTTCGCGGGTGGTTGTGGGTCCGTATGCGCGGATGTTGTAAAGGTGGTGTTGGTTCCGCGTCCACAGTTTGTGTAGATGCTTCCCGGGGTCTAGCTTCGGTGGAACATGCCTGCGAGCTGGTGTTGAAAATATCAGGCGTGTGTTCCTGTGTTGAAACTAACTGGGACGCAGGATTTATTGGTGTTGTAGGTTGCGTCGATTTAAAAGAGTTCCTGAGCCTGTACTTGACGTTGTTAGCCATTACCTTGACGCCAAAAAATTGGGGTGAAATCCGTCCCGGGTGAGCAGAATGTCGGAATCCTGGTGTATTTCAGCGTGGTGGATGACATCGACGTTTTCGGGTTGGTTTGCTATGTCAAGAAGAAAATCATTGAGCTTACGTGTCCCTAGTGCGTGAGATAGGAGTGTCGCTGATTGTTGAATAAGTGGCCTGTGTCTGTTTGCGATCCTGGGAAGTACTGTTGTCAAGGTGATTTCTGCGTTTGGTCTGTTGGTGTGCAAGTCGTTTCTGAGCGTTTTCATGGCCTCAACTGTGTTGTCCCCAGTGTCGTGGTTAAGGTCATTAGTCCCGCAGTGAATGATGAAATGTGTGATGTGCTGTGGAGCTGCCGCAATGAGGTCTCGGATGGTGTGTTATGGCGCCGCTCTTAAAGCTAATGTGTGGTGAGTGTTGGCCTGGTGGGAACTGTTCGTGCATGTACTTGTAGTGATTGTCTCCAATTAGTGCTACGTGTGACAAGGAAAGCAGAGGGCGCTCACCTTGTTCTTTCATAATCCGTCGGTAGAAATCCAGGGAAAAGAAGGGGAATGCGGGAGATGGAAATTAAAGAGGATGAGCGAAACGTGAACAAACTCAATGCAGGAGCCAACGTTTCGACAAGTGGACTTGTCTTCTTCAAGGCGACGTACGCTTTCCTCGCCACAGTATATATAGGTGGGGTTCTTCTAAAGGGGAGAGGGTGTGAGGCGGGAGGATGCGGAAACGAGGGAAAATGTGTTAGCGTGTGGAATTGAGAGTAAAGGAACCCTGTGCACAAGGTCAAAGCCAGGGCACCTCCCCCCCCCCCCCCACCCCGGTCTGTCAACGCACGCGCGTTAGCCGGCGTGTCAAGGGCGCCTAAGGGCCCGTACATGGTCGCTCCGCCCGTCCGTTCCGCCCTCGCCCGGCCGCGTGCGGAAGCCCGAAAGGCGGACGGTGTCGCAAAATTCGATGCACGCTCAATCCGCACGAGCGGAACGCGCGCGCACTCCTATTGGGCGACGCGGCCTGTTGACAGCTGGCAACCGTTCGGCGGAGCAAAGGTGTTCAAGGTTGGCAACGACCTTTGACAGCAGACGACACTGGCATATTTTTGCAGATCTGATTTCAAGTTTCCGCGTTCCGGTGAAAATGCGACTCTAGGCTGCCACATTCTGTTCTGCAGCCGTATGTGTTGCATTGGCACCGTCATCCTTCGAAACATTGCACAGTCGTCTTATCTGCGCCACCTTTTACAGATGTATTGCAATCGCATCACGTCGCAGCACGCGACGTATTCTCGGATGATTACTTTCAGTGCGCGCTGCCTTGGCTGGTTGAACAAAACCTCTCTAATTATCCAACGTGCTGCGTTCTGCGTCACGCGAGACTGATAGTGTCGCCGGAAGCGCGGTTTCTGTAGTGCTAGTGACAGCTTGCAAGAATACGGAACACACGCACATCTGTCGCGGAATGCATTTGCGTAGGTCGCCAAGACGCACCTTTTTACCACTGAGCACGCGTGTGAGGCTCCGAGTACAGCTTGCTGATACGCTCGCTCGTGCTTTTTTTTTTTTTTCACTCTGCCAATTTTAAGAGAGTGCTTAAAGCAGTTGGATTCATGGAATGCCTTTTCCTTAAATTATTTGCTCAGCGATGACTGAAGTTCTCACCGTGTGCAAAAAAAAGTTATGCATAAGTGGTTAACTTCATGCAGCAAGAAATTGAAGGTTAAGCAGTGAATGTACAATTCATTATGACTGGCTTAAAGCAATATGTATGTATAGCGGTGACCTTATGCAGATATATGCATACTCATGAGATATGTTTCCAAGGGGAGTACTTATTTGAAAGCATATAATTTACATTGCTGATAAGAAAACTTATTTTGAGTGAAATCAAACAATTGTATTCTTTCTTGCCAGCCTGGCTACCCAATATGTTGCCACCTTACTACTTAACATACCTAATTTAACATTTCAACAATGCACAAACATTACCAAAGCGCACAAAATTAAGCAGTACCTTGACAGGCATGCTCCCTCTCTCACCCATGGCACCAAACAAGGATGTTCGACTTGAGATTGTTTGATACTGTCGGCATCATACATGCGTGTTCTATTTTGATTGCTCTACATATAAAAAATGAGCTATACTCAGGCTATATGAGTTAGTTGGGCATGGGCTGCATGTTCTTTATGTATTTATGTAGTAACAACCTTGCTAGCTCATGCACAGCCATATATTTAGGAAAATGAAAAATGCATAGCATAACATAAACAGCTGGCCAGTGCCTGTATTTATTTGAAAGCAAACCGACATTATCAAGTGTAGCTTAGCAGTGAGTTCAGTGGCCTCTTGTGGTGTGAAAAGGTTGATGTAGTTATTAGTTTTGTGTTTGTCTTTCTTACTTAGTTGCTGTTTTAACATGCACATGACAATGAAATGAAGGTGCGTAGGGCAGAAGACAGGGCCACACAAAAAGCGAGGAGACATTCATTGTCATTTTTTTATTTCCATAACAAACCAGCGAATAGTTCCTTAGGTTCAGTTTTGTGAATAATGCACAAGGTGTTCTGCGTAAAACTGAAAGATTGTAGTGCTCTATTACCTATTCACTATTTGGGTAGCCAAATGAACGATACTCCCATTAGCACTGTGAGAGCACAGAAATTTGCAGTCAAGAGGCCGTAGTGGCTCAGCCTCTGTGCCAAATGTAAAATTGTTCGAAAAGAAAACATGCATACTGGTGAATTGGGTATGCATTCACATCTACTATTCAAATCCACACATCACAAGTTATCTTTCATTCCTTGGCACATTTCTCACCATTGTACAGACTTTGTTTCAGCGCTCTGTGTGTGCAGTAATATAACTTGGTAAATCAAAGCTGCGGTTATTCAGTACACTGAAAGCAACTTTGCGTGCGGGTTAGATAATATGATGCTCCTACATATGGGTCAGCTTAGTATTATCAGCCGCTTTGTTTACTAGTTCACTGTTATGCCTGAACTATACGGTGCCACTGGACAATGCTGTATCCCTGCAGGCACGCTAGAACAGCTTGGATATGCACAAACAACCCTTTACATCGCACTTAAATTAAGGTGGTGTAGATTTGCTGTCACAATGTGCTTGTAAGCATAACTGCCGAGCATTCAAAAAAGTGTTTGAAATGTAAGGGTGGATGCTCAGGTTTGCAGGTGTGACATTTTACATTTATAGTGCAAGGACACACCGATGAACAGGAAGGATACCACACAAATCCTCGTGTTGTGACCTTGCAGTCACAATGCAAGTAGTTTTCAGTGGTTTTTAGCTATAAACATGTGAAGCAATCTGTAAATTCAAAACTGTATTAAGTAAACTGAGACACCACAAAAAGCAACATAACACTAAGGTGTACACATTTTTTTGTCACATCAGCTCTTTGCGGTGCAGGTCAAATATGTATACAAGCTATTTGTAGGAAGTAGGAAGCCTATCCAATATAAACAAGAAACTTGCAGGCAAGGTAATCACAACAAACCAGCTGAGACGGTGGTACTATTCTACTTGTTTTCGTTTGTGATAGCACAAGTGTTCCCACTTGTGCTGCTGGATGGTTGTGACTGATATGCTCGCGAAGGTTTGGGTCATTCACATTTCAAGGGATGAGTAACTGTTACATACGTAAATCATCTTCCTCTGCCTATATCAATGACTTAACTATATGTGGCAGGTTTAGCTGTGTGATTATTGGTGTAGCTGAAGTGATGTATCAGACATAGTTTCCGCGCACTACCCAATTGGCGAAAAGCATGCAGGAATTGGCCTTTGAGCTATTGGTTCAGTGGTGGCTTTCCACTAAACTTACTGTTGAAGAGGCAGATTTCACTTCATCAAAAGGCCCATGTGAAAAATAGCCTAGAACTCGTGACGCCAAATACTGTCACCATGTGTGACTGAAGAACAATACGTTACAGAACAATGAGCAGTGGAATTAATCTCACTAGTATACAAAGAATTGCAGCTACATTCAGTATTTCACTGCTGGTATACTAAACACAAACCTTTATATGAGTTGTTTGGATGGCATAGTCAACACGATCCCTCTAATGAGCTGTGGCAAAAGCTAACTAAAAAGCTGCTACCCCAGGTACTGCATTGGCCTAAAATATGGATTCTCGCATGCAGTGAATACAGTTCTTAAATAGGTTTACATACAGGTATGAAATGTTGTAACTGCACCATGTGATAAAATTTCAGTATGATCAGCTGAATACCACACAGAACATCTTTAATGGGTATAGTTGGTACAACGTGCCTTGATATTAGAAGTTGTGCTGTTTTATTCACACACACATGCACATAAATGCAAGGTACACATACATTTGTGTTCACATGTTACTGTGTGCATCAAATGAACAGCACCACTTATACTACAAGCCATAAAGATAAATAATTTTTTTGTACCAGTCTAATTCCTATTAGCTACGCAGTGATTTTTTTTCTCACATGCAGCAACTCAACTCCGTGCATAAGTTAAGCCATGGCTGTCATGCCCAGAAAATCATAAAATAAAGAAGTGACCATGTGTACGGGCCTAAAATTGATGGTTTGGCAATATCTTGTCTGGCTGGGCAGTTAATTTCTGTCAAAAAAAAGAACAATTCAGCATACTGACAAAGCAGTGTGGCTAACATAATATAGGGAACAGACACTCTGCCTGCAGAGTCGCTTGAAAATTTTGCCAGCAGTTCGTGCTCATTGGCTGGCTTCGGTCACATAACTAATGCTTACATAACTGTGAAAATTCGTGTTCAGGATAAACTCATAGCAGCCAATAGGCACGTTTTATATTGTGATAGCAGCTGACTTCTCATGGACAATGCACTGTGGCCATGAACATGCTAAAGAATGACAAGAGGCGAGGTCCCCCTTTCTATAGTGTGGCAGCGCAGCTGAAAACAGTTCAGTTAATGAGTGGAACCGTGGCCTATTCAAAATAAAGATCAGTCAGATAGCCACTTATAGCGTCCAACATCCCACACCCACGAATGATAGGTAGCAGTAAATTTACTCGCAGATGAAAGTGCACTGGAAAAACATTTAATGGACATACTTTACAGGCCCAAGTCAGTTTAATGCACATTATTTGCTAATGACTGTTGGCAGAATGAACACGAGGAAAGAAAATAAAGCACTTATCAGGCATATAATGCTGGTACTTGTGCTATTGTTCGCTTTAAACTGAAGGCTCGTGCCAAAACAGGCGACACGAACCAGATAATCAAATAGGGTGGATAAACAAAGTAACCACAAACTTTCGCTTACCCAATTCTGCCTGCATTAGTAACGTGGCCATGGCTGGCTAGTGAGGAAGAACTCTGGGCAAAATTTTTTTCACGCAGTTCTGCTGGCTGCTAGCAGAATATTATATAACACCATACCTGTGACACTTACTTGTTACTACTCGTCCTACGTGTTCATTTTTACATTTATATTGCTTTTTGTCAGCAAGCGTAAAATTTTTCGTTAATAAGAAGGTAGTATCCAGTTCTTACCTATAACATATTCATCTACCATGCCACCGGTGTCTTCATAAACAGACGCTGTGCTTAGTCACTAGTCAAAAACAAGCAGCTCAGATTTTTGGCTATGTAAGCCGCTTGCACCACAAAATATAAAGCAATTTACTTCGTGAAATCTAGAAATTTTTGATCTTCACACTAGTGTCCACATTATGAAAATTAAGGCTGCCAGAAATTTGCATTCATGACATTAGTGCTCTCAGGCGCGTCCACATTTCACGACAGCGCTGACCGTCTTGACGTATGCAATTATTATGATGTTCCCTAATTTCCCCCCACCGATAGAAGCATCTTCAACCATGCAGTAACAACTTTTGAAAGAAAAGATAGATGTACGAAGCAGAAAAGGCCGGTGTGATAGGGCTTATCTGTAAGGGTACTAAATATGAAAACGCGATCGGCAACACATCTGCACAGTTCACTTCTGAGCAAACGCACATCGCGTAGAACGAGCACTTCTACACCCAGCAACTCTGCGACACATCGCGCATACATAATCACGGTTTGTAGCTTGCAAACACACTTCATAACAGCAAGAACACAGGTAGAACGTCGCGGTCACTTCAACGCGTCGCAGCCGGCAAAACGGCTCACACGCAGTATAGGACACACTTCATAACAACAACACAGCTCGAACGTCGCGGTCACCTCGGCGCGTCGCAGCCGCCAAACGGCTCACGCGCAGTATAGCACACGCGGAATGGCAGCGATAACAAGGCGATAAAAATTTATCGCTACTGATCGTATCATTACTTCTGAAAGTTGCGAAGGGCTGGCGTTCACCACTTCGCGGCAACGATCCGCATACACAGAGCAGAAACCAAACGTGTACGCTGGGTGCGCCAATCGGACGCTAGTTATTTTGCCACGCACTGAACATGTGTCCTGCTGCTCAGAATGCACGTGTATGTGATGGACTTCTCGTTTGCGACACGCACGCGAAGCATGGAACAAAAAATCACGAAGTCGACGGCTTCAAATATTTCTTCCGATGCTCTCGTAAACACAACACACACTTCCTGCGCTCCGTCTGTTTCTGTAGGCGATCGCACGCACTGATGAGGACTGGAAGGGTACGCCGGCTTGCTTCTTTCGATGACTATCTCCGTGGGTGCCAGATAACTAGTAAAAATCACAAAAAGGAGAAAAAATAGACTGTTTCTGATGCGGCTGTAGCTTAAGCCTTACGTCCC
Source organism: Dermacentor andersoni (assembly GCF_023375885.2). Lineage (NCBI taxonomy): Eukaryota > Metazoa > Arthropoda > Arachnida > Ixodida > Ixodidae > Dermacentor > Dermacentor andersoni. The sequence continues at coordinate 1,298,701 of NW_027314757.1, forward strand.
CGCTTCGCTTCGCTTCGAGCAAGCGCCATGTTTGCTGTGACGACAGCCGAACTGTCCGCCTCGGACCAGCCAATGAGAGACGAGCAGGCGGCCGGACGGGAAACTTGCGTCCGCTCCTCGCTCACCAGTAGAGAGGTTTCCGCACGCGACCGGACGAGGGCGGAACGGACGTGCGGAGCGACCATGTACGGGCCCTAACACGCCGGCTGAAAAAAAAAGGAAAGGAAAGGGGAGAAAAAAAGAAGGGGGGGGGATACGCCAAGAAATCAGACTAAGTGTTGTTGCCTATAGCTTGAAGTTTAGCATTGCGAATAGATTCTAAAGCTCCCTTTGGAACGTTTATGCCTATTGGTTGCAATGTCTTGAACTTATGGATAAGGTATTATTCTCTGTATTTTCTTTCTCGTTCAGAACGGAAATTTGACTGTAAGATGTAGAGTTTAAGTTTATCAATGTTATGACCTGGTTGGTTGGAATGCTCGGCAACGGCCTTAGGAAGCTTTTTAGCTGTGGACACGCGATGTCCGTTTAATCTGACGTTCATTCATTGTCCTGTTTCACCGATATATTGTTTTTTACAGAAGGAACATTCAAGCATACAAATCACATCTGAACTTGTACAAGTGAAGCTAGATTTGACTTCATGTGTGTAACTATTTGCGGTGCTTTTAATTTTAATGTCACTTTGAAGGTGCCTGCAGGTTTTGCACCTAAGGCGACAACTTCTTTTATTACGGGGGAATGCTGTTGGCTGACTTTTGCGTGCACTGGTATGTCTTTAAAGTTCCTGCTTCGGCGATAGGTAACCCTAGGTGCATCCGGGAACGCTTTTCGCAGACGCTCGTTACTTGATAATATTGGGCGGTATTTTCTTAGGATGTTGTTTATGTTTGGGAGTGCATTAGAATATTTTGTTATAAAGTCGGTGGTCTGCCCTGGCTTTGACCGTGTGCACAGGGTTCCTTTACTCTCACCCCGCAGGGGCGTCTGCGTCAGCAGGCGTTTGGTGTGTTGCGACACCACGGACCCGAGCACACGAGGGTTGGACCCTCCCGCGTGTAGCCGTGCGCGGCTTAGCCGTGTCCGGGGAAAAGGGGATCCTGGGGGTTGAGCCGATGCCGGGTGTTCGGACCTTTACGGCCCCTCGGCAGCGGCAACACACCCCTTTGGCCTCGGCTTCACATAGACGGCACCCCCGGACTGACCCACCCGGGGGAAATCGGTAGTCGCCTTTTCCTGTCTCTCTCTCCTCAAACCTTCGTCTTTATCTCTCCCTTTTTGATCTTTCCTGTCTTCTTCTCTCTTCCATTTACTTCCTTTCTCCACGGCGGCAAGGGTTAACCTTGTGTATGTGCCCTCCCTTGGGTATAATATATTAGGTTATAGTGGCAGTGTACGGTTGGCGCCTGCAGCCTTACCCGTTTAAGTCCTGCAGCGTCCCCAAGTTGGGCTCCATGGTGGGTGGCCGCCATTGCTGCTGAAAACATACGAAACTACTATGGGAACACCCGCATTTCCCCGCCTACTTGATCGTCACCCTCAGAAGAGGGGACGCACCGAAGACTTAAGCACTTGTTTCAACCGCACGAAAGAGACCTACCCAAAATACCACGTAGTACACAGTGAGAATCCTGAAAAACAAGCTAGATTTATTTCACCATTCACAGTAGCAAAATCTTTGACCGAAGCCTTAGGGTCAGGTTATAAGGTAACAAAAATGGCTAGCGGTGACCTTCTCCTTGAGATCCCTCAGAAACATCAGTACGAGAAGCTTGGCAGTCTTGTGACATTTGGTAATATACCAATTTCTATTTCACAACACCGAACAATGAACAGCTCACGGGGAGTCGTGTCAGAGGCAGACCTCCTAGACTTGACAGAAACTGAACTCCTGGAAGGGTGGAAAGAACAAAATGTTACTGACGTAAAACGTATTAAAATTAGACGAGACAACAAGGAAATCCCCACTAAACATCTTATCCTAACATTTTCATCCAGCGTACTGCCAGAAACCATCGAAACAGGATACATCAGGTTAAATGTTCGACCATTTATCCCCAACCCTAGACGGTGTTTCCAATGTCAGAGGTTCGGCCATGGCTCGCAGAGCTGCCGTGGTCAAACAACTTGTGCAAAGTGTGCAGTCCAGGGCCACCCCTCCGACAACTGCAGTGGCACACCTCGCTGTGTGAACTGCAGTGGTGACCATCCAGCCTACTCACGCTCCTGTCCGAACTGGAAGAAAGAGAAAGAAATAATTACCCTCAAAGTCAAAGAAAACATTTCATTTAAGGAAGCCCGTTAAAGGTGCTCTCCATTCCACAACACACCTTATGCTGATGCGGCGCGTCGGGGGGCAGCGTCGCAGCGGCAATCGCCCAGTGCCCTGCCCGCGTGCAGCGAGCAGGCACCTTTGGCTCCTGCCCCCAGGGTGGAAGTAGGTAAGCCTACTCCATCCAACCAGCAACCAGCCCCGGCTACCCTTGGGTTGCCGGTCCCACAAGATTTATGTGCGGCAACCTGCGCTGCACGCAGCGACCCCGCAGGACTGATAGTGGCCACGAAGGTAGGCGCAGCTGAGGCTGCCTCGACCTCCCCGGCCCCTCCCAGCGCTGGCAACAGCCGGCGCAGCCAAATCCCACAGGGAGCCCCATCGACCTCAGGGCTGGTGGGCGCAGGGGTCTTGCCTTCCTAGGTGAGACTCTCACGAAAAACTTCTCGCTCGCAAGAGCGCGTGTCCGGCGCCTCACAAGAGGCAATGGACACAACACCTATACCTACGGCGCAGCAAGCGCCTAAGGAGCGGCGAGGTTCCCTCGAGCGCTCCAGAAAAAACAAAACCCCGGTTACAGGGCCTCGAAAGAGCTCTGTAACCTAAGGCATCACTTCCGTTTCCGTACACACAGCACTAATTTACATTAAATATGGATACACAAATTATTCAATGGAACATCAGAGGTCTCCTTAGAAACCTTGATGATTTGCAAGAACTTATCCACAAACACAATCCAAAAGTGCTGTGTTTACAGGAAACACACGTAAAACCAAAATACACAAACTTTCTTCGACAGTATGTTACTTTTCGCAAAGATCGCGATGATGCCGTCGCATCATCGGGCGGTGTTGCCATTGTCATTCATAGAAGTATTGCATGTCAAGCTTTACAGCTACAAACGCCTCTTGAAGCAGTGGCGGTTCGAGTTATTCTGCTAAACAAACTTATCACTGTTTGCTCACTCTATATACCCCCACATTATAAACTAAGGAAACATGAATTTCAGTCCTTTATAGATGAATTGCCAGAACCCTATGTTGTTCTTGGCGATTTCAATGCGCACAGCTCACTGTGGGGCGACTCTCGTATAGATTCGCGAGGTCGCCTTGTTGAACAGTTCCTTTTTTCTTCTGGTGCGTGCCTGTTGAATAAGAAGGAACACACGTATTACTCTCTTGCAAACCGAACCTATTCCTCAATAGATCTTAGCATAGTCTCCCCGTCTGTACTGCCTGAACTCGAATGGGAAGTTGCCGACAACCCTTACGGTAGCGACCACTTCCCTATACTGCTAAGATCACATAAAGAAAACGAATATCCACCACAGGCTCCTAGGTGGAAGATTGAGACAGATGATTGGGAGAAATTTCGATCTCTAACTAGTATCTCATGGGCTGACCTGTCTTCGTTAGAAATTGACGCCGCAGTCGAGTTTTTTACAGCATTCATAATAGATGTCGCAGCTAAATGCATATCAGAAGTAAAAGGCTTGGCCTGCAAACAGCGTGTCCCATGGTGGAACGACGATTGTAGGATGGCTCGTAAAAAACAGAACAGGGCGTGGGGGTTGCTACGCGCTTCTCCCACTGCAGAGAATCTAGTCAACTTTAAAAAAGTAAAATCCGAAGGTAGGCGTACCCGCCGACAGGCCAGGCGTGAAAGTTGGCAGAAGTTTCTATCCCGCATCAACTCGTTTACTGATGAGGCCAAAGCCTGGAACAGGGTCAATAGGATAAGAGGGCGACAAGCATATTCACTACCCTTGGTAAACACACAAGGCGATACCCTACAAGATCAGGCGAACTCACTTGGGGAGCACTTTGAGCGAGTGTCGAGCTCAATCAACTATTCCCAATCCTTTTTAAAACTTAAAGAAATAGAAGAACGTAAGCCAATCTTACGAAAATCCGGGCAATATGAACCGTATGACCAGCCTTTCAGTATTGCCGAGTTGAGAGCTGCCTTGAACACATGCAAAAGCACTGCACCGGGACCTGACAGAGTCATGTATGACATGATCAGAAACTTACATACTGACACTCAATTTACACTACTTACACTTTTCAACACTCTGTGGGCTGCGGGATACCTCCCATCTGCATGGAAAGAGGCGATTGTGGTTCCTGTCCTGAAGCAGGGAAAAGATCCCTCCTTGGCAGCAAGTTATCGTCCGATAGCTCTTACGAATTGTCTGTGTAAGCTATTCGAAAAAATGATTAATCACAGACTCATACATTTCCTTGAATTCAACCATATACTCGATCCCTATCAGAGTGGCTTCAGACAAGGGCGGTCAACAACAGATCATCTTGTGCGCATTGAAGGATATATTCGCGATGCCTTTGTACACAAACAGTATTTCCTCTCCATATTCCTCGATATGGAGAAGGCATATGATACAACATGGCGCTACGGGATCTTGCGAGATTTGTCGGGAATGGGCATCTGTGGAAATATGTTGAAAATAATTGATAGTTATTTGTCCAATCGTACCTTCCGTGTAAAAGTCGGCAATGCACTGTCACGTCCCTTTACCCAGGAAACTGGTGTACCCCAGGGAGGCGTGCTCAGCTGCACTCTCTTTATCGTTAAGATGAACACACTACGTGCTTCGCTACCGCCTGCCATTTTCTACTCCGTATACGTAGACGATATACAAATAGGCTTCAAATCCTGCAACCTCACAGTATGCGAAAGACAGGTACAGCAGGGCTTAAACAAAGTGTCCAAATGGGCAGACCAAAACGGATTTAAGGTCAACCCCCACAAAAGTTCTTGTGTTCTCTATACAAGAAAGAGAGGCCTGGTCCCAGATCCTTCTGTAGAACTGGGCGGACAACAAATTCCTGTCAACAAAGAACACAAATTCCTTGGTGTTATTCTTGACTCCAGGCTCACTTTCATTCCTCACATAAAACATCTTAAAGAAAAATGTCTAAAAACCATGAACTTACTTAAAGTACTATCCCACACTACATGGGGTAGCGACAGGAGGTGCCTGTTGAATCTTTACAAGAGCCTAGTTCGATCACGGTTAGATTATGGTGCCGTAGTGTATCACTCTGCCGCACCGAGTGCGCTTAAGATGTTAGACCCCGTTCACCATCTGGGTATCCGTCTGGCCACTGGCGCATTTAGGACAAGCCCTGTTGAAAGCCTATATGTAGAGTCAGATGAGTGGCCACTCCATCTTCAGAGAACAAACATCAGCTTAACATATTTTCTCAAGGTTCGCTCTAATAAAGAACATCCGTGTTTCACAACCGTTAACGACTTGACGTGTGAAACACTTTTTCATAACCGACCCTCTATGAGACTTCCATTCTCACTGCGTGCAAGAGAACTTAGCACGGAAATGGATGTCCCAGTTCTGGAACAACGCCTAATGCCTCCAGCAAAGCTAGTACCGCCCTGGGAGAGGCAGCTGATAGAGTGTGACACATCCTTTGTAGAGGTCACTAAACATGCCCCAGAGACACATATCCAAATGCATTTCTTGGAGCTCCAGTACAAGTACTCGTGCACAGAATTTTACACAGACGCTTCTAAGTCGCATGCCGGGGTCTCCTACGCAGCCATTGGTCCATCCTACTCGGAATCCGGTGTACTGCACCCTGAAACAAGTATATTTACGGCTGAGGCCCATGCACTATTATCGGCTGTGAAACATATAAGAAAATCAAATATTCAAAAAACAATTTTATTTACAGACTCCCTAAGCGTCGTGAAAGCCTTGAAGTCACACTGTAAACACAGAAACCCCGTAATTACTGAGCTCTATTCTATTCTCTGTAGAGCGTATATGTCTAAACAGCATGTCATTATATGCTGGGTGCCTGGACATAGGGGCATCGAGGGTAACGTTCTAGCAGACCAGATGGCCACATAGATTTCATTGCATGCAATTAATCCTGCTGCTTCGGTCCCTGTCACAGACCTGAAGCCTTTTTTAAGAAGGAAACTGCGAAATCACTGGCAACGTAAGTGGGACGCAGAAGTAAATAACAAACTGCACGTGATAAAGCCACAATTAGGGTCTTGGCCCTCCGTAACAAAATCACGGCGAACAGATGTCCTATTCTATCGCCTCAGAATAGGACACACATTTGGCACACACAACTTTTTACTCACTGAAAATGATCCTCCAACCTGCGGTAGATGCGGGGAGAGGCTGACCGTCCTCCACGTCCTCCTGGAGTGTCGGGCAGCCGAATCTGAAAGAAGGAAACATTTCTCCCTAGCATGCCGGCAGCACATACCCCTACATCCCGTAATGCTACTCGGCCCAGAACCTTTATTTGACGCCAACGCAGTCCTAAGTTTTCTGAGATATGTCTTGCATGTTTATAACCCCACATGTTCGTAGCAGGTCCTCTCTTCAGAGGATGTCGCTGCGATAGCTCTTAAGTATAGCACATGCCTCTAGGCCCTTGTGTTTCAAGGGCTCTGACGAGGCAGCAGTGCTCCAAGTGATTTTACCATCCTATATATTTTTATTTTGCATCATTTTCCTACGATGGATTTTAATGGTCATAGTATTCGTCACTAATCATCGCCATAATTTTATAGCAGGTAGATTTTACGCACTTTACAGCGACTATTTTTAGGCCACTTTACAGCCAAGTCACATCTTCCATAATACATCGTCAACATTAACACTTGTCATGGCGCTCTTTGGCCAAACCTGGCCCCTGCGCCCCTAAACACAACACATCATCCTTTACTCTCAATTCGACACGCTAACACATTTTCCCTCGTTTCTGCACCCTCCCGCCTCACACCCTCTCCCCTTTAGAAGAACCCCACCTATATATACTGTGGCGAGGAAAGCGTACGTCGCCTTGAAGAAGACAAGTCCACTTGTCGATATGTTGGCATTCACCTTGTTAACGCTTTGTTCATCCTCTTGAATTTCCATCTCCCGCATTCCCCGTCTTTTCTCTCTAAATGCACTGTCATTCGTTCTTGTCTCGATATAGATATGGGTTTAAATAAACTGCATGTCCATTCATTCACAAGAGGGGAAACGCTCGCTCGCCCACACTCACACAAACGCACAGGAATACGACAAATGCTCGCCTGCATTCACATTTACACGCACCCACGCATGCACACACGCGCAAGAATGCACGCACGCACCCACACGGGACTGCACGCACACACAAACATGCGTATGTTTGCACACGCATGCACGCACGTGTGCGCACGCATTTTCAAATACTGAGACGCAAACACGCGCGCTCACGCTCAAGGTGTGCACACCCATATACACTCCCTCTCCTTTCCTGCGTACGTGCAAACTGAATGACACTCTGAATGACACTCGCACTGCAATAACCGTTGAGAGCCCCAGCTACAGTAAACCACTTTACGGTTTATATTTCGCACTTCTTCAATCAATGTGCCCCCTGCTGAGAGGGCGCAAGACCATTTGCTCCTGTCGTGTGATATAACCGCCCATCCCGGAGCAAAATGCTGCTTTAATTAGCGCACTACCAACATTCCCACTAAGGGCCATAAATGCATATGTTGTTATAAAGGACTACCCTCTTGGCGCAGGCAGTTGGAACTGTTTTTATACTCGGCTATTATATAGAAATAAAATTGTTGAAAATTTTGCTCATTCACTGACGCATGTGCCCTGCCGTGAAGTTCCACGGGATGGTGAAGCTGCAATGCCCAGAGTTCCTGAGTATGTCCATGCTACAAGGCACGATAGTACTTTGTTACGCAACTCAACGACATACGCATGCTTGTTGTCCACGAAATAAATTTGATAATAAAAGCGGCGACTTAACAAATAAGCAACCCATTGCTACTATTCAGCAAGTAAAAATTGAAAGTATAATATTCGAAGAGCCATCCAGAAAAATAACAAGCAGATCTTGAGTTCTGTGTTTTGCCAATGTGGTGGGAGACTGTCCAACTCAGTCTACGTGGCGTTAAAAAAAGGGGGAGTCACCCAGAACGGCATTCAACCGCTGCCAGCACGACGCGGAACGATAGGTGTGAGCGATTAAACGACTCCGCCACGGCTTCCAACGTCTCGCATGCGATACACTCGGGTTTTTATACCACATGAACTTGAACGATTGTGTTTGAAAAATTGCTTTTGCGAAGAGTGTTACGCCATCTGTTGAGAGTCAAGATGGGCACCAATCTAAATCTTAGTCTCCAGACTACATACGCTGCAGCGGATATTACGAAAGACGTTGTAGCTTTATCACCACTACCGTTTTTTGTGTCGAAAATCGAGTACAAATTTTTGTCGTTTCCATAGGCTTCCATTGCTGAATCTTTAAGCGCTCTGGATACGAAATTCTTGCTGGCCACAGCGTGATCATTGCATTTGGCTCGTGTGGATTCTCTTCCAGAACAGGTCTGTGGCCTGCCTTTTTCAATAATCGTCCTGCAGCTTTTGTTATTCGCAAAAAATCCGCTCGCTCTATTGAAAACGAGATAGCTTCCTGCCGGTGGTGGTGGTAGTGGTGGTGGTGGTGATGTTGAAGCAGGCGGGGTTAGCTTGGCATACATAGCCAGCAATTGTTCCGCCTGATCCTCCTTCGAGTTGAGATCAGGCGTGTGTCACCAGGTGTCGATGAGCCCCGTGCCTCGCAGGAAGGCTATGAGCAGTCGTTGCGCTCTCTTCCTGAATGCCACGGGCCCTCCGGGGAAAACGTCTTCAAAGGTCCTATGCGTAAGACCGCTCTTTTGTAGGTTGTCAACCATCGCTTTTCTTTCTGTGTCAAACTGCGGGCATAGCCAAATGAAATGTTCGATGTCGCCAATGTCACCACAGAAAACACAGAGTGGGGAAGCGCGAAGCCCAGTCTTGAATAACCAAGCTGGGTTGTACGCGGAGTCGGTCCTGATGCGGCATAAGAACGTCGCTTGTTCGCGTGTAAATCCATGAGTCACACAGGAGTCGTGTGGATTCTTGTGCATCTCTCTGAAGTGAAGGCGGATTGCACCCTTAGGGTTTTGAAAAGCTTTTGGAGCTTTCACTTTTGGGACACATGTCAGCGCTACGCGTGCAAGGGCGTCTGCTTCCTCGTTTCCATCAATTCCTACGTGTGATGGAATCCACTGAAACCTTATGTAAAATCCTCTGCTCGTTAGGTCGTCAATCAGTGCCAGAGACTGCCTTGTGAATTTCTCTAGAGGTAGGCCCCAATGTAATCTCTGTAATGCTGACTTGGAATCCGTTAGCACCACGACATCTCGTGCAGAAAAGGCCCGTAGTTTCCGTAAAGCCGCGGTGATTGCGGCGCTTTCTACTGTTGTAGAGGAAACTACGCGATCCAGTCCGCCAGACCATGACACATCAAGGGATAGTATGCAGAATGCCGCTGCGCAGGTGTCTGTTTGTGCGCACACCTAACCGTCTGTGTACACTTGTAGATGGCTTTGAAACACAGTGCTCAAGTGGTCCAGCACAATAAACTTTGCTTCGGCAGTTGAAATGGTGCGTTTCGTCGGCAGGTGGGGTACATTGAGGCTGCAGGTAACGTCCGGAAAAGACCATGGCAGGTAAAGGCGTCTTCGTTTAGGCCATTCCAATCCTAAAAATCTGAAGGTGTTCAGCGCAGCGTGGAAATGTGAGCGAGTTCTTGCTCTTAGCCGCCGGAGAAGCGCCGTGCCGGCGCGTGACTCGCCCAGCCTTAATAGCTGCGCCAGCAAGGCCTGAGATGCTAAGAGGCGGAGTGGAAGAGACTCTGCCTCATTAGTGACTTTCTTGTTTGAAGTCGCCGTTGGAACTCCCATCGCCAAGCGAAGTCCCTTTCTGTGCACTGCCTCGAAGCGGTCGAATTGACTCGATGACGGTGATATCAGAGGGAGCTGATAGAGAATGCGGCTTCTTATGAGTGCAGCGTTCAGTTTAAGCATGGATATAGGAATATTTCCCCAACGTACACCTGCCGATCGATGAAGTGCGTTGACTCTTTGCACTGATGCAGCCACAACACTTTCGACCGCACCACGCCATAGTAGCTCGTTGTCGATGGTGACGCCCAGGAATCGAACATGAGTTGCACGAAGAATTGAATGCCCTCTGATATTCAGCGTCAGACGTGTTGACTTGCGTCTCACTCCAGGGAAAAGCATGAAGGCAGATTTTTCTGCTGGTAAAGATAGGCCAAGCGTCGATAAGTGGCGATCGATAGTGGAGCTTGCGGCCTGGGCTATCCGGGCCAAACGTTTGTGTTGGTACCCCGAGATCCAAATGCAGATGTCATCTCCGTAGATGGACATTTTAACTGCCGTCCGACCTACTTTCAGGGCATCTGGAAGGCTGGCCATGGCAACGTTTATTTACCTATAGATTTTTTATTTTTATTTATAGATACTGCGATCTGAAATCAGATCATAGCAGGGTGGGTATACATAGAAATATACAAGCATGTAAACACATACAAATCCATCACATATGCAGGCATTTTCAGACATTGGTGAAGAATACATAACATACAAGAAAAAAAAAACATACAAGCAGATAACGCAGACGAATTCATAACATTTGCAAGCATATTTCAAACATTGATAAGCAATTATGGGTAACAATATTAGAATTAAGATTATTCCAGTCTTTTAATGTCCTAGGAAAAAAAGAATATTTGAAACAGTTATTCTGTGCGTTGATGGGGGTTACCGATAAAGCCTGCCTTCGTCTCGTGTTATAACCTGATGAGTAAGTAAAGAACTTGGAAGTGTTAACCTTATAATGGTCGTTTACAAGTTGAAAGAGGAACTTTAATCGACAGATACGGTTGCGCACAGTCACCGGGGGTAATCCACTACGCCTTACGAGCTCACCAACAGACGCGCGGCCGTATGAACTAAAAACAAACCTAAATACTTTGTGCTATACAAGTTCCAGTTTTTTAATATTGGTTAAAGTGAATGGGTCCCAAATAATTACGGCATATTCCAACAACGGACGAATGTAGGAATTGTACGCCAGTAAACGAACATCAGACGTAGATGATTTCAGTCATCAAAAGGCAAGAGAGATAGGACACTTCCTTGTGGGACGCCGAGGGAAATTCGTCACTTGTCACTCATTATACATCCGAGCTTAACTTGCACTCATCAATCACTGAGAAATTCATGGACGAATCGAAGAGCATTTCCCGAGACGCCCAAGACTCGGAGCCCGTTGATGATGCCTGTATTAACCACGCAGTCGTATGCCATGGCAACGTCCATAAAGATGGCCAGTGTGGAAGGGCCGTCAACGCGATGGTGCTCGATATGGCTTAGTAGATCCAAGACACTGTCCTGGGCACTCAACCGTGGACGAAATCCGGTCATACATGATGTCAGTCTATTCCCTTGCTCAAGATACCATGTTAACCTCGTACATATTAGCCTTTCCATCAACTTTGATACGCATGATGTTAGCGATACTGGCCGATATGAGGTGAGGTTTGCAGGATGCTTTCCGGACTTGAGCACTGGCACCACCCATGCTGTCTTCCACGCTTCTGGGATCTCTCCTGTGCTCCAGACATGATTAAATATGTCCAGAAGGGCTCGTTTTCGTTCATATGGCAGATTTGTCAGCATCTGATTGCTTATAGAATCGGGACCCACAGCACAGCGTCTTCTTAATTTGCTAAGCGCCAAATCCAACTCACGAAAGGTGCACGGCGTATCCATGGTATGAAATGCTTCAGACAACAGAGGGTTCGATACTCCTGCTGATCTGGCAGGTGTGTATACGTCCGCAAAATCTTCTGCAAGGGTTTGCAAATATTTTCCTTGCTTTAAAGGAAGTGCTTTGAATGGCCTGTGTAGGCGAATTTTTCCGGATAGGCCATTCATTACTCCCCATATCCTTGTCATGGGAGTAAACGCCGATAAACTCTCACAGAAAGCAGCCCATTGAACTCGTCTTAACCTTTTTGTTTGACGACGGATGACAGCGTTTATCATGATGTATTCAGATTTCGCAGAAGGATTTCCCGTTTTTCTTATTAGTTTTTGCTCCGCTCTCCTACGCGCTGCGCAGAGGTTCTTTAGTTTCAAATCAGGAGTAGGGAAATGATCTGGCAGTTTCAACATTGAGGTAGCCACTCTTTTGCTCCGCAGCATATCTGCGAACAGCTCACCAGGGGATTCATCCAACGCTTTTCTGTATGTGTCCCAGCGTGTCCCAGCGCAGAATTGTCGCCCAGCAGTGTGAAATCCGGTGATGTTGGTGACGATCGGAAAGTGGTCACTGCCCATCCTGTCTGGGGCCGTTGTTGACGATACGACAAGGTCTGTAGAATGGATCACGAAGTCTATGGCACCCCATGAATCTGGTGGTCTGAAGAAAGTCGGTTTGCCATGGTTCGCAATACATAGGTCAGCAGCATCCGCAGATGCGACAGGTTCCTTGCCTCGGGAATCTGCAGTCTTATTTCCCCAAAGCGAATGATGTGCGTTAAAGTCACCACATATTACTCTAGGAGAGGGGCAACGAACGCAAAGGTCCTTTATAAACGCCTCCATGGAGACCTTCCTGCGCGGACGTATATACACCGACACCACACTGAGTTGTCGTTTTCCTAGGCACACTTGCACAGCGGCGACTTCCAAGAAGGTAGAACACAGGTCTTTCACTGGTAAAGTGACGTGAGGTATCTTTCGCCTGATGTATATCATCGCACTTCCATTTGCAAATGACGGTATACTCGGATTTTCATGTCTGATGTACCCTGGGATCGTCCTTCCATTTGGGAGACCGGCCTCCGAGAGGGCTAGAATTCGTATAGGTATGTCTCGAAGGAAAAGGCTGAGTTCAGAAAGATGCTGTAGAATACCGGTGCAGTTCCATTGCATTATTAAGGGCACTTTTGGACGACGGAAAGGAACGAATGGGCGAGAAATTGCCATTACGCTACTGAGGGTATGTGGAAGTAGAGCAGAGTATTTCTGACTCAAGAGCCAGCACTGCTTCCAGCATATCCTTCGTTGAACTAGCAGGCATCTTCGCGACGTGGGAACGTAGTGCCGTGAACAAAGCGCGTATCACATGCTTGCAGTTTTCCTGCTGACTGTTTCCAAGTGGTACTTGAGGTCGGTTTACTGCGGCCGCATAGGTGCGTTTTTCGGACTTTTTTCGAACAGGTTTCTCAGCGGCTGTGACCGTTTGCGTTGGCTCAACAACTTCGTTTATCGGTGTGAGACGCGGGAAATGAGATGCGTACTCTGTTTCCAAACCAGTTAGTTGTGGCGCTCTGGACGTCTTCTTCGTGTTCAATGGTGCGCTTGCACTCTTTGGACCCAGAACAAACAACTTATTTCTTCGCTGAGCAGCTGTCCGCGCAGGACATCGACCGTAGCTAGCAGGATGGTCACCGCCGCAATTTGCACACACAAAGTTGTCTTTACTTGCACACGTCTTAAAGTAATGAGGTCCCCCACAGCGCTTGCACCTCTGTTCCCCACGACAGTACTTAGCGATATGTCCGACGCGCTGACACTTAAAACAGTGTGGTGGTGTCTCCACGTTGTCGACAAGCTCGTGTCTGGTGAAACCAAGGTTGATCTTCTCCGGGCGTTCAGAATTTGGGGCAAATGCGAGAACCACCGAGTTAGTGCGCCTTGACTTCCATTCAAATGACGAGGTTTGGACCCGACGGATGATTCTTCTTGCATGGAATACTCCCTGAGGTCTCAGGTAGGTGAGCAGCTCTTCATCCGAGTACCATTTAGGGACTCCTCTAACAATGCACATGTTTTTCATATAACTGTGTGGGACACGGGCAGATATGACTATGCCGCCGATATTCTTGGTCTCTAGAAGGACGTTGGCCTGTCCTTCTGTCTCTACATCTAAGAGCAATGCTCCCTGTGCTGTGAAGTGGCTCTTCACTGGTGCTCCACCGAGAATCGTTTCAAGCTCAGAATACAGGACAATAGGGTTTACTTGCCTTAAATCATCTCTTTCGGATGCTGCAGTGATTAACACTGGAATGCCCTCCGCCCTGTCTTTAGGATTGCGCACAATTCGGAAACCACCCTCGTCCATGTCTCGGTCTGAAGGGTTCGCCACGTTGTCGTCCTCGATGATAGTTGACTCGTCTTCAGATTCGCCAGTGTCTTGTCGCTTGCAGTCAGGCTGGCTTGTAGAAACCAGCTGGCGTTTCTGACCCGATGTCAGCCCTTGGGAGGTCGTGGCGGGGTGCTCGTCGGTGCCAGCTTGGTTCCTTCTATTACCTTGTGAGGCGGCGGGTGGCGCAGCCCCCGTCGGTCTCCGATGCGGAAGCTACCTGCCGGGTACGTTTGTGGCGCTAGTTGATACGTGTCCAGAAAAGCTGGATATGTCCAGGACCTCAACGAGGTGCGACACAGTGCCTACGGAATTTCTCTCGCATTTACTACTAAATTCCCAGAAATATGACATTACTCATGATGAAATCCTTTCTACCGTTAAAACAATGACTGGAGGTAGAACACCAGGTAAAGATAAGATCCCCTTACTCGTCATTAAACAGCAGATCGAGGAACTGATTGGGCATCTAGAAAAATTATTTAATGCATCCTTCTACATGACCACATATCCAGACGCATTTAAAATAGCGCAAGTCACACCAATATACAAGTCCGGTAGTAAGGATGACATCCAGAACTACCGATCAATATCAATACTTAATGCCCTTAACACAGTATTTGAGAAGTTATTGATGAAACGTTTTACCCATTTTCTAGATAAATATAACGTACTAGTAGACAACCAGCATGGTTTTAGGAAAAACAGATCTACTTCCACGGCTGTACAGTGTTTAAGTGAATTTATTAACAAAGCATTAAATAAGAAAGAGTATGTAATTGGCATTTTTGTTGATATTAAAAAAGCGTTTGACACTGTGAACCATGATATACTACTATCAAAACTACATCGGTATGGATTCAGAGGTCAAGCGAAGCAGTTTTTCGAAAGCTATCTTTCTGGTAGCAAGCAATGTGTTAAAATCGACCAATCCCTATCAAGCGTTCATTCCATCCTTTGTGGCGTGCCTCAGGGCTCGGTATTGGGACCATTACTCTTTTCCTTGTACATAAATGATCTGCCAGATGCTATGAATTTTGCCCCAACTATTATGTATGCTGATGACACAGCCATTCTCTTCTCTAGTAATAACCATATTATGCTCCAAAGGCACGCTAATAGTGATCTTTCTCAGATGTGCCAGTGGTTTTTACAAAATAAATTTACATTACACACCTCAAAGGCTAAACACATTGTGTTCTCTAGTCCATATAAAAATTCATATAGCTTAAATGAGTTACGAATAGGCGCAAACCCCCTCGAACGAGTCGATTAACAGGTATATCTTGGTATAACTCTAGATTCAGCTTTCAATTTTAGTCCTCACACAATTCGAGTAAGCAGCGAATTGAGACGGGCTTGCTTTGTCCTAATAAAACCTAGAAAGTTCTCGCTTCGCACATTAAAAATTTTGTATTATGGCCTTTTTCAAGCAATATGACTTACTGTGTGGAGTCCTGGGGACTTACGTATAACACGTACTTAAATCAAATAGTAACTTTACAAAAAAGAGCACTTCGAATAATAACACATAGTAAACACACACATAGATGCACTCCGCTCTTTCGTCGCTTAGACGTTACACCTTTCTTTGCTATGCGGTATTTCAAACTAGCTTGTGTGCAGCAGAAGCTTGATGTGGGCGAGTTGGTTTTGCATACTTGATGAAAAGAGCACTACGAAGACGAGTACTAAAAGTATGCAAAACCAACTCGCCCACATCAAGCTTCTGCTGCTTCAGATTTCTTCTACATTGGGCTCTTTCCTGTCTTCACAAGAAAATAGCGGCTTGTCCGTCGTACATGTTGTTCCTTTAGTCCTCGTCTTCGTAGCGCTATTTTCATCAAGTAGCTTGTGTGATTATACATATACTAAACCATAACATCCCACTGTCATCATGTGTTTTTCTATATCGATCTCGTCCAACTAGAAATTTTTTCAGTTGTCGTTTCAACCTTCCAGCTGTTAATAATGTGTACGGTAATAGAACTATCGCCTATGCCACTGCTAAAATTTATAACCAACTGCCTGCTAACTTAAAAGTAGGTCAATTCTCAATCGCCGATATAAAAAAATTTTTCCGAAGCCAGCAATATACGACTCCACTATAAGTCTGTGTTTTTCCTGAATGTACTCTTCCTTTTATTTGTCCTCCGAACTATTGTATAATTTCTTGACCATTTCGCCTTCCTTGTTGTGTAACTGTCGCATAACTGCTGTTACATGAATCATGTGTAAAATACTGAGTTGTCTCGCTACAATTATTTTTTTCGCACTTCCTGCATGGGCCGAAGTCTAGCCGAGTAGGCTAAGGGCCCAGATGATTCACATGTACTTCTTATTAGTCATTTGAATGAACTGATTTTAAAATTTGAATTGAATATTTCCCGTCCCCATGTTTAAGGTAGCCAACCGGCCCGTCCGTGGTTATATCCCTGCCTTTCCTCTTCCGTTCTCTGTCCTTTTCTTTATCATGTTGTGTTTTGTCGGTGACCTGGCTCATCTCTTCTAGGGCGAAGTACGAAGCAAAATAATCCTACCTGGGCTGGTCGCGGTCAGCTCTTTCCGGTTTCGTGATACGTCAATTAATATTCATGTTTCCTATCTAACCATAAATTACACCCATATAGGCGAGGTGAGTCACGGTAACTGCTGGGTTTCGACTAAGCTGGGATGCGACGAGCGCTGGAGTCGCGCGGCGGAAGCAGCTCGCGCAGGCGCAGATGCCCTATGGGCGGAGTCATGATCTGCGTCGTCTGCTACGGCGGCGCGCGTTGGCCGCATTGTCGGGAAGAGTGCTACGGTCAGAGGCAGTGCGCGTATTCCATTGTTACTGCGGGAACTGAGCCGATATTCCATATTAAGCGTTATGCAACGCCAAACTCTGAGCTTTCATTGGCCACATTCGTGTTTTGCAAACTTCTTTTGACGGCATGCTTCTTTTGTTCTTTCGAAGGGCCGGAGTACTTAGTGCGTGCACGTATATTTCTTCGCTGTGTGTGTTACCGTAACACGCAGCGACAAGAAAGAGACACCGAACTGTGTGCCCAACGTGCTCGGGCTTTATTTGACGCGAAAGGAAAACAACACTCAATATAATGACTATGCAAGTCCAACATGATGAAACAAACGGATAAGAATCAAAGAATGCTTTAGGTTAAGGTATTGAGCTCAAAGTGTCTCTTCTCGAGAAAAGATCATTACACAAGACAGGTTCTGTCAGCCGACGAGGAAATGCACGCGTCACGCTCCGAACATTACTTAGTACTTCGTCATGTCCCCAGCGGCAGCGATGACAGCGCTCATTCTGGAGGGCAGTGATGTGTAAAGTGACTCCGTAAGTGATGTGTCCATTCGGATTTCTCATTAGGAGCACAATTTCCAGCCTGCGCTTAACTACTTCTCTTCTTCTTCATACTCAATATTTTCTTCTAAATTTCTACAGGCTTGCCTCCGTTTTTTTCTTTTAATAATTGGCTTTTCTATAAATTTTATTTGGTATGGCATAGGCTTCCCCTATTCATTTATTTTGATTGGTTTACGCCTGCCATACCTAGCTGGTGGTGCGGGCTTCCCCACTTTATTTTTCTTTATTTTTCTTTTATGGGGACAGAAACGTCGCTACTCGCCTTTTTCGCCCCGGGCGAAACAGTCCAAATATTGAAGTATGCCCCTGCCGGCTTCCGTCATAGAGAGCCGCTCCAGCTGGGCGGTCCGTTGCGCTTCCGCAATTTCCTCGAGGGTATTGTGTACCCCCAGGCTCAGGAGCTTGTTGGTGTTCGTACACTCGAATAGTCCGAGCGCCGCCTTGCAAGCTCGGCGTATCAGGGCGTTGATCTTATTCTTTTCACACTGCATCCAGTTGTGGAAGGCTGCAACGTAGGTGACGTGGCTGATCACGAAGGACTGCACAAGCCGAATCAAGCTTTCCTCCTTCATCCCGGCCTTGCGGTTGGCGACCCGTCTGATGAGACGTATTGCGTTGGTAATCTTGGCTGTAAGGCGGGAAATGGTCTCGCCGTTGCCCCGTCGCTTGTCTATAATCATGCCGAGCACCCGGATTTTGTCGACCTCCGGGATCACTTGGCCGTTCCTCGTCACGATCTTGATGGCCTCGTAATCCGTCGCTTCGCTCTTGTTACGTCTGACGTACTTCGGTGGTAACACCAGCAGTTCTGACTTGCTCTGTGAGCAGATCAAACCGGAACCGTTCAGCTCGTCTTCGATCGCGTCGACGGCTTCTTGCAGAGTGCACTCAATGTGACCATCGCTGCCTCCCGGAACCCACAGCGTGATGTCATCGGCGTATATGATGTGCCGGACGCCATATATTGATTTTCTGCCTGGAAAATCAATATATGAGAGGGATCGCAGAAAAAGAACGCGATGGCTATTCTTGAGGACAACTTTCCGTAATACGTGTGAGTGCGTCGTAGAGAACGCAACGAACACAATCGAAAAGTAAGTTGGGTTATCATCCTTTTTCTCGAAGCAGAAGGAGAAAACGGGCTAAGGCCGCAATAGGACTTCGCATAGTCACGACGCACAACGTTTACATATCTATAAACGTTGATGCCGTATGCTTCGACCATGCGCTATATAGAAGATATCTGTGCAAGATATATACGACATCTGTAGTCCAGCACCCTACCACAGCTTAGGACGCTCACGCGGTTCGTAAACGGTCGCGTTGCTGGACAAGGTTAATTCACACAGTAAGGTATGCTGTTATTACTAACCAAAAGTATCTTATTCATAGGTGGAAACCTAATCCACCGAACCAAGTAGTCACGCATTGTAATCTGCAGCTAACAGTTCGAACGCTTGTCAAAGTATAACAGCAGAGCTCCTATCGTAGCAGGAGGGTACCCACGCTGTTACGATCGTCGCGTATGTTTCATTGCTCCTAAACCGCAGCTTAGAACTACAGGATAATACTGCAATAAGGTAACATTAGTGAACTGAACATTCACACACATTTGGTCTCCAAGGCTGATTGTAGGCTCAAACATGCGCGCACGCATTACGCTGCCTGCTGCGTCCACCTCAACGCCAGCAGAAAGTCCGAACATACCGACTTAAACAACTTCAGTACGTCTCACAGAACCGTTTACCACGTACAAGACGCACGTCATACTAAATAGACCGCACGAGCGTGAAAACAAACGCCAGCAACTGCCGCCGAGCGTATACGTACAATGCAAGATGGAGCGCTCGCCCAAGCCAGCATGCCGACTGCCCATAGATGGCGCCACTGCGTAGCAGTATTGTGGCGCCGATGAAAAAACGGTGTATGTGACAACTGCCTCTTCTCCTCCTACTCCTTCTCCACTTCTCTCTACAGTTCTATCTGTGCCCCCTCTGGCATTACCCTCTGAACAGTTTTCAGGCCTGCGACCAAAATCGGGACGCATACCCGGCAGGCTGACACTTCCAGAAGCCGCAGCGTCTGCGACATGAATTTAGCCTCGTTTTTTTCACGCTCCTAGCAGCACGCGAACCAATTGGTTAAACCAGTGTGGCCGAGTTTATCGTTTCCCTTCGTTGTTTTGCAGCAATTTTATTCCGTGCGCGATGTGCAGTGGTTGCTAAAATGCCAAATAATGTTGAATTCCAATGGCGGAGTCGGAGCAAGTTTTTCTGGTCGTTTCGGAGCAAGTTTGTTCCAATGACGGAGTGAGAGCGGGAGTAAGGTGTTCCAATGAGAGTCGGAATGGATGGAGAGCGGGAGTCACTCCGTGCAGCAGAAGAAGATGCTCCGCCAAAATCGGCGGAGTGGACCGGAACTCTGCGTGACGTATTTCCTTTACCACGTTTGTCTGCTGGGAGGCGTCACCGGTCACGACTCGCGAGGAAGCAAAAGCTGCTGCACGCTTGGCGAGATCTATGGCGAGATATCCATTCCGCACTTTAAAAAAAACGACAGGTGAGCGGCGCTGAAGAGACAAGTGACCGGTGCGGCGGTGCTGGAAGCAAACAGCGGCAGGAAGTGACAACACTCAAGGTATACTGGGTAACTCGGCGATACAAGTTCCGTTTCCGCCTTGCTCCGGCGGCGCAGGTTGTGTTCCACTCGCGGATTTGAAGGCGTTGCTCTACGCCAGAGTCGAGTGCTCGCTCGCGAAGTCCGTCGGCTGCTCCGACTCCGCCATTGGAATTCAACATAAGTGTTGCACGCCGGAGTGCACCGGCAACTACCATGAGGGGAAGAGGATACTGTTACGTGGTATTGACGGTGAAGAAAAAAGCCAAACTGACACGGAGGAAGAAAACTCGGGAGAGGCCTTGACGTCACTCATTGTGAAGTGAAAATGAAGCCGGAAGTTGGCGTTGCTCATGGCGTTGCTCCGCCTATCGGGCCAGCTCTCCTTTCTTGTTTACATTTTACGCGAAACCACGCCGCGCTGCGCGCAACCGTCCTGCTCGGAACCGCGCGCTCCGCAGCGATACTAAACAATCGTTAGCACGTTAGCATGATTCCGCCAGAGGGCAAAATTTCCCGCGGATATTCCTTCGTCCGTTGTCATTGCCGTGGCGCGGTACATTGCGAACAGCGTTGCATGCGCGTTCATTTCAAAAACTTTAGTTCCTCCTGTCCCACCTGGCCATAGGAGGAAGAAGAAGCATGTGCTTGCTGCGGACGCGTCCGCACCGGCTCCCGTTTTCTCGCCAATTTAAATGTGCCTTTTGCCCAGTTTTGTGCCTTTTCTACTCGGAATCGGATTCTTGAAGTTCTCTTCTATCTAGGGAGGCCACATTTCGGCAAGTGCATGACCTCTGGACTTTTTTACGAGTGATTTCATCTCTCGCCGCCCCGCCTCTGGCCAGAAGCCTAACGGCGA
This sequence comes from Dermacentor andersoni, assembly GCF_023375885.2. Classification (NCBI taxonomy): domain Eukaryota; kingdom Metazoa; phylum Arthropoda; class Arachnida; order Ixodida; family Ixodidae; genus Dermacentor; species Dermacentor andersoni. The sequence continues at coordinate 1,319,858 of NW_027314757.1, forward strand.
CTACGGCCGCCACCATTAACGCCCGTCTCGACTCCGACCAAGCCGCCGCCGACCCCAGATGTCCCCGCGTCCACCCCGGCTGTGGTGGCCTCCAGCGATCACAACAAACGAGCCTTCCACCCAGGAACGACCCTACAGCGATGGCATACGAAGTCAATCGCCAAGACATGAGCCCGGAAGACTTCACCGCAGACGCAGGGTGGACTATCGTGGCTCCGCGCCCGTCAGTAATCAAGACTGCGTTGAGCCAGCCCAACCTCGTTAACCACCAGCGAAAGGGAGGAAATACGAACGCAACTGTCTCAACAGCCAGAAACTCCTTGATCAAAGCAAACAGGATGCCCGCGCTGCCTCAACATGACATCAACATCGTGATTCGCATACGTGGCGGTATCAACATAGCCGAGGTAGGCCAACTTACGGTCACCAAAGCAATTTGCATGGCTGCTTGCATCGAACCTACCGAGCGAAGCGAGGACACGATATGCCCCAATTTGAAGCAGAACATCATGGTGGTCAGCACACCGTCCGAAGCGAACGCAGCAAAATACCTCAGGATCCGCAGCATTTCCACAGGAGAGCAAACGTTTGAAACCACTGCATATAGGACGGCGCCGCACGAAACGTGCAAAGGCGTTATAAGAGGGGTTCCGCTCGATGAGACGCAGGACTCCATAACCCGCAAGATCGTCAACCCACGCAACCCGCTCGCTCTGGCGGCAAAGAGAATCAAGGAAACTGGTACGGTCATCATCGCCTTTGACGGCTTTCGAGTCCCGAACTATGTCAGATACGACAACGTCCTGATCAAGTGTTCTCTTTGCCGCAAGCAGATCGCCATGTGCCATGTGTGCGGCAGACTCGGCCATCGTGCCGACGTATGCCCCTCGCCCGACGACGCAATTTGCAAAGGCTGTGGACTAGCTAATCCTAACGCAGATCATGTGTGCACCTCGATCAAATGTGCGCTCTGCGAGAGAAATCACGTCACGGCAAGCAATAAATGCACGAACCGCTTCCAACTCCCCTACGTCGTCCGAAGAAGACGAGTTGAAAGAAGAATCGCAGCAAACGCAAGCAAAAGCACCACGAGATCAGGACCAATCGCCCTGAGTCAGCACGACTTCCCACCGCTCAAGGACGCCGAGTGTAGCGCTATGAACGACAACGTGGCCGCCAACGCAGATGCTCGCTTGTCCGGTGAGCGGGGCCGCTCGAGATCGAGAAACCGCGGTCGCCTGTCGACACAATCGCGAGGACGCTCCAGGAACCCGAGCCAGAGATCCTCGTCAAGGGTACGATTCGCCCTCAGCCCATTAGTTGGCGGTGATGATCGGTTGACGTGGGCCCAACGAGTTCAGCAGCACCAACAACAGGAGCGACAAGAACAGCAGCACCAACAGCAGGCCGCCAGCCAGGTGAGTCCGATGGCACGGTCAGAGCAAGTAGAAATAGCCAATACGATTAAAAGACTAGAACACGAAAACAAAGAGTTAAGGCAAACAATCACACAACTTGTCGAGGAAATTAGACAACTGAAAACGCCACCACGCCCCGACTCTAATCGAACCGAAGTCACATCAGAACCTATGGTAGTGGAAGTACCGGTCGCGGAATCCACGCGCAATCCGCATAAGAGAAAAGCCGTGACAAACACACATCCATCGAGCACGGACAGCGACATTAGAGAAATCAAGGAACTGCTCAGCGGGCTTGCAACTACCGTCGCGTCACTGAAGGACGGGCAAGACAAACCTACGACGACAGTAGGGACCCTCAAGGAAGGTTACGACAGGATAACGCTACAGATCAACCACATGATGGAGACGATCAACATCAATGGTGGAAGGCTCAACGCGCTAGAAATGGCAGGCCACCCGTCTGTGACGTCACAGGCTACTATCACCAAGCTACCTCGGGCGTTGTCGCTCGATAGACATAGCAACAATGTGGCCTCACAAAGGCCACCCAAAGCCAACAACAAAGATGGCTGTGCAAACTGAAACGTTTCGCCTTTGGCAATGGAATTGTAGGGGATACGTCCGCAAAAAGGCCCCCCTGCAACAATACATTCGAGCCAAAAAAGACAAACCCCAAGTCATTCTCCTACAAGAGACAAATACCGCTACACCCTCGCTACCCGGCTATGACGTGACCGCAACGACACCGCAACACAAATGCAGAAGTATCGCCACGTTGGTCAGCAACAAGCTAGCCCACACGACACACAACATTAATCACGACCACAGCAATTGCGAATTCATTCTCACGGAAGTCTTCCCTAGAGCCAAGAACACCAAGAGCATATTCATCCTAAACGTTTACAGCAGCCCCAAGCACAGAGCACAAAAATTTAAGCAAATACTACAGCTCGCCCGCAACCGTGCCGGCGACAACCCCGTGATCGTGGCCGGGGACTTCAACGCCCCTAACACGGCCTTGGGATACGTCGCCAGCAGAGCCAAGGGCAAGGACTTACTAAACGATGCCGATGAACTTGACCTAAGGCTCATCACGAACGCCGAGTACCCCACAAGAACGGGTAACTCGGTCAACCGCGACACAACGTCAGATCTCACTTTCGTCTGCAATGTTCCAAACTATCAGTGGAACAACCTCTTCGAGGATCTGGGCAGCGATCATCACAATGTTGAGACAACGATTGACACCCCATCCAGAGAACCCAGAAAAATGACGTACGTCGACTGGGACAAGTTCCGCGAGTTCAGACACGAACGCCGAACTGGCAAAGAATCAATGGAACAATGGACGTCGCAACTAAAGGCCGACATTAAGGCGGCCACGAAGGAAATAGCGACAGATCTCCCCGTTCAAAGCATGGTCAGCAGACTGGCTCACATGCTCGAAGCCGAGCAATCGCTCACCAGGAGATGGAAAGAACAAAGACACAATCGACGGCTCAGGAAAAGAATTTCTTCCCTCAACCGGCTGATTGCAGAATATTGCACGCAACTATCTAACCAGCAATGGAACGAGGTGTGCGACGCCGCGGACGGCCGCATCAACAGCGGGACGACGTGGCACCTGCTTAAGCATCTTTTAGATAGAACCAAAACCAAAGCGGACCAGGGTCGTACACTGAACAAGATCATGCACGAGGAACTCAAAATACTACGGAAGATGAGCTCATTGACCGTCTCGCCGACAAGTACCTCCCGCTGGCGAAAAATGCTTGAGGCACGACCGCCGATGCATATCGCGGTAAAGCCAACCCAGAGCTAGATCGGGACTTCTCAACCGAAGAGACACGCACGGCGCTTCAGAACCTAAACAGCAAGTCAGCGCCGGGGCCGGACGGCGTAACTAACAAGGCACTTAGAAACCTCGACGAAACCTCAATCGAAACCCTCACAGAGGAAATCAACAAAATCTGGAGGAATGGAGCACTACCAGAAGCCTGGAAAACGGCCATTATAGTGCTCATCCCAAAGCCTGGCAAGGCGCCCAACATCAATAGCCTCATACCTATCTCGCTGACGTCTTGCGTCGGCAAGGTAGCCGAGCACGCGGTCCTAAACAGGCTCTCGAAACATCTCCAAGATAAACACGTCTACCCCGCAGCAATGATCGGCTTTCGACCCGGGCTATCCACCCAAGACGCCATGAAGCTCCTCAAGCATCAGATCATTGACGCAGACACGAGAGACGCGAGAGTAATCCTAGGGCTAGACCTTGAAAAGGCATTCGATAATTTATCACATGACTACATATTCGACACGATCTCCAAACTCGACCTCTGCACGAGACTCTACGCTTATACAAGATCGTTCCTGAGCGACAGAACGGCCACCCTCCGTCTAGGGGAAATCAAGTCCCAGAAATACAAACGCGGAGGCAGGGGCACCCCGCAAGGTTCTGTCATCTCTCCGACGCTATTTAACCTTGCGCTAGCCGGCCTAGGCAAGAAACTGGATCAAATCGAGAACGTCAAATACACGATATACGCTGATGACGTAACGCTCTGGGTCCCCGGAGGTAGCCTGGGATCAATTGAAAGCGCTCTGCAGGAAGCGATCGACGTGATCGAGGAATACCTCGCTCCCACCGGCCGGCGAAGTCGGAGCTCCTCGTCTACAAACCGTCGAGGAGCAGTCCCAAACCAAAGAACGAAATCAGTGACACACACGTCATTACTCTCAGAACAAAAGACGGAGGAACCATTCCACACGTCAGCAAAATCGGAGTCCTTGGAATGCTCATGGAGACTAACGGCTCTAACGCCGCGACAGTGGAGAAGATCGTGACAAAGTCGAATAATGCCTTGAATCTCATGCGACGCGTAGCCAACAAACACGGCCTTAAGGAAGAAAATCTCCTGAAGCTAACACACGCCTTTGCGCTATGCCACTTCACCTACGAGGTGGCCATGCACAGATGGAAGGTAGCGGAGAAGGACAAACTTAATGTACAACTGAGGAAGCTAGTCAAACTAGCGCTGGGAATCCCCAAGAATAGCGAGACAGAGCTCCTGTTGCAACTGGGGGTACACAACACACTAGAAGAAATCGCCGAAGCTCAAGAACGGGCTCAACGGACAAGACTCTCTGGAACCAAACCGGCTAGAGAAATCCTAGCCAAACTAGGTCATGACACCAGAGTAATCGAGAATCTATATCAAAGCGTTCCGACGGACACACGCAACTCATACACGGTTCGCCCACTGCCGCGGAACATGAACCCCGCGTACCATCAACCCAGAAGGCTGGCACACGGATCGTTCATCCTGCGCGAAATACGTGATAAGAAGATCCTAGCCTACTTCGTTGATGCGGCACAGTACCCGACCAGGAAGGCCTTCGTTGTCACCACGATCAATAAGCAAGGTCAAGACAGAAACGCTCTCACAGTCAAGACCCACATGTCCGAGATAGCAGAACAGGTTGCCATCGCACTCGCGCTCACAAACCCGATCACCACGCACGTCTACAGCGATTCACGCTCGGCCGTCAAAGCCTTTCAGAAGGAGCAGTTGCAAGCCAAGCACTACAAATATTCAATAGATCCGCACCGCTGCAGCATCACACCATCTGCTGGTTCCCGGCGCACCTCGGAGAGATCGAGGACGCCCCTCGCAATCTTAATGAGATGGCTCACAGGAGCGCGCGAGGCCTAACCCTCCGCGACGCCACCTATTCTGGTCGTGACCATCCCAGCGAGAATCTGGACCCTCCCTCCACATATAACGAGATCATAAAGCACTTTTATCGAGACCGCAGAATATTCAGCACACCTCACAATAAGCTCACCAGGCCTCAAGCCCTGACGTTCAGAATGCTTCAAACCAACACGTACCGCACGCAGAACAGACTACATCACTACATGCCTGACCTATACAAAACATCATATTGCGAAAATTGCCATAGCACACCAGACGTACATCACTTGCTCTGACCGTGTGGTCGGACCCACGCAAACAAGGATCAAGACTCCACCAGGCTACAAGACGCATTACGCAGCACGGACCTGGCGGAGCAGCTCTGGGCTGTCCAGCGAGCCCACGATGCGTCCAGGGAGTTACAACTCCCGGTCCCAATGTGGGAGTAGCCCGCTCTATGGGACCTTCCGCCCCGTAGCTCGCAGAACCTTTCAATAAGGTTACTCCATCCATCCATCCATCCATCCACCTGGCCACAGCAACATCCGTTAGAGCACGGTCCAGATAACGCAGCGCAACAAAACACTGAGACCAACGCAAACCTGCCCGCGCGGCGCCTTTGCCACGCTACGAAACCTACGGAGCAACACGTGTGAGCGCATAGAAGAATAACAGAGCCGCCATTGTAGCCCGAAAGGCGGGGCCACTACACCAAAGAAATAAAAAAACAGCAAAACAAAGGAGAACCTACTGCATCATTTCCTCCACACTTTTCTCCTAGCGCGCGGAGGGGGTAGGGCCTCTCCTCAGTTTCCTTCCTCCATGCAAACTGAGAAAGACGAAACTAGCGCATAGAGTAACATAGTAAACCACAAGAGCGGACACTCGAGCCGTTTCGCGGCCGAGCTATTGGCCTCGAGCTCCACCACTGGAAAAGCTGGCGCCGCTGTCGGCGTGACGTGCTAGGAGGGATCACGTGGACATAGCGGCCGCGTCGGCTGCTTCGGGCGCGCCGAAGCGAGCTGAAAAGGAGTTTAAATTCCCTCGTACGCTGCGGTCCTCATTTAGTGGCGAAATTTTCCCGCTTCGAGTGTCTCCTTTACAACGCTTGAAAGCACTAAAATAGGTAGTGGCTGCCTTTGAAGGCGCGCAACATGGTAGGCTAATGCTCGGTGCCGCAGGGCCGGACGCTCGTAACGGAGGCCGGTGTCAGCCTTATTCACACGTAGCCGCAGGACAAGAAGCTGCGTGAAGCTTGGCTCGCGAAAGATGGAATGGAATGGAAAAACTTTATTTCTCTATATCTCAGAGAGATTAGCGGTGGGCAGGTGTCTTCATGTTTTGAGTCCTGTAAACCGGCAAACAGTCATCGGCTACAACTCGGGTATGCAGCAAGCACAGACGTGAGGAACATTTCTGCTACGGCGCCCGGTCTGCGATGTTCTGAAAACGTGCACTGAGACGCTCGCCCCGAGTCCGCTGCCCGACTAATGTCGTGACGGTTTGGTCTATGAACTTGTCGATGCTATAGATACTGGCAAGTTCAGTGGAGTAGAAAGGCAGCGGTAAGAAGCACATTTAAAGAAAGCATGGCATATGGTCATGTTTCTGCTATGAATTAATGCGCTAAATTACAAAAAAGGAGCAGCGGGAAATTGCACGCTGAGAACACCGATAAACATACAGTGCGAAGCAACTCGAGAAATAGTATTGAAAGGTCAAAGAATTTAGAAGAAAAAAAAAAGATTGAATCGTCGCGACGGCACATCACAGTCCCCCGTAGGCGTCGAAGTCTCTACAATGAAATTATTTTTGAACAGCTGTGATAGCGCCCACGCAACAATGGTTGCTTGTATACTGTCAAATGCTCATATTCTGCGGCCTAAAGCTCAGGGCACGGTGCGGAAACGCGCGCGCGGTGAAAACGAAACAGTGCGCGGACAAGCATGCAGACGCGACGTCGGTCGCTGCGAATCTGCGCGATCGCTGCATTGAGGCTTCGTTCTATTACACTCCATTTAGTTATACAAACACTATAAGAACATATTTCACATAGTTTGCTCTCAGCGTTTACCTACTTTTCACGCAAGAAGCCGGTTCGGAAGACTTCACCGCGGCGACCGCGCGCAGTGGCGTTCACTGTACGTATTCGGTGAAGAGATAGCGTCTGTAAACGATTGTGTGCTTTCAGTTTGTCCAAGATTATTATTTAGACAGTAATAAACTTCTCTCGTTTCGAAAGTACTTACAGAAATGTCCGGGAGAGCTCGCGCGTGGTGTTTTCAGTGAGCGCTGACAGCAAAACCTATGAGGGGGGCGCCACGTGATCCCTCATAATACGCCAGCGAGGCGCTTCCGATAGATGGCGACTCCGTAACTCCTCGCCGCCAATGGAGCTTTGCCGATTCCGCTAGGTGGCAGAGCCTATCAAGAAAATGTGGCTGTTGCTGCGGCTGCGGCTAGCAGCTAGACAGGCGGCACGACCACTCGGCACGACCGAACGCGTGCGTCTATTTGTCGTAGAAAAATCGCTCACGTGACCTGATCCTAGGTGCCTAGGGAGCCTACCATGTTGCGCGCCTTCAAAGGCAGCCACTACCTATTTTAGTGCTTTCAAGCGTTGTAAAGGAGACACTCGAAGCGGGAAAATTTCGCCACTAAATGAGGCGCATCGTTTAGGGATTTTTGAGAAGGCGCGATGCTGGCGCCGAGCGACGCCTTGGCGTGTTCGTCGTCGGCGTGATCGTATTCGGCGTGATCGATCGTATTCAATGCAGGAGCACAATGCGGATTCATGCCCCTGCTTTTGGCTGGACTGCACACGCTCTTTGAGAGTTGATTCATTTCATTGATTCATTCTTTGATTAAGCGCGAGACCTAGCAATGGGTAGCCCAAATATAGATTTGAGAAAACCAAAACGAATTGAGCAGTAATAAGCTAAAGGGTTGTTTTGGTGTAGACCAGTGGCCAAGTCCGGATATGAAGGAGGAGGAAGAAAAGCCGAGTCTTTCCACTTCAACACTGGGAGGCACAAGTCCCACAAATAAATACGACTCTTACTTATTTGACTTTTTTAAGGAGATTACCGACTTGCATCGGGAAGTGTTCAGTTCAACAAACACTGCATGAAGTAAGCTTCCTGCGCATATTTCACCAGCTACTGCATCATTGTTTCACATTATGACTGAAACTGCAATTTTCTTTATGCCACAACTTGCCCAGTTTTGTGTTTAGGATGTTAGCAGTGCTATTAAGGCACTTAAATACTCATGAACAGTAGAAAGAAAAAAATAAAAGTAAGAAAACAGTGGCTTTTTCTGCATAGACTATGCATACACCTGGTGCTCTTATGGTCATTTTTTCCCTATCCGCTAAACCATTCTAAACAAGAAAGGTTTATATACACACAAGTTTACCACAGGTATCCTTCGTAAGCAAAGTATATTTATTCCGTGACATATTCTGCAGCCCTGCTATTGGGCTTTCCTTCCTTCCTTTTCAGCTGTGCAGGAGAAGTGATGAGACAGTTTGACAATTTTAATCGTTTAAAGACTTAGCGAAACCTTTTTCGGGTTGTTTTTTTCTAGGTTTCAGACTCTGCACATTGCATGTTAAGGCGTGTTCTCTGTGTTAGTTGCTTTTTCTTTATGGGTAGGGCATGTCAACATTTTTTACACCATGTCAAGTATGATACAACCGACAATATGATGTCGGTTGTTTGTGTCCAAGGCCGTTATACAGCGTGATTGTAGCATTTTGCCAAGTTTTGCCTCTGCCACCCAAGCTTCAAAGATTGCTACCCACTGCTGGTGGCATGACACATGTCACATTTCTTTTTCAATGAAAGAAAGTCTGTCACGCATCCTGTGCACTGGTTGTCTTTTATCTCTTTGAATTGCAATTTGTTGCCTATATTTGCTATTTTGTTGCATTTCAGATTAGGAATGGCTATCATAATTGACATTTAACCATATTGCACACAATGTGGATGATATGTGATTACAATATATGGTCACCATAAATATAATAGAAGTTAATAATTCAAGAATAGCGCTTTTGCATGGTGGTACAGCCATGAATTGTGGCTATAAGGTACCAGCGCTGCAGGTAGCACTGCTTGTGCAAAACATAGTTCAACTCTACTACTTTCAAACATCATTGTTTTTATATGCATTTGTACAGCTCCAGTTTCTGTGAACAACACACATCTGGTGGAAGAGTGGCTTGCCCCTGCAGTTGGGTCCAATGAATAGCCAAATTTCTGCCTGCTTTCATGTCATTAGCATATTAGTAAAAGTAGACGTTTTTATAGTAGCCTGTTTGCCCAGTGTAGAAGCCGCTGCAGGGTGTCAGGATCTCATACACATCTTCAGCTTTGCAGGAGACACAGCATCTGGCACATAGTTTGTCACAGGTCATTTATTCGGGGCAAGTTGAGTTTACTCACTAGCAAAGGGAGAACCAAGCTTGTTGGATATGAAGTAAACCGCCTGTATACTCAGAGGCCTTCTTCATTTCGTGTGACATATGTGGTTATAGCGACCCTTGTTTTAAGCACTTCTTGTCCAGCAGCGGTCGTTTCCTTTTGAAACACTCAGGGTAGCTTTGAGCAAGCTGGACAGGAATAACACTGAAAAACCAGCAGATGTTAATTGTCGCACTTATCCTGCGAAGCTTCGTACAGCATGATGAGGGCGTAAATAAATGAGGGTGTTCCTCAAGGCCTTGTAGCACATGTCACGAGTTTGGAGCAACATGATCTATAGTACTTTTTTGATCGCATGCTATAGGTTTAGCAGGTGACGTAGTAGTTCTGCGGAATCCCGCAAGGTGGAGAGAAGTAATGAATAAAGAGAAAATCAGACATCCACTCGTTCGTAGAAATTGCTACAAAGGAAACCCACACGGGTTCATCGAAAGAAAGGCCTCATAGTTGAAGAAAAATTCGTCCTGGTCCGGGACTCGAACCCGGGACCACCGCCTTTCCGGGGCAGCCGCTCTACCATCTGAGCTAACCAGGCGGCTAGCAGATGGCAGGGCGAAGTTGAATTTGTCGACAACACGAAGCAAAGGCAAGTGTTTGACGTAGTAGTTCTGCGGCATCCCGCAAGGTGGAGGAACCCGTATGGGTTTCCTTTGTAGCAATTGCTACGAACGGGCGGATGTCTGATTTTCTGTTTATTCAGGTTTAGCAGGTGTGAACATGGTTGAAGTGCAGTGCAAGGTCAAGAAAACATATCTATGAGCAGAACCCTGGTAAAGGAGACCCTGGGAAAACTAGTGGGAAGCCTGTTGAACATCTGGTTGACCCACTTGCTGGCTCCATCAGGCAAAGTATGATAAAGAGAAGGAAGTCATCATCATATCAGAAGGTTTTTACATATAAACACTGTGCTAAGGTCATAACATTCCAACAAGTCTTAGTGCGCAGGCTATGCACGACCAACTACATATGCCTTCTGTTCGGACATTTGCTCATTGTAACTAACCAGGATGGAGTGGACAAAAAACGAACAGCAGCTCCATTAAATTGGTTTCACGGGTATCAAGTGTTTTGTAAGTGTACATTGCCATACTCCCCAATGCCGCCTTGGGTGACATCAGCAAGGACCAGCTAGAGGCAAGGGGTAATAGACATCTTTATAAGCTAAAGATACATGCAAGCATGGAGAGCACATTGTGTCCAAAAAGTAGGCACTTCACGGGGGCACTGGAGAAGGAACAGATTATTTACAGCGGGCAAAGACAAGCTACTAAACACCAAACACTGTTGCCATGTAACGACCTCTGAAACAATTCTTTTTAAAGAGGAAATCATCTTTGTGAATCCATAAAGAGGGCAGATGGGCAAAGCCCCTTCAGTAATGCTGCCAGCTTCAAAAGCCCACTTTGCACATCCTGAATGCTTCCTTCTTACGACTTTGCTGGGTGCAAGCATTCTACTACCCAAAAGCTGTCATTGAGAGCACTGTTGGTTTGGTGGCAATACAGTTCAGAAGCGATTGCAACAAACCTCCCTTCCTAGTTGGCCTGGATACTCACGGTGCTTATGAAGCAGCACCATGAGGCAAGCAAGGTGAACGGATGCCTCCAAGCCCTTGTTCGTTTATCACACTGTTCTGTTAGTAACAACCATGAGACTTGAAACCAACAAGCTCAAGTTCAGCACTCGCGTGGTTACTGCGAGGATCCATAAAAAGCACAAGAACAGAAAACTCAAGGGAAAGCCTAAAGCACCATTTAACACTTAGTATTGCTGCAGCCCACCCCCTTCTTTTATTTTGTCTGGTCGTGCTACATCTTTTTACTATAGATAGGCATCAGCTTAGGCGATGTTCCCAATCAGAGCCCAATTTTTATATACACTATGTGCTGGTTCAAAGAGGCTCGAAAAACTGCAATGGAAGCTTCAAGTAGAAAAGGTGCCTGGAAGAAAAAAAAAAGCTGTGCTGCAACCATCTCGGCAAAATCCTGTCCCCTTAATAAAATTTGTGCTTTCATACCAATTTGAGCCCTCCAGTTTAGAGTAAAGTACCAGTGCACTTATGAACAATGTATCAATTCTCAAAGAGCATGTGCAGTCCAGCCAAAAGCAGGGGCAAGAATCTGCATTGTGCTCCTGCGTTGAAGGTGAATAACACGTGCCATAATGGCGAATGTGCTTTAGTAAGCTTCCCTGCAATATGAATTTGTAATGTACAAAGAATTGTCAATGAAGCTTACCACGAGTACAGATGCACTTGCAAATTATGTCACAATTGAAAATAATGAGCACAGTGTAAACCTATGTGCCCTTTCCACTCACAGTATGCTTTACTGCACGATGCTTATTTACAACCCTGTATTGCACCTGGCAATACGAACCTGGCAACGTTTAACGCTAGAACGTTATCTAGTGAGGCGAGTCTAGCAGTGCTATTGGAGGAATTAGAGGGCAGTAAATTGGATATAATAGGGCTCAGTGAAGTTAGGAGGCCAAAAGAAGGATATACAGTGCTAAAAAGCGGGCACGTCCTGTGATACCGGGGCTTAGCTGAGAGACGAGAACTAGGAGTCGGATTCCTGATTAATAAGAACATAGCTGGTAACATACAGGGATTCTATAGCATTATCGAGAGGGTGGCATGTCTTGTTGTGAAACTCAATAAGAGGTACAAAATTAAGGTTTTACAGGTCTACGCCCCTACATCCAGTCATGATGACCAGGAAGTCGAAGACTTCTATGAAGACGTGGAATCGGCGATGGGTAAAGTCAAAACAGAATACAGTATACTGATGGGCGACTTCAATGCCAAAGTAGGCAAGAAGCAGGCCGGAGACAAGGCAGTGGGGGAATATGGCATAGGCACTAGGAATAGCAGGGGAGAGTTATCAGTACAGTTTGCGGAACAGAATAATATGCGGATAATGAATACCTTCTTCCGCAACCGAGATAGCCGAAAGTGGACGTGGAGGAGCCCGAACGGGGAGACTAGAAATGAAATAGACTTCATACTCTGCGCTAACCCTGGCATCATACAAAATGTGGACGTGCTCAGCAAGGTGCGCTGCAGTGACCATAGGATGGTAAGAACTCGAATTAGCCTAGACTTGAGGAGGGAACAGAAGCAACTGGTACATAAGAAGTCGATCAATGAGTTAGCGGTAAGAGGGAAAATAGAGGAATTCCAGATCAAGCTACAGAACAGGTATTCGTCTTTAACTCAGGAAGAAGACCTTAGTGTTGAAGCAATGAACGACAATCTTGTGGGTTTCATTAAGGAGTGCGCAATAGAAGTCGGTGGCAACTCCGTTAGACAGGATACTAGTAAGCTATCGCAGGAGACGAAAGATCTGATCAAGAAACGCCAATGTATGAAAGCCTCTAACCCTACAGCTAAATAGAACTGGCAGAACTTTCGAAGTTAATCAACAAGCGTAAGACAGGTGAGATAAGGAAGTATAATATGGATAGGATTGAACATGCTCTCAGGAACGGAGGAAGCCTAAAAGCAGTGAAGAAGAAACTAGGAATTGGCAAGAATCAGATGTATGCGTTAAGAGAGAAAGATGGCAATATCATTACTAATATGGATGAGATAGTTCAAGTGGCTGAGGAGTTCTATAGAGATTTATGCAGTACCAGTGGCACCCACGACGATAATGGGAGAGAGAATAGTCTAGAGGAATATGAAATCACACAGGTAACACCGGAAGAAGTAAAGAAAGCCTTGGGAGATATGCAAAGGGGGAAGGCAGCTGGGGAGGATCAGGTAACAGCAGATTTGTTGAAGGACGGTGGGCAGATTGTTCTAGAAAAACTGGCCACCCTGTACACACAATGACTCAGGACTTCGAGCGTAGCGGAATCTTGGAAAAACGCTAATATAATCCTAATCCATAAGAATTCCATTAACTGTGTCTTACCAGTACTCACGTACGGGGCAAAAACCTGTAGGATTACGAAAAGAGTTCTACTTAAAATGAGGACGACGCAACGAGCTATGGAAAGAAGAATGATAGGTTTAACGTTAAGGGATAAGAAAAGAGCAGATTTGGTGAGGGAGCAAACGCGAGTTAATGATATCTTAGTTGAAATCAAGAAAAAAGAAATGGGCATGGGCAAGACACGTAATGTGGAGGGAAGATAACCGATGGTTATTAAGAGTTACGGAATGGATTCCAAGGGAAGGAAAGCGTAGCAGAGGGTGGCAGAAAGTTAGGTGGGTGGATGAGATTAAGAAGTTTGCAGGGACAACTTGGCCACAATTAGTACATGACCGGGGTTGTTGGGGAAGTATGGGAGAGGCCTTTGCCCTGCAGTGGGCATAACCAGGCTGATGATGATGATGATTGCGGTGTAGCAAGCTACAGAAGAAACGCTCCATAATTGGGATTTTTAAGATTATCTTTCTCGCAACACACTAATATTTCGCGGTGAAGCATACTTCGGTGTCGTGGTGTGTCGTCTTCTCTCACGTCCGTGTCGTTTTTTTGTCACGCAATATCATTTCGGTAATGCCAATAATGATTGGTTTGCACTGAACGTGCATAAAGAAAATTCGACGACGAGTAACAGTGACGCATTCGGATAAGTTTCGGCAATCATCGATTGCTAAAGTACCTTCACAGCCTGTTTACAGGAGGTATTCAGAGACCTGGATTGGGAAGAATTGGGGATAAGAGTTAATGGAGAATACCTTAGTAACTTGCGATTCGCTGATGATATTGCCTTGCTTAGTAACTCAGGGGACCAACTGCAATGCATGCTCACTGACCTGGAGAGGCAAAGCCGAAGGGTGGGTCAAAAAATTAATCTGCAGAAAACTAAAATAATGTTTAACACTCTCGGAAGGGAACAGCAGTTTACAATAGGTAGTGAGGCATTGGAAGTGGTAAGAGAATACATCTACTTAGGACAGGTAGTGACTGCGGGTCCGGATCATGAGACTGAAATAATCAGAAGAATAAGAATGGGCTGGGTTGCGTTTGGCAGGCATTCTCAGATCATGGACAGCAGGTTGCCATTATCCCTCAAGCGAAAAATTTATAACAGCTGTGTCTTACCAGTACTCACGTACGGGGCAAAAACCTGTAGGATTACGAAAAGAGTTCTACTTAAAATGAGGACGACGCAACGAGCTATGGAAAGAAGAATGATAGGTTTAACGTTAAGGGATAAGAAAAGAGCAGATTTGGTGAGGGAGCAAACGCGAGTTAATGATATCTTAGTTGAAATCAAGAAAAAAGAAATGGGCATGGGCAAGACACGTAATGTGGAGGGAAGATAACCGATGGTTATTAAGAGTTACGGAATGGATTCCAAGGGAAGGAAAGCGTAGCAGAGGGTGGCAGAAAGTTAGGTGGGTGGATGAGATTAAGAAGTTTGCAGGGACAACTTGGCCACAATTAGTACATGACCGGGGTTGTTGGGGAAGTATGGGAGAGGCCTTTGCCCTGCAGTGGGCATAACCAGGCTGATGATGATGATGATTGCGGTGTAGCAAGCTACTGAAGAAACGCTCCATAATTGGGATTTTTAAGATTATCTTTCTCGCAACACACTAATATTTCGCGGTGAAGCATACTTCGGCGTCGTGGTGTGTCGTCTTCTCTCACGTCCGTGTCGTTTTTTTTGTCACGCAATATCATTTCGGTAATGCCAATAATGATTGGTTTGCACTGAACGTGCATAAAGAAAATTCGACGACGAGTAACAGTGACGCATTCGGATAAGTTTCGGCAATCATCGATTGCTAAAGTACCTTCAGAGCCCTCAGAAATTCTTCCCGCTTTGCAAGAATTGCTACGGAGGAACACCACTGTAACCACAGCTGACGAGAAACAACCTCAACCGGACCTCACCATTTTACAACTTTGGGCAAAGCGACGTCAGGCAGAAGTGTATGCGTCGAGGAATCCCGATGCGCTAGGTAGCCGTGCACGTGCTAACCATATAGCGGCGAAGGCACGTCGGCACGAAAAGCATCTTTCTCGACGACGATGGTATGAGTGGTGCGAGAATCTTGGATCGGGCATACGAAACAGAGTACTTTGGCGTTTTTCATCTTTCCTGTCTTCTCATCATTTCTCCTCACTTCCTAGCTTCCCGGCGGCAAGGGTTAACCTTGTGTAGCTAGCCAGCCTTGGTTATGCTGTATTTGGTTATAGCAGCGATGTACGGCTGGCGTTGGCAGGGTTCCTCTAGCAGGAACTCCTGTCACGTCCCCCTGTTGGGCTCCATGGTGGGTGGTCGGCATCGCGGCCGAAAACCCTACATGCAAAATGCTTTTCCTAAACTCCCTGATCGCCCTCAGAAACGAGGGCGCACCGAAGAGGTCTTTCAGTTTTTCGGACGCCAAGTCCACAACTTTCCCCGTTTTCATGTGATCCACGCAGAAAAACCAGCCAAACAAGAGCGAACAATCTCCCCGTTCCTTGTATCTAAGTCTCTTGCCGAAGTTTTTGGACAAGATATAAGGTGTCGAGGATGGCTAGCGGTGACCTCCTCTTGGAGCTCCGCGATCAGAAGCAATTTGAGAAACTGCCTCAGCTAGTATCATTTGGGGAGACCCAAATAGTAGTAACCCCGCACCGCACGATGAATACCTCCGCGGCGTTGTTTCGGACGATGATTTGCTGGAGCTCACCGAGGCTGAGCTGTTGGAGGGCTTCAGCGAACAGAATGTTTTAAATGTCAAAAGAATTAAGATTAGGCGCGATGGTAAAGAAACTGCAACCAAACACCTAATACTCACTTTCAATTCAAGTGTCCTGCCCGAGTCAATCGAGGCCGCGTACATCAAGCTCCGCGTAAGACCGTACGTGCCAAATCCCCTCCGATGTTTCAAGTGCCAGCGTTTTGACCACAGTTCGCAGAGCAGCCGAGGCCGCCAAACTTGTCCGAAATGCAGCGCGCATGAACACTCCTCTGAAGCTTGTGAGAATTCTCTCCACTGTGTAAATTGTGATGGGGAGCACGCCGCGTACTCGCGGTCGTGCCCATCCTGGAAAAAAGAAAAAGAAATAGTGACGATCAAAGTGAAAGAAAATATCTCATTCAAGGAGGCACGCAGGCGGGTAGCATACCTGCCAAAGAAAAGCTTTGCCGAAGTGGCGCGTCAGGGGGCAGCGCCACAACGGCCTCCGGCGGCTGTCCGACCCACAAACAGTGAGTCGGCAGTTACGCCATCTGCCCCCACGGCGGTTGCAGCTAGCGCTGCTCCGCCAACCCAACAGACGGGGCCATCGACCCCGAAGGTGGGCGCAGCCGAGGCTGCCTCAACCTCCGAGGCCCCTTCCAGCGCTGGCAACGGCCAGCGCAGCCAAATCCCTCGGGGAGCTCCATCAACCTCCGGGCTGGTGGGCGCAGGGTGAGACTCTCCCGAAAAACTTCTCGCTCGCAAGAGCGCGTGTCCGGCGCCTCACAAGAGGCAATGGACACAACACCTATCCCCACAGCGCACCAAGCGCCTAAGGAGCGGCGAGGCTCCCTCGAACGCTCCAAGAAAGGCAAAACCCCGCTTACGGGGTCTCGCAAGAGCTCTGTAATCTAATTAATCATTTCTGTTTCCGTATACACAGCAGCGATTTACATTAAATATGGATACACAAATCATACAATGAAACTTCAGAGGCCTTCTGAGAAACCTTGATGATGTACAAGAACTCATCCACCAACACAATCCAAAAGTGCTGTGTTTACAGGAAACACACCTGAAATCAAAACACACAAACTTTCTCCGACAGTACATAATGTTTCGAAAAGATCGCGATGATGGTGTCGCATCATCGGGCGGTGTTGCCATTGTCATCCATAAAAGCATTGCGTGTCAGCATTTACAGCTACAAACGCCTCTTGAAGCAGTGGCGGTTCGAGCTGTTCTCCTGAACAAACTCATCACTATTAGCTCTTTCTACATACCCCCCATTACAAATTAACTAAACATGAATTCCAATCCTTTATAGATCAATTGCCAGAACCTTATGTTGTTCTTGGCGACTTCAATGCACAGAACTACCTGTGGGGCGACCCTCATATAGATGCGCGAGGACGTCTTGTTGAACAGTTCCTTCTCTCTTCTGGTGCTTGTCTTCTGAATAAGAAGGAAGCGACATACTATTCTCTTGAAACAGAACATTTTCTTCAATAGATCTTAGCCTAGTCTCCCCGACACTACTGTCTGAACTTGAAAGGGAAGTAAACGACAATCCTTACGGGAGCGACCACTTCCCTATACTACTAAGAACATATAAAGAAAATGAATGGCTCCCAGGTGGAAAATCGACACAGCTGACTGGGAGAAATTCCGAACTCTCACCAGGATCTCATGGAATGACATGTCCTCTTAAGAAATTCATGCTGCCCTTTAGTATTTTACAGCCTTCATTATAGATGCCACTTCTACATGCATATCTAATGTAAGTGGTTTCGCATGGAACGACGAATGTAGGACCACCCGCAAGAAACAAAACAAAGCGTGGGGGTTGCTACGCGCCTCTCCCACTGCGGAGAATCTTATTAACTTTAAAAAAGCAAAATCAGAAGGAAGGAGAACGCGCCGACAGACCAGAAGAGAGAGTTGGCAGAAGTTTTTATCGGGTATCAACACTTACACAGAGGAGGAGAATTTCTGGAACAGGGTTAACAGGATAAAACGACGACAAACTTATTCACTCCACCTGGTAAACACTCAAGGCGATACCCTGCTTGAAGAAGCAGACTCACTTGGGAGCACTTTCAGAGCGTGTCAAGTTCCAACAATTATTGAAAACCCTTTCTCAAATATAAACAAATAGAAGAATGCAAGCCACTCATAACAAAGTGTCGCCAGAATGAGCCGTTCAACCGCCCCTTTAGTATTGCAGAGTTGAGAGCTGGCTTGAGCGCATGCAAGAGCTCTGCACCGGGATCTGACAGAATCATGATGATGATGATGTGTTGTGTTTAGTGGCGCAAGGGCCAGGTTTGGCCAAAGAGCGCCATGACAAGTGTTAATGTTGATTTATTATGGAAGATGTGACTTGGCTGTAAAGTGGCCTAAAAATAGTCGCTGTAAACTGCGTAAAATCTACGTGCTATAAAATTATGGCGATGATTTATGAAGAAAACTATGACCATTAAAATCCATCGTAGGAGAATGATGCAAAATGGAAAATGTATAAGATAGTAAAATTACTTGGAGCACTGCTGCCTCGCCAGAGCCCTTGAAACACAAGGGCCTAGAGGCGCGTGCTACACGAAAGAGCTATCACAGCGGTATCCTCTGAAGAGAGGACCCGCTACGAACATGTGGGGCTAAGAACATGCAAGACAACATCTTTCAGGAAGCCCAGGACTGCGCTGGAGTCAAACAGCGGTTCTGGGCCGAGTAACATTACTGGATGAAGGGGGATGTGCTGGCGGTATGCTAAGGGAAAATGTTTCTTTCTTTCAGATTCGGCTGCCCGACACTCCAGAAGGACGTGGAGGACGGTCAGCCTCTCCCCGCATCTACCACAGGTTGGAGGCTCGTTTCCGGTGAGTAAAAAGTTATGTGTGCCAAATGTGTGTCCTATTCTTAGACGACAGAATAGGACATCTGTCCGGCGTGATTTTGTTACGGAAGGCCAGAGTCCTAACTGTGGCTTTATTAGGTGGAGCTTGTTATCTTTTTCAGCGTCCCACATGCGTTGCCAGTGGGCACGCAGCCGCCTTCGCAAGAAAGGCCTCAGATCTGTGACAGGCACCTCAGCGGTAGGGTTAACGGCTTGCGATGCTATAGACGTAGCCATCTCGTCCGCCAGAACGTTGCCCTCGATGCTCCTATGGCCAGGCACCCAGCATATAATGATATGCTGGTTAGATATGTACGCTCTACACAAGACGGAATATAGTTTATTAAGTACTGGATTTTTGTGTCTATAGGGTGACATCAAGGCCTTCACGACGCTTAGGGAGTCCGTATATATAATTGATTTCTGGAGTTGTGATTTATATATATGCTTTACGGCCGACAGCAGTGCGTAGGCCTCAGCCGTAAAGATACTAGTTTCCGGGTGCAGTGCGTCGGATTCCGAGAAGGATGGACCGACGGCTGCATAGGATACCCCGTCGTGTGACTTTGATGCGTCTGTGTAGAACTCCGTGCAGGAGTATTTGTGCTGGAGTTCCCGGAAATGCATCTTTATTTCAATCTCTGGGGCGTGCTTTGTGACTTCCACGAACGATATATCACATTGTATGAGCTGCCACTCCCAAGGAGGTAGCAGCTTGGCTGGATGCATTAGGCGAAGCTCGAGGAGTGGAACGTGCATTTCTTCGCTAAGCTCCCTCACACGCAGCGAGAAAGGCTGTCTTACGGACGTACGATTGCGAAAGAGTATAGCACATGTCATGTCATTAATGGTACTAAAACAGGGATGTTGGGGGTTTGAGTGGACTTTCAGAAAATATGTATGGCTGATGAATGTTCTCTGCAGATGAAGTGACCACTCATTTGATTCTACATATAAACTTTGTATGGGACTCGTTCTGAAAGCGCCAGTGGCCAGTCGGATTCCTAGATGGTGGACTGGGTCTAGCATCCTTAGTGCGCTCGGGGCGGCAGAGTGGTAAATCACGGCGCCATAGTCTAGTCGTGATCGAATGAGGCTTTTATAGAGATTCATTAAGCATTTCCTGTCACTAGCCCACGTAGTCTGGGATAGAAGTTTGATTATGTTCATTGTTTTTAGACACTTTTCTTTGAGATGTTTAATCTGGGGGACGAAGGTGAGTCTGTAGTCAAGTATGACACCTAGAAATTTGTGTTCTTTGTTTACAGGTATCTGTTGTCCACGCAGTTCTATGCAAGGATCTGGGATAAGTCCTCTCTTTCTTGTAAAAAGAACACAAGAGCTTTTGTTAGGATTGATCTTAAACCCATTCTTGTCTGCCCACATTGACACTTTGTTCAGACCATGCTGTACCTGTCTCTCGCAGACTGCGAGGTTACAAGATTTGAAAGCTATTTGAATGTCGTCCACGTAGACAGAGTAAAAGATGGCGGGTGGTAGTGAAGCACGAAGCGTGTTCATCTTCACGATAAATAGCGTGCAGCTGAGCACGCCTCCTTGGGGTACACCCGTTTCTTGCGTAAAAGTACGTGAGAGTGCATTGCCGACTTTTACCCAGAAGCTACGATTTGACAGATAGCTTTTTATTATAATAAACATATTACCGTGGATGCCCATTTCTGACAGGTCTCTTAAGATTCCGTAACGCCACGTTGTGTCATACGCCTTTTCCATATCGAGAAATATCGATAGGAAGAACTGTTTATGTATAAATGCGTCCCGGATATTCCCTTCAACACGCACGAGATGATCGGTTGTGGAGCGCCCTTCTCGGAAGCCGCACTGATAAGGATCAAGCATTTTGCTCTGTTCAAGGAAATGAATGAGTCGCCGATTTATCATTTTTTCGAACACCTTACAAATGCAACTTGTGAGGGCTATCGGGCGGTAACTTGCCACTGAGGAAGGGTCTTTGCCTTGTTTCAAAACAGGGACTACAATGGCTTCCTTCCACGCGGTTGGAAGGTACCCTGCCTCCCAGATAGTGTTGAAAAGTGTAAGTAGTGTTACTTGCGTGTCATTGTGTAAGTTTTTGAGCATTTCATACATGATTCTATCAGATCCTGGTGCGGAACTCTTGCATGCGCTCAAGGCAGCTTTCAACTCGGCAGCACTAAAAGGGCAATTGTACGGTTCATTCTGTCGGCATTTATTGATGAGTGGCTTGCATTCTTCTATTTGTTTATATTTTAGGAAGGATTGCGAATAATGATTTGAGCTTGATACACTCTCAAAGTGCTCCCCGAGTGAGTTGGCCTGGTCTTGCAGTGTATCGCCCTGTGTGTTTACCAGGGGGACTGAGTATGTTTGCCTACCTCTAATCCTATTAACTCTGTTCCAGACTTTGGCCTCATCCCTAAACGAGTTAATACACGATAGATACTTTTGCCAGCTTTCTCTTCTGGCCTGTCGGCGGGTTCTCCTACCTTGGGATTTTACTTTTTTGAAGTTGACAAGATTTTCTGCAGTGGGCGAAGCGCGTAGCATCTCCCACGTCTTGTTCTGATTCCTACGAGCGATCCTACATTCGCTGTTCCACCACGGTGCACGTGGTTTGCATGCCAAACCACTTACTTCGGATATGCATTTTGACGCGGCATCTATTATAAATGTTGTAAGATACTCCACCGCAGCATCAATTTCTAAACAAGAGATGTCAGCCCATGAGATGCTGGTGAGAGTTCGAAATTTCTCCCAGTCGGCTGTGTCTATGTTCCACCTAGGAGCTTGTGGAGGACATTCGTTTTCTTTAGATGTTCTTATCAGTATCGGGAAGTGGTCGCTCCCGTAAGGATTGTTCATAACTTCCCATTCGAGTTCAGGCAGTATACACGGGGAAACTAGGCTGAGGTCAATTGATGAAAATGTTCTGTTGGCGAGAGAATAATATGTGGGTGCCTTCTTATTCAGCAGGCATGCACCAGAAGAGAAGAGGAACTGTTCAACAAGACGACCTCGCGCATCTATACGAGAGTCGCCCCACAGGGAGCTGTGCGCATTGAAGTCGCCAAGAACAACATAAGGTTCTGGCAGTTCATCTATAAAGGATTGAAATTCATGTTTAGTTAATTTGTAATGTGGGGGTATATAAAGCGAGCAAATAGTGATGAGTTTGTTTACCAGAACAACTCGCACCGCCACTGCTTCAAGGGGCGTTCGAAGCTGTAAAGGTTGACATGCTATACTTTTATGTGTGAGAATCGCAACACCACCCGATGATGGGATGGCATCATCGCGATCTTTACGAAACGTAACATACGTACGGAGAAAGTTTGCGTGTCTGGATTTTAAATGTGTTTCCTGTAAACACAGCACTTTTGGATTATGTT
Source organism: Dermacentor andersoni (assembly GCF_023375885.2). Taxonomy (NCBI): domain Eukaryota; kingdom Metazoa; phylum Arthropoda; class Arachnida; order Ixodida; family Ixodidae; genus Dermacentor; species Dermacentor andersoni. The sequence continues at coordinate 1,342,380 of NW_027314757.1, forward strand.
TGTGGATGAGTTCTTGCAAATCTTCAAGGTTTGTAAGGAGACCTCTAATGTTCCATTGAATGATTTGTGTATCCATATTTAAAATAACTTGGTGCTGTGTTTACGGAAACGGACGGGATGCCTTAGATTACAGAACCCTTTCGAGGCCCTGTAATAGGGGTTTTGTTCTTTCTGGAGCGTTCGAGGGAGCCTCGCCGCTCCTTAGGCGCTTGGTGCGCCTTGAGGATGGGTGTAGTGTCCATTGCCTCTTGTGAGGCGCCGGACACGTGCTCTTGCGAGCGGGAAGATTTCAGAGGGAGTCCCGCCTTGGAGGGCAAGACACCTGCGCCCACCAGCCCGGAGGTCGATGGGGCTCCCAGAGGGATTTGGCTACGCCGGCCGTAGCCAGCGCATGAAGGAACCTCGGAAGTTGAGGCAGCCTCGGCTGCGCCCTCCTTCTGGGTCGATGGTTCCTTCTCCTCGGTTGACGGAGCAGCGCTAGCTGCAACCGTCGCGGGGGCAGATGGCGTGACTGCCGACTCACTGCTTGTGGGTCGGACAGCCGCCGGAGGCCGTTGTGACGCTGCCCCCTGACGCGGCACTTCGGCAAAGCTTTTCTTTGGCAGGTGTGCTACCCGCCTTCGTGCCTCTTTGAACGTTATGTTCTCTTTTACTTTTATGGTTACAATTTCTTTTTCCTTCTTCCAGGAGGGGCACGATCGTGAGTACGCGGCGTGATCCCCATCACAGTTTACACAGTGTAGAGAGTTCTTACATTCTTCAGTTGCGTGTTCAAGGGCACTGCATTTCGCACATGTTTGGCGGCCTCGGCAGCTCTGCGAGCTGTGGCCAAAACGTTGGCATTTGAAACATCTCAAGGGATTTGGCACATACGGTCTTACACGGAGCATGATGTACCCGGCCTCGATTGATTCGGGCAGGACACTTGAATTGAAGGTGAGAATTAGGTGCTTGGTCGCAATTTCTTTACCCTCGCGCCTTATGTTGATTCTTTTGACATTTATGACATTTTGTTCACTGAAGCCCTCCAAGAGTTCAGCCTCAGTGAGCTCGAGCAAGTCATCGTCCGACACAACGCCGCGGGTGGTGTTCATAGTACGGTGCGGGGTTACTGTTAGTTGGTGATCCCCAAATGACACTAGCTTAGGCAGTTTCTCGTATTGCTTCTTATCGCGGAGCTCCAGGAGGAGATCACCGCTTGCCATCCTGGTCGCCTTATAACCGGCTCCAAAAACATCAGTCAGGGTCTTTGATACAATGAAAGGTGAAATGGTGCGTACTGGTTTGCCTGGTGTTTCCGAGTGAACTACATGGAAACGTGGGAAGTTGTGGACTTGACGTCCGAAAAACTGAAAGACTTCATCGGTGCGCCCTCTTTTCTGAGGGCGATCAGGGAGTTGAGGAAAGGAGCTATCCATAAATATATGTGATATTTCGGCAGTAACGCCAGCCACCCACCATGGAGTCCTACAAGGGGACGCTGCAGGACCTGTGAAACACTGCCTGCAAACGCCAGCTGTACATTACCACAATAACCAAATATGAAATAACCAAGGTTGGCTATTCACACAAGGTTAACCCTTGCTGCCTGGAAAAATCGGAATGAAAAGAAGCCAGAAGAAGACAGGAAAGGTGGAAAGTAAGGGAAAGGCGAAGGTTGTAGGGAGAGAGAGACAGGAAAAGGCAACTACCGATTTCCCCCGGGTGGGTCAGTCCGGGGGTGCCGTCTACGTGAAGCAGAGGCCAAAGAGGTGTGTTGCCTCCGCCGGCTGACAGAATCATGTATGAAATGCTGAAAAACTTACACAATGACACGCAAGTTACACTACTTACACTTTTCAACACTATCTGGGACGCAGGGTACCTTCCGACCACATGGAAAGAAGCCATTGTGGTCCCTCTTTTAAAACAAGACAAAGATCCTTCCTCAGTGGCAAGCTACCGCCCGATAGCCCTCACAAGTTGCATGTGTAACGTATTTGAAAAAATTATAAATCGGCGACTGATCCATTTCCTTGAACAGAACAAAATGCTTGATCCCTATCAGTGTGGCTTCCGAGAAGGGCGCTCCACAACCGACCATCGTGTACGTATTGAAGGAAATATCCGGGACGCATTCATACATAAACAGTTCTTCCTCTCGATATTTCTTGATATAGAAAATGCGTATGACACAACGTGGCGATACGGGATCTTGCGAGACTTATCGGAAATGGGCATTCATGGTAATATGCTAAACATAATAAAAAGCTACTTGTCCAATCGTACCTTCCGGATGAAAGTCGGCAATGTGCTGTCACGTCCTTTTACACAAGAAACTGGTGTACCCCAGGGAGGCGTGCCCAGTTGCACACTTTTTATTGTTAAAATGACAACGCTTCGTGCTTCCATACCACCAGCCATTTTGTATTCCGTCTATGTGGACGACATTCAAATAGGCTTCAAATCCTGTAACCTCACAGTATGCGAGAGACAGGTACAGCATGGTTTGAACAAGGTGTCAGGGTGGGAAGAGAAAAATGGTTTTAAAATCAATCCTCAAAAGAGTACTTGTGTGCTGTTTACAAGGAAGAGAGGCCTTATTCCGGATCCTTCCTTACAAATGTGTCGAGAACAGATACCTGTAAACAAAGAGCACAAATTTCTAGGTGTTGTACTTGACAATAGACTCACTTTCGTCTCACACATTAAACAACTCAAAGAAAAGTGTCCGAAAACAATGAACCTAATGAAACTTCAATCCCAGGCTACGTGGGGTAGTGACAGGAAGTGCCTAATGAATCTGTATAAGAGCCTCATCCGGTCACGATTAGATTATGGCGCCGTGGTATATAACTCTGCCGCCCCAAGCGCGCTAAAGATGCTAGACCCGGTTCACCATCTAGGCATCCGTTTAGCCACGGGCGCTTTCAGAACAAGCCCGATTGAAAGTTTATATGCCGAATCAAATGAATGGTCTCTCCACCTACAGAGATCATACAACAGCTTTACATCTTTCCTTAAAGTACGCTCAAATCCTGAACATCCATGTTTTGATACCGTTACCGACATGCCGTGCGCTACACTTTTCAGCAATCGCCCCTCTATAAGACAGCCTTTCTCGCTGCGTGTGAAGGAGTTTAGCAATGAAATGCATGTCCCACTCCTCGAGCATCGCTTAATGCAGACAATCAAGCTCTTACCTCCTTGGGAGTGGCAGGTGATACAATGTGACATATCCTTTATAAAAGTTACAAAGCACGCTCCTGAGGACGAAATCAGAATGCATTTCCTAGAACTTCAGTACAAACACTCCTGCGCAGATTTCTACACAGACGCTTCAAAGTCAAATTCCGGGGTATCCTATGCAGCCGTCAGCCCATCCTTCTCGGAATCCGATGCACTACATCCGGAAACAAGCATCTTTACGGCCGAGGCCTACGCATTACTCTCTGCCGTGAAGCACATAAGAAGATCAAAACTTTCAAAAGCAGCGATGTATACAGACTCTCTAAGCGTCGTGAAGGCCTTAATGTCACTCTACAAACATGAAAATCCCGTATTCAATGAACTGTATTCGGTATTATGTAAAGCGTGCTCATCTAACCAGAATATCATAATATGCTGGGTCCCTGGCCATAGGGGAATCGAAGGTAACGTTCTCGCGGACGAGATGGCCACGTCTATCACATCGCAAGTTGTAAACCCTACCGCTGATGTGCCTGTCACAGACCTGAGGCCTTTCTTACGAAATAAACTGCGAAATCACTGGCAGTGCACGTGGGACGCGCAAACAAATAACAAACTGCACGTCATAAAGCCCCAGTTAGGTTTTTGGCCCTCCCCAACGAAATGTTGGCGAACAGATGTCCTATTCTGTCGCCTCAGCATAGGACACACATTTGGGACCCATCATTTTCTACTTACTGGAAGTGAACCTCCAACCTGTGGTAGATGGAGGACGGTCAGCCTCTCATCGCATGTCCTCTCGGAGTGTCGGAAAGCCGAACCTGAAAGAATGAAACATTTTCCGCTTGCATACCGTAATTACATCCCTCTACACCCGGCTATGTTTATTGGTAAGGAACCGCTTTTTAACACCAAGGCAGTCCTCGACTTCTTAACGGATGTAGTTCTACGCGTTATAAGCCCATTAAATTCGTAGAGCATCCTCGCTCCAGAGGATGCCGCTGCGATGATTGTTTTGAATAGTACATGCCTCCAGGCCCTTGTGCTTCAAGGGCTCTAAGGAGGTAGTAGTACTGTAGCATTTCTTATAATCTGATATATTTTACCTATCGCATCATTTTTTTTATATGCATCTATATGTTCATAGTACAAGTCATACGTCATCGCCATAAGTTTATTACACATATTTTACGCACTTTAGAGCGTATATTTTAAGGCCCCTTTACAGCCACGTCACACCAATTTCATAGCAATCATAGTTACACTGCACACCCACTACCACAGACATGGCGCTCTTTGGCCACACCTGGCCCTTGCGCCATAAAACCCTATACATCATCATCATCACATTTCACATGGTCGTGACGTCAAAGAACACAGTAGCAATACTGTGAAACACAAAACTAACTTTTATCTACACCCTGAGACCCACAAAACACTACTGACACTCTTCAACTCTGTGTTCTCTGCCGGGTACATTCCATCCGCCTGGAAGGAAGCAATAATTGTTCCAATACTAAAAGACGGCAAGGACCCAACTTCAGTCAACAGCTATAGGCCTATAGCGTTGACAAGTTGCTTATGTAAACTCTTTGAAAAAATGGTTAACCGGCGTCTCCTTCATTTTCTTGAAAGTAACAAACTATTAGATCCCCTACAGTGTGGTTTCAGGGAAGGTAGATCCACAAGTGATCACCTTGTCCGCATCGAGACGAACATTCGCGATGCTTTTGTACACAAGCAGTTCTTTTTGTCAGTATTTATTGACATGGAGAAGGCTTACGACACCACGTGGCGGTTCGGAATTCTCCGTGATCTGGCCGAAATGCGAGTCCGAGGTAATTTGCTGAATGTCATCCAAAGTTACCTGTCTAACCGCACGTTCCGCGTCAGAGTTGGTAATGTGCTATCTCGTCTATTTACACAGGAAACAGGCGTACCACAAGGTGGCGTGCTTAGCTGCACTCTATTCGTTATAAAAATGAACTCACTTTATACTATCATACCACGTACAATGTTTTATTCTGTGTATGTAGATGACGTACAAATAGGTTTTAAATCATGTAGTCTTTCCATCTGTGAGCGACATGTGCAGCTTGGGCTAAACAAATTGTCAATGTGGGCTGACGAGAATGGGTTTAAATTAAACCCGCAAAAAAGCACGTGTGTTCTCTTTTCGAACAAAAGAGGTATATTACTTGAACCCGCTATTTATCTTAATCGACAACAGCTCCCAGTGAGCCATGAACATAAATTTTTGGGCCTCATATTAGACACTAAACTAACATTTATCCCCCACTTGAAATATCTTAAGGCGAAGTGCATGAAGACAATGAATCTTCTGAAGCTCTTGTCCCGTACATCCTGCGGAAGTGACAGAAGATGCCTTTTGAGCCTGTATAAAAGTCTGATAAGGTCACGCCTTGACTATGGTGCTATAGTGTATAGTTCTGCTACGCCTAGTGCCTTGAAGATGTTAGATTCGATTCACCACTTGGGTATCCGTCTTGCTACAGGTGCCTTCAGGACTAGTCCTGTAGAGAGCCTGTACGTTGAATCCAACGAATGGTCTCTTCATCTACAAAGAGCATATTTATCTTTTTCTTACGCCTTGAAAGAGAAATCAGATATTCAGCATCCATGTCATTTTGCAATAAGCGACTTGTCCACTGCCAGGCTATCCCGTAACCGTCCAGCCATCAGGCCTCCTCTGTCCCTCCGAGTGGAAGCACTGTCAGAAGAAACAGGCGTCCATTTTGTAGAAAATATCCTAATGGCTCCTATTCGGTTCCCACCGCCTTGGGACTGGCAAACTATCCAATGTGACATATCTTTTCTAGAAATATCGAAACGAGCGCCTGAGGCTCACATAAAATCACATTTTCTTGAACTAAAAGAGAAGCATTCCTGTGCCGAATTCTACACGGATGCTTCGAAGTCTGCTGATGGTGTTGCTTACGCAGCTCTTGGACCATCATTTTCAATATCTGGGACACTAAACCCGCACACAAGCATCTTTACAGCGGAAGCATACGCTATACTCACGGCTATTAAACACATCAGGCTCACAAACATCGCTAAGGCTGTTCTCTTCACAGACTCGTTAAGTGTCATGAGAGCACTAATTAGTTTACAAAAACATAAGAATTCCGTTTTGAATGAGCTGTATAACTTATTGTGCGCCCTATATATGTGCAATCAAGTGACTGTCATATGCTGGGTACACGGTCACAAAGGTATAAAAGGGAACGAAGCAGCTGACGAAAGCGCTACATCCGTAACTTTTAGCGACAGAGATGGAAATATTCCCATCCCTGCGACAGACCTAAAGCCTTTTCTACGCCGTAAATTAAGGAATCATTGGCAAGGCAAGTGGGATACACAAGTAATGAATAAGCTTCACATAATAAAACCAAAACTGGGGAACTGGATCAGTGGGAAAACAGCACGTTACAAGGAAGTAATTCTTTGCCGACTAAGGATAGGCCACCCATACGGTACTCACTCTTATCTCTTGACTGGAGGCGATCCCCCGACTTGTGGCAAGTGCGGCAAGAGTCTCACAGTACTCCATGTTCTTATTCAATGCCCTGCAATAGAAACAGAGAGGAAAAAGTATTTTCCTTCTGCATATCGTGAAAATACACCTCTTCACCCTGCATTTTTTCTTAGTGATGAACCGCTTTTTAACATGAAATTAGTCTTACAGTTTTTATTGGAAACGGATACTCTCAAAATCATTTGGACAGGAAATGTTTAGCAGACGACTAACAGCCCTTCTAATAAAAGGGCTCTCTTGAGGTTCTACTATCATTGTTATGTGTTGCCTTGTTCCATCATGTTTTTTAACGAAACCCAATTGCCATCGTCCATGCCCTAATCAGTGTCATCATTTTAGTACCTATTTATTTTACGCCATTTACAGCGACAGTTTTTAGGCCTTTTTACAGCCATGTCACATTTACCATAATAAATCCACTATCCACTGCATTCACAATACATTGTTAAAATTACCTTTTGGCATGGCGCTCTTTGGTCATACTTGGCCCTTGCGCCATTAAACACCACATATCATCATCATTGATTTTGAAAAGGCATATGATACCACATGGCGATACGGAATTTTGAGAGACCTGGCTGACATGGGAATTCGCGGAAGAATGCTGAATTGTCTATGCGATTTCATGTCAAACCGAACATTTCAAGTACGTCTCGGCACAATACTCTCGCGCACATTCACACAAGAAAATGGCGTTCCACAAGGTTGCATTCTGAGCACAACGCTCTTCATAGTCAAAATGAACTCTGTGAATAAGATCATCCCATCATCTGTTATGCACTCAATATATGTCGACTATTTGCAAATGGCTTGCCGCGCCTCAAGCCTGCCCACCTGTGAACGACAACTACAAATAACGATAAATAATCTTACACAATGGGCTAACAAAAATGGTTTCCGGTTCTCAACACACAAAACTGTTACAGTTCTCTTTTCCCAGAAGCGAGGGTTACACTGTACTCCAGGTCTCACATTGCATGGTATAACGCTACCGGTCAAAGAACACCATAAATTTCTAGGCGTAACGTTTGACACTAAACTGAACTTCCTGGCCCACATTAACGCAACCAAAATTAAAGCAAATAAAGCACTAAATATCCTCAAGGTTTTATCACATAAGCACTGGGGATCTGACCGTACATGTCTGCTACGTATATACCGATCCCTTGTACGTAGTATCCTCGACTACGGTAGTGTAGTTTATGGTGCAGCTAGGCAGTCCTACATTAAGCGACTTGATCCAGTTCACAATCTTGGCCTACGACTGGCGAGCGGTGGCTACAGGACATCGCCTGTACAAAGTTTATACGTTGACGCTAATGAGCCTTCATTACAGCACCGCAGAGCACAACTTACACTTTGCTATGTACTAAGAATTCGGTCATCGCCACAACATATATGCTACAACATCGTAACACAGTGCCAATCACGAATACACTACACAAATAAACCAAACATGATTCGGCCACTCATCTTAAGACACGAACAATACTGTCAGACTTATGATATCCCTCCTGAAGCCCTGCAGGTTGCCGAAAGGCCACCAAGATTGCCCCCATGGTGCAATTTTACACAGCTGTGTGACTGGACGTTAACACATATAAAGAAAAAAGACATTCCACAAGAGCACATAATACAAGAGTTCCGAGCTATCCAAGAAAAATATAAAAATTACACAGAATTTTACACTGACGGCTCTAAAACACAAGAATACGTAGGTGTCGGGATCGTAACAAAAAATTGGGAAAATAGCATTCGCATAAATAATTTTTCTTCAGTCTTTACCGCCGAAGTTTATGCGATTTGGATGGCAGTTAAGAAAATCACTTCCGACAAGCAGAAGAATGCTGTTATTTATACCGACTCGTTAAGTGCCCTAAGAGCCCTTAACTTAAACTCCGCGTCTGAACCCCTGCTTGGCGATATATTATACATAGTATTTAACAAGAAATACGAAGGAACCATACGATTCTGCTGGGTCCCAAGCCATATAGGGATAGCAGGGAATGAAGCTGCCGATAGAAGCGCATCCATGGCAGCGCACAAAAGCATAACACACATAGCACTTCAATACAAAGACAGCATCAGAGCGGTTCATAAGGCCCTAGCAACAAAATGGCAACAAGAATGAAACTCATGCGTAAATAACAAGTTACATATAACTAAACCCCTGCTTCGCGAGTGGAAATCATGCACTCACCAAGAACGGTTCTATGAGGTAATGTTATGTCGACTTCGAATCGGACACACGCATCTAACACACAATTTTTCACTTCGAAACGAAAGTCCACCAACATGCGAGAAATGTCACGAAACGCTCACAGTAACCCACATCATTATATCATGCCCACACACTGAAACACAGAGGCAGAAACATTTCAAAAACTTGTATCACTTACATATACCTCTGCACCCTGCCTTAATATTGGGCGATGACCCACTAGTGCCATTCACTAACCTGTTCCAGTTTTTAGGTGAAACCGATTATCTACATCGACTTTAAGGTAACACAGCTGTAACTACCTTAACATCGGATCTTATACTGTCCTGTGACTGGCGCAGCATAGCCTTAGTCGCTTTTGCGCCATTAAACCCGAATTAACTAACTAACTAACATATTCGTGTCATACCAAATCATATGACACGATTAATACTTAAACACCTGCACATACATGACACTTCTGGCAATTTTCAACTCTATGTGGGCTGCCGCATACCTCCCATCCTCATGGAAGGAAGCTATTTTTACTCCCGTCTGGAAGCCGTCCTGAGACCTTTCCTTGGCGGCAAGTTATCGTGCAATAGCTCTTACAAGTTACCTGTGTAAACTATTCGAAAAAATGATTAATCGTCGACTCGTACATTTCCTTGAAGTGCGGTCTACGAGCCTACAAACATTCTACGAACTACGAGATCTACGATCATTGTTTAGCCGGTTTCTTTATTGGAACGTTTACACTATACGTTTACAATATTAGGGCTGGTGTGTGCGCGCAGGTAAAATCGAGTGGGTGAAATACGGGCTTTGCTATAGCTTCCATCATCCCCAAAGTCAAAGCGCATTGTGTATCAAGAAAAACTAGAATTTTTCGCCTTTATTTTTGGCCACGAACACTACGTGGATTTGAACGACACCAAAAATCTACATAATTTAAAGGTTAGGGGTAATAAAGGGTAATCTTGTACTGCGTGTTTCAACTCTGCACAACTGAAACGTCGCTCTAGAATATCTGTTACACTACTTTGCGCATTGCACTGTGTTTCCCGCAGTATATAGCAAAATATAAAGTTTGAGGCAACAGCTCAGTAACTATGACGTTGCGCTGCTGAGTACCGATGTCGCCGGTTCGATCCCAGCAGCAGCGGCGGCTGTATTACATTAGGGGCGCAATGCAATAACTCTCGTGTGCTGCGTCTTCGGTGCTTGAAATTAACGCCTAATTTCTGGACGGAAGCGGTACACTACAGTCAATGACAAACGGATTCCTATAGAAACCCCAGACTCATGCACTCCATGTATCCAGACATGTACACTACAAACAGATGAACATCCTGTGGCGAGGTAGTGGCACTTAATCACATGGTATAGAAGTGCCAGGCCTTAAAAAGAAGTCTGAAAGTGCCGGCTCCGCCATGTCTTCCCCCGCCAGCCACCGCTCGCACTGGAAGACCGCACTGCTCAGCTCGAACCTGCCAGCAGCACTCTGGGCCGTACAGCGAGCCGAGGAAGCCGCTTCGAGGCAAGGTCTCGGAACCCCGTCCGCGGCGGGCGCCCAGACCCACTAAAAAGACGGCGGACTTGAAAAATTGATTTTGAAAATTTTACGTCCTTCTCCACTACGGCATGTCACATAATCAGGTTGTGGTTGTGACCAGTAAAATCCCAAAAATATTATTTTCCTCAATGAGGTAGTGGGATCAAAACCAGGCCGAGGCGGACGTGTTTTTAAGGGGGCGAAATGCAAAAACAACCGTGCATCAAGGCACGTTTAAGGTCCCGTCGTGGTCAAAATTATTGCGGTGTCCCCCACTCTGGCGTGCCTCAATATCAAACCGTGTTTTGGCACGTAAATCGCCATAATTCAGTTCAGTATTATGGAGGGTAAACAGCAAGCGGAAGCACCTAAAATTTCCAACACGCATAATGCAACTTGCTTGCATTATGCATAATGCATAATGCAAGCTGCCACAATGTGATCTCCAAATGACCTAACAATATCGAGTGTTGTGACGTAATGCAATCGCGGATGTAGTACCAGATAAGAGCGGGTACAGTTTGCTATTATACAATATTTAATAACCTGAGAACAAACTGTTTTTCATAGAAACGCAAGAAAATTACAACTTACGTCGTGTCCTTTTTTGTTTGTAAGGTAATTTGCAGACAGTTTGGGCGAGTTTTCGTAATGGTTCCCAAAGTATGCCTCTTCTATGTGCATGCAGATAGACCGCATCTGCGAACATTTAATAATCTCATGTACATACATATGTGCAGATGCCTCTGTTTTTATGATGCAAGTAGCACATTAAAATGTTACTGAGTACTAAGGGACAGGAAAGTGCAGCGAATGAAGCCGCAGCTATTCAATCTACGACTGCAAGTTTTAATAGCGTCTGAGATGAACGTCTCAAAACGAAGTCCTGATAGTGCCAGCGCGTCGATGACCTGCATGATGCAGCGTGTACGCTGGACGATAACGACAGCCAAACGGGAGGCCGCGATGGAAGACAAAACGAAGGGTGGAGAACCTGTGCTGCTCGGGCTAACTCAGCTCGGTCGCCTAGGAAACGGTGGCGATTGCGCTAAGGCAACTGGCATGGGTGTGACAGAACGCTGTGGGAGCATGGCTGCGGTCGACGTGGCTGCGAGTGCGGTGAGTGGCACTGACATTTTTTTTCACTAATAAGCCGCAGATTTCGTTGCGAGCATGGTTACTCTATTGTGATCGTCCAAAGAGTAACTACACGTTGGTTGAAAGCAATGCCACACTATAATTTTGCTTAGAAAAGCTGAAAAACGTTTTCGCTTCCTCTTGCTAAAACTAACGATAGCATCGCCGTTGAAAAACATACGCTCTTTGTCGCAAGCTCTTAATGCGACACTTGCCTTGCGTCACAGAAAGTTTGAGTGTAGCCTCTGAATGAAAGGATTTTAGGAAACTAATCTGAGTGTGTCCGTTTCTGTGATAACAGCGGTTTATGAAGACTGACACCTACAATTACAATTCACGGCCGTTGCCGTATTTAGGGCTTGCGTTGCGGCTAGTTGAAATACCACAAGTTTAACACAGTGCTGTTATATGTTATGTTATACTTAAGCTGCGGACAAGCTTTACGCGCATTACTGTGCTGGACATTTCTAGTTCGAATGAGTCGGATGTTTCTTGCTTAATGCGTCTTCCTTCCAAAGGATGCAGTTTTTGCCGATGTAGGTGTGGCTGCGCTTAAGTGATGGTGATGGCGGGTGTGCTTAAGGAGATTTCACATGAAGCTGGAGTTCATTGCCATGATGAGCCGAGACAGCCGGACTTGTACCCTCAATTTTGTTCTCTTTGGTCGTGATGACATTGTTGGAGCTTGGGCAAGTTTGTGTGACAGTCTTTAAGAACGCAAAGGACAAGGACGAGACGAGTGCACGCACGCACACAGCGCAAGACAACACAGTGTATGTGTGCTCCTCTCGTCCTTTGCGCTGTTAAAGAGGTGATGACATGCCTGCGGGTCATGGTGACACCACCATGACACTTTCTTTTATCCGCTATCCCTTAAACTTAAGTGTCACGTGGCGTCACTATTAAGCTCTGAAATGAAAATGCGGTTAGTCTTGCTCTTGGAGCCAAGACTATTGCGGGACGGTCCTATCAGAGGTGGTTGGCCGGAGCGTTTGAGCGGCGAATTCAGTGAAACAAACCACGAATATGTTGTTCACTCGATCATACTGTTCTTTTTTGTTAGTGAGAATCACCATGCGCAGGGCATATTTTCTCCATTTACCGGTTTGGCTTCTACAGGAATGTCGTTCTTATGAGATCATTCGCTGAGGCAAGACATGCTTCAGCTGCATAACAACTCTGTGAACGTTGTCGCCAATTTGATAGCAAGGAAGCCCCATCTTTTAAGAAATCGTGTACAGGCGACCGACTAATTAACAGTACCGCCCGAACAGCGCCGCCTGAGAGGGGGGGGGGGAATCTGCAGGAGCAGAACACGCGCAACAAGTTCACCGCAGGGGCGTCTGCGTCGGCAGGCGTTTGGTGTGTTGCGACACCCGAGCACACCAGGGTTCGACCCTCCCGCGTGTAGCCGTGCGCGGCTTAGCCGTGTCTGGGGAAAAGGGGATCCTGGGGGTTGAGCCGATGCTGGGTGTTTGGACCTTTAAGGCCCCCCGGCGGAGGCAACACACCTCTTCGGCCTCGGCTTCACATAGACGGCACCTCCAGGCTGAACCACCTGGAGGACATCGGCAGTCGCCTTTTCCTGTCTCTCCCTCCTCGAATCTTCGTCTTTATCTCTCACTTTTTGACCTTTCCTGTGTCCTTCTCTATTCTGTTTACTTCTTTTCTCCTGGCGGCAAGGGTTAACCCTGTGTGGCTATCCAACCTTGGGTACACCATATTCGGTTATAGTGACGGCGCACGACTGGCGTCGTGCAGACTTGCGTGCAAGCTCTGCCGGGTCCCCTCGTTGGGCTCCGTGGTGGGTGGTCGGCGCTGTTGCCGAATATATACATTTCTTCCATGGAAACTTCTTTCCCCTCCCTTGCTGATCGCCCTCAGAAACGAGGGCGCACCGAAGATGTCTTAAAGTTTTTCGGACGCCAAACCCAGAATTTTCCCCGCTTTCACGTTATTCATTCTGAAAAGCCAAACAAAGTAGTTCGAAACATTTCACCATTCCTTGTCTCAAAAGCCCTGACTGATGTTTTTGGTCCAGGTTACAAGGTGTCGAGGATGTCAAGCGGCGACCTCCTCTTGGAGCTCCGCGATGTAAAACAATATGAGAACCTACCGCAACTAGTGTCATATGGCGAGAGCCCCATAACAGTAACCCCACACCGTACAATGAACACCACCCGTGGTGTTGTGTCACATGATGATTTGCTTGAGCTGACTGAAGCGGAACTCCTGGAGGGCTTCAGTGAACAAAATGTGATCAATGTCAGAAGAATTAAGATGAGGCGGGATGGTAAAGAGATGCAGACGAAGCACCTAATAATTACTTTTGGATCAAGTATCTTGCCCGAGTCAATCGAGGCCGGGTACATAAAGGTCCGTGTTAGGCCGTACGTGCCAAATCCACTCCGATGTTTCAAATGCCAGCGCTTCGGTCACAGCTCGCAGAGCTGCCGAGGCCGCCAAACATGTGCAAAATGCAGTGCTCAAGAACACACCTCTGATGCTTGTGATAACGCTCTCCACTGTGTAAACTGTGACGGGGAGCACGCCGCGTACTCGCGGTCGTGCCCATCCTGGAAAAAAGAAAAAGAAATAGTGACGATCAAAGTGAAAGAAAATATCTCATTCAAGGAGGCACGCAGGCGGGTAGCATACCTGCCAAAGAAAAGCTTTGCCGAAGTGGCGCGTCAGGGGGCAGCGCCACAACGGCCTCCGGCGGCTGTCCGACCCACAAACAGTGAGTCGGCAGTTACGCCATCTGCCCCCACGGCGGTTGCAGCTAGCGCTGCTCCGCCAACCCAGCAGACGGGGCCATCGACCCCGAAGGTGGGCGCAGCCGAGGCTGCCCCAACCTCCGAGGCCCCTTCCAGCGCTGGCAACGGCCAGCGCAGCCAAGTCCCTCAGGGAGCCCCATCGACCTCCGGGCTGGGGAGCGCAGGGGTCTTGCCTTCCGGGGCAGGACTCTCTCAGAAAACATCTCGCTCGCAAGAGCGCTTGTCCGGCGTCTCCCAGGAGGCAATGGACACTACACCTGTCCTCAAGGCGCACCAAGCGCCTAAGGAGCGCCGAGGTTCGCTCGAGCGCTTCAGAAAGAGCAAAACCCCTACTACAGGGCCTCGAAAGGGCTCTGTAATGTAAGACATCCCTTCCGTTTCCGTAAACACAGCACCAATTTAATTTAAAATATGGATACACAAATCATTCAATGGAACGTCAGAGGTCTACTTAGGAATCTTGATGATGTGCAAGAACTCATCCATAAACACAATCCAAAAGTGCTGTGTTTACTGGAAACACACTTGAAATCAAAATACACAAACTTTCTTCGGCAGTATGTTACTTTTCGCAAAGATCGCGATGATGCTGTCGCATCCTCGGGCGGTGTTGCAATTTTAATTCAGAAAAGCATAGCCTGTCAACGTTTAGAGCTACGAACGGCCCTTGAGGCAGTGGCGGTTCGAGCTGTTCTCCTTAATAAACTCGTCACCATTTGCTCGCTTTACGTACCCCCACACTACAAATTAAACAAACATGAATTTCAGTCATTTATAGAGGAACTCCCAGAACCTTATGTTGTTCTTGGCGATTTCAATGCGCACAGCTCCCTGTGGGGCGACTCTCGTACAGACGTGCGAGGTCGTCTTGTTGAACAGTTCCATTTTTCTTCTGGAGCGTGCCTTCTCAATAAGAAAGAACCTACATATTACTCTCTTGCAAACAGAACCTTTCTTCAATAGATCTGAGCATAATTTCCCCGTCTATACTGCCCGAACTCGAATGGGAAGTTACGAATAATCCCTACGGAAGCGACCACTTCCCCATACTATTAAGAACACTTAAAGAAAATGAATATCCACCACAGGATTCTAGGTGGAAGATTGACACAGCAGACTGGGAGGAATTCCGAACCTAACTAGTATATTATGGGATGACATGTCTTCTATAGAAATCGACGCTGCTGTGGAGTACTTCACAGCCTTCATAATAGATGCCGCATGTAAATGCATACGTGAAGTAAATGGCTCGGCATGCAAACGGCATGTCCCGTGGTGGAATGATGAATGCAGAATCGCACGTAGAAATCAGAACAAAGCGTGGGGGTTGCTACGCGCTTCGCCCACTGCAGAAAATCTTGTCAACATTAAGAAAGTAAAGTCCCAAGGCAGGAGAACCCGCCGACAGGCTAGAAGAGAAAGTTGGGAGAAGTTTTTATCGAGTATAAACTCTTATACAGATGAGGCCAAAGTATGGAACAAGGTAAACAGAATTATAGGGCGACAAACATATTCGCTTCCTCTGGTAAATACACAGGGCGATACACTGCAAGATCAGGCAGACTCACTTGGGGAGCACTTTGAGAGCGTATCAAGTTCAAATCATTATTCTCAGTCCTTTCTCAAATATAAACAAACAGAAGAATGTAAGCCAATAATTAGAAACTCAAGGCAGAATGAACCCTATAACCTGCCTTTCAGTATTTCCGAGTTGAGAGCTGCCTTGAACACATGCAAAAGCACTGCACCGGGACCTGACAGAGTCATGTATGATATGATCAGAAACTTACATGCTGACACACAAGTTACACTACTCACACTTTACAACACTATTTTAGCTGCGGGATACCTCCCTTCTACATGGAAAGAGGCGATTGTCGTTCCTGTCCTGAAGCAGGGAAAAGCAAGTTATCGTCCGATAGCTCTAACGAATTGTCTGTGTAAGCTCTTTGAAAAAAATGAATAATCACAGACTCATACATTTCCCTAAATTCAATAATATACTGGATCCCTATCAGTGTGGCTTCAGACAAGGGCGGTCAACAACAGATCATCTTGTGCGCATTGAAGGATATATTCGCGATGCCTTTGTACACACAGTATTTCCTCTCCATATTCCTCGATATGGAGAGGGCATATGATACAACATGGCGCTACGGGATCTTGCGAGATTTGTCGGGAATGGGCATCTATGGAAATATGTTGAAAATAATTGAAAGCTACTTGTCCAATCGTACCTTCCGTGTAAAAGTCGGCAATCCACTGTCACGTCCCTTTACCCAGGAAACTGGTGTACCCCAGGGAGGCGTGCTCAGCTGCACTCTCTTTATCGTTAAGATGAACACACTACGTGCTTCACTACCACCTGCCATTTTTTTATTCCGTATACGCAGACGATATACAAATAGGCTTCAAATCCTGCAACCTCACAGTATGCGAAAGACAGGTGCAGCAGGGCTTAAACAAAGTGTCCAAATGGGTAGACCGAAACGGATTTAAGGTCAACCCCCACAACAGTTCTTGTGTTCTCTTCACAAGAAAGAGAGGCCTGGTCCCAGATCCTTGTGTAGAACTGGGCGGACAACAAATTCCTGTCAACAAAGAACACAAATTCCTTGGTGTTATTCTTGACTCCAGGCTCACTTTCATTCCTCACATAAAACATCTTGAAGAAACATGTCTAAAAACCATGAACTTACTTAAAGTTCTATCCCACACTACATGGGGTAGCGACAGGAGGTGCCTGTTGAATCTTTACAAGAGCCTAGTTCGATCACGGTTAGATTATGGTGCCGTAGTATATCACTCTACCGCACCGAGTGCGCTTAAGATGTTAGACCCCGTTCACCATCTGGGTATCCGTCTGGCCACTGGCGCATTTAGGACAAGCCCTGTTGAAAGCCTATATGTAGAGTCAGATGAGTGGCCACTCCATCTTCAGAGAACAAACATCAGCTTAACATATTTTCGCAAGGTTCGCTCTAATAAGGAACATCCGTGTTTCACAACCGCTAACGACTTGACGTGTGAAACACTTTTTCATAACAGACCCTCTATGAGACTTCCATTCTCACTGCGTGCAAGAGAACTTAGCACGGAAATGGATGTCCCAGTACTCGAACAACGCCTAATGCCTCCAGCAAAGCTAGTACCGCCCTGGGAGTGGCAGCTGATAGAGTGTGACACATCCTTTGTAGAGGTCACTAAACATGCCCCAGAGACACATATCCAAATGCATTTCTTGGAGCTCCAGTACAAGTACTCGTGCACAGAGTTTTACACAGACGCTTCTAAGTCGCATGCCGGGGTCTCCTACGGAGCCATTGGTCCATCCTTCTCGGAATCCGGTGTACTACACCCTGAAACAAGTATATTTACGGCTGAGGCCCATGCACTATTATCGGCTGTGAAACATATCAGAAGATCAAATATTCAAAAAACAATTTTATTTACAGACTCCCTAAGCGTCGTGAAAGCCTTGAAGTCACACTGTAAACACAGAAACCCCGTAATTACTGAGCTCTATTCTATTCTCTGTAGAGCGTATATGTCTAACCAGCATGTCATTATATGCTGGGTGCCTGGACATAGGGGCATCGAGGGTAACGTTCTAGCAGACCAGATGGCCACATCAATTTCATTGCACACAGGTAATCCTGCTGCTTCGGTCCCTGTCACAGACCTGAAGCCTTTTTTAAGAAGGAAACTGCGAAATCACTGGCAACGTAAGTGGGACGCAGAAGTAAATAACAAACTGCACGTGATAAAGCCACAGTTAGGTTCTAGGCCCTCCGTAACAAAATCACGGCGAACAGATGTCCTATTCTGTCGCCTCAGAATAGGACACACATTTGGCACACGTAATTTTTTACTCACTGAAAATGATCCTCCAACCTGCGGTAGATGCGGGGAGAGGCTGACCGTCCTCCACGTCCTCCTGGAGTGTCGGGCAGCCGAATCTGAGAGAAACATTTTCCACTAGCATACCGGCAGCAGATCCCCCTTCATCCTGCAATGTTCCTCGGCCCAGAACCGCTATTTGACACCAATGCAGTCCTAAGTTTTCTGAAAGATGTTGTGTTGCATGTTGTTAGCCCCACATGTTCGTAGCGTCTCCTCACTTCGGAGGATGGCGCTGTGATAGTTCTCTTGTATAGCACGTGCCTCTAGGCACTTGTGTTTCAAGGGCTCAGGTGAGGCAACCATGCTCCAGGTATTTTTTATTATCTCATATATTTTCTATTCTGTGTGATTCTTTTACGATGGATTTTATTGTTCATAGTATACGTCATTAGTCATCGCCATAATTTTATAGCAAGTAGATTTTACGCACTTTACAGCGACTATTTTAGGCCACTTAAGAGCTAAATCACATCTTCCATAATACATCGTCAACTTTACCACTTGTCATGGCGCTCTTTGGCCAAACCTGGCCCTTGCGCCACAAAACACTACCCATCATCGTAAGCCATTAACAAGAAAACGTCGAGAGAATGAGCCTTACAACCGTCCTTTTTGTATTGCTGAATTGAGGGCTTCCATGAGCGTATGCAACAGCTCCGCACCAGGATCTGATAGAATCATGTATGAAATGCTCAAAAACTTTAATTCTTTAGTTTCTGTTGGTTGCTCCCTATTGTTTTTGGATATACCGGAAGTTTCGTTTTGGTGTTGCGTTTTCTGCGTCTCGTATTTTCCGTGCGTGTTAAATAAATTTGGGGGTTTTAAATGCCAAACTCGTCATACGAAAATTCGTGACACGCGTTGGTGCGGCACTAGGGATTGATCTCGGCCACCTGTGGTTCTGTGATGCGCTACGGATGCACGACTCGTGGGTTGCACTTGGCCCCCATCAAAATGCGGACCCTGCGGCCGAGATTCGATGCTGCGCTCTGGAGATCAGCAGCGCAATGAGAAAGCCACTACGCCGCCATGCCGGGTATTAATAGAAAAAGGAATGGGAATAGTTTGTCCCTTTGACAGTATCTAGCTCTTTAGCCGCTTAAGTCTTGGTGCTCTCATGGTCGTTTCGTTAAATTGGAATGTACCAAAATCGGCATAGTATATTGCAATAGTGCATGTAGAACATAAGTGATAGGTCGTGACCTGAATGTCGTGATATACGTGCCATGTAGGTCATGAAACAGGGTATCGAGGGCGGGAAGAGGCGGTTGGTACGGTACACATTATGTAGTTCTTAATTATACAATCGTGCACACGGCGTCTCCTGTCTCACTACGAGCGCCGATATGCCTAATAAGTGTACTGACAGGCTTTCAGGGTTGTATCGAAAGTGCCTTTGGCGATTTGAGCCCCTGGAGGCAGTAAAAGGCATGGATATGGACGTTTTCGTGGCCCCTAGGGAGTCCACAAGTGGGACGTTGACTGTACTCAACTATAGAAATCGATTTGTGAACATTCAAAAAATGCAGTTCGCGACTCGATTATCTACTAGCCTATTTTTTCCATATGTGGTGAAATACTCGGCCGAGGTCGACGCATTGCACGCAGCCTTACCAGGGCAGTCAGTTGGTTTAGGTACGAAAGAAAATGTTATTGTGGAGTTTTTAGGTGGCGAAACCGCAATCTGGTTGTGAGGCACACCTGTCTTCACACAACAATCGTCCAGGTCAACTCCAATCGAAACAATTCTTATACCCAACAAAGGGAACGGCGAGTAAAGGAGCGCCTATGAGCTACGATAGATTGGGCTCTGGAAGGCACGCGGGTCGTATCGCATACGCGTGTTCATGCCGTTCGGAAGTTTCTGTAAATTTGCAAACATAGTTCGCGGGAGTGCCAGCCCGTGGCTCGTTGACCAGAAACTTTTTAAATTTTCCACGGAGACGTAATTATGACGGCAGCGAAACAGAAATGAAATAACTAAAAAGCTATTCATGCGCGCTGAACTTCACCACAAAGCTTGACCTGCCGGCGTTATGACTGTTTTTGCTAAAGCGTAGCCGCTCGCCGGGTGAAAATGACTTATCATTCCAAGAGCATTAAATCGCGACGAGGCAAACCCAGTGATGATTGATACGGTGCTTTTCAGAGGCTTCCGAAAAGGCAGCCACGTTCTTTTTCCATTTTTTTTTACAGTTGTTAGCACAACTAAAATGTTTGGAACCGAATATATATTTTCTCGTATGACAGTATTACAAAAAAAAATTTCGAACATTACTTTTTACATGGTGTCCAATCAATCCATCCTACCGGTGTTAACATATGGCGCAGAAAATTGGAGACTAACAAAAAAGCTCGACAAGTTGAGGACCGCGCAAAGAGCGATCGAACGAAGCATGCATGGCATACCGTTAGGAGACAGAAACATAGCAGTTTGGATAATAGAGCAAACGGGTATAGCCGGTATTCTAATTGTCATTAAGAGAAAAAAAAATGGAGCTGGGCAGATCGTGAAATGCGCAGGTAAAATAGCCAGGGGACCATTAGGGTTACAGGATGGGTGCGAAGAGAAGAGAAGCGCCGTCGAGGACGGCAAAAGACTAGGTGGGGCGATGAAATTAGGAAATATTTGGGCGCTAGTTGCAATCGGTTGGGCGACAGGGGTAATTGGAGATCGCAGGCAGAGGCCTTTGTGCTGCAGCGGACATAAAACAAGCTGATGATGATGATGATGATTTTTGCATAGCTCTTGTAGCTTCACTGTTTGTCGCCCACTCACCTTTAGTGGCGCTTCAGTCGTGCACCTCTGACACATCTGGCAATACATCTTGGCACGCGTTTCGTTCCCAGCTTCGCGACCTTTCTGCATGAATTATTTGTAGGCTTCCGCAATAGCTCTTTTTCGCCGTTTCAAAGTGCACTGCATTTGGCACGCGCTTCGGTGTGCTTGCAGTAAACGGTAATATATAGGTGCATCGAGTAACTGAGGCTCGATAGCCTAGTTACAGGGTATATAGCAATCCAATAAAAAATTAAACCAAGACAAAACTGTTATCATAGTATTCCTTGTACCTAAATGCGGCGCAGGACGAACAAAAGGCCGTAAGGACGAACAAAACGTACGTTACAATAGTAATGCGATTTGGGCACGTTGGCAATCCTTCATTTCGATATAGACTAGTGCACAAGAACCCGCAGTGCACAACTTCTCATTTCCGCTACATCCTGTTTGTTTAGCGATGACGGTTTAGCTTAGGATCCGTGACAAACTGGATCGAGATTTTTCGCACTCGTTTTGGATTTCATTGGGAACAATACTAAATCTAGCTAGATGTGTGCCATGCATCTGTGTTCCTTCACCTGTCATCAGCACTCTTCCCTCGTCAAGCATGATATGTTGCGTGCGCCCTCGTGACATCACTGCGTAGTTGCCTCGCACACTGCGTCCGCCTGATTTAGTGTTTGCATTCCTGCACAACTTGCCAAGTATGCAATGGTCCGCTCTGCGGTGAATAAACATCGCAATACCCTAGCGTGGCATAGGGTAAAAGTAAATAGAATTGTACTGATCGTATTCAGTTTAGGCATTTAATTAGGCGCTTCACTAAAGCTACTGTTCACATTGATTCCAACATGCACTTTTGATCAGCATATTTATTTTTGTTTTCTATCGCGTCTTAGCAGCCGTTTAACATGATGTTGCATCATGAGCACGGCGCAGCTTTCTGGCATAACCAAATAGCGCAGAATACCGGGACAAGCACAAAGATTGCATATGCCGTAAACGGGCCAACGAAAGTTCCTTTTTTTTTCTCTCTATCTCACTGTCTGTGTTTGCTTGTGAGCCAGTGTCTTACAGCATGCTGCCCTTGTTCAATTGGTACAATGGGGTCTCCAAACAGCATGAACTGCGCGCGCGGCGACAAGATGTAAGGCGAGAAAGATTCTTTCCCTCTTTGCTCAGCGTTATCTCCTGCTCTAAGAAATTCTGAGAGAGGGAAGTACGCCTGCGCAGTGTGCGCAGAAGTTGGTTGGGGCATGAAAGAGTGATTGACGGTTTCGAGCTTGGCCAGATGCGGCCGTTATCAGCATTGCACAAAGAAGCGGTGCGGGCAGTGGCTTCTCTCTCCCCTTGTGAGCCACTCTCTCTGCCTCAGGTGAATCAAAGCGCTCGCCCGACGTTCCACCATAGTTCCACAGCCGCTGGATGCCACAGCAGCCGCTGGATGCCGGGAACGAGCGGACGTGTTGTGTTAGTACTGCGGCGCTTGGCAGCCGGCCTCGTGGTCTTGGTGACTGCAGGCTGTGAGCGCCGGACGCTCCGTATTGTGGGTGTACTTGTGGCACGCTCCGCTCCCAGAACCTACACGGCAGTCGCCGAGACCCGTGGCGGAGCTCCATTGTGTCCCCGAACCGCAACCTGCCCAAGCGTCACCAATCAGCGAAGTCAATGCTGCCCACTGTATATCTCGTGAGTAGGCACTAAAGCACATTCTAGCGCATTAGATCTAGAGGCATCATTCGGGATTGTTTGTCAGTGAACGAAACAGTACCGCCCCGGAGTGTAAGCTCCGGTGCGTTTCTCTTTTAGTACTTTGCTGACTATCCTAATGCAGCGCTAATTTTGCAGCTTTACGGCTTGGTTCATGGATGCTGCGACACGTTCGCGACTATTCGCGTTCAGCAAAACGTCGTGGCATGTGAGATGCTTGAATGATACGGATACGGGCACGACCGATTTGGTTGTCACCACTGCTTTTGTTATTCCATGGATGGTGTAAACCAACGCAGAGTGATTGCATTTGCGCAAACGCAGCGACAATCGCAGTGACCGCACTCGTCTACGGTTCTCATTAGTCGTCCCAAGTTGTCGCACAGTTTACTGAAGCATTTGAGCTGTTCACGCGAATGTCGAGGTGTTGTGTATACACTCGATGCACGCAAATCGACAACCTTACGGTTAGAAATAGGTCGTTGCAAGCATGTGGGCGCTTGCCTCCAATGTTGCTAATATGTCTAGTGCACTCATAGGACGTCGGCCAAAACCCAAATGAGACCAAGACGTTTCGGCTCCCGTACGGGGACCTCGTTCATAATGAAGGTAAACGAAATGGGCGAGATTATGTACAGTCTTGGTAAAAAAAAAAAAAAAAAACCAACCCGCTGTGAACGGCCGGGGAGCGGCTGCGCTCCGCTGTCGTGGCGCTGCCGCTGCTCGCTTACACCGAGGATAAAGAGGGCGAGGGAAGCATGTCTCTCACTGCTAAGCACGCTTTGACAATAGGGTTAATGAAAAACTAGTGGGACGTTCGTTCTGCCAGCTGCGAGGTGCTCTTGCGGTCGCCTTGGTACGGCGCTTCGTGCGAGCAAATGCGGTGGCCTGGGCGAAACCACCCGCCTTGCATGCACCGCTATATAGTATAGAAATTGTCCTACTCATCGAAATTACCTATTAGTTCCATCCTATACATTCAAAGGCAAGATATGCTTTTATAGATAAGCCTTCGCAATATGCTCTTTGATAAACGTTTGAAATGTGTTTCTGAGAGCAATGAAAACAAAAGGTGAGAAATAGGCTAATTTGCCAGGGCTGTCTAGCGTTGTTCCAGGTTTTATTGAAATAGACTGTCAATTCAATCCTTGTTCGTTCAGAAAAGATTAGAAGCAGAAATTTTGACTAGAAAGGCTCACTTCGGAAAGGGCCTGTAACCACCGGTACGATATTTCAAACAGGTTGACCGCACTTAATTAAGGAACGACCAAACGAGTGCGTTTGGCGTTGAAGTTCTTTAAACTCATGGTGAGATATAAAAACTTTTCGGGACTAGAAGACGTTTGCTGTGCCTCAGTATCCGATTTAGTTAGACCCATTCACTAGGCATTTTGGAATGCGCCCACTACCTCGCCTTTTTTGATATGTTCGTGCACACTGCCTTTGTCGTTGGGGCCCACATTCATGTACACATGAGGCCAGGATAAGTTCATCCCGTTTGCATTGGGTACCACGCATTTGAATCGCGTAAGGTAAACCACGGCCACGAGATCATAGGATTCTCGCATAGTGAAGGCATCACACCGGCAGTGCTGTCGCTGTCACGGGTTCACTGGAAGAAGTATTTTAGATATAAATTTCTGAGGTATCCTTCGTCTCTACGAGAAATGGCTCCACAGGCAGTAAAAAAAAAAAATAGGTTATACGCAGCGTCTTTTAACCAGAGAGCTTGGCTAGTTTACAGTCCAGCCCATGGGCAAGGTGTAATGGTTCGGGGCAACCACAGACCAAGCCACACTCAATACCTTGAAGGCATGCTCCCCCCTGTGAATTCGTCGAGAGATGCAAGTGCCACCCTGAAGCTTATGCTTGCTTTATTAATTTGCTACTTGTGACATTCATGATTACAAATACGAGATGCCATTGTGGCATGGTATTTATTATATAGCTAAGCTGCTGCTGTCAGGTCCTCGCAAAGTGCCCGTGTTCGAGCACGCGCAGGACTACCCATAGCGTTGTTCCTTTAATTTGGTCCCGGAAAACATGATTACGATACTCGGAATTGTGAAATTTCAGTGTATCGCATTTGACAGCGGTCGCCAGAGACCCCAACCCGCTTATCCGACATACGCTGGAAACGGCATGCTAGCCGACCGGGTGGCTTCCGCTTCGCCACCGACTCTTGAGAGTAAGAGAAGTGCTTTTCTCGCCCTCTTTATCCTCGACGCAAGCGAGCAGCGGCGCTGTTTGCGCCCGTCCATGTCATTACTAGTTCGCGTCTTTTTTAGCGCAGTTCCCTTCCTTAAGAACGACAGTGGCAGCGCCGCGATAGCGGAGCGCAGCTGCTCCCCGGCCGTTCCCTGCGGGTTCAAGTTTTTTTACCAATGCTGTATGTATCAATAGATGGCGCAAACAGCGGGCATAAACCGGAGGAAGCCTGCCGTCATTGCGATTCAGCGTGGTATCATTTAAGGACTGCAGATGCAAACGCGAGGTTAGATTACTTTCACTGGATAGCACATGCGCGTTTCCCCAGTCAATATCGCGTCCTTCTGATACAGAATGCTCGGAAAGAGTGTTACAAGAAACTTTTTGTGTTTCCACATCATGAGTGTTCCTTGATGCGTCTTTGAAAATTGCCCGTCTCGCCGATGTAGACGTAACTACAGGCTACACAAAGAAAGTTCTACACAATACCTAGGTACATTTATTTCGGAAGCTTGTCTTTGACATTCACAGGCACGTTTTTCAGCTTCTTCGCTGGCACGTGTGCAACGTGCGCATCAAAAGAATGAAGTATCAGGGCTAGGGACTCGCTAGTACCGGGAGCATAATGTATCGCAGCACGTTTACGAAGAAAAACGTGGCGTTGAGAAGCACTAGGCGGGCGGAATGGTTTGTGAAGGCAGAAATTCACGGTAGGACACACGCATTTGAGCTCATGAACTTTATTCGCACCACGATAACCTGGCCAAGCTTTCAGATTTGCTTCATGAATCCCGGCCCCGGCGGCCCCAGTTCGATGGGGGCGAAATGCGAAAACACCCGTGTACTTAGATTTATGTGCACATTAAAGAACCCCAGGCGGTCAACATTTCCGGTGTGCCTCATAATCAGAAAGTGGTTTTGGCGCGTAAAACCCCATAATATAATTTTTTTTAGATATGCTTCATAAGAAGCTTACAGCACTATCCATATTGCGGCTCCTTTCAACTGCACCAAACTATTAAATCAATACAAATATTGGTCATTTTATCACTCGAGTTGAAAAGTTGTTTGCGTAATTAAAGAAGCTACGTTGGATAGATTTTCAATAAATTACTTTAGGTAGCTAAGGGAAATGAGTAATTTGGAACCCGTCCTCGAGATTATTTAGCCGAGCGACGAAATTTTTAAGCCAGTCGGTCAATCCTTGCGAACCGGTAGAGTCAACCTGACCGCACCTAGCCTTTTGCGATATCATCAATAGTATGGCCCCGCAAGCATGTTCCTTGTGACCAGTCCGCTTTCCATTTTTATTCAGGATGTTTTTTTTTTTTTTATTCACGCTCTTTCATAGTAGTGAACGTGTGCCGCTGGAAGCTCGCTTGGTCGCTGAAGAGATGCGTGACGCAATGATGTCGTAGATTTAGTGCCTCGCTGGCATCAAGACAATTCGCTGCAGCGGTGGGAAAGAAGGTAACGAAAGTGAACAGCTTGGTCGCTGCTCACAGGGCCATGCCGATGGTGACGGTGCCATCGTGACGAAATCTGGGCCGGCAATATTGACAGATGATGCGTTTTTTTTTTTTTTTAACATCGAAGCTCTTAAGGGCTGCTTTCGCCACTATCGTGTCCACGTGTAAAACAAAATTGCGACGATAGTGCAATGACAGGCCGACCCAAGGCCGAGGGGCCGTTCTCCATTAGGGTCCCTCATACACAGCTTCGCTGGCCATATTTCTTCACAGAGGAAGGGAATTGTGTTCTTTTCGCACTGCTTTCGCTTTCACGTAGAGATAATGCTATAAATGCAGTCTCATTGGTGTTTGTCTCGTAGATTGAAATACGGGTTTAATTAAACTCTAGATCCAATTCGTTCCCGAGAATAGTTATAAGCATGGAAATGCTCGCTCGCTCATACAAACACGCACGCTCATGCTCGCACACAAATACACCTAAAGATAGGACACATGTTCGCCCGCATTCACATATGCACGCACACAAAAAATGCACGCATTCACACAGAACTGCACGCACACACACAAGCACACATGGATGCTCGCACACGGATACACCCATATCAAGTAGGCGGACACGAACACGCACGCACACGCAAATGCAAGTACACACGCACGCACGTTGAAGGCCTGCAGACCCGTATACACTCTCCTTCGCTGCTGCCTCACAAGGACATGCGCGTTTTGAATGACACCCACTGAAACTGAATGGCACTCGCTCTGCAATTACCGTTAAAAACTCCAGCTGTAACCGCTTTGCGGTTTAAATTTGGCGCTCCCTCAAGTCAATGTGCCCTCTGCTGAGAGGGTGCAAAACCGTTTGCTCTTGTGTGATATAACCGCCGATCCCCAAACAATACACTGCTTTAAGGCACCCGTATTGTTTCGCCTAATTGCCATAAATGCACATGTTACAAGGATTTGTTTAAAACATTGCTGATTCAGCTGCGTATCTGCATTGCCGTGATGTTCCACAGGATGGTGAAGGTGCAATGTCTAGAATTCCTTAGTATGCCCATGCTACAAGGCACAATATCTATATCTTAACATAACGCAAAGACATGCGCATGCTCGTTATGTTGTCCAAGTCCAATGTTGTCCAATAAGCAACCCATTGCTACGTTTTAGGAAGTAACAAAACAAAATATAATATTTAAAGAGCACTCCTGAAAAAGCCAAAACGAAATCTTGCCTTGTGCGTTTCGGCCCTGTGGTGGGAGACTGTCAAACTTAGTACTGCTTGGCGTTAAAAAAAAGTTTCATGTTATTTCTGCACAAAGGCTTCCCTCCCTTCGAGGCGCCCAGGCCATTCCCGGAATGAAAGAAAAGGGACCCGCGGTTAACACTCTTCGCGACACCTCCCCCCTATGCAGAACAGACCCACTCATGACAAAGCATTACTTACAAATTAAAGGGGGCTCGAGAAATTAAACCCGTGCATTAGGGATTGATATCAGAAAACTTAAGTACCCGTAAGGAAAATGGAACCTCATATAAAAACAAAACAAGCCCGTTTTAACAAAATGGAAAACAAAATGCACAAGAAAAGTAACATTAAAGTTCATTCGTGCACGCTACACCACATAATCAACACTAAAGCTTATTCACTTGTACTGTATCGGTGCCCGTGTCGTTCGGAGCGATGGTTCCAGGTTCGGCCTCGCTATGAGTTGTCCTCCAGTTAGAGTAAAGTTCAGTCCCGTCCGAGTTCTTGGCTTGTGGCACTCGAGTCGACGTCTCACACACACGATGACACGGCACATGCCTCCGGTCACCACGCGAACTACATTTGTGCACAACGCGAAGAACATAACACATTTTGTTTTTCTTTGGACGTTTATCAGCAGACTCGTCGTTTGCATCGTCATCATCAGAGCACTGTCTGACGTGGCATGGTTTTAACCGCGCAACTTTAGAAACGTCGCGTTTCTTGCCGGTTTGGTCGACTACATTCTGTGGAGGCTCCGTTCGGTGGGCCACTTTCTTGGCGTTCTGGGTGCCGCCTTGCGTGCCTTGGCCTTTGACTAGATGAAGTAGCGGCTCATTTTCGGAGGCCATAAAGGGGGTGACACTGGCTGGCTTGCTAAAGGCGAGCGGTTGTTTCTGGCCGTCAGAGCTGAAGTGGACGTATTTGCTGACACGACAGAACATCTTCGGACAGAATGACGGCGGCGAACGTTCCCCCAGGTGCGCCAGACGTCGAGGGGGCCAGCCGAAATATCGACGTAACAGGGCCATAATACCTCCAACCTCAAACACCCTGGGAGAACGAGTGTCGTGCGACCGTCATGAAAGCTTTTTGCTCTTACGTACAGCACACCGTCGATGAACCGTACGCCCCGTGCCGCTCTTTTCGTTTTCCTGACAACGAACGCACTCGGCTGCTGTAGGTGCTGGATCACTTCTTTCATCCACGGATCCTTCCTCTGCTTTTACCCAATGTGCACGTGATTCAGGGCGAGCAACGGTAAGGGATTTTCTTCCCTTGCTAGTGCGGAATCATGCGGACATTAGGAAAACCTGCCGGAGTTTCCCTGCTCAAAGTTGGAGCGCTGCCGTAGCTCTGTCAGTCCCCTTCACTTCGACAGGCGATGCGAGGGGCTGAGTTTTCGGCAAACTGTCAAATGGTAGGCCAGACGGTTCTCCTACGCCCGGGGGTCCAAGCCGCTCATCCCGAGCGTCGTGCTGCTCCCTCCATTGTCGTCCATCTTTTGGGAACTGTTGCCGGCACTGGGGCGCCATGTGGCCTATGTGGTCACACAGCTGGCAGCGTGGTCGCCCGTCGTCGTCACGGGTACTCCTCGCTGGCCTAGCCACTGGACGACGACGAACATCTTGAGTAGCCTTGAGGCAGTCAGATAATTAGGCTATAGGGTATTCGATCGCCCTCAATTCCCTATCGCAGTGAGTGGCCTCCCACGGGCAATGATTCTGCCGCAGCGCAGGTAGCGATACATGTTGGAGGCGACTGCATTGTTGCTTCAGCGGGTGTCACTCCGGCGGGAGGTGCCGAGGCATATGGGTAACACGACTGCGGGTCGGCAGAGAAAAGGGTGCCGATCGGTTTTGGCCTGGACGCATGGACCATCAAAAAAGCTGCCTGATCAATGCGCTGTAAAATTTGCAGGAAGGTGGAGCAGCTGTCCGGGGGGTTGGCAATAAGTATTTCCTTCAGCACGTCCGGACGCAAGCCCCGCATGAGGTGCCGCAACCGCTCCTCTTCCGTCATAGACGGATTGGCTCTGGCGATGTAATGCATCGGTTCTAGTGGACCAGACGGCCACATCAATTGCATCGCACGCTGTTATTTCTAAAGCTGCAGTCGCTGTTACAGATCTGAAGTCCTTGTTACCAAGGAAAGTGCGAAACTACTGGCAACGCTTGTGGTACGTGGAAACAAATAAGCTGCACGTAATAAAGGCACAATTAGATTTCTGGCCGTCTGCAACAAAATTACGCCGAACAGATGTGATATTCTGTCGTCTAAGAATTGGACACACATTCGGTACCAATAACTTTTTCCTCACTGGAAATGAGCCTCCCACCATCCGGGAGAGGCTGACCGTCCTCCACGTCCTCCTGGAGCGTCGAGAAACCGAATCTGAAACACTTTCCTTTAGCATACCGGCAGCACATCCCCTTCATCCTGGAATGCTACTTGGTGCAGAACCGCTGTTTGACTCCATCGCAGTCCTAGGTTTCCTGAAAGATGTTGTGTTACATGTTATTAGTCCCATTCGTTCGTAGCGTCTCTTCTCTTTAGAGGTCTGTCCTACCCATAAATAGTGAGTCGGCAGTCACGTCATCTGCCCCCACGGTGGTCGCAGCTGGCGCTGCTCCACCAACCGAGCAGAAGGGACTACCAACCCCGAAGGTGGGCGCAGCCGAGACTGCCCCAACCTCCCCGGCCCCTTCCAGCGCTGGCAACAGCCGGCGCAGCCAAATCCCTCGGGGAGCCCCATCAACCTCCGGGCTGGTGGGCGCAGGGGTCTTGCCCTCCAAGGCGAGACTTTCCCGGGAACCTTCTCGCTCGCAAGAGCACGTGTCCGGCGCCTCACCAGAGGCAATGGACACTACACCTATTTTCAAGGCGCACCAAGCGCCTAAGGAGCGGCGAGGTTCCCTCGAACGCTTCAAAAAGAACAAAACCCCGGTTACAGGGCCTCGAAAGAGCACTGGAACCTAAGCTCTGAAATCTCTGTAATTTATACTTATGTTTCCGTATACACAGCACCTATTTACTACCAATATGGATACACCAATAGTTCAATGGAACGTCAGAGGACTTCTCAGGAACCTTGATGACGTGCAAGAGCTTATCCAAAACCACAATCCAAAAGTGCTGTGTCTACAGGAAACACACTTAAAACCACAACACACAAACTTTCTCCGACTGTATGTCACGTTTCGCAAAGATCGTGATGGTGCCGTCGCATCATCGGGCGGTGTTGCCATTGCTATCCATAAGAGCATTGCATGTCAACTTTTACAGCTACAAACGCCCCTTGAAGCAGTGTTGGTTCGAGCTGTACTCCTAAACAAACTCATCACCATTAGCTCTCTTGAAAACTCCAGCATGGCCACACTGCGCATCGTTGTGGAAAGAGGCACCGATTTCTAAGCTTAAGCTGCGGGGAATCACCAGAAGCCACCGACTGCCTTCACGAGCGTAATTGCGGCAGTGGAGCAGCTGGTCACGAATGGCGAAATGAACTGCTTGGCTTTGGAGGCTTCGAAATAGAGGGATGATCGGTGATCCAGATAGAAATTGGAAAAGAGAAGCGATGCATGGGTCACGACGTTGTGCGGTCGCGAAGGAGTCATCTCGAGAGATAACACGGAGTGTGCGGAAGTTTTTCAGCAGGCCGAGTCTGGAGGTAAAGGTGAACGAGACAGGGCGCCTGCTCCTGAGTGTGTGCGCCCGCTGCAGTATCAGACGCGAATATTGTACTCCTGGATGTGTAGTTCTCAACAGGCTTGGCAGCCAGTGGGATCTTTCAAGTCGGCCAGCAAACAAAGCGCATGGTGACTTGTGACAGTCGAATGGGCGCGCGTACAGGTTAAGTCATAACTTGCCATGTGCCCATACTAAAGCCACACACTTCTTCGGTAACGCTATAATTGGCCTCAGGCTTCGTCAGCGTGCGACTCGCATAGGCGACTACGTATTCAGGATAGCCGCGCTTTTGTTGGGCGAGGACGGCGCCCATACCGACCCCGCTGGCGTCTGTATGTACCTCAGTTGCAGCTGGCGGGTCGACATGGCATTATTGGGGTGGGGAGGTTGGTGGGGAGGTGAGAAGACGACGCAGCGTAGCGAAAGCGGAGTCATGCTGGGGACCAGGAGGAGAGGGCGGCGTCACCGCGTAGAAGTTGGATCAATGGCGTAATGATCTATGTGAAATTCCGAACGAAGCGCTGGAAATATAAGCATAGGGCGACAAAGCTTCAAAGTTCTTTGATGGTCTTAGGCTTTGGAAACTCGGCGGCTGCTTGAAGTTTTGCAGGATTGGGTAGAACCCCGTGCTTGGACGTAACGCAGCCTAATATGGTGAGATTCTCGCGCGGAGAAGCGGCACTTTTTCAGGTTGAGTTGGAGGTCATCGTTCATTATACAGATCAAAACATGTCTGAGGCGGAGCAGATGAGTCGGAAAATCAGGCGAAAAAACGACATCGTCGAGGTAACAGACATATAGATCACTTGAGGCCATGCAGCGTGTTGTCCTTGAGTCGTTCAGACGTGGCAGGGGCGTTAAAACGCCCGAAAGGAATCACGATAAATTAATATAAGCCGTCAAGCGTAATGAATGCGGTTTTTTGGCAATCAGCCGCAGCCATCGGGACCTGCCAGTACCATGAACGCAAGTCAATGGACAAGAACAATTGTGCTCCCTGAAGACTGTCGAGAGCGTCGTCGATGCGATGTAAAGGATAGACGTCTTTGCGCGTTACCTTATTTAACCGACGGCAGTCGACGCAATGGCGAATAGACGCATCCTTCTTTCGAACTGGACCGACAGGAGATGCCCACGGAGTGTGCGAAGGTTGAGTAACGTCACATCGCAGCATACCTTCGACTTGAGTGGTAATGACACGACGTTCTGCGGCAGAGACGCGGTACGGTCCTTGACGTAATGGCTGATGTGAACCGGTGACAATGTAGTGCTGCACTTGCGACGTGCGGCCAAGTTGAGCTTGCGAAAGGCCGAATGAAATTCTAAAGTGGCGCAGGAGATTAAGAAGCATACTTTAAAAGAGTTAACTGCGGGGCTAGTTGGTGATCTTGCATACTACTCTGATAATACTTTTACTCTATGATGCCTAGTGCGCGCGCGTGGTGTCGTCGTCTTTCTTATGTGTGTTGATTTGGCGCAAGATCTTTTTAGTATGCGAGATCAAGAAGGTCGGCGCGTTCGGCAGGTGGGAGAGTATCGGCGATGGCATTCGAGAGCGTTTCCCTGGGCGTCTCCTCAAGCACTGAAATCGAAGATGGTTGGCTGGAGTCGACATCAAGTCTCCAGGGACGTCAAACACGAAGAGTCGAGGAATTCCGAGACGCCAAGGCATTCACCAACTAGGAACGTAAAAGTCGCACAGACGGGTTTGTAGAAGTATACGTTGCTGCAGATGCAGGCCGATGTAAAGAAACTTCGGCGCGTGCACAGTCGATCACGACTTTATGACGAAATAAGAAGTCCCATCCGAGCATGGCGTCATGCAAGCAGGCGGGAAGAACAATACAATTAACGATATAAACAATGCCGTGAACAAGCGCATGTGCAGGCTGCGTACGGAGCGACGCGCTGCGCACTTCACGTACGAAGCGACTGTCCAGAAAGCGACATGGTCTCCTTGCGCAGTGACCGGCGCAGTTTGGCGGCTATCACAGAAACGGCTGCGCCGGTATCCATAAGAGCGATTGCAGGAACACCTACACAAATTTCGACCACGTTAGCAGGACCGGGGCGAGGACTTACACAGTTCGAATGGGCCTCTTCAACGGCGACGTTTAGTTTTCCTGGTCAGGTGGTGCAAGTTGCTGACGCATTGGGCATAGCGAGCGTCTTCGAGGGGATGGCGAGCGACGCGAAGGAAATTCTGGGAGGTCAGAACGAGCAAATGATTGGGGGGAAGGAGCGGCGTATTGGCGAAAGGCTGGCTGTCGAACTGGAAGGGCCGAGAGGCGTCGCCAAGAACTCCACCAAGGATTGGCTCTCGGTGCGGTCCAAGATGCAGCATGGGCTTCCGGTGGCACCGGTTGCGACTGGGTTGAGAAAGACGCCGGCGTAGGCCTGCGCACTGCCTGCCCGTTCGTAAGAGGTGCGGCCACACGTAGGACTAGCTGCGCATAGGTGAGAGGCGTGGCGACAGGCTGTACTGCCAGCGCAGAGTTGAGATTCGCGGGCGCAGGCGGCTGATGGTGAGCGGAAGGGACAACTTGAGCGACCTCTTCGGGAATGAGGTTGCGGAGCGTGTTTGGAAGACGGGAGGTGGGCTCCTGATTGAAGGTGACTAAAGAAAGTTGGCGGACAGCTTCGTCACGCACAAAGTCCATGGCCCGCTGAAAGAATAAGGATGGGTCGTACATGCTGTGAAGGCTCGCCAACGAGCCGTCGCTTCCCGGAGCGGGCCGAGTCGAAGCGCGTTACTTTCCTTAAGTCCTCATAGCTTTGGCATAAGCTCGCCAATTTGGAGATGTTGCGTGGATTCTTGGCTAGGAGCATCTGAAATACGCTGTCATCGATGCCTTTCAGTATATGGTGAATTCGCTTAGCTTCGGGTATGGCGGCGTTGACTCGTTTACAAAGGTCCACGACGTCTTCAGTGTAGCTCTTGAAAGTTTGCGCCTTGTGCTGTGCTCGGGCAGTAATAAGGCCGTAATTTTAATGAGTTAGCACATGTGTTGCGTCGAGTAGATTGGAAACTGTGCTACTTCAACATAGTGGTGGCACTGGAATTAAAGCCCCACAAGTATGGGGCTGCAAACACCAGCTTACTACAGTCAGGTAACAGAAGAAGCAGCCACATTGGTTAACACGCAGTGAACTATTTCTCAGCGCTTCTCGTCGCCTTGGCCAATAAGCTGTTAGGGCTGCTGGTTTTGGCCAGTCATCGTCAATGGTTATACATGCAAACACTCCTATCGGCATTTATGTGGCGATTTAGAAAGCAAGGGCTTCCAGTACTGTGCCGTTTCTTGTCAGTGTTTTGCCTCTGCCCCTCTTTACTCGTTTCTTGTACACTGTAACATGTCTTATGAACTGTGTTCCAATACTGACAGTAAATGGCTAAGTAGACAGCTAAGCGAAGAGCTTCGCCAAAACAGCCTCAAAGTCACAAACGACACAGGCTATATTCCTGTGTAACCAAGATGGTGTCCCACTAGAAGGTTCAGAAACATAATGAGAAGATTGTCAGCTCACAGGGAAACAGATTGACACTTTTGACGCGGTTTATGTAAGTAACATTGTTTAGCAGGTTTGCACGCTCAGCGTTAAAGCCATTACAATAAGTGCATTTCTCAGCTTCTCCTTTTTATCACGAGGGGATGTCGTGTTACAGAGACGCCCTCCAGACAGTTCAAGGCGTGTTACATTGCTGCGGCTCACAGTGGTCTTAGTTGTCAACGTAAACTGCCTACAGTACTGGCCAGAATTGGAGCACACCGATTGTATCTACGCAGTCATTGTAGCTTGCTCATGAAGACACGTAATCCACTTGAGTTTGGCTGAGTGTAATGCTCTCTGGTGCAGCTCCACACAAGGAGTGAAGAGTGGATTCTCGTGATGGCTGTCACAAACAGGCCTCAAGAGTTGGACGCTGCTGCACTAAGGTGAGTACATTGTCTTATCAGCGACGTCAGCCCAGGCTGTTTGAGCAATGATGGTCTCCAGTTATGTTCAGTACTTGAAACCCGGTGGATTCAAAACGATGATTCCTGCTGGCCAAGACCATAGGAGTGGCAATTTGCAGCAAACACCGGGCCATATTCACATTTCTAGTCATAGTCCACATAACAAGACTGACTTAGAGAGCTTAAGAACCTCCCTTTTTGCTTTGGTTACCTTGTTAGGTGATAACAGTGGTAGTGAAAAATTCTTCTGTACGCTTACTATTGAATCTAACACCGCGATTGTTGTCAAGTTGTTTTTCTTCTATACTTCAGATTGTCTCGCAGCAGTAAATAGGATCGAAAACAAGCGCCACCAAGCAACACAATGCAATACGAAAAAGCATTTTACCGGAAGCAAGCCTGTGCTTTCTTTTTTCAAGCAACACAGCCAGTGAACTGCCGTTGAACTAGATTAACATCTTTACTATATCACATACATTATTATGGATAAGGTTGGCATGGGTAGCTGCAAAAAAACACGTAACCTTTTGTTTCTCTTCAGAGTTACTTACACGGTGCTGGTGTAAAGCATGGTCCAACTTGATATTTCAGCTGCTCTTAAATATGATATGTAGCAATATTGAGCTTGTGTTTCTGAAATGCTGCTGGCGCGGTACATTCTATGCATCTGTGCATGAAAAGCGATACAATGGGCTTCTATTAATGCGACCCTCATGACACCAAGAAAATTGGTCAAATTACCCATGAGGTCAAATTGAACAAGGTGCAGAAATAGTGCCGTTTCATTTGGCAATATTTTCCCAATTCTAACATGCCCTCGAATCAGACGTGCACGCCGTTTCTGTGTGTCGTAAAATGGCATGTAACATAGAAATAACCATGAAGATTCTATACAATGTACAAATCTAACACACACCCGATTTCTTTCACAAGAAAAATGGACAAGGCTTTACTGTGTGTTGCAACGGAGCTGATCTTAGAAAACTGGTCACATCTTGCAATACTTCCATGTTTCGAGGTGAAACATACAAAATAGTAGGTTTGGTTTGATGGTCATTAGCACTGCGCTGGCAATTTGCAACCCAATATATAAAAAAAGGCACATAATATAACTGGTAAGTACGGCAAACAATCATTGTGACCTATGGTTACCGTTCCAAAAGTTTGCTAGGGCAGTATACGCTGACTAGTCCGGCCAAGGCAAGTTTCAGGATATAAAGAGCAAAAGTTTGGGGCCCATAATATTTCATGGGCACTGCCTAGGACCTTTGGCCGACATCAAATTACCGAAGCATCGAATATACCGGTGTTGAGGTATTGGAAGTCAACTGTTCTGGTTTAGCGATGCAATACCTCTGTTTCAATTCAAGGTGGAATACAAACTGCGTGCTCCCTCTCAGAGGGGAATCTGTGTTGTGAGCTGCAAGTAGCTAAGCGAGATCATTTTATACACAAATCTTTGCAGGCGTTCTACGAAGCGTTTTTATTTCGCCCTACTTGGCCGAACCCGCGGCTCATTATCCCTGAAAAGCTCCTCAGGAAGCAGAACAGCTAGCTGTCTCCAGACAACCTCAAGTATTTGGCCAGGTATGCACTGTGCGGTCATGCCTCTTTTATTTTCGTAGTATTGCACCAGTTTGCAAGGGGTGTCCAAGTATTGTGAGATTTCAAATAACAAAGTGAATAATGCCTTATTCGATTCGTATTTCCCCCTGAATAGTCACTATATCGAAATGAGATTATTTGTTCGAATCCTGATGTGTGCCACATGAATCTTAAATTTGGAACAGAAGTACAATAGGTTTCCTGTCCGTGGGCTGAGACTACTATAGCACACTATAGAACACTATACGCATAAAGCGCGAGAACCTGCATAGTGTCGTGAGCTATGCTTTACCACTATATGGCGATCATTCACGAGAATCATTGGACATATTTTTTGAAAAGAATTTCGTGAGCGAAAATAGGAACACAATGAGAAGAATATAAAGTTCCCATTTGCCCTGTATCAGCTTTGTATGATCGAAGTTTAATAGAAAACGTTATATAATTTCGTAGACTCATTGATTATGTATCCTCGGGTTGTGCTGGGTGGAGTACATTTTCGGGTAGCTTAGGCCATAATGGCCGCATTTCACTTGAAGTGAAATGCGAAAATGCTTGTGTACTGGCATTTTGGCGCATGCCAAAAAGACCCATTTGGTCATAATTGAGTGCCCTACTACAACATGCCTCAGGCAGGTGTTGTGTCGGCAGCGGCAGGCAAACGGGGGGGCCCCGACGGGCGAACGCGCGGCTAGCGCCGGCGCAGTGAAGGAGACTCGGAGCTAACTGCTCCCGATGAAAACCGGAACGAAGACCCGACCAACCCGCGGCCGTTTATTACTTATAAAGGCTTTACACGCTAGATGACACCTCCCGATTGGTCCAAGCTTGTCACATGACAGAAGGGGGGTGCGCCATCTAGCTAAACAACTACAAAACATACATGTACGATGACACAGAGATCTGACAGGGGGCGACACTATACTACAGCAGGTCTCGTACAACTACCATGTGAAGCAAGTCGAGAGGTCCTTAACACTGCGAGTGCTAATTGCTAATAGGATGATGTTAATTGCGGCTTCCGTGCTTCAATTTTATGTGAAATTGAAGCGGGGGTCACGGATTTACTCAGTAAACGAAGTCGTTTTGACGTCAATGGTGACTTGGACCACTAGCCCTTTGATGCGAAATATTCCACTGTCATGCTTCAACCGTCATATACACATGAACTCAAGGCGTGGCGCGACTAAGATCTGCTGTAAGGAATTAAACTGTGGCAAATGTGGAGTCACCAGCAGTACACGTAATCGCTTGTACCGAACTCAGTCGCGTCTTTATCTTTATCAGCATCTACTTGCACTTGCCGCTGACTCGAAACTCGCCAATGTTCTTGCCAGGCAAAGCAGCGCACTTGCACGATCACCACCTTGTGCCGTCACTTTTCAGACCGTATGCCGTTGATTTCCGAGCGGTCGTTGTCGAACCACAATCGATCACATAGCCGACAGCTTGATCTCAACTGCTGATCCAGGAAGTATCTCTAGAACCTTGCGTATGCGCCGTCGAATCCTGGTTTGAGTTGAGTTTATTGAACGTCGCGTGAGGAGGGGATTACATATGGAGAAAGGTATACGACAAAAGATGCCTCAGTCTGAACATTGCATTGGGACCTCTTGTTAAAATATACATAAATGTAATGCAAAATAACAGAAGCAATGAGCAAAGTGCAGGTATGCAATACAAGGAAATACAATCAATTATGAAATACAAGCAAACAGTGCAGACGCATACAGGGAGTTGGCGATGGCAAGTGACGAATGGAATAATTCAAAATTGAATAATATATGCAAACAGGAGAGTAAATAGGCGAAGGGATAACGAAGTGTCACATATGCAATCAATAAAATTGAACACAAAAAAATCGCCTGACATGACGTAACTGAACGAACATAAACGAGAATACACGAAGTGGACTGGATAGAAGGAAGTAAAGACAGCGATCGTCATATAAATCAACTGCTCATGAACAGGAGAACTGAACGTTCGAAAATAATTAATGAGGATGAGGGATTATCCTTCAAGGCTAGCCTATTCCACGCTTGACGGCAGTTAGCGGACCCTGTCCTCGTGGAGTCGCTAAGGATTAGCTGCGTTACCTCTTTTATCAATCGTGGCGTTGCCT
This sequence comes from Dermacentor andersoni, assembly GCF_023375885.2. Lineage (NCBI taxonomy): Eukaryota > Metazoa > Arthropoda > Arachnida > Ixodida > Ixodidae > Dermacentor > Dermacentor andersoni. The sequence goes on from NW_027314757.1 coordinate 1,381,473, forward strand.
TCATTGTGCAAGTCGGCCGTCAGTCTGGTTTATGGACGTTGTCGTTACCCTGCCGAACCTATTTGCACACACGGAGGGGTCATTGCATGGACCTACGTGGGAAAGGACAATGACGCTGAACAACCTTGATCCACGGCAAAACCTGCCCTGCGCATTTACACGAAGTCTCCTTCACTGAACATAGCCACTCAACTCCAATGTCGAATGGCTTCCTGGAACTCCTTTTGCGCGATCTGCTCCACAGCAGAGGGCGTGACCAGGTCCAGCGTAGTTCTGAGGCATCTCCACCAGAGCGAAAACAGAGGGTGCCTCTGCAGTAGTTGCTTGCGAAGTGTTGCCGTACAACACGAGGAAGCCTTAAAGGTGTGTGGGTGATGTGGATCGGCTGGACTTCAGAGCGCGGCCTTGATCATCTGGACGAACCATTCTGCCAGACTATTGCCTCTTGGATGGTACGGATCCGTTCGGACGTTCTTGGTTCCGAGTCGCTGCAGTTACCGCTTGAAATCTGTAGAGCTGAATTGCGTGCTGTTGCCAGACACTAAGATGTGTGGAAATTTCAATGTGCAAGACAGCTTGTGCAGGCATGAAATGGTTGTTTCGGTTGCGGTTGTTCCTAATGGAAATACTTCTGGTCACTTCGAAGGTACTTGGACCACTGCAAAGTACGTCACACCGTTTACAGGGCAATCCAAATTGACATGTAACTGTTAACAAGGATGCATAGGCCGTACCCAAGTATGCAAAGGCACTTCAGTGCTAATTAGCGGTTAGATGCACTAGTTGTACTAGAGGTGAAGTGCTGAATGTTAGTGTCGATGTTAGGCCACCACATGTAGCTCCTTGCTAGTTTCTTGGTGCAAACTGCCCCTGGATGCGCTTGAAAAACCTTGTCCTGAAATTTTTTAGGAAATTGTAATTAGGAAATTTCATTTTTTAGGAAATTCTCGTATTTAGTAAATTTTAGGAAAGTGTATTCTCGGTGTATGGGCAGTTGTAGTCCCCTGCGAATAAAAGATTTACCTCATCAGGGACGCTGTGTCGCCAGCATGGCAGAATACCCTAAGTCACTGAACACCAAACTGCATCACGTAAGGTCCCTTGAGAAATATCATAGTTTTTATTGGCATCGTACCGAGACATAGACCATCAAAAAAACTATTCCTCCTCCTAGTCGACAGCCGGCTTACTTAACAGAAGCTGGAACTAGCAGTTCGCGTTAGCATTAGGCGCTGGTTATAAGAAGTTTAATGAAAACGAAAAGGATGACGATCCAATTGCCTAACAGTGGAATGTTGCGGCCGAAATCGCCACGATCCCAGTTTTCGGATATAAGATTGTAGGCAAAGGCTTGTGATCCTTCAGCAAAACAAAATCTCTTGCGTTAAGACAATGCAACTTATACAGTTGTGAAAGCGAGAGCTAAGGTTTCTTTTTCTACTGGCCGTACCGTTTCTCAACATGACAATGTGGGAGAACCAATGCATGACAATGTGGGTGAAATAACTCCACAGGCAGAGGCGTTGCAAGGCAGTTGCAGCGACAGGCTTTGGTCGCCAGGATTGGGGCTGAAGAAAGCAGTTGCTTAATGTGCTGAGAGGCATTGTCGCAAGCTGCAACACACTCGCGCAAGATGTTTCCGTAGGAGCGTATTAAAATGAGAATGAACAGTGGACAAGTTTAAAGCAAGCTTTCCGTCGTAGTCAAGACATGACTGAAGCAGGTGCCTGTGGATTGGCTATCGCGGCCAGTTTTTCTACCGTTGGGTGAGTGGCGTGCTGATTAATCACATGGCCAAATGCTGAAGCTTGTTGTTAAAACATTCGCATTCGGACTGCTCCGTGCGAATCCCATGTTGGGAGCCTTCTCAAAACCGCGTCAAGGTTGCGCAAATGCTCTGGCCTTGAATCTGTCAATCACGATGTCATCGATATACCAAAGCCGAACTTTCAGGTCCTTCAGAACATTGTCCTATATTTTTTTTAAAGTATTGTGCACACTGAAGGAATGCCGTCGGGTAGACGACTCACATCGTAAAGGCACTTGTGAACGTTTAGCGTAAGGCACTGCTGCAGCTCACGGTGTAATTGTTTTGTTGTTGTATCCCGTTGAGGTCGATTTCCCGAAAGTACCGTCCGCCAGCAAAGGCCAGAAGGAGCTATGTCGTGTCCGACGAAAAATAACTCAGGGGTAGAGCGTAACTTGATGGCTGTATTTAGCCGAAAAGAGGTAACTTGTCGGCAGCCTGCGACCCCGGGGACTCCTTAGCCAGCAAGACATTTATGGCTGCGTTTCGATGCTGAACGCCACTTGTGAGCAGCGGGAGCAGGACGCAGACACTTGATAACTGCGCATGCAATCTGAAGCATCGCTGTAGGCAGCTTCATTTGTCACTCCAGCCCGACAAGAGTGACAATTGAAGTTAATAACGTAGTCGCCTTGAGCCGTGCAATTCGTCGCTAAACTGGCAGGCGCAGCGCTGTCTCGGTCGGTTTAACTGGCCTTGCAATGAAGTCGCTCCAGTTTTGATGTACTCGCGAAGTTAAAAAAATGATAGTCCCAAAAGGGCAAACTAAGAGGGGAGCGCAGTGACACAGTTCAGGGGCCACTTTGAAACTAACGCGTCGACGAGGCCAGCGAGTAAATAAGACCGGCAGTGGCATGAGCGGTCTTGAGTGAGAGGACAAGTATACGCCAAGAAGCAGTTCTTGTCCATACACGAGAATGAACACTCAGGGTCTTCGCAAAGACACAAGTCGGCTCTTACCCAGTTTGCTCTACTCCTAGTGCATGGCCTCTTCCTTCATTTTATTCCCGTTTTTTTTTGTTGGAGAGGGGACGACTGCATCGAGTTTCGGAAGGTGGAAGCAATAGCTTACTGGGGCAAGCGGGAACGGTGGGAGATGGCATGGCTTAGGTAGGTACCTCTGTTTTGCAGTCGCATAACTGCCTGTATTTATTTCCTGTGTAAGAACGTAGGTGAAGCACGCTATATTACACCACTCCCATAATGGACCAAGAATACAGGGTAGGAACATTCGCGGAGGCCTTTCGTGACAATACCATTTCCACGCATAATTAAAAATTTTTGCTCTCCCAAACTGCCTATTAATTTCAGAATGTGCTACTGCACAGCGGTAGAGTATAGAACATTTCCTGAGGGCACCGCACCATTCGCGTTCAGTCCTGGGAGACTACGCGTTGGCGATAATGGGTGGACAGAATGTTCCCTCTCTGGCAAACCACCGTTGTACCTAATACTGCTCGCAAGTGCTGTGGCTTGGCCTACAGCGTCTGCTGCTACTGCGGCATCGGCACTTGCTGGCAGTGTTTGGTGTCCCTTTTTCGCGCTGCTCCACGATTCCTTGCTGGCATGTCATCCAGCCATTACTGAAAGCTTGGTTCACCGCCACAATGTCTTAACAGTTACATTTGCCACATTCCCCTCCGGTTCCTATCCAGTGAACGACTGCACGAGTTAGTGCTTATTCTGTGTGTAAGAAATGGCCTGCAAAAATTTACAATCAGGTGATATTTCATTAATATGCACCAAGGCTGCACTGTGTGGTCTCTTAACCATCGGGCATCTTCTTTGGCCTTTTGTATGGTGGCCCTTGGATGCATTCTTCAGTTGCTGTCGGTGCTTTTCATCAGCTTTCTGGAGGACAATATCAAGCTCTACAACAGTGTAACATGCATTAGAGTGGCCTTACAGGTTCTATGAATGTGGCTTTTTCAAAGCATGGCGGCGCATGATCCTTGCCGCACCAGTTCAGTTGTCCAATTTTGTGTTGGGGTCTCTGCGACAAGCGCAGTTTCCCTCTTCCCCTAAAAGAAGAGGAAGCGCACGGATGCACATTGCAGCGATTACTTGTGCCATGCATCATGCTGCAATTCCACCAGTAGTTCGATGCCAGTGGAATGCTGAGAAAATGTACATAACATACGAATGCAACTTCATGTTTAAAACGGAAACAGACCCGTGCTTTCTCCCGACTTTACCGTCAACCACATACAGCTGACTTTCATTGATGGCTAGCAAATTTATTGAAAAAAATATCTGCATTGCAATACGGCGACCCTCAAAAACATCACATTGCTGACTTGTGGCAATGTCGGCTGTCCCTTGCTGGTGGTGGCAGCGTGTGCCTGACTTCAAATAATTTTTGCAGAGGGAAGCGCTAAAGCGTTGGGGGAAAAATGATACGTGGGCGGGAAAGTCGATCGCTTGCAACTAAGTATATTTTCAGAGGCGAACCGCCAGGAACTTCATTGCGCATGCGCTGCTATCCAGAAATTAGTAGAAAGAATTTTATTTTTTTCAAATAAGTCTCCTGACAACGGACCATACATCACTACATCAATAACAGCTTGTGTGGGTGATCGCAAGAACGGCATCTCCAGATTGCCTGGCAGAAATAATTCAAAAAAAATCTTCGGCGGGGGTTACAGAAGAGGGGTGCGTAGAAATGTCAGCCGAGGGCGATGCACGTAATTTTATTTCTATCAGATGCACTGGCGGGGCACTAATACATATTGTTTAAAATGCGCGGTAACACTGGGTCGGTAGAAGAGGTCGAGGCCAGGGACTGTTCGCCTATGCAGCACAGTGTGTCGCTCAGAACATTTCATCATACATGGATGACACCATACCAGGAGCGCAAATGAAGTTTAAGCAGGTTTCGGTCATGTTTAGCGAAGGTTAGGCCTAGAAGAGTCGTCTAGTTCGTGCACCTGCTACCGACAGAACTAAACTATACTAAAAACGTAAACAGTTACGACGAAGGTAACTGCTGTTATAGTTCAGGTGTGCCCTTTGTGATTTTTCACGGCAGGCAAGAAGCAGGAGACGGCGATACAGTGCTGTACCAAGATCTCTATGACACCATTCCAGAAGGCTGGCCAGACGCATTAACTACTTAGATGGGTGGATCTCTACGTACTGTCATACTAAGACATTTCTTTAATTCCGGAAATGCTTTTCTTTACCTCTATGTCCATCGGGAAGCAAGTGATGGTGCATTCTGAAAGGCAGCCTAAACAACCGCCTCGGTCAGTTAGCCATGGGGTCAGCGATGGCATCCGCATTTTCAAGACAACTACACGGCCAGCAGAACTACGTGCCTTTATTCAGCGTGCAGTCTGTCGCAGGAATAGCACTCTGCTTAGTCTGCAATGCTTTAATATTGTAACGATGTCGAAGAACACAGGTTAAGAAAACGATATTTATCAAGTGCGAAGCCGTGCCCGCAACTAAAAGGCTCTGCTGCCCTTTAGGAATCTCCGGCAGTAGCGCTCTAAAACTTGCCTCGAACAGTCCCGTTCTGTCCTCTCGTATGATACCTCGTGCACGTGGCCGGGTCCAACCAGCTGCCCGTGCCACGAAGGTCGCTGCCTGTTGCTGAACAACACCAGTGTCGAATACGAATGTTGCCAAGCTGTCGTGTCAATATAATTATTTCCTGATAGATTCTCAGTCCCTCATTTCGTCTACGCGCTCAGATGGCTGAAGGGCCCCAGTGGCTGACTGGAGTGCGAGACCTCAGGCGACCCTGGTGAGCGGACGCCCACACGAGCAGCAGTCGTTCCTTGGGTCCCCTCGCTTTTTCTATTATTGCGACGGATGCCGTAACTCTTGCCGATTCCCACTTTTTAATCGCAGTTTTGGAATTGCAGACCACCTCTACCCTAGGTTGTCTAGCTTCAAAGGCTATGGACATATCTTCGGCCTCTATGGCTGTGACCCCACTGAGCGTACAGCACATTAGAGAACAGTCTTCGTTGAGTGCTACGGCCACGTGGGCAGTCCTGTATTTATTCCCCGGAGTGCGCGCACGCGTCGTCGTCCCTGCCTTGGTATTTGTCCATTAAGGCCTCTACTTTATCCTTTCTTATACTTTTGTGCAAGGCTGTATTTGTGTTTTGGGTAGTGGAAAATCATTAAATTTGTCCCAGACGTGCTGATCTGTATCCCGCGGGCATCGTGGTTCTTGGGCTGAAATCCCAGTCTCTCCAGTAAGACACGTGTCTTACATTGTCAAAAGCTATGGCAACATGCGATCCCAGGATTACTTTTGTCTCCCTTGAGTTTTTTTTCTTATAGTTGCAGTATTAGATCGCAGGCCGACAACCTTGACCTTTGCATCTGTGTACCGTGTAGTCAGTGATGATGGGCCGTGAGTGCCGTCTCAACACGCTCCTCGACTGTGCCGGATACGAGTCTAGTCCCCGTTCGTTAGAGTCGCTTTGCTTTCTCCGAGGAAATCTGACATAGTCGTTCACTTTCTTGCCCACATGAAAGAAACTAAGGTTCACATATACAGACACGTGCCTTACGTTGTCAAAAGCTTTGGCAACATCCAATCCGAGGATCACTCTCGTGTCCTTTGAGTTTTTCTTTTAGTTGCAGTATTAGATCGGAGCCGACACCCTTGACCTAAAGCGAAACATGATGTAAGTTAGAAACATCTGTTTCCCAAAGGCGCGTCTGTGTCAGCAGGAGTTTGGTGTGTTGCGACACCACGTACCCCACCCCGCAGGGGCGTCTGCGCAAGCAGGCGTTTGGTGTGTTGCGACACCACGGACCCGAGCACACGAGGGTTTGACCCTCCCGCGTGTAGCCGTGCGCGGCTTAGCCGTGTCCGGGGAAAGGGGGATCCTGGAGGTTGAGCCGATGCCGGGTGTTCGGACCTTTAAGGCCCCCCGGCGGAGGCAACACACCTCTTTGGCCTCTGCTTCACGTAGACGACACCCCCGGACTGACCCACCCGGGGGAAATCGGCAGTCGCCTTTTCCTGTCCTCCTCTCTAGTCTTCGTCTTTCTCTCTCGCCTTTTTCATCTTTCCTGTCTTCTCATCACTTCTCCTCACTTCCTAGTTTCCCGGCGGCAAGGGTTAACCTTGTGTAGCTAGCCAGCCTTGGTTATGCTGTATTTGGTTATAGCAGCGATGTACGGCTGGCGTTGGCAGGGTTCCTCTAGCAGGAACTCCTGTCACGTCCCCCTGTTGGGCTCCATGGTGGGTGGTCGGCATCGCGGCCGAAAACCCTACTGTACTCATGGAAAATGCTTTTCCTAAACTCCCTGATCGCCCTCAGAAACGAGGGCGCACCGAAGAGGTCTTTCAGTTTTTCGGACGCCATGTCCACAACTTTCCCCGTTTTCATGTGATCCACGCAGAAAAACCAGCCAAACAAGTGCGAACAATCTCCCCGTTCCTTGTATCTAAGTCTCTTACCGAAGTTTTTGGACAAGGATATAAGGTGTCGAGGATGGCTAGCGGTGACCTCCTCTTGGAGCTCCGCGATCAGAAGCAATTTGAGAAACTGCCTCAGCTAGTATCATTTGGGGAGACCCAAATAGTAGTAACCCCGCACCGCACGATGAATACCTCCGCGGCGTTGTTTCGGACGATGATTTGCTGGAGCTCACCGAGGCTGAGCTGTTGGAGGGCTTCAGCGAACAGATTGTTTTAAATGTCAAAAGAATTAAGATTAGGCGCGATGGTAAAGAAACTGCAACCAAACACCTAATACTCACTTTCAATTCAAGTGTCCTGCCCGAGTCAATCGAGGCCGCGTACATCAAGCTCCGCGTAAGACCGTACGTGCCAAATCCCCTCCGATGTTTCAAGTGCCAGCGTTTTGACCACAGTTCGCAGAACAGCCGAGGCCGCCAAACTTGTGCGAAATGCAGCGCGCATGAACACTCCTCTGAAGCTTGTGAGAATTCTCTCCACTGTGTAAATTGTGATGGGGAGCACGCCGCGTACTCGCGGTCGTGCCCATCCTGGAAAAAAGAAAAAGAAATAGTGACGATCAAAGTGAAAGAAAATATCTCATTCAAGGAGGCACGCAGGCGGGTAGCATACCTGCCAAAGAAAAGCTTTGCCGAAGTGGCGCGTCAGGGGGCAGCGCCACAACGGCCTCCGGCGGCTGTCCGACCCACAAACAGTGAGTCGGCAGTTACGCCATCTGCCCCCACGGCGGTTGCAGCTAGCGCTGCTCCGCCAACCCAGCAGACGGGGCCATCGGCCCCGAAGGTGGGCGCAGCCGAGGCTGCCCCAACCTCCGAGGCCCCTTCCAGCGCTGGCAACGGCCAGCGCAGCCAAATCCCTCGGGGAGCTCCATCAACCTCCGGGCTGGTGGGCGCAGGGTGAGACTCTCCCGAAAAACTTCTCGCTCGCAAGAGCGCGTGTCCGGCGCCTCACAAGAGGCAATGGACACAACACCTATCCCCACAGCGCACCAAGCGCCTAAGGAGCGGCGAGGCTCCCTCGAACGCTCCAAGAAAGGCAAAACCCCGCTTACGGGGTCTCGCAAGAGCTCTGTAATCTAATTATACATTTCTGTTTCCGTATACACAGCAGCGATTTACATTAAATATGGATACACAAATCATACAATGAAACATCAGAGGTCTTCTGAGAAACCTTGATGATGTACAAGAACTCATCCACCAACACAATCCAAAAGTGCTGTGTTTACAGGAAACACACCTGAAATCAAAACACACAAACTTTCTCCGACAGTACATAACGTTTCGAAAAGATCGCGATGATGGTGTCGCATCATCGGGCGGTGTTGCCATTGTCATCCATAAAATCATTGCGTGTCAGCATTTACATCTACAAACGCCTCTTGAAGCAGTGGCGGTTCGAGCTGTTCTCCTGAACAAACTCATCACTATTAGCTCTCTCTACATACCCCCCATTACAAATTAACTAAACATGAATTCCAATCCTTTATAGATCAATTGCCAGAACCTTATGTTGTTCTTGGCGACTTCAATGCACAGAACTACCTGTGGGGCGACCCTCATATAGATGCGCGAGGACGTCTTGTTGAACAGTTCCTTCTCTCTTCTGGTGCTTGTCTTCTGAATAAGAAGGAAGCGACATACTATTCTCTTGAAACAGAATATTTTCTTCAATAGATCTTAGCCTAGTCTACCCGGCACTACTGTCTGAACTTGAAAGGGAAGTAAACGACAATCCTTACGGGAGCGACCACTTCCCTATACTACTAAGAACATATAAAGAAAATGAATGGCTCCCAGGTGGAAAATTGACACAGCTGACTGGGAGAAATTCCGAACTCTCACCAGAATCTCATGGAATGACATGTCCTCTTAAGAAATTCATGCTGCCCTTTAGTATTTTACAGCCTTCATTATAGATGCCACTTCTACATGCATATCTAATGTAAGTGGTTTCGCATGGAACGACGAATGTAGGACCACCCGCAAGAAACAAAACAAAGCGTGGGCGTTGCTACGCGCCTCTCCCACTGCGGAGAATCTTATTAACTTTAAAAAAGCAAAATCCGAAGGAAGGAGAACGCGCCGACAGACCAGAAGAGAGAGTTGGCAGAAGTTTTTATCGGGTATCAACACTTACACAGAGGAGGAGAATTTCTGGAACAGGGTTAACAGGATAAAACGACGACAAACTTATTCACTCCACCTGGTAAACACTCAAGGCGATACCCTGCTTGAAGAAGCAGACTCACTTGGGAGCACTTTCAGAGCGTGTCAAGTTCCAACAATTATTGAAAACCCTTTCTCAAATATAAACAAATAGAAGAATGCAAGCCACTCATAACAAAGTGTCGCCAGAATGAGCCGTTCAACCGCCCCTTTAGTATTGCAGAGTTGAGAGCTGGCTTGAGCGCATGCAAGAGCTCTGCACCGGGATCTGACAGAATCATGTATGAAATGCTGAAAAACTTACACAATGACACGCAAGTTACACTACTTACACTTTTCAACACTATCTGGGACGCAGGGTACCTTCCGACCACATGGAAAGAAGCCATTGTGGTCCCTCTTTTAAAACAAGACAAAGATCCTTCCTCAGTGGCAAGCTACCGCCCGATAGCCCTCACAAGTTGCATGTGTAAGGTATTTGAAAAAATTATAAATCGGCGACTGATCCATTTCCTTGAACAGAACAAAATGCTTCATCCCTATCAGTGTGGCTTCCGAGAAGGGCGCTCCACAACCGACCATCGTGTACGTATTGAAGGAAATATCCGGGACGCATTCATACATAAACAGTTCTTCCTCCCGATATTTCTTGATATGGAAAATGCGTATGACACAACGTGGCGATACGGGATCTTGCGAGACTTATCGGAAATGGGCATTCATGGTAATATGCTAAACATAATAAAAAGCTACTTGTCCAATCGTACCTTCCGGATGAAAGTCGGCAATGTGCTGTCACGTCCTTTTACACAAGAAACTGGTGTACCCCAGGGAGGCGTGCCCAGTTGCACACTTTTTATTGTTAAAATGACAACGCTTCGTGCTTCCATACCACCAGCCATTTTGTATTCCGTCTATGTGGACGACATTCAAATAGGCTTCAAATCCTGTAACCTCGCAGTATGCGAGAGACAGGTACAGCATGGTTTGAACAAGGTGTCAGGGTGGGCAGAGAAAAATGGTTTTAAAATCAATCCTCAAAAGAGTTCTTGTGTGCTGTTTACAAGGAAGAGAGGCCTTATTCCGGATCCTTGCTTACAAATGTGTAAAGAACAGATACCTGTAAACAAAGAGCACAAATTTCTAGGTGTTGTACTTGACAATAGACTCACTTTCGTCTCACACATTAAACAACTCAAAGAAAAGTGTCCGAAAACAATGAACCTAATGAAACTTCAATCCCAGGCTACGTGGGGTAGTGACAGGAAGTGCCTAATGAATCTGTATAAGAGCCTCATCCGGTCACGATTAAATTATGGCGCCGTGGTATATAACTCTACCGCCCCAAGCGCGCTAAAGATGCTAGACCCGGTTCACCATCTACGCATCCGTTTAGCCACGGGCGCTTTCAGAACAAGCCCGATTGAAAGTTTATATGCCGAATCAAATGAATGGTCTCTCCACCTACAGAGATCATACAACAGCTTTACATCTTTCCTTAAAGTACGCTCAAATCCTGAACATCCATGTTTTGATACCGTTACCGACATGCCGTGCGCTACACTTTTCAGCAATCGCCCCTCTATAAGACAGCCTTTCTCGCTGCGTGTGAAGGAGTTTAGCAATGAAATGCATGTCCCACTCCTCGAGCATCGCTTAATGCAGACAATCAAGCTCTTACCTCCTTGGGAGTGGCAGGTGATACAATGTGACATATCCTTTATAAAAGTTACAAAGCACGCTCCTGAGGACGAAATCAGAATGCATTTCCTAGAACTTCAGTACAAACACTCCTGCGCAGATTTCTACACAGACGCTTCAAAGTCAAATTCCGGGGTATCCTATGCAGCCGTCAGCCCATCCTTCTCGGAATCCGATGCACTACATCCGGAAACAAGCATCTTTACGGCCGAGGCCTACGCATTACTCTCTGCCGTGAAGCACATAAGAAGATCAAAACTTTCAAAAGCAGCGATGTATACAGACTCTCTAAGCGTCGTGAAGGCCTTAATGTCACTCTACAAACATGAAAATCCCGTATTCAATGAACTGTATTCGGTATTATGTAAAGCGTGCTCATCTAACCAGAATATCATAATATGCTGGGTCCCTGGCCATAGGGGAATCGAAGGTAACGTTCTCGCGGACGAGATGGCCACGTCTATCACATCGCAAGTTGTAAACCCTACCGCTGATGTGCCTGTCACAGACCTGAGGCCTTTCTTACGAAATAAACTGCGAAATCACTGGCAGTGCACGTGGGACGCGCAAACAAATAACAAACTGCACGTCATAAAGCCCCAGTTAGGTTTTTGGCCCTCCCCAACGAAATGTTGGCGAACAGATGTCCTATTCTGTCGCCTCAGCATAGGACACACATTTGGGACCCATCATTTTCTACTTACTGGAAGTGAACCTCCAACCTGTGGTAGATGGAGGACGGTCAGCCTCTCATCGCATGTCCTCTCGGAGTGTCGGAAAGCCGAACCTGAAAGAATGAAACATTTTCCGCTTGCATACCGTAATTACATCCCTCTACACCCGGCTATGTTTATTGGTAAGGAACCGCTTTTTAACACCAAGGCAGTCCTCGACTTCTTAACGGATGTAGTTCTACGCGTTATAAGCCCATTAAATTCGTAGAGCATCCTCGCTCCAGAGGATGCCGCTGCGATGATTGTTTTGAATAGTACATGCCTCCAGGCCCTTGTGCTTCAAGGGCTCTAAGGAGGTAGTAGTACTGTAGCATTTCTTATAATCTGATATATTTTACCTATCGCATAATTTTTTTTTATATGCATCTATATGTTCATAGTACAAGTCATACGTCATCGCCATAATTTTATTACACATATTTTACGCACTTTAGAGCGTATATTTTAAGGCCCCTTTACAGCCACGTCACACCAATTTCATAGCAATCATAGTTACACTGCACACCCACTACCACAGACATGGCGCTCTTTGGCCACACCTGGCCCTTGCGCCATAAAACCCCATACATCATCATCATCACATTTCACATGGTCGTGACGTCAAAGAACACAGTAGCAATACTGTGAAACACAAAACTAACTTTTATCTACACCCTGAGACCCACAAAACGCTACTGACACTCTTCAACTCTGTGTTCTCTGCCGGGTACATTCCATCCGCCTGGAAGGAAGCAATAATTGTTCCAATACTAAAAGACGGCAAGGACCCAACTTCAGTCAACAGCTATAGGCCTATAGCGTTGACAAGTTGCCTATGTAAACTCTTTGAAAAAATGGTTAACCGGCGTCTCCTTCATTTTCTTGAAAGTAACAAACTATTAGATCCCCTACAGTGTGGTTTCAGGGAAGGTAGATCCACAACTGATCACCTTGTCCGCATCGAGACGAACATTCGCGATGCTTTTGTACACAAGCAGTTCTTTTTGTCAGTATTTATTGACATGGAGAAGGCTTACGACACCACGTGGCGGTTCGGAATTCTCCGTGATCTGGCCGAAATGCGAGTCCGAGGTAATTTGCTGAATGTCATCCAAAGTTACCTGTCTAACCGCACGTTCCGCGTCAGAGTTGGTAATGTGCTATCTCGTCTATTTACACAGGAAACAGGCGTACCACAAGGTGGTGTGCTTAGCTGCACTCTATTCGTTATAAAAATGAACTCACTTTATACTATCATACCACGTACAATGTTTTATTCTGTGTATGTAGATGACGTACAAATAGGTTTTAAATCATGTAGTCTTTCCATCTGTGAGCGACATGTGCAGCTTGGGCTAAACAAATTGTCAATGTGGGCTGACGAGAATGGGTTTAAATTAAACCCGCAAAAAAGCACGTGTGTTCTCTTTTCGAACAAAAGAGGTATATTACCTGAACCCGCTATTTATCTTAATCGACAACAGCTCCCAGTGAGCCATGAACATAAATTTTTGGGCCTCATATTAGACACTAAATTAACACTTATCCCCCACTTGAAATATCTTAAGGCGAAGTGCATGAAGACAATGAATCTTCTGAAGCTCTTGTCCCGTACATCCTGCGGAAGTGACAGAAGATGCATTTTGAGCCTGTATAAAAGTCTGATAAGGTCACGCCTTGACTATGGTGC